>NC_063152.1:17687886-18407886 GCF_020921035.1 Rhodamnia argentea
TAACCTTATCAAATTCAAACAAAACCCGAAACCTCCTTTTACAAAGCAAATCAAGAAAAATTAGGTTTCTCCTGATTTCGGATGCAAAAAGTACATTAAGAAGGGTAACCTTCTTTCCAAAAGTAAAATCTAAAATCACTATGCCTTTGCTAGCAACTTTTGCAAGAGCTTTATCTGCCATTTTGACCTCTAGAAGATGCACGTCAATAGTCTCTTTAAAATGTTTGGACATTGATCGATCCTTGCACACGTGAACTATTGCACCATAATCTACCGATCAAGTAGATTCGACAAAAGAAGAATCAATCTTAGAAATCATGGTCATAGAATCCTTAACTTTTTCAGAAATATTCAAGTTTGAAAACTTAGTTGAAACTATGGTCACTTAGTTCACTTCAACCATATTTGTATCTGCCTTCACTATTGAAGTGTTCTTAGCTTCCCTTCCCCCTAAATAGCCCATTCTTCTACAGGATAACCTATCGGATTCAAACAAAACTTGAAACCCCTTTTAACAAAGCAAATCAACAAAAACTAGGTTTCTCCCGATTTCGGGCACAAAAAGTACGAGAAGAAGGGTAACCTTCTTTCCAAAAGTAAAATCTAAAATCATTGTGCCTTTTGTGACATTCTGAATATTCAACATCTATAAGATAAATGAATTCGATGGATTTTAATCACGAATTTCAATCTAGTTGATAATATTGGATTTTCGAGGATTAAGGGACAATCGTTAGATGTTGATTTGTCGAACCGAAAAGGGTATTGGGTAACTTAAGGCATTGGACAAGGGAAATCAAGCCGGAATAATTGAATCGTTGAATCAAAACTCCGAGACGATTCACGCCCGAGCATAATCCTGGCCGAACCTTAGAAGTGAATTTACCATTTTGCCCTTAAAGATAAATTTACTGTTTTGCCTTGTTGTCTTGAAATGGCCACTCTACTCCTTTGCAAAATTACCATCTTACCCTTGATGCTAAACTACCAAAGTACCCTCAATTATTTGTGTCAAATGACTAACTTACCCTTGCTTGTGAAATGACCAAAATGCCTTTCTTGCATTATTAGCAAAAGATAAGAAGCTTTTATGAGAGGAGACGGAGGGTTTCTTATCTTGAGCTAGGCTTGCTCAAGAAGAAAAAAATGAGATAATATCTGATGGCTCTCTCTCTCTCTCTCTCTCTCTCTCTCTCTCTCTCTCTCTCTCTCTCTCTTCAATTTTTGGCCAAAACCTCCCCCATCCCGAGTTCCCTCTCTTTCCCGAATTTCTGCGGACGCTCGAGAAGAAATCGCTCATTTGAGCTCATCTCGAGGGCGAGTCGAGCTCCGTTTTCTCCTACGCGACCGTAAGATCAAGGGCTATTAGGATATGAGGGCTGATTGTCAAATATTTGATGAAATTTCATGGATATGGGCAAAACAGAGGCTAGTCGGTGGAGACCCGGTTCGTTCGGCGTCGATTCAAGTTCTGTCGTTTGTCGTTCGTTGCTGTGCCGCCGCGGGTTGTCGTCTCCAAGCCACGCGACACCCCCCGAGCTCAAGCTTCGACCACCGTGCCGAGCCGAGAGGCCTAGAGCCACCGAGGATAGCCGTTGTTGCGCTCGAGTCGTCGCCGGCCGTTATTGGTAAGTTAACCCCCGATCTCCGATTACGTCATTAATTATGTTTAAGGATAGATTAGTTTACGTTAATGATTGGTTAGTTTAGTTAATGATAGTTGGATTAAGTTAATTGACTACGGTTGGGTTAGTTGACTGCGGTCGGATTAGTCAACCCTAGTTAGTTAAAGTAAAGGAAAAATACACTAGAAGTGCCATAACTTTTGTACGGCCATTCACTTGAGTGCTATAACTTTCAAAATGTTCATTTAAGTGCCATAACTTTTAAAAATCGTTCACTTGAGTGCCATATTGACATGGCAGCAGTAAAAGTTACTGTAGACGTCGGAAAAGTTACTGTAGAAGTCGGGAAAGTTGCTGTAGCATGCCAGAAAGGCGACATGGCACGCCGGAAAAGTTACCGTAGCACTCAAGTGAACGATTTTGCTTCGACGTAGCACTCAAGTGAACGATTTTTAAAAGTTATAGCACTTAAGTGAACGTTTTGAAAGTTATGGCACTCACGTGAACGCTGTACACAAGTTAGGCACTTCTAGTGTACTTTTCCCGTTAAAGTAACCATAGTTACTTTTAGTTAACTATAGTTACTTTTCGTCAACCACAGTTACTTTTAGTTAACTGTAGTTTCTTTTTGTTAATCATAGTTACTTTTTGTTAACCATAATTGGGTTTGTTAACCTTGGTCGATAAGGTATTAGTTTGGACGATAAGCTATCAAGGTTTTGGGCGATAAGCTATCGAGGTTTGAATGATAAGCTATCGAGGTTTTAATGATAAGGTGTTGAGGTTTTGGACGATAACCTGTCGAGGTTTGGACAATAAACTCTCGATTTATTATTTTACTAATATTATTGTGTAGTTTTAATACTCGTCTATGATCGTTCTATGCTTGAATTGTGATATCGATATTGAGAATAGCCATATAAATTGGCTTATGTAATAAATTGATTGACAACTTTCAATGTTGGTGATTGAATTGTGTGTAGGTGATCATGTGCAATTTATTTATTGCATATTTAGCATGAAAGTTGTGATTATTGTTTTGGTTGTGAGCTAAGGCGTGGTAAGTTGACGTGTGATTGATGGTTAATTGTTAAGTTGCGCCTAATCATGTGGTAGCTATAGAGTTGCGAGAGTCGCACGCTATTGATCCGTTATCGACATTGACCTGTATGTTTAGGCCGCCCTAAGCGAATCAACGCCTTACTCGGACTTAGGCATTGACTCATGAAGATTTTATATCTCACCCATTGTTGTTAACCATTTTTTAGGCTTTTAGCTATGAAAAGCTGGAAGTGGACGTGGATCCCTTTTTAAGTTAGCACAAAGTAGCATTAACCCTAATCTAAACCTAGTATTTTTTTTATGGTTGTAGGAAGTGGCCCCGAGGTGGGGCTTGTATATACGTATTTCCCAAGATTAACGAAATAAATAAATAAAAGTGTTGTTTTGCTGATGTTGATTGATTTGACCGCTTGTTGTGCTATCTCTACTGTCGTTTAAATGTTGTCCTGGGAAGTAGCACGTTCCGCATGCGCTTAATTAAAAAGAAAATTTTAAATGGGTCGGTGACGCGTTCCGAGACATCACAACTTAACGACCGAGAAGGGATGTTGATGTGCCCGATAGGTGCGGGGTGTGACACCTTTGCTAGTAACTTTTGTCAGAGCTTTATTTGCCATCTCGACCTCTTGAATATGTATGTCAATAGTCTCTTCAAAATGTTTGGACATTGATCGTTCCTTGCGCACGTGAACTGTTGCACCATAATCTACCTACCAAGTAGATTCAATAAAATAAGAATCAATCTTAGAAATCATTGTCACGGAATCCTTAACTTTTTCATAAATATTTAAGTCCGAAAACTTGGTTAAAACTATAGTCTCACGGTTCTTTTCAACCATATTTGTATCTGCCTTCACTGTTGAAGTGTTCTTGTCTTTGAATGTGCTCTTGCAATGCTTGCACTCCT
The DNA here is from genome assembly GCF_020921035.1 of Rhodamnia argentea. NCBI lineage: Eukaryota > Viridiplantae > Streptophyta > Magnoliopsida > Myrtales > Myrtaceae > Rhodamnia > Rhodamnia argentea. The sequence continues at coordinate 17,691,481 of NC_063152.1, forward strand.
TTACATAGTGACCCTCCTTGCCACAAACAAAGCAGTAACATTTTCTCTTCTTTTGCGGCTTCTTAAAATTCTGCATTTTCTTGCGTTTCAAGCTCTAGAGAGTTTTGGATTGAAATCTATTTCCCTCCACAACATTCACTTTGGTATTATAAAAAACATGTCAGGAAAAATTGACTCTTCCTCAATGTGAAAATATTTCTATATTTGCACCAAAGTGATGTCCTCCGACTTATGTAACATCCTCGTTCCATGATTCTTCCAACTTGGAGGCAATTTTACAATAATTGCTCCAACTTAAAAAGATTCCGGGATATCTATTTTGAGGGCACGAATTTTATTGGCTTGTATTTGTAATTCATGGACTTGCTCCAATGGGGGTTTTATATCAACGAATTTGAAGTCAAAGTACTTAGCAATCAGATATTTATTCGTAACTTGCTTTTCCCTTTTATACTTGAACTTGAGGGCACTCCAAAAATTCTTTGGTAAATTTCATCTCAATGAACAAATCATACAATCGATTAGATAGTGTGTTCAGAATATGTCCTCTACAAAGCAATTCATCCTCCTCAAGTTTCTTTCTCTCATGTTGACCCTTTCAACATCTTCGACACTCGGTTGTCCTCCTTTAGTGGTAGGCGCCCGATGTAGCGACCTAGGCAGTTCGCCACTATTGTGTCCTTAATCCACATGAGGCTGGAAAAATGTCCCACACCGAACCGCTCGCAACTAAGGCTTACATTCTCTCGCTTTATCTTCTTCTTTTTATTCAGAGTAACTGGTGCATGCGGAAGCTCTAAGATAAAAACAATCAAGTGGCCATACAGGCACAAGTGCATGTTAAAACAAATCAATCAATTGGCAAGCGCACCTATACAAAGGTGATGGCCTTTCATGATTTCACTAACCAAATGCACACATTTTAGACAACATACTTTTATTCAAAACTCGTTTATTCAAACTCACAATCCACTCTTTATTACATATTTATCTAGCTACTCAGTTTATTTACAAAATTCACATGAGAGGAGTACAACAAAGGGTAATCTACTCCGAATTTCCAGCATCATCATTCATAACCTCCAGTTATCTTGGTTATTTGAAAAATGGTTAATCAACGGAGTAAACTGAAACTCCTCCACAAGTAGGATTCCTAGGTCAAACGACTAAACCAACTATTACATCATAGAATTGAGGATCGTCCAAGACAACCAAACATATCTTACATCAAAGGTAGATATCAAAATCCTACCAAAGCAATCACGATCCTCATAGACAGTAGATCTCGGAATAATATTCAATTCCTTTACCACAACTCATCAATCATCGGAATCAAACACTCGCGTCCGTAATCATAGAAAGTATAATAGTAAGGATAGAGATCTACTTGCCTCGATAAATCGAGAAAAGTGATTCAGAATCAACAATTGATGAATGAACGAGTGAACAAACGAACGGACGGAACACCGGACGGCAAAGGCGGTCACGGCGATGGTGCGGCCACTAAGGCGGTCGAACTACTAGGGAGGTCGAACGACAACGGCCGACGGTTCACGCCAGCGTACGCACGACAATCGACCTAGAGAGGGTTAGTGGTCTAGCATAATAACGACAGAATTTTCAATAATAGCTACCGAACGAAATTATGGCAATTTCTATTTATAATGGTCCAATCAACTTAGACTAGTAACTTGCAGTCAACAGCTTGCGGTAGAGTCAACTTATGATTTACCGTACTTGTTAGCCGCTTGCAGTAGAGTTAGCTTATGACGTGTTGTGCTTAATCGCCTACTTGCAATAGAGTCGACTTATGACGTGTCATGCTTATAGTCAGCAGCTTGTCACCTGGTTCTTTTTTGTCGTGCTTGACACTTTGTCCAAATTCCAATTTTCGTGCCAAATGATCCTAAACTATCAAGCACTATCCTACTTCTGTTTTAAGCATGTGAAAATTCCATGTCGTGTTCCTAAAATAGTGTCAAGTCCATAAAAAATCCTTAAAAATACCTGGGAGTTCTGATAAAAATTCCTTGTAGCTTATCCAATAATCCAAACTCATTAAATACCGATTCATCCATATGTAGGTAAGGGTTTTCGAGTCATCACACCGGATCCTCTATAGGCATCAAACCAGGATTGAGGATGTATGAAATCTTCGAGGTAGTAATGAAAAACATCATCTTGTCTCTCCAAATGAGCGAAATTGTTTCGTCAAACCGATCCAATTTCACCATATCTTGATTCATCACCTTGATTGATTCCGACTCCCTTGTTGAATGGATAATTCCTCAAAATTGTTGGGGAATTTAACGAATGAGATAAACAATGGAATCATACTCTAAAGCATGATATCACTCTCTTTAAGGAATTATTTGCCCCATAATGTTGTTAATGGTTACCGACAAAGATCATTCGAGATATGAAAGAGTCTCAAGTGAGAATACTAGATAGTAATTCTAATATTTCTCCAATAACTCTCTAAGGAAACAATCAAAAAAGAAGGCTATATCTCTTTTGGAAAGAAACGAAAATCCGAAAAATTGAAGAAGTGAAGTTCTGAAAATGAATAGAATAGTTAAATATATAATGAGAAAAGGACACACCTTTTCCAATCCGAAAAGCAGTTAATTCTCATACAATTTTTCTCTTCTGAATAAAGAAAAACAGTTTATTCGGACACAACTTTTCATTGTCCGAAAAAATAATTTATTCGGGTACAACTATTCATTGTCCAAAAATAGTTAAATCTTAAAGATTGCAACCTTTCGAAGGTCTTAAGAAAGTAATAAAAATTTGAAATTAAAAATAATAATAAAATACTTCAACTCCTGCGTGAACAGTAGTACTATTTCGATAGAGCTCAACAATTAACTATTATTATAATTTTGAAAATAGAAAAAATAATTACTTAATAGTGCCAATTTCGGACTGCAAGCGTTCAAAGTGCTAATTGCGCCAAATAATCGTGCACCCACACGCGGGTATAGTGGGGTCTAGCCCACTTGCCAATTTTTCTATTTGAAAAAATAGAATAGCCTTCTAACTAATAAAATGACTTACACTCTCCCGTATCTCCCATGTAGGACAAAAGAAAAGACACTTTTGTTTGTTTTACAAACAAACTTCAACAGTTGGTAATGAAACTTTTATCATTGACTAATTATTTTTTTAGCAATGCAGCGGATCATTTTTACAAAAATAATTTTCAAATTATTTATTTTTCATAAAATAAATGGAGCCGTAATATCTTGTACCGCATGAGCCTGATGTGCCAAAAGACAAGTCCTCTCTGTCACTCAATGTGGAGCTTGAGGTATTACGATATTTTGCTAAACAATTTTTTTAGTAAACAGAAAACTGTAAGAAGAGGAGACTGTTATTGATGACATTCTCTGTTGAAATCATAAAGGTCCCACATTCATTATGGAATGTTTGATTACTGCCACAGGTACTCTACATGACCCACGACCTGAAGGTCCAAAATTTGCAAGCCCGTCATTTAACCACACGAAGATTTTAGTAGCTAAGAAGTCTCTACACACGAGATATATTGCAGCTAGCCAACAACGCACAAAGCCATTCGGAGGTCCACTCAAGATGTGAATCAAATTCGAGACCTCTTGGAGGACATGCACACCCTTTAACACTAGGTCTAAAACCTTGGTGGGTACAATGTTTCCTCGAGCATTAAAAGAGTTTTAACATGTCCTTAAAGACACACCCAGTGAGACGCAAATAAGGTTGATGAATAAAAACAAGCTTTGCTGCTCAAATTTAAGCTGAGTTTGGCATTGGATTTTATTTTCACAGGGCAAAACTGACATAAACTAAGGGGGAAATTTATAGACAAATTATTTTCCACTAAATTGGAAGTATGTATATGTTATTTGACACAATTTATTTTTTTAGGCTTATCTAACTAAAATAGGTTTTCTTCTCGTAAAAAATAAATATTTACGCTTAGGAGAAACTTCCAAACATACACATTGTAATTGTAAAAGCTGCAAAAACGCCTGTAGACTACATAATATCACCTTTTAAACTCCTTATGGTTGGCAAAAAAAAAACCCTTATGGTTGACACAATTGATTGGGGCGTTGGGGGATTTCCAGTGTAAGAACTGGATGTCACTTGTTTAAATCTTATAAACTGCGTACAAACTGCTTTAGATCTGCGTAACTTGCATAAGTCATAAACTTAAAGTCTAGCACTGGACTTAACATGTTCATTGAGCTTGAGGGTTGTTTATGAACATCTAATTGTTGCTTTGAAAAGCAGAAGTACTAATTGTTAGAGATAAATAAAACTGATTTTGGTTGAGGTAAAGTTTCACTTGGACTTAGGTTTCTAATTGGCATATGGTGATAGAGTACAAGAAGAATGGCAGCACGTTGTTTGTAGGATTTGAGCAATTGACCTTTCTTGTAAACTTACTAAAATACTCACAATCCATCAAAGTCAATATGAAACGGGAGAGGATGAAATTAGCAGAGAAACTAACGAAGAATGACAAGCACACTAAACATTTACATAGTTCGATTCGAATACCAGTATCTACTCAATGAGGAGAGCTAGATATAAAAAATCTACTTCAATTGGAGAATTATATAGTTATAGTTAATAACTCAAATACTCATGTGTTTCCCGAGTTCGAGTACACAAATTCTCACAAGCTTTTATGTTTCTCTCATCAAATTTCTTTAAAAGACCTATGAGGACACTCCTCTCAACTGTGATCGTGTTCTATGTCAAAATATACCAAACTGGGCTCTTAGAACGTAAATTTTTGCTTAAACAAGAAGAGAACGTGGCCTCCGGACTTCTGGCCGAAGTGACCTAACTTCCTAAACCAATTTGGTGGAAATCTTCTATATCGAACGTCAGTCCAGCAATATGTCAGAGGTCCAAACCTAACTCCGTTCACCAAATTCAGACCCACAGTAGCTCATCGACCTTTCAAACCTAGCTTGAAATTTGGACATCCGACCCGTGTCAATAAATAAGTTAAACTTCGTCGTCTTCTATATGTCAAACTGAGTCGACTCTTGCTCATATTTAGCTGAAACTCGAGCCACAAAATAAAATAAAAAAGAAATCTCAAGTTGGTTGATTTATATTTGTCAATATTTGATGGTGCCGAAGAACATTAACCATCTGATTTTTACTTCTTGGGTGTGTTTGTTTTGCTAAAAATGAATAATTTGAAAATATTTTTTTTATAAAAATAAATGAATGGAACATATTTTCATTGTCCATGAAAAGAGAAAACATTTAGACATAAAAAAAAATTGTGAAATCATTTTCCATTGACTAATTAATACAAGCGATACAAATGATCATTTTCAGGAAATTTTCTTTCAAATCCTTCATTTTTTTTTCAAAAAAAAAAAAATGGAGCCTTTATATTTTTAGAGGATCCACAATTCTAAGAATGTGGATCCTAAAGCGGTCGTTGGTTATTTGATCTTAGTTAAGGGTGGGACTGCTGTTGCTCAAGCTGTGCAAAAGACCTTTGACGCAAATCACATCCGCAACCGTTAGATTTAGAAAGATAAGTAGTCGCTAAAAATGTAACTACTCATATCAACCGCTAACCCAAGAAAATAAACCATATATAAGCAATATTTTACTACGCCGATTTAGGGAAAAGTTAAAATAAAGGCTTGAAATGCCCTCATTTTCTCAAACACAGGCCTGAAGTGGACCATATTTTAAATAAGAGCTTGAAGTACTCAAATCATCTCAAAGTATGGCTTGATGGAAGGACATTTTCGTCATTTATTTTTTCTTTTTCTTTTTCTTTTTATTTTTCTTTTTTCTTTCTTCCCTTGCCCTCACCCTAGCGCAACCGAGGTTCTTGGGGTCGAGGACAAGAGCCCAACTGTCACGACCCGAACCCTACGAACCGTCGACATCCCACCCGGCCTCGCTTGCGTACGGTTCTCCGGGATCCTCGGGCCAACAATATTATACAACACATGCGGAAGCAACAAAATCTCCGTACAGAAAACCAATAAATCTACGATAACTTGGGATGGTAAAAACACACATATGTACATATATACATAGTTGTTACAAACTGTCAAACCTAGGGCTTCAGGGGCCACCGTACAAGCCTGTGACCACCTATAACAAAAGACACGTGGTCGAAGCCCGCTACACAACCAAAATACAACACTCCACAAAACCGAGGGGGCCGACTATCCTAAACCTCATCCTCTCTATCTCAAGCGGTTACTCAGCATCCAAAGGCTCCACAACTTCTCCCGGCATCTCGATCTCCGGGTCGGATCATTGCGGCGAAGGGTCCGAAAACAACGAACCCACGACGGGGTGAGATAAAATCTCAGTAGGAAAATCTCTAACCCTAGATCAGGTCGCTAGTGCCTCCAGACACAATCTAGGCGAGCAACAATTTCCAACAACTCTTTCTTTCTTACCTAAAAATTCTCCAATTAAATTCCAGAAAATTCCATTCTTTCTCCGAAAATTCTCACACCTTCTCCAATATTCTACGTTACTCCCGTCTCGGCGTTCCACGCTTCAATCCGACAATAAAATAGTCTACGTGCTCCAAGACCCATTTTTAACACATCAGGCCATAATATAAATATCCACATTACTCCAAAAATTTCTACGTTACTCCAAAAATATTCCACGTCACTCCGGAATATTCCACGTTACTCCGGAAATATTCCACGTTACTCCACCGCCATCATAAGTTCATAACATTGAGCCTCGGACCTTTATGGAACACGGCTCTATACATATACCCGGGTCTCAGACACATAGGAATACGACCCACGGATCTCGGTCTCGGACACATAGGAACACAACCGGATCAAGTATCGGACAATTAGTCGAACACGACTCACTTTGGTCTCGGACGACTTAATTGAACACGACTTTCTTGCTTTCTCGGTCTCGGACAATCGGACGAATACGGCTCACTTTGGCCTCGGACGACTTGATTGAATACGACTCTCACATTTCCTCGGTCTCGGACAATCAGTCGAATACGGCTCACTTTGGCCTCGGACGACTTGATTGAATACGACCCTTCTCATTTTCTCGGAATAGATCGGGACCACGTGATTCACTCACGTTAGAGAATTAATAATTCGGGATCACCCGATCAATTCACACTACTCCAATAATTAATCCAGACTACCCGATCAATTTATGCTACCAAAGTATCCAATCCACGCCATGCGACCATATTATACTAACGTAGCAATTTATAAATCATGTGCCATTCAAATTATACTAACGTGGAAATTTATCACGGCCAAACAATAATAATTTTCTAACATATAATTAATTCATGACCATAGTACTATACTATAACAATGTCACATTTAATTAGCACCGTGGCATAACGACTTTATGTCACATAAAAGTAACCCTAGTTAATATATTAACTAACCATGGTTCAAAAATTAACTAGAGTTAAATACTAACCTAACCATGATTAAACTATAGCATAAAGTAACTCTAGTTAGGGCATAAAGTAACCATAGTTAAACTTTGACCACTATTATCTTCTTGACTTTACTATTCATGCAAGAACAAGCTTTCTCTCCCCCTCAAATCTGCAATTTTCGTCCAGCCCCTCCTCAAGCCCAAATCCAACACTTTTCTTCATCAAAAATTCACAATTTCATGGTCTTTTAGCAACCTAACCACCTAATTTAGGTTTAGAAACAATCCTACCTCAAAAACTCGCAAAAATGTCCATTGAACGGTTGAGGAAAAGCTTGAATCGAGCGGCGATTCCGGCGGTCCTTGCACGGCCGGCGACTCGGCGACGTTCTAGCGACTTCAAGCGCTCCAAAGTGACACCAAAGAAGGCTTGAAGAATTTTCGGCAATGGAGGGTGAGAGAGAGGGTGTTCGGCTAAGTGAGGGAGAGGGAGAGTGAGGTAGAGAGAAAGTGAGCTAGAGAGAGAGAGAGAGTCTTTGGATAATGAAGAAGAAGATGCCAATATAATAATTAATATAGGTTAATAATAATTAATTATGCTCCCAAAGTCAAGAGAAAAAAAAAATTATCTCCCCTCATTGACTAGTCAATCTCGGCTAAAAGGGGAAATGGCCAAAATACCCTTCGTTCCAAGTGAAAAATGGGGTATTTTTCAAGGGCAAATGGGTCATTTCCCATATCCAGTCCAAATATACTTTTCTTGAACCTCTTTGGGGCAAACCGCGAAGGAATTTCACACAGGATGAGGAAACGTCCAAAATTTTTATTTATTGAAACCCCCGAAGGTCCGACGTCAAATTCCGAAGCTCGATTCGCGATCAATCTCGATCAATAGAATTTTCAGCGTATCTCAAACTAACGGGCGGCTTTTAGGAGTTACGCGTATCGACCCGTGATTAAAATCACGTTTAATAATTACTCGAGCCTTGGCGACCTTGGTTGTCATTCAATTGCGAGGGTCAATCACTAGTCCCGATGGACACGATCGTTAGAAAATAATTCGGGGACGTTCGGAACCCATATGAGGTCGAACGGAATCACCCGTGATCCAAGCGTAAGGTATTATCCAAATTGTTCCTTAATTATTCTAGGATCGGCCTATATTGGTCCAAAATATTCCCTCGACAATTTTCATGGCCAAAGAGTCAGTCCATGACCAAGTTCTTAGGTCAACGTACTTGATTTTCCTAGCTAGCCATTCCCATTTGGTTAGTCTACTCGAGAGGGATCAGTTCCGAGTGAGATTCGACCGAAGTACATCGATGAGACTTTTCATTTATTCAAGGCTTCAAAACGAGCCGGATTACAGGATGTCACACCAACCGTGGTCGGCTTGATCTCGTCGATAAGATCCATGTCGTCGAATTCGTGTTCGGCCAATTCGATTGGGCATGTTTGGGATCTCGTCGATCAAGGCATTCTCGATAACCCCCTTCTTGGAGGGGTCCGAGTAGCTGCCCCGCAACGAGGTGTTGCCAAGTTCGGCGAGTAACAATGAGGATAAGAGAGGGACGGTGCGTTGGGAGAAGGAGAGCAGTAGGGAGAACAACGATAGCAATGGACAGTGCATGAAGATGAAGCCCGGGCGAGGGCAAGGGTTGCCCTCACCTGGGCTAGGCGAGCGATGGCAACTCTCCCTCAGCCGGCAACGGCAGGGGGAAGTGAAGAGGGGAAAAAGAAAAAAAAAGGAAAAAATTTAAAAAAGTAAAGAACGAAAATGCCCTTTGGTCTCGCCTTTATTTGAGACAATTTGAGCACTTCGTGCCTTTATTTGAAATAATGTCCACTTCAGATTTTTACAGGGCACTGAAGGCCCTTAATTGAAATTTTCCCGTCGATTTATGTACGACGAACCCATAATATTAAAAAGAAAACACTATAATATGCCACATGGTTTCGTATGTCCGGAAAGCATCTGGTCAAGTTGGGAAAGCATCTCGTTTTGGGTGGGGACGACGAAACCACAAACTCCCAACCTGTTGGGTCTCCTTTGGGCCAAACCAAATATAATTTTATAATAATTATAACCAAAATAAGTGGAGAAATAAAATTGAAAAAAGAAAAAAGCATGTTGGGTGGGTCGCCCTCACTTTGAACTTTGATTTACTAAAAATATTCATTTATTTGCTGAAAGTAAAAACTAAAAAATATAAAAAGTCGGAGTCTCGTGGTTTCCCTCGTTTTTTTTTTTTTTCCTCACCAACCGAAAGACCTAACGGTAGAAACTGTGCCGAGTGCGTTGACAATTTTACAAGCCATCATTACAAACCGTACCGCAACCGCAAGAAAAATCATTGAACTCGCCAATTACCTTTCTTGTTCTTAATTCGACAATTTTGACCGAAGGGGGTTCAAAATCAGGTGTTTTTCTGAACAATACCATGAAAAATTTTAAACTGATATATATGTGATAAAATTATCTCAAATTAATTTTTCGAGCATCGAAAACTTCAAATTAATACATTTGTGATAAATTTACCCTCCATTAGATTTTCTTAAATTTTACCATCAAATATCTATGTGTTGGCTAACATATGGCGGTTGGCAAACATACCAGTTTGAAATTTTTATCTTCCATTTTATCACGGGTGTATCGGCTATGAGCTTTTCGTGGTATTAACCCAATTAACGAAAACTAATAAAGGATAAATTTATCATAAGTGTATCAGATTGAGGTTTTTAGTGGTCAAAAAATTAATTTATGGTAAATTTATCACGGGTGTATCACTTTGAGTTTTTTGTGGTCAAAAAATTAGTTTGGAATAAAATTGTCATATATATACCGGTTTGAGTTTTTGGTAATTAAAAAATTAGTTTATGATCAATTTGTCACTTATGTATCAGTTTAGAATTTTTTGTGGTGTTAACTCTTTGATAAAAGAATTAAAAAAATAAGAATTTTACGTGGAAGTATAGGATGATTGCTTCACCCAATTAACCTGCTAAATCATGGGTTTTCCCATTGGCTCGATCGTGTAGAGGTTGTCGTGTCAATGTTGCACATGAGCTACACATGCATGCTCGCGTTCGATTGCTTTGTCTTTTAGACTCCTGCGGTCGCACCTCGAAAAATTTGACTTTTGAGTTTGTCAGATAAAAGAAGTCAAATTTTTCATTCTCCAGTTATCTTGTCGGCTAATTGAGGGGATGAGTCCAATCCCACGACTTCTTACACAATCATGGGAGATAATGGGAAGTGCCAAGTATTAGGTTATGAAATAATGCGTTATAGTCAGCGAAGCAAAATGAATATATGTATAAACATTTGTAAATCACATGACCGAAGCAAAATGAATTATAGACAGCGTTTTACAATCATAGCAAAACTTTTAAGTATTCCCTTGCAATCTCTCATAAAGAACTTATTTAGAAAACTCACGAAAGAAAACACCGACACTTCTCTTCCACCTCTTTATCCAAAATACAAGAACTCTTTTGGCCAAATCAGACTAAAAATCCAGCTCCAACAAGGATTTATTGTTCGGTCAACCAAGAGTACCAATCAAGATTTTCCTAATTCAAATCACATGGCCAGGCTTCAAATCGAGTTCATATTCATGGGTTCAAATTCGAGACTTAATTTAACAACTTTCCATTTGTGCTCGAGGAGCATAACCAAGTCAAGCAGTCATCATGTATACCAACTCTTCCTCCCAATGCTCCGACAGTGTTCGACCATCACATACGTCTATCAAGCCTAAGCCCAATTTGGACTCATCTAGAGAGATGGACTCAGTCCACATGTTCGAAGGATTCTCAGCCGCAAGAAAGTCGCCACTCGAGTGTAAAGGCTGGTCCACACAAATCTAGCCCCAACTGTCACAAGATTTTTAACCACGATTTTGTTGACAATGAAGCCATTTGTCAGAAATTTAAAATAAAGAGTCTGTCAAATTTCGAAACGACGTTTTTTTTATGCATAATCAATGCTTAAAATACGAAAACATATTTTTACTAAGTTTACTGAACAAGTTTTGCTTGGAGAACTCGTTAACAGGACCCTTCTTACGAAAGGGAAAGGAGATCTCGCGCGCATGAACTCTCCCGACGCGTGACCTTTCCTTTTATTTAACATGTCTATTCTCACTTCTGCACCTTTCGATCTTTGGCAATTACTTGCCCTCATCATGAGAGGTTGGTGGATCTTTTGAACGAGTGGAGAGCTAATTGATTTCACCGGTGCAAGAGAGGGAAGCACACTGATTGACCAAAACGCAGGTGAGGTTGACCGAGACAATTATTGCCGATTTTGGATCCCGAGACCCATGCCATTGAGCACCTCATCATTATGAGTTAGTTTGTCCCCTAGACATTTTCCCTTTAAATTTCAACTTATTTTCCCTTTTTCTAACAACTAATAATGATGTTAAATTCCCCTTTTTCCCCCCCTCCTTAAAGTATAAAATTATTGTTCGTGATCAAAGCAATCCCGCATGCATGCTTTTGCGGAGCATTCTCTAATTTCAGGTCCATTTCGGTTACATGATGATGTTAGGCCGTATATTTTGGACCATTGAAAGCTACAAAGACGAAAAGTATAAACATCGCCAACAAGGGTCATCTTCTTCACGGCCAAATATTTAGGAAAAAGGGACAAAGATATTCTCATTTTTTGAAGGTCCTAGAAAAATGTACGAACTTCCACCGAAGAACACAAATACGGACCCTTTGGTTTTCCGTCCATGCTAGATTATGTGAAATTGCATGTGGTTTACAGCAATAACGTGTGCTATAGACACATCGACTGCTAGGATTCAACGCATAAATCACAACGAAATAAATCGTAAAAGCGAGAAAAAGAAATCGAAATACAAGGTTTATCCCAATTCACCTTTAAACTAGGGCTACATCCAACAGATTATTCCATTATAATTAGCAACTCTCACCTCTCTACTACTTCACTCGATTACAAGAGAAAGAGATAATACATAACAGTAGTTATTCATGGGTCCAAGCCTAAACCACTAATAAGATACAGTCTTAAACTATAATAACCCTCTAGTGTCCAGGAAGCACTATCCCCTTGAGACCCCCATTGGGGTGGCTTCTCAGGACCCCCGCCACTAATCGAAAAGCGGAACCTCCTTGCTATCATATCAATGGGGAGTATGAACCACACTCCAACATCGACAATACTACACATCGAGCCATGATCGGAGAATTTCTCTAACCTTGTGACTGATTGCTTACAATTATATATAAATATCTATCAGCCTTGAATATGTATACAGTTGATGTCCATACTGGAAACGTACCAATCAAAGACATGATGGAAGGAAGTTGCCACGAAACTCACCAAACAAAAAGGCAAAATACATATAAACCGCCTTAATTTTAATCATCTCACTTTAAAAATTGCATCTTTCGCATCATTCAAATTCACATGATTGAAAAGACCAATTTATCCTCCTTTAAAGAACCCCAATCACTCCCAACCCCCTTATCTTTTCACCACCCCATCACTACCATAGCACCGCCTCAACCGTCGCTCTCGGCTCTGCTTTGTATCCTCTCTCTCGATCTCGACTGAGGAAGGAAACAACCTTAGATCGAGTTTCTCGGTGACGACTAACGGACCTGCACATACGACGAGGAGAGTGGACGTTTCCATTTTGATCGGGCAATTACCACTTAAGCAACAATTAGCTACTGTCCTTACACACACACACACACACAAGGCCTCTTTCTATCTCAGTGGTCGTTTGAGCAAAAGAATAGAAAAGATAAGGAAAAAAACTTTAAAAAGTTCTCAAAACAATGTCGTTTGAGCCCCGTCAAACACGTCCAAATCGTCGTTCATGACATGTAAGATGGGTGACGCTAGTTAGATGCTATGTCAATTATACTAAAAAACCATCAAAAAATTTAAATATACATTGGTCAAATTGAAAAGTGTAGATTGAATTGGCTGCCGTACGATAGATTTTGGACTTTATGAACAATTCTCCCATAAAAAAAGCTCTACTCTAAACACCACGAGAGAGAGAAGGTTTAACGGATTAGGTCATTTGCAGTGTTATTCGTAGTAATTTAAAACAACAACACGTGAATATAAACGTATTAGAGTAATCGCAAAAAAAAAAAAAAGAGCCTTTTGATTGGAAAAATCATAAGAGTAACTAATGGAGGAAGAGCTAAGATTTGATAGCACTGGTCTGAGGCTAGGAAGCCTTCGCTACATGAGATTCTCCAACTCTATATTTAGCCATCCATTGGCTAGCCATTCGAGCAGCAATTAGTCAACGTGGGTCATTATCAAAAATAGGGATTAGATTATTTCTCGAAAAATTCAAGATTTAAAAAATATTTTCTAAAAAATGATTGGTCATCTCTCTTAGAAAAATAATAAACGAAAAATGTTTTCATCAACGATAACAACTTATACCTAACTATTTTTGTGGATAATGAAAATATTTTGCATATATTTACTTTTGTAAGCGATTATTTCTCGGAAAATATTTTTCAAATCTTGAGTTTTCCGTAAAATAAACGCCCCTTGAACATAATTCTAACAACTGATGAAAAAAGTTTACAGAACTCTGGAAATAAAAGGGAAAATGAAAAGGAGAAACAAAAATTGAGAGAGGGGGATGGCCCATGGCTTGGGTAAGGATGGATGAATCTTCCGATACGGATGATCTTGTCTTGTGTCACATTCACACCAAATTAATAGAGAAAATTCAGCTCATTGAGAATTTATCATAAAAAGAAATCCTTGCACTCAAACCCCTTTTCCTAATCACAATTCTTCTATAATCGTAGCTAACCGACCACTCTTGAAGAGTTGGCACCCTCCAAATAGTCAAAGGCACCGAGATTTTGCCGAAAATCTTGAATGGTTATATTACAATAAAGAGAAGCAGGGGAAAAAAGTGTACTTACTTGATTTTTTTATCTTTCGGGGAGATTTATCACAAAAATCCTAAACCTATTGCAATTGTGTCAATTCAATCATAAACATTTTTTTTTTTTTACCAATTCAATCCTAAACATTTTGCATATGTCTTAATTCATTCGACCTAGTTAATTTTGGCCGGAAAATGTTGACGTGGATCTTGGCGTACATAATTGTTAATAATATTGTAACTTTTTTCTCGAATCTTTTATGCAATTTTCCTTTTATCTTTTCTTTATATTTTTTTTTTATTTCCTTCTTTCTCTAGCCGGTCGCCGAACCTCAGCAAACAACCGGAGGCGAGGACCTCGCCCCTCCCCAATCTCGCCTTTGGCCGGTCACTAAGGTTTGGCGACGACCATGACTAGAGGAAGAAGGGAAGGAATAGAAAGAGAAAGAAGAAAAAAAAAGGATAAAAAATAAAAGAAAAAGTAAAAATTGCTAAAGTCAATACCGGTCGCGTCACGTGGCCGGGGTTCATGTCAACATTTTCGGTCAAAATTGGTCCGATAATCCGAATTGGCACAAAAGCAAACTATTTAGCATTCAATTGATAAAAAAAAAAAAAGTTTATGACTGAATTGACATATATTTAAAAAAAATTGATAATTTTCAGAATAGAGGAATAGGGGTCGGGATCAATCCATCCATAGTATCGAAACCCTCAGCTTAATTTAAACTAAACTAGAGTTGCCCGACCTCCGCCTCAAGCATATTAGAGTCTCTTCACGCCAGATCAGCCACGGTGCTCAAAATCTCCTCCACCATCTCTCTTTCTCTTCTTCTCTTCCTTCGGCAGCGCCGCGCCTGCCGCTCTCCGGTCAATCGCGAAAAGAATTAAAAAGAGGAAAAATAAAACTAAAACAAAAAAGCAAAAAGACAGAAAATCCGAAGTGTGGGACAAAACACCAACAAAAGAGATGGGGAAAAGTCATAATATCGCCAAAGGAAAATTGTCAAAAAAGGTGTCACGGCAGTGTCCAATGTCACCTTCGACACAAAAAATTCTTCCCCGCTGCTGCCACTCATCTTTTGGTCTTTCTTATTACCTGAGAAGGTGGTGCGTGGGGCACTCCCTCAGGCGATCCTTCCTCTATAAATGTACATAGGAAGCCCACCTCTCGCCTTCACCACTCCCCTCTTTTCTTTCTGCTTCCTTCACTTCATATTTTACTCCTTTGACTGAAGCCTAAAAGGCAAAAACATATCAACCCCATTCACACACAGAGAGAGACAGAAACAAGCAAGCAAGCAAAGCTCGGCGCTCGCTTCAAGCCGGAGAAGGAGGAGAAGGAGGAGAGGGATGAAGGAGAGCTGCGGCGGGGGACGGAAGCAGGGGACGCCGTCGCCGTGTGCAGCGTGCAAGCTGCTGCGGAGGAGGTGCGCAGAGGACTGCGTGTTCGCCCCCTACTTCCCAGCCGACGAGCCCCACAAGTTCGCCAACGTCCACAAGGTCTTCGGCGCCAGCAATGTCAACAAGATGTTGCAGGTTCACACCCCTACTTTTTCTCCTTTTGAAGCAAATTTTGTTGCCCCCCTACTCCACTCGAACTCTCTAACTTCACCAAGTTTATATAATGTGATAGGGTTATGTACCTCATCTTCTCATCTGTGGATCATGTGTTACTTGAGATAAATTTATCACGGTTGTACCAGTTTTGAGTTTTTTGTGGTTAAAAAATTAATTCGGAGGTAAATTTGTCACAACTATACCAATTTAGGATTTTCGTGGTATTAAACCTAGATTTATTTAAGCAGATGGTTCTCCTGAAGTGTGGACCTATAAGTATAGTTCTTGCTTCTTGCATTGCTTTTCATGAGGATTAGTTACATACATTAGGTCTGTTCAATAACTTTTTTCTCCTTATGGTCCACTTTTCTCCTTATATTTTATGGTGGTAAAACGTGGTTAATGGAGAAAAAACCAATGGTCGTATACCAAATAATTTTGCTTTTGTGTATAATTCTTCCAAGGTCTATAAATGTCTCCCTTGTGTAAAAAGATTCAGACATGAGAGGGATTGATTTGAGTCTTACAACTTGAGAGATTAAATCTGTACCTACGGAAAAATAATAGCTAGTAAGGACATATAGTAGGCTCACTAAAGTCCTCAAGCTAGGTGGATAGGATAACGGGTCTCCACAAACACAACAGATGACATATATAGGGTCAACTTGAACTTTAGTCTAAATATAATGTTAGTTACTAAGAAAAGTGACCACAATTAAGGGCTTGAATATACGAACTATTAGAATGTCCCATCTAAAAGTTTAAGCCATTACGTGAAAGAAGACTATACATATAAGACAAAATATAAACCCTTATATAAATGATTTCAAATAAATTCATACCACCACCAACGTGCAAAATGGACTGAGAATAATATGTGTAATTGATGAACTTGGAGTCTTACATGTGAAAATCAGGCTATGATACTATTTCAGCATGTCCAATCTGAAAATTCAAGCCGGTTGAAGAAGGCTACGTGCATATGATGCAAAATATGAACCTCATAAATAAGCAATAAGAGCCACTTTATGTACCATCTTATTTACAGAGTGTGACTTGTTCAAACATATGTATGAAAGAATTGCCATAATACTTCACAAGTAATACAAGTTGTCTGAATTTTCTTATTAAAATGTCTCTAAACATTACTCAACTAGTAAACTTAGAGAAATTCTATGTAATAATAGCTAGCTTCCGTACCAAGGTCCACATAAACACATTTGATGCCACTCGCATCAACCTTTTTCAACAAAAATCTTTAGATATAATCATCTCGCTTGCGTCATTTTGCTAAAGGATTCAAAGTCATCTCTCTCTCGAGGTACAACTTTAATCTCATTTCTTTTCCCCCTATTCGATTTTTTTTTTTTGGGAAATCATAAAATTTATAATTAAAAATAGCTCGACAATGTTAGAATACTTAAATATCAAATCGCACTATCTAACAGTTTAAACTTTATAGTCTAGCTAGAAATAGTCCCAACAGACTTTGTATGGTATCGGAGAAAAAGGTCCTCTGCTTAAATCTTTCTAAACCCCTTATTGCCTCCCTTATTAAAATTTTTCATGAGTCCAGCTTATCTATGAGGATGAGTACTTTTAATTATTTAAATCAGGCATTCATCTAACAACTTAAGTTTTTGAAAGAGTTCAAAGTGATCTTACAAAATCTGATGGGCAGCAATTCTATTCTTAGACAACTCTTATTTACCGAAGATGCGATAAAATACCGGCATACTAATTAAAAGGAAAAAAAGGAAAGAAAACCCATTTTTATTGCGTTGGGATAGCTTTTTTCGAAAACGCCTAAAGCTGTGCACACTCATGACAAAGCAGGTACATTAAAAGAAGTTTCATGACTATATGTCTTCATCTTTGATGTCCATTCATTGTTAACCCTGACCTTTTTTGACAGTTTGTTGCAGAGGACACACACTCTTTGAGACAAAAGCACAAAGAGGACGTAGAAAAAGAGTCTGGCCATACAAACCAGTGAAAAAATTAAGATTTGGTTTCTAGATTCTACACTTTTTTCTACGTCCAATTTAACAATTTTTATTGGATCACGTGAAGTTGTGTCCCACCAAAAACAATAGTTTATTTCCGCAAGAAAATTGGACATTCCACTTCTAGATTTTTCCTTTGGGGTCCCATTTGATTTATGAATATAAAAAATCAGAGAGAGTAACTTTTAAGTAGCCACTTACACGTGGTGTGGGCCAGACGTGTATGGAAAAAAAAAATTAGTCACGAGTTCAATTTATTATCCTTACTTTCGTAACTTAAGAGAATTACAATAAATAAGAACATTTAATAAGTGTGAGGACAGATAATTCAAATTATGTAGTCACAGAATTGATTCAAATTAATTTAAGCACTTTTAGAGCATCTTCATGCATCACCAAGTACATATTGTCATTAACACACTTGTGCGAGAAACTTCCCAGGAGCTACCAGAGCACCAGCGAGGAGATGCCGTGAGCAGCATGGTCTACGAAGCCAACGCCCGAGTGCGGGACCCGGTCTATGGCTGCGTCGGGGCCATATCATCCCTCCAGCAACAGATCGACATGCTTCAGAGCCAGCTCGCCCAAGCCAAGGCCGAGGTGGTGCACCTCCGAGTCTGGCAGAGCGCAACCCTGTCTAACCATGGCCCGGGCCCCGCCAGCCCAAGCAACAGCGGGTCGCCCTCCTCTCGACTCATGGCCTCCCAAGGCAAAGCCATTTTTGACATGGACATGATGGTGGACCAACCTGGCTTGGGAGATTCAATCTGGTGAAGCTGACCTTGACCTTTTTCTAAATCACCATATACCGAGAACACTTTGGAGCCTATGATCCTAAACCAGCTTTTTTTCTTCTTCCTTTTTTCCCCTCATTTGAAGAAAATATTGTATTTCGATTCGATGTAAATCCCACATGAGTCGTAGAAAGGCGGCGCCGCCACAGAGGATGATGGCCGAGCAGCGGCGGTAGGAGGAAGGGGGTGAAGGCCATTCACCCACAGTTTTTAATTTCTAAAAGGGTCTCTAATTACTATTGACCTCAATGTAGATATAGTTTTTTTTTTTTTTTACTTTACCAATGTGAGTAATACTATATAATTATAGTGGATTGTGCACTTATGAAACAAAGTGTGTCGCATATGGATTCACCTTGTCATGGACTTTTTGGATTTTTAATGTTGGCGAGTGGCAAGAACACGTTACTAGGTGGCGTGTTACTTAGTCCATTCTCGTTTATTGGGTATTCTTGATTCTCATCAAAAGTTTCAATATTTTTATTGTTGTGAGAGTACATATCACAGGGTCACTTTTGTGAGACAAAAGAAAGGAAAATACCGCCACTTTTCTCAAGGATGGAGTCACTTTCACACTACTTTTTAGGTTCCATTAGTTTCGTAAAAATTAAATAATTTTAAAAAAATCGAAAAATGATTGATTATATATTTTGAAATAATTAGTCAATAAAATTTTTTATTGTAGATAACAATTTATTTATTAACTTTTTTATAGATGATGAAAATACTTTTCATTTTATTTATTTGTGTATATGATACAAACGATCATTTTTAGGAAAATATTTTTCAATCATTCATTTTTGCGAAACCTACGGAGTCTTATTAAAACAAGACCCTTTTTTTAAGTGATCAAACTAGCCTTCAATTTTGGTTAAGCGTCCATGAATATTTATAACACCTTTTTAAGAAAATTAATAATCCATGAATTGTTACAATTCTCTGTCTTAATTTACTTCAAATTATTCTTTTTTGCTTTCCTTCTGCACTTAACAATAAAAGAATAATTTACTTCGTCCTTTATAGGGACAAAAACAAAATCTATCTAACTTATTTAGCTAGAAACTAGTTAAATAGAATTGGGATAAGTTTACTCGAAGTCCTAAAACTTATTATCAAAGTGCAATTGAGGTTTAAAACTTTCAAAAAGTGCAGTCAAGTTGTCACGAAAGTGCAATTGAGTCCTAAAACTTTCAAAAAAAGCAATCAAGTCCTAAAACTTGTCAAGTTAATGCAATCAAGTCATTCCATTAACTGCATCAACTCGACAAACAAAGATGTTAGCAAGTTTTAGGACTTGATTGCACCAATTCAACAAATTTTATGAATTGATTGCACCAACTTGACAAGTCTTTAGGACTTGATTACACTTTTAAAAAGTTTTAGGACTCAATTGCACTTTGGTAATAAGTTTTAGGACTTGATTGTATTTTTTGAAATTTTTAGGACTCAAATGCTTTTTCATAATAAGTTTTAGGATTTTCAGTGTTCTTATCCCAATAAAAATTATTAACAAGTTGGGTAATATGTGGAACATGCATCTCCTCAATGTCTTTTGGTTACAATGACATATCCAGCGCTTTTTTTAAAGTAAAAAAAAGTTTCTTATAGGCAAAACTCCTCCTCTCTCCGCTCATAATCCGTTGACGATCATGTTCACGAGAAGCACGTACCTTAACACCAATAGACAAATATTAATATTAAATTAATTAATTAAGGACAAAATTTAATTTACTAAATTAAACTGGAAATATAAGATAGATATACGAATCTACCGAACCAAATTTTAGTATAATAAAAAGTATATTACTACATTACCTGAAAAATTATTCTTAATTTACTTGATTTAATAATATGATACCATTACTTATGAAAACATTAAAATGGTAAACTAGCATAACTCATTCATCTTTCTTTGTTTTCTATTTCTTGATCCAATTAAAATAAGCTCAAAATGAAATTAAAATGATGAAAAATCGAAATGTATATAGCAGATTTAAATTATATAAGTGTTGTTTTCATGTATTTATTATCTGCTCTTGAATTAGAGTTACTTTTACCATATATTCTTTTGTGTCAAATTTAAAGAATGAAACTTTGGGACCAAAAGACTCTTCTATTTAAAACCATATTTCTTATTCTTCGCCAATAAATTGGTAACAGCTAATAGCACCTTTGAAAATTTTGTGGATGATGAAACTACAAATTCAACTGTAACCGCATTTCATTACTATGACACCTCTTGCATTGATAAGAGCTGTCAGCACCTTTAAATATCTGTTTTGTTTACGTCTAATATAACAATAATGGTACTGTTTCGATCTAAGAAATAGACTAATTTATTTAGTGTAATCAAGAAAATATTTTTTTTTTCGTTATTTCTAACTAGTAAATATGAATTTAACTAAATAACTTACGAGTGACGTGCATGACCTGTAACCAACCAATCCATGTATGGTTGGAGGATTTTTCTATAATTAGGAATAGAGGATAACACAACCCTTTTGTAATAAATCACAATAAGCTTAGCATTAGTTATGATCTCAATTAAATTTCCTCGTGACAGATTGCATTACTAGAATTAGATCCCAATTACATGCGTTAATCTGATAAGAATGCCACTTATGACCCCTATACGTTCAAATAAAGATGATAAATCTCGGCACAACACAAGACCACGACTTGAACATGATTGAAAATCACTAAGAGAAATTAGGACACCGAAAGACTCAAAAGTGTCGCGAGTTGAGATATGTTTATTCCTTTTGGGTGGTATTATCTCCACTCTAATTTTGGTTAAGGCGCTTCTTTTTTAGTGAAATGGCCGAAATACTCCCTTTCCCTCATCAATTTGTTGTTTTTTTTATCAAGCTAACCAAAAACCTATCCTTATTTCTACCATCTTGCTTATTAGTAAGTCAACACAAATGCTTCATTATATTCGACAAGATATCATCTTATCATGCATCGTGCTATCACTTCGCCTGTGAAAGTATTTTTAATCACAAAAGCAACATAAGATATTAAAATTTCCTACATACGATGGCTTATAAGCACACAATTATTTGCCTATTTTTATCAAATATTTTGAAATTATATTTCAAAGTTGAAGAGTAAAATTCGATCTAATTATCTAGCCGACCTTGATCAACAATGAAAAAGAAAAATTGATCAAAATATTGAAAAGGGCTAATTTGTTGGAAACGTAGTTAAATGTTAAATATGTTTGTGTCTAGATCATTATCGAAAATATTAACAAAACATAATCACAAAAAGGAAAAAAAAAAAAAAAGGAACTTCTTGTTGTTCTATTCCTAATACGAAGAAAGTAATTAATATTGCTTAGAGAATTAATTCATAGCAAGTGGATCAAACTTTAAAATATGCTTAAAACGTTCCTCTAAAATAATTTGATGTTAGCTTGAAAGTGAGGAATGTGTACAAAGATTCTAAACCCCCATCTTGCAATTTCCATTAAAATGTGAAAAGCTCAAAAGAAAGTATAAAATAAATAATGTTTAGCTTTAAAAATTTACAAATTTATTCTGAAAAACACCTACAAGGTCAAGATTGGCTAGATAAATATATTGAATTTTAATTTCTGACTTTGAAATAAAGTTTCGGTCAAATTATTTGATAAAAAATAACCAATTAATTTTGTGTTGATAAGCCTTATAGCCATTATAAATAGAAATTTATAATAATCTATGTAGCTTATATGATTACAAATTTGAGATCATATATTGAAACTAACAACCTTCTAGAGGCACAGTGATAGTATAATGCAAGATAAAATGATATCTTGTTAGGTATAATGAAGCATTTGTATTGTGAAACTGACAAGAGAAATGCTAGAAATAAAGACATTTTGTCAATTAGTCTAATAGAAAAAGAAATAATTAATTGAAGAGAGAGAGAGGGTATTTTGGTCATTCAACTGAAAAATGATGTATCTTAGCCAAAATGGGGGTGGAAATAACCTCACCCTTCCTTTTTCTATTAAAAAAAAAAAGGTTACCACGTATATACAAATGATATAAAAGAATAGGGAGAATTACCAAAAAATCTTAAATCTATTGTAATTATGTTAGTTCGGTCATAATTTTTATTTTCAATTAAGTCATAAACTTTTTATAATATTGTCAATTCAAACAATTTGACCGGTTGGCACTGACATGATAAATTTTTAATAATATTTTTTTATTTTTTAATAATGTTTTCTATCTTTTTTCTTCTCATTTTTTTCGGTTAGGGTTGGCGACCTACCCCAGCCACTAGGTGAGCACTTGCAACCCTTGCCCATCAGTGGCAAGGGCGAGGGTTCATGGCCCACGCCCAACCGTGAACAAGGGCTCACCTAGTCGTTGCGAACCCTCATCGGCCGCGGTGAGGGTCGCGAGCCCTTGGCCAATGGGCGGCAAGGGCTAGCGGGCCCTTGGCCAAGGGCTGGCAGAGGTCACCAACGACAGCCTCCACTAGCTGAACAAAAAAAAAAAGACAAAAAATTATTAAAAAATTATTTAAAAACTTGAAAAATATTATAGTGTTAAAATATCATTGAAATTTTATCTAAGCATCGGCTGGCCCAATTGATCGAATTGGCAAAATTACAATAAATTTAAGATTTTTTTGGTAATTTTCCCGAACGACACTTACGTAGAATCCCGCCGTGTGTTTTCAAACGTCCCATTTCAGAGCGCACAAAAAGGAAAACAAGAAAAAGGTGCAAAACGAGGAGCTCAATTACCTACTTTTGAAAATTAGCTTCGAAATCCCGACCAAAAAAAAAAAAAAATTAGCTTCGAAATTCTTCAATCCAAACGCATCCAAACTTTCCCTTTCTAGTATTTTGTTGGACAAACGTACTCCTATTTTCAAATATATTGACTACGCAAATCTGACTAGCTGTAATTGTGGGTGGTTAGGCAGCGAGAACTCTCTCTCTTCAACCCTTGTTAAGAAAATTCTGAAAACTTTTATTAGGCAATTTTAAACGAAATTAAAAATTAATTTGAGAATTTGCAACTCAAAAACTTAAGTTAAGACGGAGAGCAACTACATATTTATAAGGCACATTATAATCACGCATTTAAGCGATGCTAAATTGTACTTAATACTCTTCCTCGTGTGTAAGACAATCCGTTATGCGTACACAACTTGGCTCAATTATTGTGAAATGGGCATGCTCTTATTTATATGAGCATTTGTGAAGCCAGCACGAGCAATGAGTTCGAGAGGAGAGGCAAGTGTCAAGATATTAATTCTCAATCTGTGCTTTGATATCATATCTGAAAGTCCAATCTAATACTTTGAAAGAACTAACTCTAACACAATATCAGAAATATCAACTCAATATCATAAGTTATTAGGTGGAGGGACATTATACCAAATATTTAAGGGATCTGGAATATGCTTATAATTAAAAAGTCTACATGATATGTAAGCCGTCTTTCTTGCATAGCAAAAGAAAAATAGTACATAAAGGATCTTAAATTCCGTTATACTCCTTGAAAATTGGTCAAATCTCACTTTGCCTCCCAAAAAATAATTAAAAAATAACAAAATTTGGAGTCACCTTCGTCCACTTTTTCAGCAGTTTCCGACGTTTTTCCAATCCCCCGAATTTCATCAACTTCTCGCGTCAAGGTTGACAAAAAAAAAAAATCCCAAAATCTGCATAGATAAAACTGAATCAGGCATTTTTAGGAGGAAAAAAAAGTTATAAGGCTATAAAATTATTTAAAAATTATTAGGGTGCGTTTGTTTTGCGGAAAATGAGCGATTTGAAAAATATTTTCCGAAAATTGATTTCTTATATCATTTACAAAAATTAGTCAATGAAAATATTTTCATCATCGGTAACAATCTATATATAACTATTTTTGTGGGTGACGAAAAAAATTATTCATTTATTTTTATAAGCGATATAACCGATTATTTTTGGAAAATATTTTTCAAAATACTAATTTTTCGCGAAACGAACGTACCTAGTCTCACTCGTTTAAGTTGTTAAAAAAAAGAATTTATGATACATCTGAAACACATTTTTCAACACAAGTTTTGCATAATTCAGACATAGGATTTATAGACATAACCACATCAGACAGAAAAGAAGGGAACGAAAGCATGTGAGCTAGGAAGACTGCTTTCGAGGAAAAAAGCTACAAATTCAAACTTTGATAACCCAAAGCAAAACATCGTGCAACAACCTAATGTTGTGTTCATATTTAAGGATGTAAAATGCATATCTCCTTTCATTCTTCTAAACTATATATGATATGGAGCCAAGTATTCCAGCGGCGGGCCTTCTTTAGTTGCAATGTCCGTCTTGTCAAAGATCCTTCAACATAAATTTGGATCGGGTCAATCTCCACCATTGATTATGTGAGATCCACATGCAGGGTTGACAAGATCAGTAATGAAGATGGATCTAGTCTAGTGGATCTAGGTCCATGCAAAAAAATTTCAGTCGGCAAATCAACTTCGCACCGAAAGCGCCATGATGGGAGCTAACTGCATCTAACAAACCTCAATCAGCTTCATAGTAACCCTAGATTTGGCATCTTTTTTAGACTTCCATCATCTGGATGTTTGTCTGGGAAAAAGGAATAGTCATTCTTGGAGCTTTTCCCCCCCAATTTGGACTAAATGACTGCACTAACTTGACAATTTTCGTCAACTAGGAATCATGGCCTCACATGAACCGGCGTTGAGAAATTCTCTCATGTTGTCCCCAAAGGTTGACTTCTGAACATTACTTTATGTCACAGTCCAGATTTTTTTTTCCTTCCTAATTCGTAGGCCGTCTATTAACCATGTTGCATGTTATGCTTACTGTTGGTATTCTTCCACAACACGTGGTACTACCCGATCAATCAGACTTTCTCGACGTGCCTATTCTCACTTGATTAATATATAGAACTATAGAAGTGAGGCAATTGATATCATTGGTGCGTTATTATACTCTCGTGACTTATGGCTCAACTTGCCTCGAGAGGTGTATGATAGAGCACTCTGTAGTCTATGGTGTTTGCTTTTTGACCAGTTAACTACTGAACCTAGGCATTGTTCAAATCATTTGAAAAAAAATACTTAGTAGACTGTGTCCCAAATAGTTTGGGAGTGACCATTCGACATATTCTAATAAGTACCCGGCATCACCCCGTCTCTAATGGAGCTGATAAAACCCGTGATTCCGTGATTTTGGTAGAAATTGATGACCGAATGTGTCGGTTCACACATAGGGAGGTGGAAATTCTTCGAAATTCTATAGTTCGTCCTTGTGTCGTAAGTTTTATACAATGGATCTTGATCTCCGCTTCTAATTAGATTACTTTTGATGGTCTTTTCTTCTTTCATTTCAGAAAGGATCAAATGTCTTGCACAACACTAATATTCAGCAAATTTTTTGTTTGAAATTAGACTTAAGACGAATATTTTGAGATGGGATAACATGAGTTAGGATCCTCTCGAAGTATAAACTGGCATCCCATGGGCCGAAAGTAGAGATGATTAATGAGCAGGATCGAGCTCATAAATCAGGCTAAAGCGTTGCCCAAGCTTTGCCCAAAACAAATTTTTTTTTAATGTATAACATGCTGGGCTTGGCCGGGCCTCTGTAACTAAACGTTTTGTTTATAGGTGCCGTTTGGACCACTGTGGCTCGAGCGGGCCTATAAGCTGCCATGTCCACGATCAGATCTAGCCGTAGATAGATGTGGAACATCAATAATATCCGTCCGTCTGTTGCCATCTCTGTTGCACTACCAAAAAAAAAGTGTAATTCGTCTTGTCGAAAGCAGCAAAACAAGAAAACCTAAGATGGAATCCAATAAGTTGGGTGTGATTGTATAGGATTCATTAACACTATTACGTCTTGCAATATCATTGCTCGTTCAAACTACCAGTTAAAATAACTCCTCGAGACTAATTACATAGTTGAGGCGATACAGATTATAAAGATTGAAGGGGCAAGAGAATTGCTTGAGAATCTTGAATGGATTTCTCATGGTGTCTTTGTCATCTTTTTGACTTTTTGAGTGGCGCGCTTCGCTTCACCCCATGTTTTCCCCCCCGCTTCAGCCCATTGGTGATTATACCGATCAAGTACATCCCGCTCAACTATTGCTCTGGGCAATTTTATTGACAAGTCGGTGCGATTTTAGAGAATTACGATTTGACATTTCCCGCATTCCGCGTGCTGAGCCGAGAAATGATTGATGTGATATGCCAAACAGAATCTGTATTATCAAATTTGATGATATTGATTTGAGACTCACGTAAGACCAATGAATTTCAAAAATTTAGATTCGGTTCAGTGTATACACCTCACTCATATAACAATTTCTCGTGCTAATTCGGTTATACTTTTGTTTTTCTTTAAAAAAAAAAAACCTAGAATGGCACTTATGCATCAGCTACATGATTACAAGAGATTTTATTACAAATAAAAAATTGTAGGAAGGGCGTCCAACAGTTACCTCCCCGACCTCATTCGCTGGTGTTGCACGCCTATGATTGAGATGTTCCGGTTTAAGGTATAACTCTTGTTCATTTTGAGAGAGCTTGTCACCGTCGCATCATCTAATGCAAGTCGAGACAGAACCAGAGTGACCATACGTCTAGTTGACATATAGAAGCTATGCCATAGGCGGACCACGATTGTCTAATATCAAGGAGCGATGAGGGAATTTATCTTTTTAATCAAGGGAGGTCCAAACCAAGATTGGAATAAAATCTTAATGTAACTCGTCCAACCACATTGATTGTATAGAGATTACAGGAGCAAGGACCACCTCTAACGACCTTCAAATTGACAAATGTAGAAAAAGAGAGAATCAATACTTTGCGATGGGATCTGATAGTCAAATTTGACAAACAACAACTCATGACAATTCTTTTTATTTTTACAAATCTCCGATTCAAAAATAAATAAATATAAATCCATCATTGCATTGCCTAATATCAAATCATCAATTCCACTACACAACATCTAGATGAAAAATCAATAGCTCAACATGAATTGACAAGTCTTTGTAAATTTTGGATTAGATTAACCTAATATTAATACCTATGCGTTTTTAATGTTGGGTTGATTGCGTTTTTTTTTTGTTAATCACTGATCCGTGGGCTTTTTTGGGCCCATTTTTTGTGGGCTTTCCCCATTAGCACTGATAGCACAAATTTGATAATGCTGCCCTAGTACCCAGTTAGGTGAATATTCCGAAGATATGGATGCTAGACAAATCGTTCTTTTAAAAAATTTAAATTGTTAGGATACGGAGTGATAACAGTCCTACAACGGCTTAAGTACACAATAAGTGCCAAAACTTGTGTATGGCACTCACTTTAGAGCCAAAACTTTCAAAATGATTACTTAAGTGCCCATTTTTTTTAAAAACGATCACTTAAATGTCAATTTTTTTGAAAAACATTCATTTCAGTGCCAACTCCGACAAGTCACGTTAGCTCAAATATTGATAAAAAAAAAAATAGGCCACATCGGATTTCCGAAAAGCCATGTCAGCTCAAATCGGAATTGACACTGAAGTGATCGTTTTAAAAAAAAAGTTGACACTTAAGTGATCATTTTGAAAATGTAGGAACTAAAGTGAGCATTGTACATAAGTTTTAGCATTTATAGTGTACTTTAGCCTTCCTACAACATATTAATTAATACTTCTCCTTTCGACCAAAAGAAAATCTACTTCTCCTCATGTGTAAGTATGCAAGCGGATTCTTATACGCATGAAACGGGATGTGTGAGTAACCAAAAGGATCATTGCAAATGTGGCAATTACGGGTGTTCAGTTGATCGACGCAAAGAGTAATACTTCGGCTAATGGGTAGCTGAGTATCATCCACAAAGGATGCCAATACCGAGTTTCGCTCAATACACAAGCTAAAGGATATGAAGTGTAATTTTCTGAAAGCAGTAAATGCAGATATACTATGGTAAATAAAGTGTAATTGTCTCTTAAAATGTGTACGCAGAAGGCTTAAGAAAGCATGTGATTCCCATACCAATGGAAGTTCTCCTTGGTTTCTGGTATTTTGAAACTCCTTGGAATGCCAATTGACTCAAATGACTTTTGCCGTCTAGCTGTGTTCTGTTGAGCCATTTGTGTTTCGGCCTCTGTTAGTGCTCAGCAATTCTACTTCCTATTTAATTGCGACATTCGGCACACGAAAGACGGTGCTCTCTTTTCCTTTAGTCTTTCTCCTATCTACTACTCAGTACATTTGTGTACATACACCGGAGGAGTCTTTCTTATTCCAATGAAGATGTTAGGATGTTAGGATTCCTTTAATAATAAACGGCAAAGTCATTTTAAAAGCAATTGGTTCATTCAAGAAGGGTTCTTGAAGTTGTGTGGAGATGTTAGGATGTTAGCGTTAGGATGTTAGGATTCCTTCAATAATGGCCGGGAAAGTCATTTTAAAAGCAATTGGTTCGTTCAAGAAGGGTTCTTGAAGTTGTGTGGTTGAAGGGAAAGGTTGTTGAAGAGTCTTTCTTCTTCCAATTCACTTCCTAGTAGGGGTGTCAAAACGGCCCGGGCGGACCCGACCCAGCTCGGCCCGATGCAACCCGACCCTCAAATTTAGAGGATTTTGGAGCCGGGCCTTAGAACTGTTCTAATAGGGGCCGGTATCATTTCGAATAAGCGCCGGTGTCATTAGATTTCAGCTGATAGCCCGAAAAAGCAAAGCCCACGAATCTCGATCGCTCACTACACCGCTCACGTTTTCAAAACCCTCGCCGGTGTCATTAGATTTCAGCTGATAGCCCGAAAAAGCAAAGCCCATGAATCTCGATCGCTCACTACACCGCTCACGTTTTCAAAACCCTCGTTCAACCGAGAGAGAGAGAGAGAGAGAGAGAGAGAGAGAGAGAGAGAGAGAGAGAGAGAGAGAGAGAACGAAATGGAGATCGGTCTGCGAGTGCGAGTGTGATGTCGACGATGAGATATCACTTACCTTTGATCGTCGTCTTCCTTTGACGACATTTCTTCTTCTTCACCGTCTTCGCCGGTGAAGATCTCGAGCAACAACTCTTGAAATCGCGAGGTATGCCAATACTTGCCAAACAATTTGTGGGGCTTGGTTTGAAGGGTTGGATTGGTAGCTTCGGTTGTGCTTGGTATCGGATGATTCATATGGGTCATTTTTTTTCAACTCGCCGACCTAGAGGCGTCACCAATCTCTGCCGTCTCCACTGCTAGCTCACCGATTCGCCGTCGAAATCAAGGCGAGTCCCCATTCCCCCTCTGTTTTCTTAAGCGATCGATCTTTGGTTCCTTCATTTAGAGTTCTGACTTTTAGAAAGTGGATGTTGCGCTGAGTTTAAGTAGCTTTGTGGATGTATTGAGATTGATGTTTCGTCCAAGCTAATCCTCATGGTTAAAATTTAAGTGGCCTTGTTTCATGCAGTGTTTCCAAAAACTCGAAATCAGCCAATTTGCTGCTTCAGTCAAACCCTTCTTTAGCGACTCCTCGAGAAGTTCAATCTGTTTGTCTTCATCTTCGGAGGGTTCCAATCCTTGTATTCTTAATGGATGAGGTAATTTCTATGAACGGTTTTAGGAAGGACTAAACAAGTTAAATTGGCAAGCCCAGTCAGAATACTCCAAATGCATAAACTTAGAATGACAACCACGAATTGCTGAAACTCTAAAGGAAACATATATTTCTTCCTAATTTTAGTAAACTACGAAGTCTCATAGATATGTTGCGTTCCCCGATTGGATATTTCTCCGAGAAAACAAAGTACCTTTTTGATATTCCTTTTAAGAGAGCAATAATCAACCAGAATGAGTCTAAGAATTGCTTAAATGTGTAGTACCGGAACAATTGCATAATCTTGCACAAGTGTTGCCTCCCGATAAAGTGAAGTGTTTGTGCATCTTTCTTCTTATAACAACAGTGGGTTCTTACATATAGATATTGTCATGTTGGCAGATTTCACTAGTGATATGAATCAGCCATTTGCATTAAACAAAGCAACTCATTTGTTTAACAATGATTGACATAGTTGCATAATCCTTTTCAAGTAGTAGTTTAACAACATTGCTTCACTAGTTGTTTGTGACTTGAGAGCTTTTAGTAATTAATGTTGAATGTTTAATTTGTTAGATGTCCGAAACCAGTGCTTCAAGTACCACGGACAAAAAGAGGAGATCTACTTTGTGGGAACACTTCAAACAAATTATTGATAATGTTTATATTGTGGGGCTAATATAGGTTGTTCTAGTGGTCAAGGCACCGGTTCGATGCATCGTCATTTATCAAGGTGTAAGGAATACCTTTATGCAAATGTCAATAAAAGGCAAAGAACTGCCTTGGGTCGATTTGGTGGGGTTGGTAGTTCATCTAAACCTTGGAAATATGACTAAGATGTTAGTCGAATGGACCTAGCAACCATGTTTATCATTGATGAGTGCCCTTTCAAGTTCGTAGAAAATGAGGGATTTCGGCTATTTGTGAATAGACTCCAGCCAAACTGTGTAATCCCTACGAGGAACAATTTAAGGCATGATTGTTACAAGTTGTACTTGGAAGAAAAAAGTAAATTGAAGAAATATTTCTCCGAGACATCTCCAAGAGTCTATCTTACGACCGACACATGGACGTCATGTCAAAATTTGAGTTATAAGTGTCTCACCGCTCATTTTATTGATGATAATTGGAAGTTGAACAAGAAAATATTAATATTTTGTCAAATCTCGAGTCATTCTGGCAAGATTATAGGAAAAGCGATTGAGAAATACTTGATTGATTGGGGGATTCAAAATGTATTTTCTATCACCGTGGACAATGCGAGCTCCAATGACTTAGGGATTCAACATTTAAAAAACAAACTTAGCTCTTGGAACTCTCTGGTGTTGAGAGGTGAGTTACTCCACGTGAGGTGTTGTGCCCATATACTGTGTTTGATTGTGAGAGATGAGTTGAAAAACATGAATGATTCCATCATTAGAATACGATCAATTATGCGTTATGTGAGGTCTTCTCCTGGGAGATTGAGACGATTTAAGGAGTATATTGAGCTTCAGAATATTGAGTCCAAGAGTCTTGTATGTTTGGATGTGGAGATTCATTGGAACTCAACATATCTAATGTTGGAAGCAGCTCTAAAGTTTCAAACCGCTTTTAGCTCATTGGCATTTTGAGATCACAAATTTGCTCAAGAGCTTTCCAAGGCAAAAGAGTTGCCTACTAGTGATGATTGGGAGTATACCCGTAACTTTCTTCCTTTCCCGAAGTTGTTCTATGATACAACTTTAAAAGTTTTGGGTTCTTCTTATGTCACTAGTAATGATATGGGGAAGAGTGTGTATGGGATCCATGGAATCATTGACAAGTATTGTCATAATGAGGACACGAGTTTGCAAGAAATGGCTAAGAGAATGAAGATCAAGTTCGATAAGTATTTTGACAATGTGAACAATATCAATCTCATCTTGTTCATTGCTTGCATACTTGACCCGCGGTATAAGTGGGGATATGTGAAGTGGATGATTAATGATGTATATGAAAGTAAGGATGCAAAAACTTTACGAGACAGAGTATTAACATCTTTGACGTCATTGTTCAAGCAATCTTGCACCGGTGTATGCCCCCAAAGCATCTCAAGGCAAAAGAGCACAAGGATGGTGAGCACATCAAAGTTTCCTATGGCTGATGCTGATTTTATGACCGCAAAGTATCTTAGCCAAACCGGACAAGAATATTTGGAAGAAAAATCTGAATTGGACTTGTATTTAGAGGAAAGATGTGAACGCTATAGCGCTACCTTTGATATCTTAAGTTGGTGGAAAGAAAATTCTTCGAGATATCCTATCCTCTCTTCTATTGCTTGAGATATGTTGGTCGTACCCATCTCGACCGTAGCATCAGAGGCCGCATTTAACACAGGAGGTCGTGTGCTTGATGTGTTTCGTAGTTCCTTCACCCCAAGCATGGTTGAGGCTCTTATATGTACTCAAGATTGGTTACGAAGTGGGCCAGTTTCTTATTCGATTGAGGAGGACTTAGAAGAACTCGAAAAATTTGAGTCGAGTAAAAAAAATATAGTTGTAGAATATTTATACCATTTTATATTTCAATGGATATCTTAGTTCTCATTTTCATCGTAAATTTGATGCAGAGTTGCCCACTACGACCACCGAGCTAAACTTGACATTGATACCTCTTGATAATTAATGTAGTTGGAAGTTTTTTTTTGGTAAAAGTAAGATATATATTGACTTTAACCAATGCGCAACTATACAAGAGCAAAGGGAGCCCGACACTACAAAAAGGGGGTCTTGCACTCATGATGACACTAGTCAGTGTCATTAGGAGTGCAAGAGTGTCGTGGATCCAAGAAAGGGACAAGGGTCCCTAAAGAAAAAGAGAAAGAGGCGGCCACAACATCTCGGTCAAAATACAACCAGAAGAGGGTTATAGGACGACCCTCAAATCAGCAAAAAATAGTCGGATCAATAGCCCAAGCGGCTTGCATTCTTCTGTTCCGAGGCGTGTCCTCAACGTGCTTGAAAGTGAGCGCTTTATCCTTCACAACCTTCTCAAGATGCATCTTAATGGCAGGTAGATAGAGAGTTTGGTTGCGAAACAAGATTTGGTTTCTAACCTTCCAAATAATGTGGCAAAGTGCTCCAAAGGAGAATCGGGCTATCTGTTGGTGGAAGCTGCGGCCACCTATATGCTGCATGGCCCAGTGCAAATTATCTTGCCAAGGCATATTATACCACGCAAGGTTGCACTTGGCCGCCCAAAATGAAGCAAGAATGGCTGTGTGGTGGCAGGCAAAGTATAAATGGTCCACTTATCCCTGTCTGGTTCGCATCGACAAAAGGCACATGCTACATCCGAGATCCGGTTGTAAGTAAGCAGTACCACTTGAGTAGGTAGTCGGTTCCGCATGGCCAGCCATAGATGGAATGAATGCCTAGGGGCAAGTGAACGATTCCAAATGAAAGCATGCCAATGTACTTGTTGTCCTCTCGGCCTCATGATGCTCCAGGCGGAAGCTATGGAGAACTCACCCGACGAGTGACCAAGCCAAGTAAGGCGATCGGAGCGGCTCCGGTCAAGGGGTGGGATCCGCTCGGGCCATGCCCGAATGGTGTCCACAACTGTTGTAATTTTGAAAAACTGAGGTATACGCTGTTGTAGTTCTAAAAACTATCGCATGTAATTGTTGTTGAATGTTAAATTTGTTTTATCCTACTCCTTATTGAATATTCTCTCTTTTGGATTGTAAGAGGCTAGCTCCTTCTGTATTCACTACCCGTAATCCTTTGGATTCATTTCTTGAAAGAGACCGATAATAAGTTTGCTAAAATTCCTAAGAGACTTTGCCAATATGTTATGTTGTTGTTTAAGTCCTTTTAAACTCTCTTAGATCAAGTAATCTTATTGGTAAATCATCGATATGCGACATTTGGCAACTAAACTTTTGTGAGTGTACTAATTACCAAAGACAAACATTAAGTGTGTTGTTTCTTCCGTTTTAGATATTGTTTGCAGGATGCAATTAGTTACTTCATTGCAAAGGCATATCACTAGTTGTTCGAGAAGTTCCTTCGGATTGTTGTATAGTTTGCAGCTACTTAGCCATGGGGTTGCTCTGTGAGGATTGGCGGTGGGTCCGCTAGATTTCCAAGCTTCAAGACTAAGACCAATCTTTCTGGGTTCGGTGCCGTGAAGCCGGAAAATGCAAGCTTCGGTGGAGCAAGATACGAAAAGGGCGATGGCTCTTTTGGTGATGAAAAGAGGAAAGCCTACACAAGTCCAAATCCTTTACACAACAAATGATCTTTGGAGGCGGAGTTCTGCCTTCTATGCTGCATCAACCTATGAATTGAAGCCGTCTCCTCCTTGAAAAATTTGATTTTTGTTCTTCTCGATATATTTTGTGGGTATCTCTATTGATGAACATCTGTGGTCCGAGTATATACTGTCTATAGTCATTGCCCCGAGCTATATATTCAAGAATTCCATGTAAAAGTTTCGGTCTCCAGTTTTGGACAATGATATAGTTTATCAAGGGGAAAAGTACACTAGAAGTGTCATAACTTGTGTACGGCGTTCACTTGAGTGCCATAACTTTCAAAATGTTTACGTAAGTGCCATAACTTTAAAAAATCGTTCACTTAAGTGCTACGTCGGAACAAAATCGTTCACTTGAGTGCTACAAGAACTTTCCCGATGTGCCACGTCAGCTTTCCGGCATGCCACTTCATCTTTCCGGCGTCTACAGTAACTTTTCCGGCGTGCTACAATAACTTTTCCGGCTGCCACATCAGCTTTTCCGGCTGCCACGTCAACATGGCATTCAAGTGAACGATTTTTAAAAGTTATGGCACTTAAGTGAACGTTTTGAAAGTTATGGCACTCAAGTGAACGCCGTACAAAAGTTATGGCACTTCTAGTGTACTTTTCCCGTTTATCAAGTATGAATAGAGAAGATGAATCGAGAACTGGTGATATTGCTGCAATAAATAGAGTTGTTGGGTAATGAGTAAAATTGGGTTGTGTTCATTATGAGTGTGGTTTGATGTTTTAATTATAGAGCTTGATTTTTAATTCTTTTTCAAACCGTGAGAATTAAAAAAAAAAGAAAAAAAGAAAAAGGAACTAACCCGACCCGACCCAACCCGAAGATCTAGGAAGCATGTAACTCGGGTATTGGGTCGGGTCGGGTCGGGCTAAGGTTGGCGCTGTTAATTCCAAGTCAACCCGGGCCTAGTCGAGACCCGACCCGACCTAGCCCATTGACACACCTACTTCCCAATTCCCACAGGCCTATCCATTTAAATTGCCAAAAGGCCAAGTCCAAGCCCGTCAATATATTCAACTGGACCTACCTTAACTCAAAAGCTTAAGCCAATGAATTATGGACCAATTAGAATATATTCACTGCTCAACCCACGTCAATTCTCCAATTTGAAACTTCTCTAACACAACTCACACATGCATCCTAACAACATTACCATATTGCTCTCTTCCTTTAATTACCTAAGCTTGCCCTAGATGTTATCATTTGGTCAATCACATGTTTTAATCCATTCCTTTGGAAGGATCGATCGAGATAGTTGAGCCATCTAATAAGTCTTGGCTCTACTAAGTTCTCAAATTGATTTTCTTCCTTATTTCCTCTTTAAGGAGGTCGTTTGGTTCCTCGTCTGCATTTCTATATGTAAGTAGATTTTGCTGATGCTCCCTCCTTTGTGAAGATAGCATTTTTTTTTTTAACATCAACCAAGGGCTTTGTTAGAGCTATTTGTTAGAGTAATTAAATATTAAACCACGCTTACATCTAACAGCTTAAGCTTTTAGTGGTCCCATCAAATCTTTCATGATATCGGAGCGGGAGGTCCCGAGTTCAAATCTTTATAGGCTCCTATTTGCCTCCCCAATAAAATATTTTCATGCTTAGTACTAGTAAAAAAGACCAGACTAAGCGTGAGATTAAACCATGCTTTCATCTACTATTTGTTGGGAGCGCGCAGCACAAGTCCGATACCTTCACGTAGGGAGATCACCAAGAGGGAGCTCACCAAGAGGGAGCCCAAGTCCGAGCCAATCAACATATCCAGTTGAACCCACATTCACTCAAAAGCTTAAGCCAATGAGTTATGGGCTAACTTGGATATATTAACTGCTTCATACCACATTAATGCTTTCATCTACTATTTGTTGGGAACGCACAACAGAAGTCCGATACCTTTATGTGGGGAGATCGCCAATAGAGAGCTCAAGTTTGAGCCCATCAACATATCCAGTTAAACCCACCTTCACTCAAAAACTTAAGCCAATGAGTTATGGGCCAATTTGGATATATTAACTGCTCTACACCATATTAACTCTTCAATGTGTGACTTCTCTAACACAATTTACACGTGCATTCTAACAATCTCTCCCTCACGTATGAGCTTCAATATCAGGTTTGCTCCCCCTTAATCCAAGTATCATTCCGCACCAACATATCTCAACTTGAATCTCCATCAACGCCCATCGGGCCCGCATTACTACACCACAACGCCACACCGGCCCGGAAACCGCATTGATCACCAGATTCTTTCTTTGATATATTCACTAAACATCAAAACAGATTGGAGGCCCACTAATCAACCATCGGCTTTAATACCATTTGATCTAACAGTTTAAGCTTTTAGAATAGTTGGTTGTGGTATCATCAAATCTTTCACTTTTCGATCAATTCAATTTTCTAGTAAATTGACGATTAAATATATGTTTTCTTGATATGAAACTTCTTTACTCACTGAATCTATAATTTTGTTTTTTTTTAATCTGTAATGCTACTTTGTTCAAGGCTTTCCCTAAATACCACAAAAGTTTTGTCGAAGACTATAGATTATTCATTTCAAGGAAGTCGGTTGGAGAAAACTTGTATCGATTTTTTTTTCTATAACTATCATAAAAGCTACTTTGCATCCTAAAATGTCGTCAATTGTTTGGTTCTATATATTCGGAAGTGTCGATGTTGTTGTATTGTGATCGCTCTCTGCTAATGTGACTCAATCGCTGGATGGACAAAGGTTCTTATATTTGATTTCCAGGTGCTGCTCTCAATCTGTTTGCCATTAACGGACCCGAATTCCAACGACCCTCCGTACTAGAAATCGCGCACATGAACAACACCAACAAGGCCAAGTACGACCCCCCCCCGGGAAGAAGATGGACGCAAAAGTATGCGGCCCAGGATGCCACCATGCGTAATTCAAGTAGGGTTTCGGGTCTCTGTGGCACGGTAGTATCGCATCCCTTAGCGAAAGTAATTCATCTCGTTCTTAGATCAGAAACAAGTGAAGTCCGTAAGATTACCCTCCTAAAAACACATCCTCCCCTACACTATTTTGCATTGTGATGGCATGAAGAAAGACTTATCTGTTACACTATGATCAAAACCAAATCTTCACTTGGCCATCTCTATAACAATTAGAAAATATCATCTGTTTCAACATCTTGACTTTAGGCTGGCTCTACTTTGGATATGAACATCGTTGAACTTGAACATGATTGTCAGCATTATACCCAATTATGCTTTAAATAGTAAGCGGTTCGGGTTATAAAAAAAAAATTAGAGCTTCATTCTTAAATATGCCTTTTTTGCATATTCATTGGCTTTGCAATTGAACATAGCTCTTTGGGTTTGATTCAGCCAGAAAATCTAACCCCATCCATTTGAAGAATGAACCATCTTATTAGACATGGCCACAAGCTTCATTCTTAAATATGCCTAGTTGTCTAATTCATATTGGCTGCAAATGGTCTTAAAAGTCTTGCTTCCTAGGTGTAAAATTATCTAACATGAAGAATGAACCAACTTATTAGACATGGCCACGAGCCATGAAACGATGGTTCCGGTTCATGAACCATCGGTTCCGATTCATGGCCATGCTTGAACCGAAACCGGCCCTTGAAGTGGTTGTCCCGGTTCCAGGCCGGTTTAAGGGCCGGTTCCAGTTTCGAATTTTAAATTTAATTTAAAATAACAAATTATGAAATAAAAAAATAAAAAATATCAATTATAAATTATAATCAAATTGTACATTGCAATCAAATTTGAGGAAAAAGAGAGAGAGAGAGAATGGGCTTAAACTTAATGAATTATAATTAAGCGCTTACATATCTTCTTGGGGATAGAAGAATTAAAGCTCATGTAGTTCTTTTATCTTGATAACACTAACTTAGGCTTAAGTACACCACAAGTGCCATAAGTTGTGTACGGCGTTCACTTTAGTGCCAAAAACTTCCAAATCGATCACTTTAGTGCTAAGTTTTTGTAACTTCGATCATTTAAGTGCCAACTTCTTTTAAAAACGATCACTTTAGTGCCGTAGCTAACGTGGCTTGCCGAAAATTCGACACATGCTATTTTTTTTTAATATTTGAGATGACGTGGCTCGGTGAATTTGACACTAAAGTAATCGTTTTTTAAAAATATTGGCACTTAAATAATCGTTTTTAAAAAAATTGGCATTTAAGTGATCGTTTTGAAAGTTTTGGCACTAAAGTGATCGAAGTTACAAAAACTTAGCACTAAAGTGATCGATTTGAAAGTTTTAGCACTAAAGTGAGCGTCCTACACAATTTATGGCACTTGGGGTGTACTTAAGCCCACTAACTTACCTCATTATCAATCGGCGCTACCCGTTGTGGTACCCGTGACGGTGGTATCTTTACTATCATCATTGAAGAATACGTTGTCTCAATCCAGCTATTGTTGTCGAAATTTAACCTTTGTCCAATCATTGACACAAGCTTGAGCCTCCACAGCATCCGGATTTAATCTTGAATGGCGGTCGTCCAAAATTAATCCTCCAGTTCTAAATGCTTATTTAACAGCAAATGTTGAAGAATGGGTTATTAACATATGTCGGGCGATGAGAGCGAGAACTCGGAATTGGGTTGAATGAGTCTTTCACCACTTCAGAATTTTGAAATATGTGCTATATTCGGAGTCATGGAACTCAAAAGTAATGGTTAAATAGTTCTCTATTTGGAAATATTACATGTTGCTCCCTTTTATCTTTTTTGTCTACTAATGAGCAGATTGTAGCCTCTACTAAGTCTACCACTCTCCTCCCTTTGTGAGGCACTAGGTTGAGAAGATCCATTATCACCTAAATCATATCTACTATAAAATTCATTATATAATGTTACTATAACGTTTTTAACCTCTACTCATATAGTTTTAATATCTACTATTTCACTCTAATGTAAACAATCATAATAATAATCCTTCGGATAATCATATAAACTATCTAATTTAGTACGTGGATCGAAAACAATAGCAACCAAATAAACAAGAAGAATGCATACATAATAATGCAGCCATTTTTCTTTCATTGCTATAATAGTCGAAGCTAAATGAACATCTTTTTCATATTCACAAAAAAACACTAGTAATGTTAATACACTCTATTAAAAGTAAATGCGTAGTAGGATAATAAACACCAGATAAAGTATAAGTTGCATCATTAAAAACTTTCAAAAAATCGAAAAAAAAAATTGCAAACAACCCAATCTTGTGGGAGTAAACTAATTTCGGAAGCATTATCAGAAATAAATGCACATAATAAATCTTTATAAGTAAAATAATTGATGAAGCAACTCGTAGGAAGAATTCCAACGAGTTGGAATATCTTTTGAAAATCTTTTTTGTTTTTGTTCATTTGATTTACAAAATATGCCACATTCTTTTATAACTTGAGAACGACTCCATAAAAATTTAATTGCTCTCTTTATTGAGGTGAGAAAAGCCTCAAGAGTTCGTAAACCATCTTGTACACATAAATTTAAAACGTGGCAAGCACATCTAATGTGAAAAATTTGTCCGCCAAAAGAGGGTTTACAAATATTTTCTAACTCGGGAATGGAAACGGTATTTGATGAGGCATTATCAAAACCAACTGAAAAATCTTTATTAATCAAATTATATTCTTCTAAAACTTGCATAATTATTCTATAAATATTATTGGCGGTATGTCTTTCATCAAACACTCAAAATACAAGTATTCTTTTTTTAATGTTCCAACCGTCACCTATCTAATAACATGTGATACCCATATAAGAATAAATTTGCCAAGGATCACTCCAAATGTCACTACCTATATACACACGTCTATTGAAATCCATAAAAAAATTTTGTAAAGCCCTTTTTTTTTTTATAAATCCTAAAAAGTTCACATTTAAGAGTAGTTCTCGGAATAGGTTTTGCTTGCGGAGTACATGCAGTATTTATCAAAAAATTCAAACCAAAATTTTCATTAGTAGTAAACTGTAAATGTTCAATGGCAACATATTGAGCTAATGTTTCTTTATAAAGTTCATCACTAAAACGAAATAAAGGAGAAGTGTTAGGATTGGCGTACCCGAAAATTTGTTGTTACCTAGTGTCGATCCCCACTTACGTTGCATGTTTTTGTATCGGATGCCGACGGAATGTTCCATAGCCGTCTCTCTTGTTAAAATTGTATGATTTTGTATAATATTTACAATTTATCTTATACTTGTCTCTGCCTACATGTATCTTGTCGAATTGTTGCCATAAGTTGGATGTACACTTTCGGGCTTGCCGTTCGGCTCCTTTCTTTGTCGACGTTTCTTCGACGCCGGTAGGAGGATGAAGACTTTATTGCGTTGGGACGTGCTCGATGTTGGGAATATAGTTGATATTATCATCAGCATCTACCCAATATGTAAACTCACGAGGATCATATTGATCATGAGGTTGAAGATAATTGGATTCTCACATCCCCATAGGTATCAAGTTCTTTTCCCTATCACCAACTCCGCTTCCGTTTGCCATTTTTATCGGAGAATTGAGCGGAAAGCCCATTCAAAAAATTGATAGAATTGAGTCGAGATTGAGAGAATTCAGAGAATTTGAGAGAATTGAGAATTGAGAGAATTTGGGAGAATTGAGAGAAATTGTCGAAAAAAATGAATGGGGGGGGGAATGGTACTTATAGAAAATTTAAGAAGAAAAAAAAAGGGGAGGGGGTGTTGGGCCGTTTTGGGGGGGAAGAGACGTTGGCTCTTTCCCCCTTTTTTTCTTTTTTTTTTTTTTTGGCTGTTCGAAACCCGCCTGGTGTTGACAC
Source organism: Rhodamnia argentea (assembly GCF_020921035.1). Classification (NCBI taxonomy): domain Eukaryota; kingdom Viridiplantae; phylum Streptophyta; class Magnoliopsida; order Myrtales; family Myrtaceae; genus Rhodamnia; species Rhodamnia argentea. The sequence continues at coordinate 17,732,799 of NC_063152.1, forward strand.
ATAAATTTTGATTGATCTTTTTCAATCATTTCTGCGTAAAAAAATTAAAACTAATTTTCGTTCTAAATAAAAACAACAAAATCATCTTTCATGTTTATTTTTAGCATCCATTGCATTATATTTTGCATGTGATTGGATCGGCAATGGATGGACTTATTTCAAGATTTTGGGCTTAATTGAATCAGTTGAATTGTTTGGATTGAGCCCACAAGAGCACCAAATTCGGGAAAAGTCCATAACTATCGGTAGAGAGTCGAAAATTGGTAATAAAAGTGCCAAGTAGGAAAATTGATTTATTAAAAAAAAATTGGGCAATAATTTGGTAATTTGTAACCCTAAATCTGTCTCTATAAATAAGCATGTCTACGGTTCACAAAGAGAGGGGGCCACACAAATTCATATACGTCGGATTGAGAGGCGATGGAAAGGGGATTAGAGAAAAAGCCGGAGGGAGGTCACGTTCTCTCTCTCTAATCTTCTTCAGAGGAAGAGACAAAAGTGGGGAGGAGGCCAATTGATCGTCCATCACGGCCAGAGTTCCGCACAAACAAAGAGAGAAAAGGAAAGAGGCGCGAGTCTCCGCCGTGAACCTCGGTACTACCGAGCTTTTCTTTCTTTGACCCCGATCACTGTCATAGTTCCTTCGCCGCGACACCCCCGACGAGCTAATCGAGTCGAACCCGAGAGTCCAGCCATGAAGCTCTAACTTCAGCAAGAATTGAGGGAGCAAATAAGGACCATATGTTCTAAATGGTGAATTGGTCTTCTTTTAGATTTTGCCTTGATACTGAGTAACATTGGAGATTTTATGATTTGGCTTCATGCAGGCAAAATATTTTTTTTAGCGAGGAAATCGTGAGTTCTAAAGCTCATATGAGTGAGCTACGGTCCTCATTGTGATATGTTGCGACCCGCCTTCGGCCTCCCCGGAGGGTCCGGCGGGTTTAGAGTTATTACAATCGGTCAATGGCGTGGACCCTCCCAAGTCCTACCTCGCATGACTTTGGATTTCTTCTTACTGATTAGCAAAGTAAAATGCTATTAAGAGTCGCCACTAGCCTATTGGGGTCGGCTAGAAACCAAACGAGACACAGGAGTGTTATCTTGATTTCTATGCAATCGAGCTTTTAGGTTCGGGGGACTTGTTTACGCTAACTAGATAATTAGCGCCCTTTTGGTACTTAACCAGTCGATATTTCCTAAGGTGACCACGTATTCTGCATATCATTTTAAGTTTATCAAGTATCTAACCAAGTACTAAATGATCATGTATAATATTTTTCTATCATTTCATGCAATTACCTATTTATCCTTAACCTAACAATATAGGAAAAGCGATTAACAAGCAATTTTTCAAAAGACAGTGTTATAATAAACACTCAATCAGGTAAATATGACAAATAAAGATCGGGATAAGCACATGCAGACAAAATCTATGATAGCGATATTTAAACAAGCAACTTCGACTCAAAGGTCGAATTACAAAAGTATCAGGCCGGATTGGACATTGGTCTTCAATCAACGCCAATTTAAGGCTTGAAAATTCACATTAAGGGTAAAAAGGTCTTGAAAATCATTTTTCTAATTTTCTCAAAATTTTCTGATTTTTTTGGAAATTTTTTATTATTTTTTTGATTTTTTTACTCTTTTATTATTTTATTAGTTTTTATTAAAGGGCACTGGCCCGGGTGGGGTTCTCGGACCCGGACCTAGATCAGGTCCTTTGGGCCCGACCCGGTTCGAGCGAGAGAACCAGAGCCGGGCCCTGTCGGCACAAAAAAAAAACCAGGCCCAATCTTCTTTTAATATTAACTGAACCGGGCTCATAACCTTCCTTCCGGCCCATCCGCCTACTCTCAAGAAGCAAAACAGCCCAAGCCCAGCTCCTTCTTCTCCTTTTTTCTCTTCCACGCCAGCCCACTTAGCTAACCCAAACCCAGCAACTTTTCTTTCCTTCTTCACCAGCCCATCCGATTAGCCTAAAGCAACTAACAAAAAAGAGAAACGTGCGATAGCCCTATTACTCCTATTCATCTCTTCTTCGTGCGTCCGCCTCTGCCTTTCTCCAACACCGACGGCAACTCTGCACCTCTGACACCGACCGGCTCTACCGCTCGCCTCACCGCCACACCACCGAAACTTGTTCACCGCATCACTGCCGGCCATGCTACCATGACTCGCTCGCTTGGACTCGCTCACCGAAAGTGCCACGAAAAAACGACGCCGAGATCCACCTTCAATGCCACTAGTTCGGGTCTACTTACATGTGACCACCGGTTCGCATCATCTCTACTTACATTCGCGATGCTGCTGATACGAGCTCGCGTTGCCTCCACACCTGCGGATACTCGCTCGTCGCACCACCCGGTCCCCCTCCAATAGACCCCCATCACCACAAACTTTGTTCCGTTCATCGTGTACCGAGGTTACGACGTCGAGATCCGCCCGTTATACCACAACTTGTTGACGTCCACGAACGCCACCCGTCCCGTCCGGCCACCACTAGCCGCAGCCGGGACCAACTTGTATACCTCCGAGACCGCTTCCACCTCGCTCCGTTCTGCTCTCCCGTGCACTTGTCAAATCTTCCTACGATCGCGGACCCGACTCCAGACTAGACTCTTCCTCTTGGCCCAACCCGCTTGCTTGTTCCCATGCGTCCGAAGCCATTGAGTCCAGTTCATTTCACAGCCACCCCCGGATTGCGCTAGTCGCGCCAGGCTCCGACGAACCGAGCTCCTCTCGGTCTTTCTCTCTGCGAAACTTTGGTCCCCCGCCTCCAAGATGCCACGCCGGAACTCTTTCTTACACTTTCAAGTACTCCCGGATGCCCAATAGTGCAAAACAATGATCCACATATCATAGCAAAGCAAGCATAGCAGATCGAAAACCGACAAGGGTGACAACGAGTGCAAAGCAAGCATTTTGGAGGGAAAACATCGGGCTTTTTTCCAAACCAGGTGGAAAAAACAAAGTAATTACCAAACCAGGTGTTGACTTTTTTTATTTACCGGATCGGGTGTCGCTTGGCGATCATAATGTCGAGCGACAGGCGGTTCAGCGATCACACTGCCGGTGCGTCCCCGTTCGGCAGTATTGATGCCGAGCGGCCGCCGGTTCCTAGTAGAGTGCCGAGCGGGCGCCCACCCCAACCCCACACATTGGCCACACAATGTCTTTCATACTAATGGATTTTGCAAGGGCATCTACTGCTATTGCTTTTGCAAATGTGGATGAGTTAGCTTACTTTCAATTTTTGCTATCATCATCAAAAAGTTGGAAAATTTTGCTGATCAACGCTCCAAATATTCTTTCTCTCTTACTAATATCCATCATTTTACGCCATTAGCTCGAAAAGAAAATCTAATGTTACATCATGTGTTGCCGTTAAACATCTAGCGTGGCTATACTCCCGACGTACATATAAGCATGCGTCCGTCGCCACATCGAACCCATTTGTCTATCGATATCTAAGATCGTTGCCACGTCATGACAAAAGTATATTGAAAGGTATTTTCACGTGTAGGAGGTTACTATGTAAGTTTGATCAACATCGGATTTTAATTGGCCATCGTGATGAAAGTTTATTGGAGGACATTTTCACAATAACCGAGTAGAAATTTGGACCAATTGGTGAGATGAAAAAAAAAGCTTCTAGGTGATTGAATTGACTTGAGAAAATCGGCATAATCTCGCAATTGGATAAGTACATACAATAATCAATCCTCGATGTGATTGGAGATTTTTTCTCTCGGTAACCATCACTGTCGTCAAATCATCGTGGCGAAGGACGAGGAGGCGGAGTTAAAAGAAGTTGCAAATGGAGTTGAAGAAGTAGCTTCGCGAGTGAGCGATTTTCGGTCATGGCGTTTTCTTCTTCAATGTCGTTGACGCGGTCTCTTTCTACTTACGGTGGCGATGGTTTGCCAAGAGAGAACACAGAGAGGGAAAGAAGTGGAGCGTCATATGAAAAAAAGAATGGGGCAATATGGTCAACAAATGTTCAAGGGAGGGGCAATATCGTCAAAATTTGCAATAATGCGTGAAAAAACGTGCAAATCTCTAATCTCCCGTTTTGACAGGCGCAAAAAGCCAACTGAAAAAAAATAGATCGGCCAAACTCGAAGCAAGACAATAAAATGACTTATTCAAGGATTATATGGCCAAAAAAAAAAAAAAGAGGCGAATTTATGATTGTGCTCTTCTCCAAGAATTGCTCTCTTTCCTCATCCCTTTTATGCTCGTGGCTTGAGCATTTTCTTCTTTCTTCCATTCTTCACCCTAGTCCACTTCCGGTTCTTAGTCCTCCTCTTTTTCTTCTTCCGCCCCGTGGGAGTATAGCCTTCCCCATTCGTGTCGGGCTTCCCAATCTCGGGTTGACAATCCTCGCAGAACCAAAGAACGTCCCCATGGAAAATTACGGTCTCTAGGCAATAGTTGAAAAACAAATAAAAAAAAAATCAGGCCGACGGTCAAAATTTTTAACGGCAAGCATTCTCTTGCATGCATGTACACGAGGGCGCACATGTATCATTATGTGATGTAATTGTAGAGGGTGTGAGGGGCGAACTTACCGGTGGACAGCGTATCCTTACAGTCGTTACAATATATCAAAGTCTCGTCAAAACCAGTATCTCCGCATTGGAGGCGGACAATCATCTGCACGAACATAAAATCGGGGTAGACCTCAAACCTTATTTGGATTTTTAGGCATTTAAAAATGTACGGCCTTTAAAACCGATCAAGCTAATTCTCACAAAATGGAAACCAAAATTGCGATGGTTGTGAAAAACAGCGATGACGAGTGAACCATCACGAGAAATTAGCGACGAAAAGTCGAGGACGGCTAGAGTATGCGTACCACTTCCTTCGTCGGATTCGTTGCCACAAACGTAGAATCTCCGTCCCGGCCGTGGTCGAGGGGAAGGGGGTAGTCACCGCGCTCGGCGGCTTGGTCTTGTTGAACGAGAGAAACCATCATCTCCTTCATTTCTTTCACAAAGCTCTTAAGAACGAGAGCAAATGACCGGGACTAAGTTGGTTTTTGAGCTCCGAAACCGACTTCCCTCCCGTCCGATTTTATTTTGCGAAATCTCTATTTGGGGGAGGCCCCCCCTCCGGCTCTGCACCCTCTATTTGGGGGAGCCATCCCCCCCCCCGGTTTTGCAGCACCCGTGGGCGGTGCTGCGAGGGGTGGCAGCCCGCTCGACAGTGTGAAATAGGGAGAGTGCGAGACTTGCAGCACGAGAGAGGGAGAGCGCGAGAGTGATATGATAATGCGAGAGTGAGAGAGAGAGGGGGGCTTCAGCTGTGCTTTAAACACAGATGAATAGATATTGTAGCACCCGTGAAGGTGCTGGAACGCAAAATAATGGCGCTGCAGCACCTTCGCAGATGCTGCAGCGAGTAGGGGCCCCCTCACCATTACGGCGCTGCGGGTCGAGGGAGGGGGGCCCCTAGCTGCAGCGCCATAATTGGCGCTGCAATCGTAGGGGGGGTTGCCCCCCACCCCCTATTCTTGCGGCGCCAATAATGGCGCCGTAGGCCGTAGTGGGGAGGGGGCTACAAGTCGGGGAAGGAGGGGCCCCCGGGCTGCGGCGCCATTATTGGCGCTGCGGGCCGTAGTGGGGAAGGGGCTGCCCCTCCACATGCGTTTCAGCCGTGGGGGGGCCTCCGCGGCGCCTTCACGGGTGATGCAGAGTAGCCTTCAGCTCTGCTTTTTTAAGTAGAGTCGAAGGCTCTCATTCCTGTCATCGACTATCTTCCCTCGATTACTTATTCAACTCTCGCGTTCTTCCTCGATCACTCACTAAAGTTACGAAATTTTATCGATTCTTCACAATTATATTGATATGGCACGGAGGAGTCACATTCAGCCCGAGCACGAGGATGATTCACTACTTATTGGGCGGGCCCGACACGGATCACAAGCTTTGTGGGACGCCGAGGTAATTGAGGAATTTAGTATGTTAACTGTCATTTGTAACGACATTATGAAAATTGTCACTAATAGTTCATGTGACAATTTTACGTATACCCGCAACTGCAGTTCTTAGATGTCAGTGAGCGGCGCAATACGTAGGTGAACTTGATCTACGAATAGTCCCTTATCTGCAAAATTCGGGATTTTACAGTGTTTATAAAATGGGGTTTGTCCAGCTTGATTGGCATTTGATTACAACATTGGTCGAGCGATGGAAGCCCGAGACCCATACCTTTCATATGCCGGAAGGTGAAGTTACGATCACGCTGCAGGACATTGTGATGATTACGGGGCTTCCTATCAATGGACTTGCAAGAATCGCCCCTACCGATTGGAATTGGAGCGCTCTCGTGATCAACTTGCTTGGTACACGGCCAGCTCAATTGCGCGGCACACAAATAAATTTAAGATGGTTGAGTGAAAACTTTCACCGTACTATATCATGCTAGGGCATTCGTTCTCCGCCTGATTGGAGGATATATTTTCGGAGACAAATCAAGTGCCCGGGTTAGTTTGCTATTTCTCCCACTATTGGCGTACATCGAGGCCCCTATGCAGTATAGTTGGGGTTCAGCAGCACTAGCATGGTTGTATCGGGAGCTATGCCGTGCAACCGACCCAAACGCGAGGCAAATGGGCGGTGCCCTACATGTACTCTAAATTTGGGCGTGGGAGTGTTTCAAATGTGTCTCCCCCGGTCCGACTTCCGGTGCTCCTTTACCAAATGCACCTTTCGGTAGTCGGTATGCCATGTATTGCCTTTTTCATTTCGTGCGTCATTAATTCTTTGCAGTGCGTATAGTACATGAAAATCTAAAGTTTTATGTTTTTGCAGCTGGAGTCGAGGCCAAACTACAACTAACGTCCCCACACATACCGTGACACATCTGCGCTACCAATTTGATCGAATGGGGACCGATGATGTAAGTAATGATAGCAACGAGTGGGTTCAATATCATGTTAATCTTTAAATTTAGCTTTGGTGTAATTTGATATATTTCATTACGATAATAGATTACTTGGAAGCCGTATGACGAAATTAAAGCAGATGTACCATATTACTACTTGCACGGACAAAACTATTGGAGGGCGAAGGTCCCACTCATCTATCACTGGATAGTTGAGTGGTACTATCCAGACCGTGTACTTCGGCAATTTCGTTTGCAGCAGTCAATACCTAGGAATCCTCACGATCATAGTGGCTTGCATGGTCTTGATAACACGCCACCCAGGAGCGATTGGGAGAATAAGCACAGACGGTGAATCGATTTGTGGAACAGACGTGCCGAACGTATAGTGCGGGGTAAACATTCAACGGAAGCACTCCACTTTCATTCCGGATATATGGAGTGGTTCCGTCGACGTACAATGAAGTGGATTTTTGTTGCAGGAGCTGTAATAGGTTTAACGGTTCGTGCATTTTAATCTCAATTTATTTCACTACTTATTTTTAAGTAACATAAATTATTGCTATATTGATAACTTTTGTTAATTTTGATATCATTACTAGGGTGACGGCGTCGAACAGATTGTACACATCATGAATTCGGTCGATCCATCTCCTAAGGCTTGGGAAGAAGTGAGGACAATAGCTAGGGTAATGTTATATGCCCGGAATGAGGAGCGGCGGCTAACAATGATGCCAACACCTCAATCAGCAACTACGGCAACACCCGTTGGGCCGGACGAGGAGGATGACCCCCTTGAGACTGTTCAACCAACCCGAAGAAATCCTCGAGCTCATACAAATGATGATGTCATCCCGTATTCCATGGAATATCATACGACAGATTTCGCTCCCGAGTTCACTCCGGGGTTCAGCCAGCATTTTGATGCGGGGTTCACGCAGTTCGCCGGAACATTTGATGATCAACATCCGGAGACTCCGACTAGTTCGCCTTTAGAATATGGACCTGATTTCTCTCATTCTTATCCAGTCCCTCCTACAGAAGGGTATGGCATATTTTCACAAGATATGCCTTCATCATCGAGACATCCTACTCGGCCGGACCCTCGTTCTCGTCGGTATGACACTAAGCCTCTTGATCAACGGAGACTAGAGGGTGCCATTTGGGCCCGTGGGCCCGGAACCGTGGGAACCGTGCTTTTAAAAAAAAAAAAAAAAGTGGGGCCCCCCTTCCCCCCCTCTCCCGTTGCGGGAGCCGTAATAGGTTCAACGGTTCGTGCATTTTAATCTCAATTTATTTCACTACTTATTTTTAAGTAACATAAATTATTGCTATATTGATAACTTTTGTTAATTTTGATATCATTACTAGGGTGACGGCGTCGAGCAGATTGTACACATCATGAATTCGGTCGGTCCATCTCCTACGGCTTGGGAAGAAGTGAGGATAATAGCTAGGGTAATGTTATATGCCCGGAATGAGGAGCGGCGACTAACAATGATGCCAACACCTCAATCAACAACTACAAGAACACCCGTTGGGCCGGACGAGGAGAATGACCCCCCCGAGACTGTTCAACCAACCCGAAGAAATCCTCGAGCTCATACAAATGATGATGTCATCCCGTATTCCATGGAATATCATACGACAGATTTCGCTCCCGAGTTCACTCGGGGGTTCAGCCAGCATTTCGATGTAGGGTTCACGCAGTACGCCGGAACATTTGACGATCAACATCCGCAGACTCCGGCTAGTTCGCCTTCAGAATATGGACCTGATTTTTCTCATTCTTATCCAGTCCCTCCTACGGAAGGGTATGGCATATTTTCACAAGATATGTCTTCGTCATCGAGACATCCTACTCGGCCGGACCCTCGTTCTCGTCGGTATGACACTAGGTCTCCCGATCAACGGAGACTAGAGGGTGCTATTTGGGCCCGTGGGCCCGAAACCGGCCCGTTGACCGGGCCCACAGTTCCAACCCGGAATCGGAACCGGCCCTCACGGGCCGGTTCGGAACCGTGCTTTTTATAAAAAAAAAGAAAGTGGGGCCCGGGGGCAGAGAGCCCAAAGGCTCTCTGCCCCAAGCCCCCTCCCCCCTCCCCCCCTCTCTCTTTGGGCCGGTGCCAAAGCCAAAAAAAAAAAAGAATTAAAATTAATTCTTGCCTATAAATACATATGCTCCCCCTTACATTTTTGTCACAAATTCTCCGAACAATCTCTCAAATTCTCTCTGAAATCCTCTCAAATCGCTCAAATTCTCCCAATTCTCTCAATCCCGACTCAATTCTCTCAATCGGATTTCCGATCAATTCTCTCAAAAATGGCAAGTGGAAGCGTAAATACCGACAAGGGCAAGATGACTATGGGAGATTCCGAGTATCTCATTCCCGAATATGATCCTCGTGAGTATGCAAGTTGGGAAGACGACGACGATAATATCAATTATGTCCCGATTCCGAACGTCGAGCACATCCCAACACAAGAAAGTCTTCATCCTCCCACGGGTGTCGAAGAAGCGTCAACGGCAAATGAGCCGAAACGGAAGGGCAGAGATAATACATCCGACTTGTAGCTACACTTCGACAAGGTACGTGATGAAGGCGAAGGTAAGTATAATATAAAATGTAAATATTGTTCGCAAACATATAAATTTATGAAAGGAGACGGCTACGGAACATTCCGTCGGCATTTGACGAAAAAACATCCAACGCAAGCGGGGATCGACAATACGCAACAACAAATTTTCGGCTACGTCACTTCTAATCCTCATCCTATATTTCGTTTCATTGAAGCACTTTATAAACAAATATTAGGTGAATATGTTGCCCTTGATCATGCTCCGTTTAATACTGGTGAAAATTTTAATATGAAATATTTGATAAATACTGCGTTGGTTCCCCAAGCGCCAACTATTTCAAAAAATACTCTTAAACGCGAAGTTTTTCATCTTTATAAAAAAGGAAAAAAATCTTTAGCAAAATTTTTTGCGGAATTCAATGGACGTGTGCATATAGGTAGCGATATTTGGAGTGATCCTTGGCAAATTCATTCTTATATGGGTGTCACGTGTCATTAGATAGGTGACGATTGGAGGATTCAAAAAAGACTTATTGCATTCCGAGTTTTTGATTAAAGACATTCGGCTCATAATATTTATAGAATAATTAGGCAAGTTTTAGAAGAATATAATTTAATAAATAAAGTATTTTCAATTGGTTTTGATAATGCCGCCGCAAATACCACTTCTATTCCCGAATTAGAAAATATTTGCAAACCCACTTTTGGCGAACAATTTTTTCACATTAGATGTGCTTGTCATGTTTTAAATTTATGTGTACAAGATGGTTTACGAACTCTTGACACTTCTCTCGCCCCAATAAAGAGTGCAATTAAATTTTTATGGAGTCGTCCCCATTGTATGAAATCGTGGGGAAAATTTTGTAAACAAAATGGGAGAAGGCCAAGAAGATTTCCAAAAGATATTCCGACTCGTTGGAATTCTACATACGAGTTGCTTCGGCAAACTTTTGAATATAAAGATTTATTATGTATGTTTATTTCACAAAATATTCCTGAAATTACTTTACTTCCTCAACATTGGGACGTTTGCAAGAAAATTTTAGATATTTTGAAAATTTTTAATGATGCTACTAAAACTTTATCTGGTATTTATTATCCTACTACGCATTTATTTTTAATAGAATGTGTTAATATTGGTAGTGTTTTTAGTGAATATGAAAATGATACCGAATTAGGTCGAACTATTTTAGTAATGCGAGAAAAATGGTTGCATTATTATTTGCAAATTCCTCTTGTGTATTTAGTTGGTATTGTTTTTTATCCACGTATTAAATTAGACGGTTTACATGATTATTTGAATGTGTATTATCATGATTGTTTACATTTGGAAGATTCAATAGATATTTCAAATATACTAGGAGATGTTAAAGATTCTATAGTAGCATTATATGGAGAATTTTGTAGTAGATATGGTTTAAGTGATTACGGATCTTTACAATCTACTGCCTCACGTAGCGAAGGTAGTAGTTCACTTAGTAGAGGGTATAATATGCTTAAGAGTAGGCAAAAAAAACAAAAAGGGGCAACATATAGTATTTCTGAATTAGAAAAATATTTAACCACTCAATTTGAGTTTCGTGATGCGGAACATAGTACAGATTTCGACATCCCGAATTGGTGGAAGAGTCACCAAATCGATTATCCAGTTCTCGCCCTCATCGCTCGTCGGATATTAGCAACCCCTTCTTCAACGGTTGCAGTTGAACAAGCATTTAGTGCTGGAGGATTAATTTTGGACTCTCGCCGTTCAAGATTAAGCCCGGACTCTGTGGAAGCTCAAGCTTGTGTCGGCGATTGGACGAGGGCGAAATATCGACACCAAGAGTTAGATCGTGAACACGAATTTTTTAGTGATGATGTTGGAGATACCACCGCCACGGGTACCACAACGGGTAGCGACGATTGACGATGAGGTAAGTTGGGGTTCTCAAAGGTAAAAGAACTACATGGGTTTTGATTCTTCTATCCCAAGAAGATATGTAGGCGCTTAATGATAATTCATTAAGTTCAAGCCCATTCCTTCTTCTTTTCCCCATATTTTATTACAATATACAATTTAATTGTATTTTATAATTTATAATTTATTATGTTTATTTTATTATTTATTATTTTAAAAATTATTATTAAAAAAGGAATCGGAATGAACCGGCGGTTCCGAACCGGAACCGGAACCGGCCCGGAACCGGAAGTATACATGGCCGGTTCCGGTTCCACCTTTTCGTGGAACCGGAACCGCCGGTTCCCGAACCGGAACCGGCGGTTCCACCGAACCGGCCACCGCTAACGGAGAAAACTTTATTGCGGAACAGGAGGTCATGTAGGAAGACGGCATCATTAGTACATATAATTGCAGTTAACTTGTTATCTATTATGAAGATTTCGTGTTTTTGTATATCTTATGCAATTAAATGTTGATAATTATATTACAAGAATGAGCTTCAAAAGAACAAAAATATAAATCAAACATTATTGTTGACAGCTAAATCTTGGCAATCTGTTTTTTTAGTCGTTAAATAGGGACTAACCTTAGTTCCTAATGAAAAATAATTAAATCATCTTGCATATAGTTTGCACTCATTTCAATTTATATGTTGTGTTTGTAGACGTACCCATTTTTAATTAATGGTCCTTGATGTCCATCGTTAATTGGAACGTATTATCTCGTACTTAATTAATGTGCGGTCAATAGTTTGCTACTTTGTGCACACATATTTGTCGTATTTCTACACGTACCCATTTTTATTTATTTGAAGAAAATACCCAAAAAAAAAAAACCACGGAAACGGTGCTCATGGTAACACAAATACGTAATTTTTTTGTTCATCACTAAAACCTTAAAAATTGTTCTAAGGTGCCAAAGAACCTCTCGATCTACCACCAAAAACCCTAAACCTTGTTGATCAAGCGGATAGACTACGAACAATTGAAGACTAAACTTATTAAATTAGGCCTCAATTACAGTAACAGGATTATTGGTGACGGAAAAAAGTAGGAAAAGATGACTGTATTTCATCTAAGAAGTTAGAACTTGCAGAAAATTCAACCAGCAACTATCTAAAAGAGAGAAAGATGTTCTAGAAATGGGTAGCATCCCTAATCGTATGATTTGGAGTTGACCATGTCCAAACAAAATTGAAGACATAGGGACAGGGAAAAAGCAAATATTCTTAAAGATGCGTAAAAATATGTAGTTTGGAAGAAACATTATTCTATTGAGGGAAAATTGACAAATCATGATGATTGACCTCGGAAAGTTCGGAGCGAAGGGATGTAAAGGTCGGAAGAAGAAATAATTGCAGAAGACATGCAACTTTGACAAATATAGAATCAATAACCTAAATATCTACCACTTCATTTACATGTTCAATCTCAAGAGAAGGCAATGAACTTAAATCTCATATAAAGAAATAACGAAAAATAGATGTAACCTCTACCTTTTACAGCAGAGTAGTGAGCAGAAGCAATTTTCTCTTGATAAATGAATCATCTCAATTTATTGGTGTTCATTTGTCAACCTCTCAAGAAGGTAAATTAGATATGCTATTCCACTCCATAAAATAAAAGAATATAAATACTATCTATTCAGGTTAGTGACCTTTTGAATTTCATCTTTGGCCTCAACTTATATTTTATTTTTCTCACCGACCGAGTTCGAGAGTGTATAGTCGGGGAAAGGAAGTATAATCGGTAGAAGCAGGGTACACTCCTCGTCTTCTTGTGGTTTTGTTTCTCAATCTTACATGTATAGTTCTCTTCTCAACAAAAGGAGTCACTAACCACCACGAACATCACCCCCGAAATCAGCCCTAAGCTGAAAGCACTACCTTAATCCGAGTCCTCATTTTGCCCGAAGTCCTATTGTTTGAGCCATGCGAGATCAACCCGATCCGCCATTCCGATAAGGTTCGAATTTAGGAGCTTAATGATGTTCACACATAACTTTGACTCAATTTTTTTTAAAAAAAATTAAAATATACATAAAAACAAAAGAAAAAACAACAAAAGTCAATTGCCAAGAGTAAGGGACTACTTTTTAACCAGAAATATTTTTCCATATTTTCGCATTTTTTGATATTTTTCAGAAATAAAACATACTCGAAAAATTGAAAAAAATAGCATTTGAGGCTGCAAGAATTACACAAAAATAGTGAATTTTTTTTTATTTCCTTTTCATTTTGGCCTCTTAAACTTTGAAAATTTTAAGTTGGAAGCATAATGACAGAAAGATGAGCCCAACCATCTTCTCCAAAAACACACCGACACCGCCGAGGTTGGTATGACGTTGTATTTTCCAAAAGCCAAATAGGTCACATAATCCTCCCAAGTCAATAGTTTCAGGTCATTGACATACCATGCTTAATCGGCAATTCAAAGTCGGACCTAAAAATAGAAGATGATGCTGGAAGAAAATGCGACAATGACTATGCAAGACAAACTTTTCTTCCCTTCCCGTTGAATCATGGAACAGACCATGCTGGAAGAAAATGCCACAATGACTATGCAAGAGAAACTTTTCTTCCCTTCCCGTTGAATCATGGAACAGACCATGCAATTGCATCAATTTAATGGCACGGTTTATAGAATAGTGTTTCCTTTTGTCAAGACGGACCTAGACCAAATTACGAAGATCGCATTTTATTGTACACAAGCGGACGGCTTGATGAAGTGAAAAACATTTCATCCCTTATGAAGATGGAGTCTATCTAAAACTTGACTGTCAAAACAAGGAGTTTTTCACTCCAAAAAGATTCCTAAGTTGTGCGATTGGGGACGTTGTTTCTCAAGTACAAACATAAACCACGTCACCGTGATTTCGTGGTGATCGTGCCTCCCGTCTTCACGTTCATCGACCACGCGTCCTCCAATGCCCATATAGAGCCATTCCTTTGAGCGTCGTCGAACACCACTCAGTCATGCCGACATCGCCAAACTAAATGTAGTCCTACGGTTGTGTTGACGCCTAAATTTTGACTAATCTATTTTTTGCATAAAAATTATAAAAAATCATCTCACATATTTATTTTTAGCGTACATTGCATTGGCATATAATTGGGCAAGCAGAACACTTAATTTAGCATGCGTCTAGACTAGGCACGGGATGGAAAAATACACCGAGAAGATTTGAAACTTCGGGGACCGTATTGCAAATACTTAAAACTTTAGGGACCGTATTGCAAATACTTGAAACTTCAGGGACTGCATTGCAAATACCAAAAGAAGATGGAGAAAGGAAGATGGTGAAGAGAAGATAATGAAAGGAAGATGGTGAAGAGAAGATAAAGAAGAGAAGATAATGAAAGGAAGATGGTGAAGGGAAGATGAAGAAGAGAAGATGAATATGAAGAAGGGAAGATGAAAATGGAAGGTGAAGAAATGAAGATGAAGAAGAGAAGATGAAAATGGAAGGTGAAGAAGTGAAGATGAAGAATGAAGGATGGAGAACTTTGCCTATAAAAGAGGAGGAGAATTGAGAGAGTTTGGCGGGGGAGTGGAAGAGAATTGAGAGAGTTTTTGAGAGGAATTCTTAGAGAGAAAAAAGAGAGTTCTTGAGAAAAATCAGAAGAGAAAATTCGAGAGTGAAGAAAAGAGCTTTAGTCGAGCATCATCTTCGACGAGTCCCGACACATATTTCGCCTCTCGCCACCCAACAACGCCACCGCTGCCATTTTCAACGACAGCCGCGTTCTTCCAGCTCCGAGATCTTGAAGGGAACTATAACGTGTATGTGAGTAAGATTTTGTGTAATAGAAGGTAATCCTTTCCATCTTGATCTACAAAAATGTAATCGTTTGGTTTGAACATTTGTTTGTTTATTTTAGACATGCTACGTGTTCCAAATTTTAGCATTATTACATGTTAATTTATTTTTATAAATACTCGTGACTGGCTGCGTTTTCTTTCTTTCTAAATCACCCATGGTGTATATCGTACAAAGTTCAATGTTTTACATCCCCATAAAAAAGAAGAAAAAACCAAAAAAATTGCATCTTTGAATTTCAAGTAAAATCCATCAAAATTGCAAATCAAATATTTTTCATGAAAATGGTACCGAAAGGGCGTTAGAATAATCTAGCGTAACCAAATCCCCGAATTCAAAATCTCTGGTTTGCGGAAATAAGATAGTTTTCTCCCGCTATTTTATTTAGGTTTCTAATCAACATACCGAAAATGATTAGTGGCGACTCCAAATTCAAAACACGTTGCATGTTAATTATTTAAACCTTAAGTTGCGATTTAGTATGAACTTGGGAGAGTCCGAGTTAGGTTAGTTAATTAATTAACCCGATAATCCATTAGCCCGAAAATTAACTCGTCTATTTTTTTTAGGTCGCGACAGCTTGGCCACTCTCTTGGGGACTCAAAGATGACTTAGGCCGGATAATTTCATGAAAAAGAAATCACTTGATTTGGTAAACTTTGGTTGAATTCTCATTCTTAGGTGTTAAATGTTTTTGCAGATTGGGAATTATAAGGGGAGGAGTGATCGGCTAACCCTTTGTTTTGCGGGTTTGGTGAATTAGAATTGTGATTTAATTTTTGAATCATTGAAGCGGTGTTTGCCTTTAATTGTTGTGCATGATTTATCGTATTTGCACTACACTGCACTCAACCCGTGACCGGACCTAGGTCACACTAATAGTTTTAAGATGGTATTTAGATGGTTCTTTAACCTTGGCGGTAAGGTTTCGCTAAAGGTTATCCTATTTGGATCCCGAAAATTTTTCCAAAAAATGGCTCAAGGGTCGTTCTCATACACGTGAGGCTACGATGCATGAGAATTGTCCTTGTCGACCGAACCAAGCCGAAGTGATTGGACCCGACTAGTCATGACTATTGTACGCGAGGTTGCGACTAGTCATGATGATTGCGCGCGAGGCTGGGACATGTCATTTCGTTAATCATTTCACTTTGCAAAAGCCTTTTGGATAGATAGAATAAGATTTAAACTCACAATTCATGCACATGTCTTTGTGATTGACATTTTCTTCGTATGAGAGGTAATTTCTTGTCTCTTGTACCCTGTTATCTCATTTTTATTTTGGGCCGGTCCATGGTTTAGGTTGATTGTTTAGAAGTTTCATTGTCTTATTTCCAATTTCGCACTTTGCTTCCGCAGCTTTTACAATTTCATCGGTTGTCCTCAATTCTGATTTGGCTTATTCCTGTTGTACGATTTTTACTAAATTCTACGATCGAGCTTTGAGTAAGTGCCAAACACGAAAATTGTAGACCTATGTTTCAACTAATATCTTGCAAAATTTTAGAATTAAATTCATAATTTAAGATGGCCCTTCGTTTTTTCAACAACATGCTGTTATAACAGTTTTCTGAACATGATTTTTTTGGAAAGACACATTAAACTGATTTGATCCACGCATTTCTAGTCCGATTGGCCAACATAAAAGTTGTTCATCATCTTCTCAACTACAAGCTCGTAAAATTTGGACATGTTTTGATCAACGTACGAATTAATAAGAATTTTTTCGTAAAAGCGGACAAACTGAAAATTACATGTTTCAATCCTTTGGTCATAATCACTTTGTTCGTTTGAGTCTAGAGGGATGCCATGGGCCGGCTCGCTATTCTTGCTCCCTGTACTAATTTTGGGTTTGTTATTGTGTACAGGTAATTTATCACGGATCCTCCACATATTACTCGATCGATCGCGAAGAGGATGGCCGACATTAACGCCACTATCGGTCTTTGCCCGGACGAGAAACTTAACTCATTGACCGAGCGCTTTGAAGGGATGATGTCCCGAAAGATGGAGGAAATAATGGCCGCCTTCACCACCAAACTGCAATCTTCCACCTCCAGCCCGCCGCTAACCATTCCTGCTCGAATTCCTCCTGCGGATAACTCCGGTAAAGCCCCGGAAGCTGCTCCCTATCGGATAATGCCGCTAGAAGATGTGATCATCACAGGCATGAGCTCGAGCACGCCACCCGTAGTCCCAATCCCTCAAACCAGCCCCGTGACCCCCGGATTGAATGGTGATGTAGCCAAGCTGTTGGCCCAAATGGAACAGAGGATCGGAGAGGTTGAGGGGACTCACAACATACCCCCCATTGACCTGTCTATCTTTTCAAAGGTCACAGTGCCGGAGAAGTTCAAGATGCCCGACTTCGAGAAGTATGATGGGACTTCCAACCCGGTTCAGCACGTCTAGATGTACCGGGCAAGAATGAATAAGCATGCGACCAACGGCCCTCTAATGGTTCAGACTTTCCAAGCTAGTTTAAAAGAAGCCGCCATGAGATGGTATACGGACTACGAGATCTACCGGATGGATGATTGGGAAAAGGCAGCTAATGCTTTCATCAAACATTTTAGCTTTAACTTGGACGTGCTCACCACTAGAGAAGACCTTGAACAGCTTGAGATGAAGAAGGGAGAAACAATCAAGCAGTATGCCACCAGGTGGAGGAACGTGGCATCTCGAGTGAAACCAGTCCCTCCCAAAAGGGAACTCATGAAATTGTTTATTTCCACCCCGCCACCGGTTATGAGAATTCGAATTTTGGGATCCGCCGCTACGTCATTCAGCCATCTCATCGCAATGGCTGAAGAAATCGAGAACGGCATGAAGAAAGGTTGGTACGGTAATGTCGCCACGACGACTAAGAGGTTTGCGGTAAGGAAAGTGGAAGACGAGAGATGCTAAATTGATGCCCTACCATCTGGATGAACTGGTAGAGGAATTTGAGGATATCTCATTTGAGTATCCGTCCAGGACTCATAATCGATTCGCCGATGCATTGGCTACCTTGTCTTCAATGTTACAAGTCGCCAATGGACTTGAGGTTGACCCACCGAAGATCGAGGTATTAAAAAAGACGACATATTGTATGGCCGTAATCGATGAACCCGATGGTAAGCCGTGGTACCATGACATCAATACTTATATTCGGAAGCGGGAGTTCCCTCAAAAAGTATCGTATCTGACCAAAAGTACATAAGGGAGATGGCCTCGAAGTTCTTCTTGAACGGAGAGAATTTGTACAAGCGGTCATTCGATTCTGTCCCGCTAAGATGCGTTGATTCAACCGAAGCGCTTCGTTTGATGATGAAGGGATCCGTGGTCCACACATGAATGGCCACTTGTTAGCTAAGAAGATTATGAGATTGGGTTATTATTGGCTCACGCTCGAAAGAGATTGTATTCAGCAAGTCCGAAGCTGTCACAAATGTCAGATTCATGGTGACAAGATTAATGTCCCTCCAAATGAGTTGCATCGGTTATCCGAGCCATGGCCGTTTTCTATGTGGGGAATTGATGTTATCGGCCCTATCAACCCTAAAGCATCTAATGGCCAACGATTCATCTTGGTGACGATTGACTATTTCTCCAAATGGATCAAAGCCGCATCCCGTTTAGCGGTTACAACACGAAATATCGTGAAATTTATCCGTCGAGATATCATCGCTCGATATGGTTCACCCGAAGCCATAATCACCGACAATGGCTCAAACTTGAACAACAAGCTAATGGACGAATTGTTCAAGGAATTCAAGATCAAGCATCCGAACTCTTCCCCATATCGTCCTCGGATGAATGGAGCAGTAGAAGCCGCCAATAAGAACATTAAGAAAATCTTACCAAAGACGGCTGAAAATTATCGCGATTGGCATGAGAGGTTGCCGTTTGCACTTATGGCGTATCGGACCTCGATCCGGACATCTACGAGGGCAACCCCGTATTCTCTAGTATATGGAATGGAGGCTGTTGTACCAATTGAAGTGGAAATTCCTTCCTTAAGTATAGTGTCTCAAGCTAAGTTGATCGAAGCCTAATGGATCCAAGAGAGGACGGCCCAATTGAATCTGATCGATGAAAAGAGACTTAAGGCTGTATGTCATGGCCAGTGTTATCCGCAGAGGGTTGCTAAATCATTTAATAAAAAAGTTCGGCCTCGATATTTTCAGATCAATGACCCGATCTTGCGAAAATTGTTGCCAATAGTCCCACTCCCAGAAGGGAAGTTTGCTCCAAACTATGGTGGTCCATATATAGTAAAGAAGGTGCTCCCTGGTGGTGCTTTGATTGTAGCCGAGATGGATGGTCGTGTCTTTACCAATCCAATCAATTTCGATGCTGTAAAAAAATATTATACTTGATTTACTCTCATATTGTCATAATCAAGTTATAATATTAAGACAGATTCACGAGTTTTTCACATTTGGGCATTCGTTTGTTTCCTCGCTACTAATCTTTGCCGAGAGATTGTTTCAAATGGGGGAGTCTCTCTGGCCCAATTGAATTGACCATCAGTAGCGTGAGATTTACATATTCACAGAGTAAAGGGGTTATCTTGCAAAAAAGGATATGACGACCAAGATGAAATGAGTAAAATGAAGAGCCCCTTCAATCTGTCGGCATATGGAAGATCGAATAATGCGAAAGCGAAATGCAAATGAGTAAAAACTTGCATTTATTTCATCCATCGGAGAGCCTTACAAACAGATCATCGGGGTGGGAACGTAAAGCCAAACCGAGCCCTAATGAGCATCACAAAGGAGTTTAACCGACTCTCCATACGGTTGATGCTCCGCCTACACCGATCGCTTCGAGAATCGAGATCCGCCAGCTTAAAGAGGAGGAGCTCACATTTCTCTTTAAGCTTGGCTACCTTGTCCTCGTGATACTCGACAACAAATTCCAAGTAATAGATCAGCATTCTCCCGTGGGCTATATCCAGGGTCGGATCGTCCATCCTTTCTTCCAGCCATGTGCATTGGAATTTCAAAACAATATTGAGCGGATCGCGCTCAAAGATGGTCCGGGACATGGCCAAACGTTCCACCAAGTTCCCCCTCTCACGAATCGGCAGTGAGACTTGATCATTACCGTAGTCAAGGGCCTTCTTATAATTGTCGGCTACAAGACCGGCCAACATCAAGTTGTCCGACCAATCCCGATAGCGAGCTCTCACAAGATGAGCCAAAGTAACATCTTGATGAGCAAGATGGTAAGCCTCCGGGAAGTTAGTAAAGAGGGTAGGGAAGATTCTATATTCCTCTTCTAACTTGGTACCTTGAATAGAAACAGTGTCCATATCCGTAAACATGAGACGGATTTCGGTTTCGGCCTCCGGATGGTTGGCTATATAAGAGTAGCCCTGGTCTAGGAGATTATAAAGTTTCTCCCATTTGGCCAAAACTTCAGTTGAGAAGACGCGTGCGGGGAAGGAGGCCATTGTTGCTGAAATTGCTGAAAAAGAGTGGATGCAAAAGAGTGCTTAGAAGGTTGGAGATGAAGATATGAAAGCGATAATCGTCTCGGCGTTAAATCCTAATTTAAAGGGAAGAAAAAGTCATAGCAATAATTATTGTGGGGGCCGAGTTAATTATCCGGGTAAAACTACGGACGTTTCGTCCGTGAATCACGGATCTACCATCTCGAGGCTCATGAATTCGAAAAAGTTGCGAAATGACTTAAAGGTCCCGCCATATTAAAAGAGAGACAAGCATACTGCATAAAAGATTTGAGGGTCCCACCATGTCAGAAGGAAATGAAGAAGACAAAGCGGGAAACACGAAATCTTGGGAGAAGCAATGGCTTGGTGGTTTTCATCCACGTTAAAAGGGAGGCTCTGGAACATACATGTTTACTCAAAAGAATTTGGAGAGAGTAAGCATACAGCGGAGAGTAAAGTGAACAAAAGGCAAGAAGAGGTATTTCAATCCAACATGTTTAGAGGCTACCATCACTTACTCGGGGCAACCAACCTAGACATCCCCAAGAGCGAACTGCTGGATTCCGAGGCCGGATCCCAGACCGAAGCAGTAAAACCCAACTCCCTTGGCGGTGAAATTCAAGATCTCGATCGCAACAACAATAGAAGCAGCAGCCGTAGTCAACCCCGTAAAAGAAAACATCAAATCAAAGAGCTCGAAGCTGCCTTCAAGGAGTGCCCTTACGTGAACAGGAAACGAAAAAATGAATTGAGCCGGAAGCTAGGAATGGAGCCCTTGAAGGTCAAGTTCTGGTTTCAAAACAAGCGGGCCCGAGTGAAGGTTCAAAGTGAAAGTCATGAACTTGCGTCTCTAAAGGAAGAAAATGAAAAGCTTCGAATAGAGAACAAGAGGTATATGGACGCTCTTAATATCGTTGTTTGCCATGTCTGCAGCAACCCCATCACCTTTGGTGGCATGTTTCTCGATGAGCTACATCCGAGCATTGAAAATGCTCATTTATCGATTCATCCCCCCGAGCAAGTTCTCGCACAATCGGATTTCGTTGGGGATACATCCCGGAAAGTCGGTCTTGCGGAGGCGTAACCGATGCCCTTGGAGGGAAGTGACATGTATCACTACAATTGGAGTTTCCCTGATGTCACGATCGGCCAATTCAACACTAATGAAACTCCGAATCAGTAGCCTACATGAAGCTTGAGCTTTTGATTATGGGCTTTCAAAATGTCACTCTTTTGAGCATTACTAGCTAGCCCTTACAAATCCTCAAGAGAAGTAGAGACATGCGTGAATGAATGTACTGTTTGTTACAAAGTCCCCATGTGAGATATTCTTCTTTTTACGCCTAGAGTTAATCAAGGGGCAAAGAACAGTACTATTCGCAAATGTTATCATGCTTAAATGCGTGAATTCCTTGTCAGATTTGATTGAACGCCGAAAGGAAAAGCATTAAACGCCTTCACACGGGTAGATGCAAAAAGATTTGAGAAAAAATAGCCGCCTCGTTATTAGAGAAAGCAAAAAGATTCGAGGAAATAAGCGCCTCGGGAGGGAGCGGAAAGATTTGAAGAGGGAAATAACCGCCTCGACCGTAGGAGGGAGCGAAAAGATTTGAGGAGAGAAATAATCGCCTTGTTCATAGAGAAAGCGAAAAGATTTGAGGGCTCCTACATATCAGAAAAGGAAAAGATGACAGATTGAGTGAGAGGTAAGAGTTATTACGAAATGGATCTAAGGCACTAAGACCGGAAAGGAGAGAAAAAGCTGTCATCTTTCGTAGAAAAAGCGAGAACCTATATGCGAGACTAACGGATCAGAAAAGTTTATAAAGTCTCCATGCACCTAATGACCACCGTAACTCGTCACGAAAGACCACCATCACTTTGTGATTTTCGGGCAAATTGTTTTGCAAGTCCGAGAACATCTAAAGCTCGGTCTTTAGTCGAAACAGCCATTTTCGGTCTACATATGGAAGGTTTTAAAAGAAAAACACGTTCATTCCAAGCGTAAGTATGGGAACCTTCCTATCCCGAGGATCTGCGAGTCATGGCCATTGATGGCAACCCTGTTTCCCTCTCAATTCCCGTTGCTATGCTGAGAAGTTGCATGTACGGGGTTTTTGCTTATACGAAGGCAACGGATGCCTTAGAAATGCTGAGGCAGGATAAAGAGGAGTTTGACATCGTCGTCACGGCCGTGGTAGGGATCGATATGGGCGGTTTCAGTCTCTTAAAGATCATTGATTCCGAGTTAGACATACGAGTAGAGGGGGCCGGTTCAACGGAACCGGCGGTTCCGGTTCGAGAATCGATTCCGTAAAAAGGTGGAACCGGAACCGGCCCTTGAAGAGCCGGTTCCGGTTCCGGGTTTAGAACCGCCGGTTCCGGTTCCGGTTCGGAACCGCCGGTTCCAAAGCCCAATTACTCTTTTTATCAAACCTACTCCTCTTTTTTTTTTTTTTTAAATCGGGTTGGAACCGGCCCGGAACCGCCGGTTCCGGGCCAGTCCTAACAATTCTGACGGAACCGGCCCTTGAGGGCCGGTTCCGGTTCCGGGTTGGAACCGTGGGCCCGGTCAACGGGCCAATTCCGGGCCGGTCCAACGGGCCGGTTCCGGCCCACGGGTCCATTTAGCACCCCCTACATACGGGTCATCGTAGTATCGGCAAGTAATGATCGCCAGTTCATAACGAGGGCCACATTGCATGGTGCTCGAGACGTCCTACAGAAGCTAGCCTGCGTTCGAGTGCTCCAAAACATTTGGCAGCATCTTGTAAGGAAGCAATTACTCGAACAAAAAAACTACGACCAAGCTGATGACGACGATTTTGTCCAAAAGAAAAGGCCCCTTTGGTCCGCCAAGCTTCATTCTATATTCATTGAGGCGGTTCGACAGCTAGGAATCAATTCAAGACGACCAATGGCTGTACTCAAAATAATGAATATAGACGGACTCACCATGCAAAGTGTCACGAATCACCTTCAAAGGTTTAGAGGTAAGTCGAGGAAGCACGATGCGGCTTGGAATCAAGGCGACCGGACCAAAGTTGATTGGAAGATCAATACCGGGAAAACCTACCGAGCAAAAGGTATCCGGCCACTTCCCAATCAAGAATACAGGCCATACCAACCTTCCGCTGGTGGTTCTAGCAGCGCGCCGGTTGATCATCCCTACAAGTTCCCGAGCAACGGCGGAAGCTCAAGCTCAAGGAGTCAGATCGCTCACGGCGAAAATAAAGTGGGAAATCTGTCGCCGGTGTTAGCAAGTAACAATGCCCAATTCGAGTATCAATTGCTCGAAAAATCAGAAGATTACTTTGATGATGAGCTCACCACCTTGATTAGCCGGTTCGGAGTCGAAGGACCTCCAGAGTTGTGATCCGAAGCAATTGATTATGGATCCTCAAACAACGATCGTTGGTGTATGATCCAAGACAAAATCATTCGATCATTAGAATGGCCAGCAAAAGAGGTGGAACCAATCTTGCATGAATACTCCTTTAATTCCATGTATAGTTCCCCTGCGTGGGATTTTTTTTACTTTCTAGCTGTCTAGAATTTGCCTAGAGTTAAAGGGCGAATTTTCTTCTCCCTTATCAAATGCGTGAGTTCCTTGTTAAGCTAGGCCTATAGCAAATCAATTTGTGGACGACGCCCCTGAACACTCGTAAAGAGAGATTCCGAATAGCCTTACTTGGGAGAATACGAGTAAAAGGCCAAGCGGGCTCAAAGATGGGTAACTCCGTATCGTCCCAATTGGCTCTCGGTCGTTTCAAACTCTAAATTAAGCTTATTTTATTCTCGACAAGGGATTGCCAACTGCTTTGAGAACAATATAGCAAAAAGCGAACCAACCGTGGACGCCAACATCACCACGACCTAGTGGTTGGGGGAATGACAATGGTCCGAGGCATCCCAGGTTCGATCCCAAGATTTGGCATCAATGTACAAAGATTAATAAAAACCTTTTTGCTTCGCGATTCAATGCCGATTGAAGCTCAGCCCAAATGGTTACAAAACCGGAGAGATAACATCCCGGACATACAATTCGATCCGGATGAATCGATCTTTTCAAATTCAAAGTTTGCAAGGAAAACGTACAAGGGTAAAGCGGTATCGTTTCAACTCGTTTAGGACATGAGAACGTACATTGATGCTTTCCCTTTTGATTTTTATAGGGGTCATTGCCTTTCCAGATAGGGAAGTATCCATTCTCCCCGAAAAATTAATGAAATAAGAAATTCCTAGAGCCTTTGACAATCTCATGTCTCGAACCGGATAATGAAGTTTTGCAACTCATTTGCATGAGCAGGGGCAACTCCCAATCCACGCCCCTAAGAAGTTTCTTATGTGCTTGCGAATTCTGTCCACCAAGATAAAAAGTTGCTGCATTTTATATGCTCAAAAACACTCATACATTGCATAGTTTGCGCATGACTGTTCCTCATGTTTAATTTACCAACTCTGAATAAGGAACATGAACTACATAAGATACATCGAATGTATGGAATGGGGCAGGGCAGGATGATGAAAGGCAATCCTTTCCCAAACACGTCCCATTTTTTCGGGAGAGTTGAACGGTGGCTAAGTTCCGCATTTCACAAGGTAAAAGGTTTTCTCGCAAAAGGTACGATAGCCGAAATGATAGAGGCATTCAGTTCTCTATCCCAAACACTACGGGTGATCCATTGATTACCCCTTTTGAGCGGTGGTTTCATTTCTTTACCCCTGTCAAGAACTACCCCACATCGGGGTCCAGACGGGTTAATTCTAGCAGCAACACGAGGTAAATGGTTAGAAATTTTCTTGCTCGGACTAACATTAACCTTCGGGTGTTTCTTTGCATTTATACTCGAATTTTAATTCAAGTGCCTTAGGATGATGAAGAGCATTCACTTCTCTATCCTATACATTTCATTCTTTGCATAGCCCACTTGAGCCTACAAATTCATTTCTTAAAACCCCCGTTGGTGATCATTTGCTCATTCTAAAGACAAAGATAGCATTTTCCCAAGGATTAGAATTGGAGATGGTCGGGTCAACAGAAAATTCCCGAATGGACTCATTTCTTGTATGCTAGATTTTTTATGTTTACATAATTTTTCTTTGTAAATGTTTATATTTGTTGTAATTCCTGGTTCAAAATCATGGGATTGTAAAAAAAGGAGAGGCAAACTCAGCTTAAAGGAGAAGGGCCCGCTCTAAAAAAAAAAACAAAAAAAAAAAAAAAAGCAAAATAGAGAGATGTCGAAGAGCTCTCAAAGAAAAAGAAAAAAAATCTCTTCTCGAAAAAAAGAAGAAAAAAAGAAAAATGAGAGTCGGGAGTAAGAAAAGCAAAGGCCGATCTCATATGAAAATTTCAAGTATAGGAAAAGCAAAGTGCCTACCAAAAGTAAGGCCAATGCACATTCATTTGTAAAGTACTTCTGAATTTTAAATGTACATTTTTGCATGTTAAGTTGTAAATTCCATGTACATGTTTGCATTGTGTCTCTTGCAAATCCTCGACAGACACTTGTTGTGAAGAAGACTCCCCAAGAAGTCAGGTTGCAAAATGCAATCTTCAGCTCATACCATCCTCAAAGCAATGGTGGCACCCCAAAAGGCCAAGGTCGGTGACAAGATTGCGATGGTCACCAACATCAAGCTGCCTCTCATACATTTTCCGGGCCAAAACGAATCCTTTCTTTTCCAAGTCCCCGAATCATAACCCACGGTACAACCCTTCAAAAGTCTCTTCTGACTAGGGCACTTGAGTTAATGTAGGGCTCAATTATTTTAAGCATCGCTCGAAGAAGTTCGAGCAAGATTATTTCTCTCTCATTTTTGCAGGGTTCTTGACTTGTAAACCCAGAGCGGATAACGAAGAAATTCATTTTAGCAGCCTTGACTCAATTAGAGTCCCCTTTGTAAACCTTTGACCTAGCCCTCATTATGGTCCTAATCAAGACCTCTAGATCGGCTCGGTCGTATCAATTGCGAGATTACTTGGATCCTTATCGAATGCGATGATGGAAAGATTGAGTGATTTCTCTTGAATCCTACGGACAGGATAAATACCCTTTCTCGAGAGTGAGAGAAAGCCCTTTCGGACTAAAGTCCCCCCATTCAGCTCACATTCGAGGTATTCGTAACATGAGAACCTCCCTAGACAGAATTGGTAATGCAAACTTGATAGAATGGTTATGTATGAACCATAGTATGAGTGATTGCATTATACACATGTTATTTCTAATCATTGCAAGCTCGGCAAAATAGTTTTGCATGAACTCATTGTTGAATATGTTTGCACATGTTACCTCCGACATTCTATGATAGGTAATACATTCCCGATGTTCGAGTTCCCTCCCAAGGTCTCGAAATTCATCCAAGGATTATTGAATGAGCAAGTTTTGTTGGCAAATGCCTACCAGGTACGATACGAGCAATCTGTTTCGTTCCTTGATTAATCGTTTGGAGAACCCAGGTAAGTTTTTCGAACCCCTTTTCAAATTAACAACTCTTCTGATGATAGTTGTTATGATTCAATTCAGGCAATATGCCCCTTTTGTACTTATCGAATCCATTCGATGGTGCTCCTATCAAATATTGTTCAATTCGGGCAATATGCCTCTTCCGTCGAGTCGTGAAGACATATGCACTGGCGATCTTGACATATTATCAAATCATAACGACGTAGCTCTTATGATTTCGGTCTCGAATCACGAAGACGTATGCACCGGTGATCTTGACCTTTAGTCGGCTCATAATGACATAGCTCTTATGATTTTCGACTCCTTTATCAAATCATGAAGACATAAGCACCCATGGTTTTGATCCAAACCAAATCATAATGACGTAGCTCTTATGATTTTGATTCCCCTTTGTCGAATCGTGAAGACATATGCACTGGCGATTTCAACATTTAATCAACTCACAACGACGTAGCTCTTGTGAACTTGATTCCACTTCTTTCGACTCACAATGACGTAGCTCTTGTGATCTCAAAGGACACACATATCTTGCGCTGTCTCGCATTAGGGAGAAGTCTACGATAACAGATAGGCCAAATACCTTAAAGTCCTCGTGTTTGCAAGAAACTTGAAAATTAAGGGAATCGTCACCTTACGAGGTATTTGATGAAAACATGTATTCTCGTATGCGATCCATGTGCAGGTTTCTTTAACAAACAAAAAAAAAAATAAAAGGAGAAGTTTTAGCACATGTTATTTACAGTCTTGCATATCATGCATCACTTCATTACATAAAAAATGGGATTAAAACTCCCGCCAAAAAGTTCATCCATAATTTGCCTTGTCAAAATTTAGGATTCAATTTTGTCTTTGAGCGGAACCTCTACGAGCCTCCACTCAAAGAGGGGCAAGTGTTGACGCCTAAATTTTGACTAATCTATTTTTTGCATAAAAATTATAAAAAATCATCTCACATATTTATTTTTAGCGTACATTGCATTGGCATATAATTGGGCAAGCAGAACACTTAATTTAGCATGCGTCTAGACTAGGCACGGGATGGAAAAATACACCGAGAAGATTTGAAACTTCAGGGACTGTATTGCAAATACTTAAAACTTTAGGGACTGTATTATAAATACTTGAAACTTCAGGGACTGCATTGCAAATACCAAAAGAAGATGGAGAAAGGAAGATGGTGAAGAGAAGATAATGAAAGGAAGATGGTGAAGGGAAGATGAAGAAGAGAAGATGAATATGAAGAAGGGAAGATGAAAATGGAAGGTGAAGAAATGAAGATGAAGAAGAGAAGATGAAAATGGAAGGTGAAGAAGTGAAGATGAAGAATGAAGGATGGGGAACTTTGCCTATAAAAGAGGAGGAGAATTGAGAGAGTTTGGGGGGGGAGTGGAAGAGAATTGAGAGAGTTTTTGAGAGGAATTCTTAGAGAGAAAAAAGAGAGTTCTTGAGAAAAATCAGAAGAGAAAATTCGAGAGTGAGGAAAAGAGCTTTAGTCGAGCATCATCTTCGACGAGTCCCGACACATATTTTGCCTCTCGTCACCCAACAACGCCACCGCTGCCATTTTCGACGACAGCCGCGTTCTTCCAGCTCCGAGATCTTGAAGGGAACTATAACGTGTATATGAGTAAGATTTTGTGTAATAGAAGGTAATTCTTTCCATCTTGATCTACAAAAATGTAATCGTTTGGTTTGAACATTTGTTTATTTATTTTAGACATGCTACGTGTTCCAAATTTTAGCATTATTACATGTTAATTTATTTTTATAAATACTCGTGATCGGCTGCGTTTTCTTTCTTTCTAAATCACCCATGGTGTATATCGTACAAAGTTCAATGTTTTACATCCCCATAAAAAAGAAGAAAAAACCAAAAAAATTGCATCTTTGAATTTCAAGTAAAATCCATCAAAATTGCCAAATCAAATATTTTTCATGAAAATAGTACCGAAAGGGCGTTAGAGTAATCTAGCGTAACCAAATCCCCGAATTCAAAATCTCTGGTTTGCGGAAATAAGATAGTTTTCTCCCGCTATTTTATTTAGGTTTCTAATCAACCTACCGAAAATGATTAGTGGCGACTCCAAATTCAAAACACGTTGCATGTTAATTATTTGAACCTTAAGTTGCGATTTGGTATGGACTTTGGAGAGTCCGAGTTAGGTTAGTTAATTAATTAACCTGATAATCCATTAGCCCGAAAATTAACTTGTTTATTTTTTTTAGGTCGCGACAGGTTGATCAAGTCCCGCCATTGCAGCCCCGAGCTCATCTTGTCCCGATCCCATCGTCACCACGTTGAATGAGGAGTCCCTCCTCAAAGCCGAAGCGGATCCGCACGATAGTTATTTCCCAAGCCAGTGGCAAATTCGAAGTGTTATCTGCGAATCGGGTGTAAAAAATTCAAGGGATATCTCTTTTTTTAAAAATACGGGTTGATCGGGAAAAGTTTATTTTCCTAATCCGCAACTTCCCATACGAGCAAGGGTTTGAGCTCAATTGTTAATCGTACGATTACGAATTACAATTTGACTCAAATAATCGCGAAAATATTTTCAAAATCGGTTCAAATATCCATTTTCTTGTTTGATTTGATTGGCATAATATCTTTAAATGAATATTGTCTTGCGTGACATTTAAAATTCTGAAAGATGTTGCGTTGAATCAATTATCATATTTAGATAAATTTGCATCCTTAAATTAGAATCATGTACATATTTGCACGTTTAATTTAATTTGAAAATAATTTCATTTAGATTTGCATTCTAGGATAGAATCTGCATATTTGAGTTGACTTTGATGTCTAAAATAATTCATCTTTAATATGTTAGGGATTAGGCAAACTTAAACCGTAAAATATGCAAGATAATTATCTTTACGTATAGTTTTATTTAGGCTCTTTTATTAATCCGAAAATTAAAAAAAAAATCAAAACAATCTTGCCATGTCATTGGCGGGAGAGGTTTAGATCATATAGATTCTGCATGTTTAGGTCTTTAGTTCATACATCATATAGTTAATTTAATTAGATTATAATTGCATGCCCTCTAAATTAGTCATGTACTTTAATTAAATTCACATGCATTTTTAGGATAGTTTGCATTTACTTATGTCACTGCATTTAAAATGTTTTCATGCATTGCATTTACTTTATTTCCATTAAAAAGCCAAAATCCAAAAGCGAGAACAATTTCTCTTGGCGTATGCTTCCTGCGATTACCTTGACCTCTGGATGTTCAATTAATTGATTGTGCAATCGCATGATAACCTTTGTTAGTGACTTAGGTTAAAATCAATTAACGTTGCTTGACAAAAATCATTTTTATGAAATAAAATGGTATCGAAAGGGCGTAAGAGTAATCTAGCGTAAACAAGTCCCCGGGCTTAGTATTTCTGGTACATAGAAGTAATTTAGTTCTCCCATTAATTTACTTAGGTTTCTAATCGACCTGCCAAAAACGATTAGTACAGACTCCAATTTAAATATCTTTGCATGTTAAGTTGCGATTTCGTATGGACTTGGAGAGTCCGAGATAGGTTAGTTGAATAATTGGCCTCATAATCCATTAGCGTAGAGTTTTCAAATTTTAGGTCGCGATAATTATAAACATAAAATAAATTATGAAATTAAAATGATAAATAAAAATTCAAATGGCGGATCGAGTGGCCAATGTACGAGTTTGGGATGAGCTGCCGCTCGGCAGTGTTGATGCCGAGCGACTACCGCTCGGCACGGCAGCCCTCTCGGCATCAATACTGCTGAGCGACGGCCCGCTCGGCACTTATAGTGCCGAGCGGGGGAGCGCTAGCGTTTGCGGCAGCCGGCCGGGTGTGTGATTGCCGAGCCGAGCTGACTATCGCTCGGCATTATGACTGCCGAGCGACACCCGATCCGGTAAATAAAAAAAGTCAACACTTGGTTTGGTAATTACTTTATTTTTTCCACCTAGTTTGGAAAAAAACCCGAAAACGTCCACAGTGGAAACTAGGGTAATTCATTGGCGACGTGAGGAATGCGAGCAGAAGCGATGAGCAAGGTAAAAAGGAACAAACAGCTCAAATGCAGAGAAAAGAAAAACAACACGAGAAAGGAGGTTCTACATGAAGTAAACTAATCCATCAGCTCAATGGGAGCTCGCCGGACCGAACAATGAATGATCTCTATCCCGCGAGCCCCTTCGTCGAGATAGAATAGCCTGGAGAGACTAACCTGTTCGAACTATGACTGGCTGTAAGCGACGACTAATAGGCGGTGGTGGGCGATCGTAGTATTCTCTCAACCAAGGCGCGATCGGTTTTCCTCTTCTAGTGCTCGGCTACTCCAAAACCTCCCTCTGTTCCCTTTCCATTTTTAGAATCGCCCACCGAACCCACAGCCTGCCCTCTCACTCCTCTTTTATGCTTATCTTGCCTCCTTCAGCAAGTTTCATCATGTGGATGGGAGTGAATTCCATTTGATGGGGACGTGAGTGAAAGAAGACCATGGGGGAGAAGTGAGATGTAATCATGTACAGAGAGTTGGTAATGGGGAAACTGAGATGGGGAAGCTATTCTCTCGTTCACGAAAGTGGGGTGAATTGTGGGCTGAAGATAAAAGAAAAAAAGAAGAGAAGATGGGTTGACGAGAAATAAAAAGAGGAGATGGGATGAGGAAAATAAAAAGGAGGATGGGCCGTCTGGAGGTGAAAAGGGAACATGGGCTAAGGAGGAAGAATAGAAAAGAAGAGGTAGGCTATCCTCTTGGGGGAAAAAGAAGCCCAGTTGGGCTGGCCCGCCCGGGCCTGCTCCGAGTGAGAGGAATAGAAAACGCGGGCCGAGTCTTGCCTGAATGGGCTCGAGCTGGGCTGACCATATCAGATTTTTTCCTTTTTTTTCTTTTTTTAAAATAAATTTTTAAGACTTGTATATACACACACACTTTTCTTTTCCATTTTGGGAATAAAAAGAAGAGAACACATATATGTATAAAACACATAAACATGCATAATTAACAAATTAGACAATATTCTAACGGAAAAAGTAAAATAAAATAAAATAAGATAAAACAAAACAAGGTACGGGATCGCCAAAATTAGGTGTCAACATGATCCAATTCTCCACTGATCACAATAGTCCAAAAGTCCTTCGTGGAATCTGGCGCGTCCAATCAAAACTTCAATAACTCCATAGCTAGTTGGACACACCAATTGAGAGAACATTCACAGGACAACCTCTACCATCAACCGAGACGATGCCGCTGTTATAAGTTTCGCACTTCGAAAGCGATCTGTTCCTTTACTCTGAGTCTCACGCAGATGATGTTGTTTCCGGGTTTTGTTTTAATGCGTTTGTCTTTGCAGAGTTCCCGCAAATTTATCATGGAAATCCATTCGTGTTTGAGAACACCCAGAAGATTGTCTTTTTCTCATCATCAATTCTTCAACGTTGATCCCAACTCATCATCCAAGGTCGGGAATTGTTAGGAGTTCAAATTAGTCCACCAAACCCTTTTGCCTCCACTAACCGAGAAGTCCGGCTAACCCGAGAGCCATGAAGAGTTCACCCGCAAGTCCCCATCCAAGCCAGTCCGAATTCAAGGCTTGGTCGTCAAGTTTCGGCGGAATTCAAATTGGAAAGGTTAATTTCCTATCTTGAATTTTTGATATATTGAATTGCCTATCTTGAATATATTTGCATATCTTACGTTTGCATATTTGAGCATATCTTGCATAGCATCAAAGTAAATATTTTTTCAAAATACAAGTTGATTAGGAAATTTTTCTTTCATAGTCCGCAACTTGTCACACGATCGAGAACGTCCATCTTTAGGATTATTGATGGAATACTCGATTAAGCAAGGATTTGAATTTAATCGTTAATCGTTTGATTATGAATTAAAGATTAACTCAAATATTCGCGAAATATTTCAAAACTTGATTGATATATCCACTTTCTTGATTGATATTGGTTGGCATATTCACTTTCCTTATTTTGGTTGATTGTCATACTTTTTAAAATATATTCGTCGCATGATGTAATCTCGAAAATTCTAAAAAAATTGCATTCGTCCATTTTCCATATTTAAAAATTACATATCATTTAACAATAGCATCATGTAGATAATTGCATATCTAATATTTTTCGTAAAATAATTAGGTTAGATTTCATTTTAGGATAGAAAGTGCATGTTTAAATAGAATCTCATGTTAAAAATAATTTATCTTTAATATATTAGGGTTTAGGTCAATTTAAACTCTAAAATATACAAGATAAAAATTATTTTGACATAGTTCTATTTTGGGGAATAAATTCATTTGAAAATAAAATAAAATAAAAATTATTCATCCTTGCCACGTCATCCATGCCACATCAGCCATGCCATGTCATCTTTGCCACGACATCCATGCCATGTCATCTTTGCCACGACATTCATGCCATGTCATTCATCTTCGTTATGTCATCTCATACCATGTTATACAGGTCGTATGTTAGTTTGCATTGCATGTAGAATTGTATGCTTTGGTTAATTTAATTGATTCCAACATCGCATAATCAATTTAATTAAACTAAGAACATATCTTTATACATTAGTTTAAAATTGTATATTTAAAATTTTAATTAATTTATAGGTCACGAAGTTAATTTTCATTTGCATGTCATCTTTTGCACGTCATTTAGCTTAGTCTTGCATTTGCATCACGACATTCATCATATATAGTATAGTCTTTCATGCATTCATATAAAAATTGAAAATAAAAAAAAATTGTGTGATGCGTGCTCCCTTGATTATATTAACTTCTAGATGTTCATTAATTGATTATGCACTCGCATGATAATCTTTGTTAGTGACTTAGGTTAAAATCAATTAATGTTGCCTTCTCAAATGATTTTTCATGAAATAAAATGGTACCGAAAGGGCGTTAGAGTAATCTAGCATAATCAAGTCCCCGAACTCTTAATCTACGGTTCGTAGGAATAAAATAGTTCTCTCGCTATTTTATTTAGGTTTATAATCGACGTACCATAAATGATTAGTGGCGGCTCTAAAATTAAAATATATTGCATATCAATCAATTGAACCTTAAGTTGCGATTTGGTATGGACTTGGGAGAGTCCGAATTATATTAATTAAATAATTAACCCGATAATCCATTAGTCTGGAATTTCTTGAATTTTTAGGCCCGTGAGGGGCCAGGCCAGTTCCGGTTTGGAACCGGACGTTTAGAGCCGGTTCTGAAATTTTTTAAATCGTAATCGGCTTGTGAGGGGCCGGGCCAGTTCCTTTTTGGAACCGGCGATCCCGGTTGATGGGCTGGTTTAGATTATTTCATGAGCCGGTTTCGAGCCCAAACCGCCCCGTGGCCATGTTTACATCTTATGCTAGGTATGATTAGGGGTGATCGGTCCCCGGTCCCATCCGGTTCCCCTCAAGAACCGAGAACCGGACCGGTAGTCTCGGTTCTTAATTTTCAGGAACCGAGAACCGGACCACCGGTCCAGTCCGGTTCCTGGGCGGTTCTATTGGACCAGACAGATGCCAAAAAAAAAAAAAAATACACCATTCCTAACATTGAGCACATGATTTGCCGTTCAAGGTGTGGCAAGTCAAGGTTTATCCCACAAAGAAGGTGAGCCTACAACACTCCGCTATGGAGGATCAGCAAATCGATGGTGTGGATTTTGAGACCCGTCCGGTATTGTCGCCCTTGTGGGTGGTGAAAAAGCTTTAGGTTTGATTTAGAATAAGCCTTGCTCGATGGTTGTCCGTGGAACTTTGTGTGTTATACTTCCCATCGTTGAAATTTTGGTCGTCCGCTCTCTAGTTCGAGTCACGTCTGCATGACCTAGAAAATAATTCGATCGGTCCGGTCCGGCGCGATCCGGTCTTAGGACCCTAGAACCGGGAACCGGACCGTTTCCTCTAGAACCGGGAACCGGACCACCGGTCCCGGTTCGGGTGGTCCGATTTGCTCACCCCTAGGTATGATGTCATAAATAATTAACAATCATTCTTCACGCTGTGGAATAATTAATTATATGATGCCTAATCTTATATTAAAAAATTAATCATTAAAAGTAGGATCGATTGTGTGAATCGCTAATCTTTCGCTACGGTTGATAAAACTCCATACATGAGGGGGCGATGAATGAGCCATTGTTTATACAACTTTCGTGAAGCATATGAATTTGTGGAGGGAAAACTTGTCAATAGACGCTCTGTTTAAAAATATAGGGATTAAAATGAGATTGACATTTGCTAAAAAAATCCTAGGGGGGGGGGTAGGATAAGGTCGGATAGGATTTCTCTTATCCGTCATATAAAAACTAACTTTCTTGTCTCATTTTTTTCTATTTTCATTTTATTTATTTTTTTTTGCAAAAAGGTTTGAAAATCTAATAAAATGTGTATATTTTCAATTTTTTTTTGTGTATGAGAACATTATTTTTATAGTAATAAGATCGGAATATTTCATGAGCATCACGTAAGGCATATACGTCCTTTATATTGATATACGGTTTCTACCAAATGCGGGATAGGATAGGATATGAGAATATCCGACTTTAAATCCGTAGTTCACCAAATGATGGATAGGATATAATCAAATCCCTATATTTCTTATCCTATCATATCCAATCCTATCTTGACCAAAAATCCCGACGACCAAACGCAGCTTTAGAGTTTGAATGATTGAGAATAGACAACATGTACATCATACTCATACATATGACAAACCTCGTAGATAAATATTGTAAGATATTTTAATATATGTTAGATATTAAAATGAAGCCTCTTGCTTGATGATTAATGAGGACTCGTACACAAGGACAGCCTATCATAAAGCAAAGATGGACCATTTTGCTCTTTATTGTAACCTCTACGAATTTCACTTTTTTTTTCTTATCTTCCATATGTTATTTTTTCATATATACTAAATGTTTAAGTTTTTCCATAACCCACCACTTAATTATCGCGAGGCAACACTCTTTTTATACGATTATTTTATTTACCATAACTTTGTGGAGCTACTAAACATGCACGGGTAGCATTTATAATCAGCGGCAACAATTCTCGTCGCATCATATCGATCGCATTGTGTCGAGACACGACAACAACATGAATATGACTAATTCGAACATAGCATATTTAGTAAATGTATCGAATTACCTCAATCCACTTAGTAAAGCAGGTTACACGATGATACATGAATTCATTTATAGATAGATATACATTAATTTGCGTATACGCTAAATATATGTATACACGATAATTAATATATACAACTCCATATTATAATTGAGCATATTAATGAGTAAATGTTTTTTTAATGTTTAAACTTTTGTATCCCTTCATACATTCATTTCTTTATTTTACCCTTCAGGCGAGGCCGTGTAATTGATCTGTTACAAAACCTTTGATGGTCCGATTGAAGTGCAAAATAAAATTTTCGTCTTTTTTACAAGAAAAACATTTTTACATTTCTCTTTCCCTGAAAAAAAAAAAAACATATGTACACTTTATTTTTTAAATGGGCATAATAAATACGTTTACCACTTCTGCAGAGCCGGAAAAAGAGGGTAATCGGCCGCCGGCTCTGCTGTGAAATGCGCTTGACGAGAAGAGTCCGCCAACAAGTCATTTCACAGAACTGGTAGTTGTCTTGTGTGCAACTCTCTCTCTCTCTCTCTCTCTCTCTCTCTCTCTCTCTCGATCGAAATCTCCGACGAACTATCTCGCCGGCGTTTTCTCCGATCAGTCAAGCTCCGTCGATGGCAGCTTCAGTTCCTTCCTCCACACCCTGACACCCCTCCGCTTGCTCCCACAAAGCCCTCCCCCCATGGCAGTGGCGGCCAAGTCCCGGACCGTCGTCGAGCCCTTGGCCGCCCAGTTCGATCTCTCCGATCACTCTCACTCGCCCGTCCGATCCGTCGCCCTCTCCACCCTCTCCGATGCCCAGACCCTAGTCTACCTCGGGACTCAGTCCGGCACCCTCGTGCTGCTCCAAGTCGTCGCCTCTCCCGAGGCTTCTCCTCCCTCCTCCCTCGGCGACGGCTCCAGGGCTCTCTCGCAGCCGCGGCAGCTCGGAGGGGGGAGCGTCTCTTTCCTGCGGAGCGTCACGATAGCTCGGGACTCCTCCGTGGATTCGGTGCATGTCCTTGCGGAGATCGGGAAGGTGCTGGTGCTTTCGGACGGGTCTCTGTTTTTGATTGATTCTCTTCTGGCGCAGCCTTCGAAGAAAATTCCGCCTTTCAAAGGGATATCAGCGGTCGTGAGGAGGTTCCGAGCGGGTGGTGCGACTGGGGGCTCTGATTTGTCCGATTACTCCGTGAATGCTTCGGATAATCCTAGTGCTGGCTCCCGGTTTTTACAAAAATTGGGAAGTGGCATTCGTGCGAATGGTGTAAAAATCAAAGAAGCAGAGCAATCGAGCCAGCAACCCGAAGGTAGCTATATTTTTGCCATTGTGATCGGCAAAAGATTAGTCATAGCCGACTTCAGCGCTATTAGTGAGTCTTTGGTTGTTTTAAGAGAGATGCAATGTGTCGAGGGTATTAAGGCGATGGTGTGGCTGGATGATTCGATAATGGCTGGCACGGTTAGTGGGTACATTCTATATTCATGCATCACGGGGCAGAGTGGTGTAATATTCTCATTGCCGGATGTATCTAGTTCGCCGCAGCTTAAGTTGCTGTGGAAGGAGTGGAAGGTTCTGTTACTGGTGGATAATGTTGGAGTAATTGTTGATTCATACGGCCAGCCTGCTGGTGGGAGCCTGGTCTTCCGGCGTGGTCTTGAGTCAGTAGCGGAAGTATCTTCCTATGTCACGGTTGTGAAAGATGGGAAGATGGACGTGTATCATAAAAAATCTGGGAGTTGTATTCAGACTCTTCCCTTTGCTGGGGAGGGTGTTGGGCCCTGTTTTGTTGCTGATGAAGAAGATGCGAATGGCAATCTGGTTGTTGTAGCATCACCCTCTAAGGTACGAATAAATCTGATCCAATGATGCTGGACATGATTTTGGATAATAGGAACGTATTCTCGACAGATAGGTTAGATAAATATATATACACTTTTGAGTCATGGCTAAATATATTTGTTAATCAATGATGGTAGAAGTTTTTCTTTGTGTCAGATATCAAATGTGCTGTTATGAGCGATTGGTCTGTCTCATATATGGAGAATGTAGCCTTAACTAAGTTTCTTTGATTGTTAAACAGAAGATGCATGTGATATTGCAGTGTCATAAACTTGTAATTAAGATCTTATACTTCCCAGTCCTATGGATATTAGATGTAGATGGTGATTAGTGCTGTCTAATTTCTACGCTTCAAGTAAATTCCGCCACAAGTTAATGTCTTTTACTTTTTCTTTTTTTTCCTTTGATAGAAGAACACCATCAAATTAGTAATTAAGTAACGTTTCAAACCGGACGAAATTACGCCATGATAGCTGAATATATGGAAAAATGTGTAACTATAACTTCTTTCTTCTCATTAATGTTTTTCTTTTAAGAGTGGATGAGTAGTTATGTGGGTTTCTGATTTTAGGCAAGACCAGGGGTTCTAAGGAAAAGAATATTTTGAAGGAATAATATATCGATTATCTTATACTGACAGAGAAGGAAGAAAACCATTTCTTGTTTCCCTTGTACCAAATATGGAGTAGAGCACCTACTTTTTCTGGTAGATCTTGTTTCTTGAGTGTACAATGTCTTTACGAGTGTTTGTAAACCTGGACGGGGCCGACTTTTTGAACCTGTTGGACAAGGAACCAGACCATGGTCCCGTCCGGTTTTACTGAGTCACCCAGCCTAGTCATGAGCCGTTCAAACTAGTGTTGACCCAGTTCAACCGATCATCAGTTTTACCGGATCTTTGACCATATCGTTGACCTTTTGAAAATATTTAAGATGGGCCGGGGGTTCGATCCCTCAACTTCATGGAGGTGAAAAGAGCATCTTATCCATCTAAGCTGGTAACTCATATTTGCCTAAATGGTATACTTGGATGTATTGTATATTCTGTGGTTAATTGTCCAACTTGTAGACCTTGCAGTTCAGTTGGTTGAACCGTACAGAAACATACTTAGTAATCTCACATGGACATCTGCTCCTTTGGCAAAGATGTTGCATAATGGTTTTCTCATAGAAAGATAGTAAATACTGGAGAAAGAACTAGTATATCCTCCTTTCCTCTTGTAATATCTTTGTATGAGCTTGTCATCTACTCTCTTTTGAGAAGTTATCATGCTTAAACTTTGGTTCTTGGTTGCAAAAGTTGTGTTTGTGGACTACATTTTCTTATGTGGTGACTACAGAAAAAGTTTAGTATGAACTTTAGCAATTTAGGCCCGCATGTCTGGATGAAACTATTTTCAGGCTTAATGTTTTCAGCTGAAAGTTTTTTCAAGGGAAACAATTTTCTCAATAAATTTGTCCAGTATTTATTATGTGCACCAAAAGAGAATTTCTTTCACAAAGTTTGGATGGGTGGTCAGTTCGTTAGTAGAGTCCAGGGATACCAGTGGGCTAGTTCTGTATAGGCTGGGGGGATTTCTGAATCAAACCTGATTAATCATATTGGAAGAAAAGTGGCTCAATGAGGCCCAAACTCAGTATTAATTGAGATAAATGATATGGGGAAATATATGATAGGAAGAGGTTCTCATGTAAAAGCTACTACCTGATGCTCAAATGAGTAGACTGCTTTGCGAAATAGTCTTATAAATACTAGAAGTTGGGGCTTAGGCTAGACTTCACTTCAGCAGGTGTGGTTGGGCAAAGTGCTGTGCCATTGGGATGTGTTTCAATGTACTTTTAGCTACCTAGTGGTGTCTGCTCTTCTACAAAATGGATTTGCTTCATTTTTTTGTTATTACGAAATTAATTGCATAATCTGATGGGAAAGTATATGATTAAATTTCTCCTTGTTGCGATTGTTTCTTAGGTGTTTTGTTATCGAAAGGTCCCTTCGGAAGAACAAATCAAAGACCTTTTAAGAAAGAAGAGCTTCAATGAAGCGATATCCCTGGTGGAAGAGCTTGAGTCTGAAGGTGAAATGTCCAAGGATATGCTCTCCTTTGTTCATGCTCAAGTGGGTTTTCTGTTGCTTTTTGACTTGCATTTTGAGCAGGCGGTGAATCACTTTTTGCAGTCAGAGATAATGCAGCCTTCTGAAGTCTTTCCTTTCATAATGCGAGATCCCAATCGCTGGTCACTGCTGGTAGCGGTCACTACTCTTATTACCATCTTCTTGTCTCTATAGTAGTCTGTTATAAGTTTTGTTAAAAAAGTGTGTAGTAACATTATGGCCTGAATCCTAGAATAATGCGTAACATTGCATGGTGTGGGGAAATTGGAAATTGGTTGTTGAGGGCGTATCGAAAGTTCTGCAGAAGAAGACTTCTCTTGGCAAACAATAACTTTGGGAATCCCATATAGATTATGACTTGAATCAGGTCAATTCTTTTTCGAATTTTGAATAAGAGTCAAGAAGACCTTATGAAAATGGAATATTTTCGCATGGAAGATGTAAAACAGATATTGGACAATCTAGAGAACACATATGCTGATCTTTGTTCTGCATTATCTAATGCTGAATAATCAGCACAAATGGAGGTGATTTTTGTTCTTTGTGTGCCTTCGTGCGTTTTCCCGCCTGCGTGTTTAACACCATTTTAACAACCTTTATATCATCTCTAGTGCAAATGTTGAATGTGGGGAAAATTTTTTTTTCCTCTTTTTTTTTTTTTGTTTTGAAAAGTGTCAAATGAGAGCTGAGAAGACGTAGGTGGAGTTCTAGCTTAGCATTTTTTCCATGAGGTTTTAGAACCAGGGGCAGCACAATGGCATAGACATGGTAGGATTAGTGTCTTCAAGGAAGTGCCACGAATAATTAGAATGGACAAGTTTTCTTGAGAACCAGTGAAATATTCATGTTAATCCAATCTAAGAGCTTGGAGTTGTTTCTTGGAAGTACTGGATGAAGTCATGTGAGTAGTTTCTACATTGATTTATTATGAACCTGAAGAGAAAGTTCCATGATAGTAGTCATGTTATCAAGTTTTGTTAAGTTTGGTTTTCTATTTCATGTATTATATCTTATGAGCTTCTCGAGTTTCCAAGAGTCTTTGGTGATATAGAGCAGACTAATGTTTTAGGTTCCCAGAAATCGATATTGGGGTTTGCATCCTCCTCCTGCACCTCTTGAAGATGTTGTTGACAATGGATTAGCAATTATTCAAAGAGCTATATTTCTTAGAAAGGCTGGTGTTGAAACTTCGGTGGATCATAATTTCCTTCTGAGTCCTCCCAATAGAGCTGACCTACTGGAGGCAGCGATCAAGAGTATGACAAGGTGTGTAATTCTTGCTCCGTCTATTTGTTGTTCTCTGGATCTATTTTGTTGTTTCCTGTCTATGTTCCTACTTCCTTTCCATTTAGGCTGCTGATTTTGATGTTAGAATGTCATTTAATTGCATCTTGAGTATAATTTCAATGTAATGCAGGTATCTTGAGGTTTCTCGGAAGAAGGATTTGACCTCATCAGTGAAGGAGGGAGTGGACACACTTCTGATGTACCTTTATAGGGCCTTGAACTCTGTTGACAAAATGGAGGAGCTTGCTTCCTCTGAAAATAGTTGCGTTGTGGTACGTTTCTTGATTAGCTAGGTTGGGTAATGGAACATAAGATTGTGAAAGATCCTTCAAACCGAAGGTTTTGCACATGATGGGAGAACACTTGTGAAAGTTCAAGTGGCATACTGTTTAAACTTCGCCTCCATCACCATAAATTTTCAGCTTTTGCAATCTGCCCCACCAGATTTGATGATTGTCTATGGAGTCAGCAAACTTGTCTCTCTTGTTGAGTTTTGACTGAAAATTGATTGGGGAAAAAAAAAAATAGAAACTTCCATCGAGATATTATGGAGAGTCTGAATTGAGTTTCACTAAGATTATTTATGGTAGTGAAAAATTATTCTAGTATCTTTGATTCTATTGAAATTTGTTAAACATAAAGAATGGAAGGGCAATCTAACACGTTTTTCATTTCTTGAATGGCCTGTGAGCTATCCGCAGAATTCTTATACCAAAGAATGGGGACACTTTTTATTCTCTCTCGGATTTAGCAGAGAAATCTCCTGAGATGTGCCTGCATTTAGATGAAGCTACTCCTGGAATTGAACTAATAACTTATTCTTTCAAGAATAATAACTGTATCATGGGTTGAAATCCAGTTGTCTTATTGATTTGGAAATATCCTTTTTAAGTCTTCTGGACCTGGAACCATTTTACAAGCCCCGCAATGTCACTCCGTCTGGTTTTAACAAACATGATATGGTAGTTTTACACATTGTAAAACAGTGCCCCATGTTTAATGTGTTGCAAGTTGGAATTGCTGTTTTCAGGAGCTTGCCTCAAAGATTGACTGTATGGTGCATGTGTGTGGTGCAGGAGGAATTGGAGAATTTGTTGGATGACTCCGGGCATCTTCGGACGCTTGCTTTCCTGTATGCCAGTAAAGGCATGAGCTCAAAGGCTCTAGCTATATGGCGTGTCTTGGCTAGAAATTATTCATCTAGTATCCGGAGGGACTCTGCATCCGATAATGAACTCCAGAATAGGAGTTCAAATACTCTAAATGCTCGGGAGACTGCTGCAAGTGAGGCATCAACGATTCTTGAGGAATCTTCTGATCAAAATTTAGTTCTGCAACATTTTGGATGGGTATGTGGTAATTTTTGAAGTTTTGAACTATTTTTCTACTGTTTATTTTGCAATTGAACCGCTGAAGGAGATGTATCCTGGCCTTAGATTGCAGATATCAACCAGGTTCTTGCTGTTAAAGTCTTGACATCTGAGAAAAGAGAAAAACAACTATCACCAAGTAAGTATCACATCTGAAAACCTTTTGCAGCCTCCAGCAACTAACGTCGGGGTGTTCAACTTGTACACTGGTGCTTATTGGTCCCTTTGTGCTTTACTTTTTCCCTTTCACAGGCCTTTTGCTGGTGCCTTTTAATTTTTTTCCTCCTTTTCTTAAATAAGTTTTTTCTCTATCTTTTTTTTTTTTTAATGTTGCATATGATTGCCGCCAGCACCATCGTCGTCATCATCATAGGTGTAGCCATCTTTGTAATGGTTATCTCCATCATCTTCTTTGACAGGGATAGGTTGGAGTCTTACCTATCTTTACTCATCTATGGAATTTATTGAGTCAAAAGGGTTGATGCCTGTGTTGGAGAGACATTAATAGAGGGAACAATCTTACTGAAGTCCCAAAGTAGCAATACTTCTTTGTTTCGGGTGGGCATGATAAATCTAGGATGCCCCAGAAAATTCTTAGATTCTAGAACTCACTACTCAACAATCACAATGCGGTCTGCCATAGTCATTTTCTTCCAACAGTGATACTTGGTCACCACTTCTTAAGATTGTAGTCAAGTTCCCTTGATGGATAAAGCTGAGAGTTGACCTTAGCAGGAGCTTCCTATCACCTCTTCTAGGGTACTCCAACAGTGCAAACTCATATTCCACTTCTGGGCTGTCTGAGCCTCTGTTTTTAATTTTAATTTTTAATCTTTCCATGTTCCATTCCACTATTATAGAAATCTTAGTAGGAGTTACAATTTGACCTGCATTTTTTTGGTCACCTCTGTTAAGGTATTCTTTCAGTGCAGCAGCTTCTATGCATGTCTCCCAAGAATAAGGTTCTTTTGCAACAGCTTGACGTCTCAAGTAGTTGCTTCTAGTGGGACCATGTGCATTATCTGAACTAGATAACTGAAGTTTGTACTTCTAAACCGCTGTGCCGCATAGCCTCCTGTGTATTTTCTTAGGCAATCAGTCATAAAAGAGATTTATGATGTAGACAACATAGAAATTCTAATCCGCACTGCCTCATAGCCTGCTTTGATGTTTTCTTAGGCAATTAGTCAACAAAATGAAGATCTTATGATTAAGACGACATTGAAATTCTAGAATTATTTGATTCAGATTCTTATTGGGCTGTTCACAGATTTAAAAGATGAAAAAAATGAACTGGAACAGCTGAGGCTTTGAGCTGGAGCACTTAATCAATATGACTTGTTACATATGTATAAATGTTATGCTGGCAGTTTGTTGCCTGGCTTAATAGACATGAAATGGGATTTGATACACCTAATGGAAGACAAGAGTAAGAAAATCAGTATAGATCATGTGAAAACAATGTGTACTTTAACGTTCCTAATTTTAACTCACACCTCGTCTCAAACAAATTAGAACCTTTATATGATGCAATTTTTAGATTAAAAAGTATGGGCCATTGTATTTACTACCATGGAGAATTCTTGCTAGAACTTTCTTAATAGTTAAGGTGAGAAAATTTGAAAAAAAATTGCATATGGGTATGGTCATAGTATTTTAGGTTGTTTAGTTTGTTTTGTGTTATAATTGTAAATGTGTGTCCTCATTTGCTGGCCTTTTGGGTTGAATGAAGTGAACTTTTTATGCTACTATGTCTGTTTTGATGAGTGAACTATTAAATTATTTAATTTAGTAAGTTAATTTTGATCTA
The DNA here is from genome assembly GCF_020921035.1 of Rhodamnia argentea. Lineage (NCBI taxonomy): Eukaryota > Viridiplantae > Streptophyta > Magnoliopsida > Myrtales > Myrtaceae > Rhodamnia > Rhodamnia argentea. The sequence continues at coordinate 17,777,476 of NC_063152.1, forward strand.
TTTTTTTCCTATGATGGAGAAGGACAAAATAGCCATAAAGTTAAGCCAGATTCCTTTCCACTCCTCTTCTTCAACCAAACATGAAATGACTAAATTCCCTTCATTTCCTTTCTTTTTTTTCCTTAAGCATCCAAACAACTATCAATTTCAAATCCTCTCCTTTCCTTTCTTTTCTCTCTCGAGGTCATTATCCGAATCTTTTCTGTTCCCTCCCAATCACTACGTAAAACCAAGCATTAATTTGATCAAACCTCCGTACTTGTAATTTAAGATTCTGTGGTTAGAGGCAGCTCTGTTTTTCCATATGGACAGTTTGAATAAGATATAGTTTGGCCAATTATTTGTTATACGATCTAGCTTTACTTCTGTAGTCCTTATTATAAGTTGAAGATGTAAAAGATAGCAGGATATGTGCTTTTCGATATGGATGTTGTCTTGCCCACTGGATAATATTATTAACTGAAACTCCAAAATTCGTATGCACAGAGCACTTTTTAATTGTGTTGATCATGGTATATTCTTTTGTAGGTGAAGTGCTTGCAGCAATTGATCTTAAGAAAGTTGAAATTCGCCAAAGGTATGACAGAATTTAGTCTGGTAAATTATTAATACAAAATTGTAGTAGCAAATAGCCTTGTCCTTCAAGGACTTTTGAGATTTGGGAATACTAGGGCGAAGTTCTTACTACAATCATTTAAAAGAAAGGAATAAATACGAAGAAGCAGTTGAATATGTCAACGTCAGGATGAGAAAGCAGTGAAAATGTCAATGAACTGCGTCCGAGTTCTTCTTGACATGCTTTGTGTTCTGTCTTGTGGGTTATGACATTTTTAGCTGTAGATTTATCCCGTATTGGAGTAATCTTCTCTTATACTTCCAATAGCATCTTTGACTCAGTTTTTGTGTCTTGTTTAGTTGATATTTGGCATTTGTTATTTTCATGCAAACCTTTTAACTGTCTGTATTATGATGTAGTTTAATGAGGATTGGTTTCTCAGGTACCTTCAGTGGTTGATTGAAGATCAAGACTCTGATGACACTCACTTCCATACAATGTATGCTATTTCACTTGCCAAATCAGCACTCGAGTCTTATGCAAGGGAAAGTATGTATGGTGAACATTATGTGGGAAACACAGGAGAAAAGAGCACCTATGATTCAGGATCACATTCAATTTTCGAAAGCTCTGTCCGGGAAAGATTACAGATATTCTTGGAATCCTCTGACCTCTATGATCCATTGCAAGTCTTGGAATTGATTGAGAATTCAGAGTTATGGTTGGAAAAGGTTTTGCTGCTCTCTCTTTTCTTGTTTTTTAGCTATGAATTTATAAGGCTTGCCTGCTTATAGGGCATGGCCCTGATGGTAGGGCATGGCCATGATGGTGGGACATGCATTCGGCAAGTCAAATTGAAGGCTTCTTCATAATTCCTCCAATGCAGTTCTGTTAACTTGTTACTTTTGAGTTCACAGACATGTCTCTTTCTGGTGTTTGAAGCATGATTCCTTTTCTTGTGTGATTTTTCCTCAATTTGAGGCTATGCCACTGTTTATCTTCCTCTGCATTAGGGATATAACGACGGTTGCAACCTTTCGTTCTCCTTTTTATATTTATATGGATGCATGAGTATTCTAGCATTTTAAATTGAAAGAGGGGTATGTTCACTTGTTACTTCTGGCTTTTGACAATATTTTGTTGTTTGGCAGGCTATTCTTTACAGAAAATTAGGGCAAGAGACATTGGTTCTACAGATATTAGCCCTGTGAGTTCTGTAACATTTTCAGTAATTTAACAAATAATGTGGTCATCACTTTGTACATTAGTATATATGGTTTAGGCTATATTTAGTGGATGATTTGTTGGTCACATGAAGGCGGCGGAACTTTCTTCTTTTCCTTATTGTTATTTTTTTTTTTTGTGCTCGTCATGAAAAGAGTTAGTTTTTCTGTCCTTCGCTTTTGTAATGCCAATGATGGTGTGGTAATTAGACTTCGTTTACGATGAAAGAGTTGCATGGTCAATGTTTTTAAAACTTGACTATGAAGTTTTAGGATGTCATGAGCAAAAAAATTACTAAAGCGATTCTGTGTGCATCCACTCAAGATGATTGTTTAATAACTAGTTGTTGTATGTACGGGGGCTCAGGAAGCTGGAGGACAGTGAAGCTGCTGAACAGTATTGTGCAGAGATTGGCAGACCAGATGCCTACATGCAGTAGGTTTAATTCTTTTGGCTACTTTTCTTTGGATTCTGAAAGAAGAATGTACAGTAATGATAATGAAAATTTATTCTGCGATTCTGACTTAATATGATTTAATTCAGGTTACTTGATATGTATCTGGATCCACAAGACGGTAAGGAGCCTATGTTTAAGGCAGCTGTTCGGCTTCTCCACAACCACGGTGAATCTCTTGATCCTCTACAAGTTCTTGAGGTATTGAACCCTCCCTTGTTTTCTATATTCTCTCACATTGCTTATTTTACATTGATTTCCTTCAAAATTCGTTTTTTGTGGTGTGGTTCATGCCATGTTCAGTGTGATGAAACCCTCTATAATTACAGTTTCCTGAAATTTAATAATTAATGTAGGTTCAAAATGCTTATGTCGGGTATAAGAATTCTTGGAAAAAGAATCATGGCAAAGCCCCAGTGTAGGAGGTTACATATAACATTATCATCAAATACACCGTCCTTATCTGTGTTTTCAAACTGGACCGCGAAATTTCAACTGGTTGAACTGGAAATCAAGGCTGAGTTCCTCTGGCTAGCAGTCACGGTGAAAACCAGAAATGAATCAGGTTTGACGACAGTTCAACGGGTAAACTGGTAACCTGATCGACCTGGTTCAAGTGGCTAAAAAATTCTGAATTTGAAAAATAAAAATACTTTGGCATGTGTGTGGATCAGCCCAACAATCCCATGGAATTGTACTCCACCCACTCATTTAAACCTCATAGTCACTTTGTGATATGTCATTTTTTTCTCATTTGAACTTTTAAACATTCGACCAAAAAGGAAAAAAAAAATTCTAAACAAACCTGAAAAAAAATTAAAAAAAAAACTCAAGTGGGCATATCAGAGAGCTATGGACCTTATATGTCTTCACTTGCAGGCATGTGTTAACTGGGCTAGGGTGAAGTTCTTGTTCTGATCCACCGTTAACTTTTGTATAACCCTCACATTGCATGATGAAGTTATCAAATTCTGACCTAGCAGTTCAACCAGTTAAACCGGACTACTCACTGGTTTTTGCTCTGGTTCACGTTTGAAAACGCTGGTCCTCGTCGATTCTATCCGGAGTTTTTGAGTCAATATAGTTTTGGATTAGTAATTGTTAGATTAATTACTTACTAAACTAAGCCTTAATCTACTAGCTTAAGCTTTTAGAACATTTGGCAGTGGTCCCACAAAATCTCACATGATATCAGAGCCGGAGGCTCTGAGTTCAAACCTTTTCAGGTCCCATTTGCCTCCCCAATTAAATATATCCACGCCTAGCACTAGGAAAAAAAAGACCCAACTAAGCGTAAGGGGAAGAGTTGGAGTAATGAAATATTAAACTACGCCTTAAGCTAATAGCTTAAGCTTTTAGGATATTTGGCAGTGGTCCCACAAAATCTCACAGGAACTTTGGAAGGTTAAATTAGGAGTAATACTGACGTTTTCCTTATGTATGGTTTTATCTTGCTGCATGACATGTTTGAAGTACTTTCAATGTGTATTTCGCAGATATAAAGGCCTTGAGATGTTGCATGGATGTGTGTTGTGTACAGTTCTCACCATATTGTAACAATAAAATAATAGTCCTGGACATTGCAGGAATATTTGACACCTTATTCATGGTTTAAGTAGGGTAAATTGATTTGGTTTTGGTTTTGGTTTTAGATTTGGTCGTTTTTGCTAGATCTGGACACTTCTTCAAGTAGTAGATCGAGATACTTCCGTGTATCCTCATGTGGATTGAATACATCTTTTGTTTTCTGCTTGGTTTGCTTGCCTGAATGGAACATTATTATTTTATATGTTGCAGACATTATCTCCGGAAATGCCTCTTCAACTGGCCTCAGAGACAATCTTAAGAATGTTGAGGGCCCGGCTGCATCATCATCGTCAAGGACAAGTAAGCTTTAAGAATGCCAATTTCCTTTAGTTGGCTGATTTAGGTATGAAATGTGCTCTGTAAGATTAACCTTCTAGGGGATTAAGTTGCTGGTGAACTGATCTTTACATGCTTCGATATAGTTAACCACTTCATTTTTTGCTAGACTATATTTATTTCCTGTCGTTTAGAAATGGTCCTAAATTTAGTTTCCCCTCTTGGTTTTAAAGTAATTTTCTCTTTGGTGTGAAGTCCTTTTCCTTGGTACAACTATTTTCTGCCCGCTACCATGAATGAATCTTGCACATTTCATCCATTTCATGCTCCCACTAAGCTCATTTTTCACCAAACATTTGGTCCATGTTCTGATTAGATAGCTTAAAACTGGCTTCCATTATAATGCGATACATAGGCCAAGATGTAGCATTTAATTACCTAGTTGTGTGAACATTTGGTCACAATTGAATATCTGTGTACTTTTTTAGTTTTACTTCGAGCATCAAGCTATGAGTTGGCCTTCCCTACGTAAGGAGCTGAAAGGAGAAGCTTTGGAGTACATATTGGAAAGTACTCAATGGCGTGATCCTCTGTTATAAGGAATGTCGCAAGAAATAGTGTATTTGGGGCAGGGGTTTTTCTTTTCAGTTTCGATCCATGTTGATTGAGCATCTATATTTGGTCATAGGTCTACGATTCAAACTGAAGTAGTCTGAATGGTTTACTAATCCCAGTCTTTATTGATTTATTTTTGTTGGATTTTTCTTTCTTTTTGCTGTTGTACGTTTCTGATGTACTAGAACTGTGTCTTCGCCCACATCCTTTTTTATCTATTAGAAAAAGCACATTTCCATTGATAGATAAATATGAATGTGGGAAGCATCTTTATACGCAATTTGTTGTTTTCCATTTATTGGTTGTCTCAGAAAATGGCAATAAATTTAGTTATTGCTGCTATTTTAGACCTTTTTCATCCTTGTGCTTTTGTTTGATCTTTTATGACAGATTGTACACAACTTATCTCGTGCTGTAGACCTTGATGCAAAATTAGCGATACTGGAGGAGCGATCACGACATGTACAGATCAATGATGAGAGTCTCTGTGATTCATGTCAGGCTCGTCTTGGGACTAAACTCTTTGCTATGTACCCGGATGACACAGTTGTCTGCTACAAGGTCAGTGATATACATTTGTTGCACAACTACCCAATCAAATAAAAAGAGAGATAAACTGCAATTGTTCCAAAATGATGAGGTCTTTTCTAATTCATGAACCTTTTCCCACTGATTGTTTTATATGTGGCTGATACACTCAAATTTCAGAATTATATTTAATACAATATGGTGTTTACAGAATTTATTTTGGTAAAAAAAATTCTATTTATTTAAATGGCTGAAAGTTGGATGTTTCTGCAGTGTTTCCGGCGTCAAGGTGAGTCAACTTCTGTCTCAGGGCGTGACTTCAAGAGGGATGTCTTGATAAAGCCAGGGTGGCTCGTGACCAAATAATTCTAGATGTGGTATTTGAATTCTCCAACTCATTGAAGGCTGAAGAGGATTATCATTTCCAGTTACTTCAGCGTTCTGGTCTAGAGTTGTATGGAGTCAGCTTGTGGACAAAATGGAAGGCGATTGTCTTCGGCGAGGAACATTGACGACATCTGTAATTTTGCCTTCTGCCATGCTTAAATCAGAAGATTCTTTTACCAATTGGGTATTCACCAGAGGATAATGTACAAGGGTTTCCAACGTCAATCGAGTTGTCACCGTCTCAAGCTGATAGCAACAATTTTTGGTCTAACAGAGTCTTGAGTCAGTTCTTTTCGGCATTGTACATCCTTCTTGACAAGCTTCTTGCATGGTTCTATTAAGGTGCTCGAGATAGATCCCGTTCAGGAGTGCTCTGTTTCTCTGACCCCTTGATGGGGATTAGGCAATAGATGTATATGAATTGGAATTATACAAGAAGATGATGAATAAGCAATTTTGTATGGTCCTTTTTCCTTTTTGATGGATTGTTTGTCCATGTTCGCTATGTATGGAAGAAAATGGAGACAGTAGCGTGTATAAAGAGGACGAGAAGTTTCATAGCTGAGCACTCTAATCAGATGCGCCATACAACTATTGTGCAGAGATTTTACCAAAGAAAGTAAGCGGCCCCAGATTTTTCCATTTTGGAATAAGGCATTCGAGATTCTTTGAGGACTCGATTTTGAAAGAAGTTTTCTGATGACAATTTGGCTGCGTCATGCCATGCCATGCCATGCTTTCGTTGAACCTACATCGTACTTTTTTTCTGCCAAAATTTTACTTGAAATTGAAGCAAAGAATTTTGTTGTGTATATGAGCAAGGAACCTAGTAATCATAGCTTCCTAGATTTACGGAAATTGCTAGTCTCCAGCAACAAATATGATTAAGAAGCATGAGTTACATCTGACCCTCCCTACTAGTAGAGAAGCTATGACACATCTAAAGAAATCAGACCGAATGAGTTTAGTTGTCAGATGGGGAGCTACCTAGGAATAGGTCAAGATAGTCTTCACATATGTAAAGCCACGATTAGCTAGTTGAAATGAGTTGTACGCACACCTTGAATTGGGTAAACAATTCAATGCCACAAGGCGTTTTGGCAGGGGAAAAGTATGAAAAATCAGTCTAACTTTTCATCCCAAGAGCAATTTGCATTCTTAAATTTTATTGTATACAATTTACACCGGACCCGACAATGGCGCTATCGAGCTCGAACCAGATATAGTTTGAGCTCAACACTAATAGATTTGAAGGCCCAGCCCTTAGATTTGGTGGCGATGGCCCCTCCTTAGTCACTGAGCTTGACATCATAGCTCAAATCTTGGTGGCCATGGAGGAGTCATTGAGCTCAACGCTGGATGAAGGTTGTGAGTGAGAAGGCAGTAGTTCAGCCGTCGTGGAGGAGCCATCGAGAATTCGAGATTTATGCTAGACAATGAAGTAGAGAGAGAGAGAGAGAGAGAGAGAAGTGCCATTAGGGGAGGAGAGAGACTCAGGCTGGGTAGGCTCCTCGTCGAGGGTGATGAGGTAGTGGCTTGACTTGGGTGGTGACACCATAGCAGGGGTAGAGACACCTTGATGAGTGTCGGTTGCGTCACCGAGGATAGATGCTAAGCTATGAGTGTATCAGATTAATAGATTTGGGTAGGTGAGATTTTACAATAAGTGGCTTTAGAATGGTCGGAGGGCACAAAATCATGAGAAAATGACAATTCCGTAAATGAGATGAAAATTATAATCCTTTGTGATGCATCTTGAGATGGAAGCACAAAAGTGGAGATGCTTATCGTAAATTTTAAAATCTAAGAATGAAGATTGGTGTTAACATAGAAGTGAGGATGGTTTGATGTTTAGTACTCTTTCAATCTAATCGACTTGTTACAGGGTAAACTTTGTGTGAGATTGGACCTCACTAAGTTGTTAATGGGCTTTCCATTTTAGCTACTTACAGCAGTTGGCGAAAATAGTGATCAAATGATCCAATTCTAGCGCTTTTTGTTTTTTTTCTCTCATATATCTAGCTCTCATCTTTCTGACTTTTACTCTGCTTCTTTGCAAAACGCATGAATCAAACCCCGCACTTGTGATACTAGCATTGCCACCCCCGACTTCCTTTACCAACGAGGCCATGCCTATTGGCCAATTCTAGTGCCTTGACCACTAGTTATGTTGACCAGCCAAGAGAAATGCACTACTTCTCCAAATTACAAAAGATAAATTCAGTTTATTCACCTTTACCAAAAAAATAAAAAATTCAGTTTATTCACAAGCCAGAACAAAGTGCACTCTCCTCACCACCATGCCTCGCTCTTAAGCTGGTCACATAGTCCTCTCGTGCCTATTAACATATTCATGATTTGTTTGAATTGCTCTGATAAGACCAGACTTGCAGAAAGACTCTTCCAAGCCAAGAACAAGAACAGGCGACGCCCAGGAAGACTCGCCGTGACAATACGAAGCCCTGAATTATCTGATTCCGAGCACACTTCATTGAACCCTTTCGTTGAATAAATTAACGTATAATGTGATTCGAATAGTGCAGACAACCCCATAAGAATTTGGAGTTTCTGGAAAACTGATGGTGGACCGTACCATTGACCTGCCGGAGAGATTATTCTACTAGGCTAGTAGTAGCATTACTTAGGCTCATAATTTTACATGTCCCTCGCCAATGCCGGACCTTAAGTCCACAATTTGTGAGACCTTGTCGTTTCTCAAATGAACAACATTTGGGTAGGGGCAGACGTTAATTATAATCAGAGATGAAAGGTTTTTAAAGATGGGATTCCACAGCTTCCGTTGATTTTGTAAAGGGGTGAGATTGGTCTCCTCAGTTTGAATGCGGTGCTCAAAGCCAAAGAAGCTGTGGAAATGGCAGCTTCTGCCAAAAGGTAATCTTTGCATCCTCATATGTACAACTCCGAACGCAAAGGGATAGCCCCACCAACTGCTCACTGCTCAAAGTTCGAGAATTGAATTGAAAAACCAACCTGAGAGCCTGCTATTTTATTGATTTATTTCCGAATATGAACATCCTATATATGTCGCATACCCCCGATGAGAATGACTATTGCGAGGATTAAACTACAACAGATGCATAACAAGCAACTACCAGAATCCCCAGTTAAATTTCCTGATTGGGGATGCACAATTATAGTGTTAGGGAGAGAACAGAATTCAAAGAACGACAAGAATATATAGCCGTGACGAAAAAAGAGGCGATGCCATGGAAATGATTCCAGTTTCCTTATTATGCCAGAGTTGCCCTCTTTCCTTTTGCATCTCTCGACTGCAATGAGTAAGTTGTCAACGGATTAATGTGGGGAACCGTGTGTGTGTGTGTGTGTGTGAGAGAGAGAGAGAGAGAGAGAGAGAGAGAGAGACCTGAACAGCAGTAGATCTTTTTGAATCGAGAAATTCGCTGTAGATGCTATACAGTCTCCTCTTCTCAGCATCTGAGACTGATGGCCTCGCCTTTGAAGCAACGGACTTCAGAAGACTGTCCGTTATAATTGGCTTTTTCCCATGCTGATCAACATCCCCCCTGTCGAGAAGATCATGCACAGCTTGAAGCTGTGCATCTGAAAGCAGAGCTTGAAGATCAGCTCCACTGAATCCTTCTGTCATATGAGCTACGGCATCTAAGTCCGCATCGCTGGCCAAGGGAAGCTGTACAAGGGCATTAAAGCAGACACTTAGGAAAACATTTTTTTTTTTTTTGGTCGAAACAGTTAGGAAAACTTAAGCGTTGCCCAATGTTGCTATTTTTACTGCCTGATTATACTGAATTGAAATAAACTAACGAAGTGAATCCACCCAATATCTTCCTATTAGTGAAAAGAAAACAAAAGGAGAGGATGACAATGTTTAGAAAGGTTATACAAAATGATAAACAAAGCTAAGTCTTAGTCCTGTTTCATGGATTAGCTATACAGGCCTTTTTTAACTTCTTTCTCAGCAACACCAGTAGGTGTTACATCAATCAATCTCAAGGTCCAAGGTTGAAAGTGATTTACTGTTGGACATCCGAACTTAACTGAGCGTCACCTGAGCAGGTTGTAGATCCAACCCGCACTGCTTTTTACTATGTTTTCCTCTAATTTACAGCACCCTAGGGTGGTTTGGGGCAATACGACTTTTAGAGAAGTCATGGGAGAAGGAATTTTTACTTTTAACTTAGCAGATTGCACCAAATGTACTCTGACAGATGCCTTAAGTTCTTAACAGTATCTTCAGCCACTCAGATTAACTCTATTTCTAACTCTATTTATTTTTTTGTGTTTTTCCTCAAACAATTCTCTGTTCATATGTAATCTAACTGATACATCTACCTCGAAAAAGTAGGATTGTGGATATATAGTTCTTTAACATGTAACCCGATAAATTTCAATCGGTACAACCTGTTTCAGACCATATCAAAGATGAAATGCTAAAAGCAAGCACTTTGCAGATGGATGGAAACTAAGTTTCTACCTTCCTCGATAGAACTTTAAAAATATCCAGCCTCTCCTGTTTAGAAGGAAAATCACAGAACAAAAGTCGGTCAAGCCTGCCAGGTCTCAGAAGCGCAGCATCAAGCAAGTCCGGTCTACTGCTTCACATAAAATGCAACATGATTAGCCCTAAAAGCACATAACTAGACACATATGAAATAAAGGAAAAGGATCCCTATAAAGACAAAGTGAATTAGAATTATTAGGTGACAGATGAACCCAGACCCCTGAGGAAAACAAAAAGAGCACCTCATGCAGCAAAGATGTCATGATATAAATGAGAAATTGCACTAGGCTCGATGTCACAAGACTGAAACGATCAGCATCAGTTGATGCTGTTGTAGAGGCTCAAGACCAGCTTAATACAATTATTGTAATCAACTTCAGCAACTGAAAAGTAATTCACACAACCCAATTTGTTACCTTCTCTGATACGTATGTAGTTTATCCAACACTGTGCATCCGAGGTTAGAACAGTTCTAAATCAACAAAAAGTCATATGCAGCAGTTTTCTGCCTTTAAGGATTATTACAGTGTCTCCACACTAACTGTTTCCTAGAAAATGTTCGATGAAACATTCATAGCAGACATGCAATTTCCACTAGCAGTATATAGTTAGCGGGCTAATGGAAGAGAGCATTTTTGTTACCATGTGCAACAAAATTATTACCTTGTTGCCGCAAAAACAAACACTCCGGTTAAAACTTCCACACCATCTAATTCAGTCAAAAACTGCAGCAAGGAATTACATAACATTAGTAAGTCATTCAATTAACAAGATTTCACATGACCACCTTACAAGTGCTATTGAATGCAAGAAACTAACTTGATTGACGACACGGTCAGTGACCCCTGTATTATCATGCCCCCTCTTTGGAGCAATGGAATCAAATTCATCAAAAAAGAGAAGGCAAGGTGCTGCAGCTGCTGCCTTCGAGAATATATCCCGAACCTGTAATTTTTTAATTGTGGTAAGTCTCAAATATGCAAAAATTGTCCAGTTCGTTGACAAAATCAATGCCATCCGTATGCAGAATAGCAAATCCAGTACAAATTTGATCGCCAATTACAAATTCCTACTATAAAAGCTTCACATAATTTACATCTTAATCTTTCTCTTAATCAAATGTTTATAGAGGATCCTCACGCATCATCAATCCTTTTAACTTAGTCACTTAAGTGGTTATGAAAGGATCCTCATTGCTGTTGTAGACATAATTCAAACACCTTGGCTGCCGTGGGAGGATCCTCATTGCTGCTTTTAGTTTATACTATTTTGACTGCTCGCATACATGAAGGGACCTCTATTAAATGCATACAAAAGCACAAAATCGCAAAATGTCCAGAAGTAAAATAATTTAAGACATGATTGCACAACATGGAATACAATTAACATTGTTGTAGTTGAAACGAAGCCTCTTACAGCTTGCTCAGAAGCACCAATGTACTTATTCAACAGCTCAGGGCCCTTCACTGATATGAATCGAAGAGAACAAGCTGCCGCAGCAGCACCAACAATGTGTGTCTTACCACAGCCTGGAGGTCCATATAAAAGAATGTTTGACCGTAGCCTTAGAGGAGCTTGCGAAAACACATTTGGGAACTTCGAAGGCAATTCGATCATCTGATATTTCACCAAGTTTAGAGACAAGGAGGCATGCAAAAACACTTCATCAGCACATGTATGAATGACAAACACAAAGATCAGATAGGTTCATATAACAAGCTAACATTAATGATATTATTAGCAAAGAGTTTGTGATAATTTTCGTACAACCAGTCTCTTCAGAGTAAACAAGGACTGTTTCTCAGAAATTATGTAAAACCACATCAAGAAGCAAATAGATCATGTTCATTGAGAATCATGCGGGTTTAATATAGTATTATTGACCTTTTTTTTTTGGTTGAAATAGTATTATTAACTTGAAAAGGTCTGTTCTTCATTAAATTCCTAACTTTACTAAACCCAATCTAGAGAGAATTAAAATTCAAGGGAATCGTGGCATAAGATACAGAAACTAGCGGGCTTTGGAAAGGGAATAAGAACTTAACCTTCATGCAACAACTTAAAGACCACTTCAAAACTAGTAGAATACATTATTCTCTCATTTACTAAAGCATCTAGTAAGCTCCAGGGGCACCCACGTTAATACTCCAAGGTGGACGAAGGAATCTAACACATCAAACGATGAACCACCACCTAAATCATCCTACAATAGTAAAAGTTCACAATATGCTGACTCTCCAACAGAAACATAATCTCATTTAGGAGTATAGAAGATTCTCATCAGTGAGGATGGCCAATAACGAGATTACAAGCAGACTGCAATACATTCATGGATGAGCCTTCATAAGGATATCAAACAGGTGAAGGCAAATGTCACGACCTAAGTGCAACTTGAGACATGCATGAAAAAGAATGGAAGGCTGTATTTGCCAGAGACTCAGTAGCTCCTATCAAATGCTAGCTACTTGGAAAGGGGGGTTTACAGTATACTAGCTTTCCTTGCTTCAATAATGCTCAAATTAGTGGTCCACTTCTACAGCTATCGCTCCATAAAAGTTCATGGTATAGGCATCAGGTACTATCTAAAGCCCAACATATAGGGAATGTGTTTTCCATTGACACAGGAAGAAAAGTAAGACAACAAGAGACTTGACTTTGTATTTTCTTGATATCCTTGAAGAAACCTAAAGAGGAGTAACGTGTGTATTGAGATGCAAAAATAAAAAGAGAAGAAAACAAATATTGAAGTCACAAACTTCAGCACACATACCTTACCCAAAAAAAAACTTCAGCACACATAGAGTTGCCAATTTTTTTGGGCTAGTCTCCATCAGTCGAAGCACACAAACATAAAAAGATTTATTGCAATCATAAAAAAAAAAAAAGGGAATTTCGAAAGGGTCAGTAAGTTTCTTCATATAACGAAAAGGTAAGAAACATTTTACCTCCTTAATGGCATTCCTGATATCACTAAGTCCACCAACATCATCCCACCCAGAACGACCACCTTCAGGAGCATTTTTTGTGATATCGCGCATAGCAACTGGAAGGAAGTCATGCAGTGCTCTCAAAAAATCATCTCTGAGAAGACTTATCTTCTCAGGCCTCTTCAAAGACAATGAATAAGGCATAAAACGGCCAACCGCAGCATGAATAGCTCGATCAACTAATATTTCCTGAATGAAGTCAATAAAAGATTTTGGCTCCATTTATTTTACAGGTAAATCAAATGTAGAAGACAACTAAAATACCAGGCTGAAAAGATGCAGATAAAATCGAAAGCATGCACAACATCAAGTTCACAACAGTGATATAGCTTACAGACAAAACGGTACATATCTAAAAGGCCATTTTCTTTTTCAGAGTTTATCTATACTTTATATTATCTGCTCAAGGACTAGCCTTAATGTACTACATTTCCCTGATCAACTTCGACAAAGTCTCGTTAAACACATAGATATCTAGATTAAATCGTTCCTCTCGGAGTTTTAAAGAAAAGGATTTAAGTGTTTGAAAGGTGTTTCTCCCACAATGATATAGAGGAGACCGTGGCTCATCTTGTACACCAATCATGGACAAAGCACATCTCCAGAGCCATTTATAGAGAGGAAACTGTCGCTCATCTTTTGTACACCGATCATGGACAAAGCACATTTCCAGAGCCATTTATACTCCTTGAACATTGTTACGTTACTTGTGTTTTCTAGATTTTATTCCTTTCTACTTACATGGGGGCATTATGGTCATTGTACAAGTTATATATTAAACAGCAGTAGGTATAGGGAAAAGAACACAGAAATTGAGAGCCGTTCTTTTGGCTTTACGTTTCTTTCTTCCTCTATTCCTCTCCTCTTCTCGTTTTCTCCTCGTTTCCTTCTTCTCTCTTTCCTATTTACCGCAGGTTCTCTAATCAGCTTTGTGACAAACATCTTAGTTTGGACTCAGATTCTACTGAGCAGAAAATGTTGGTTGAGAGAGAGGGAGGGATCCAGGTCAAATTCACCATACCAAATCATAGGCATCATAACCATCACATTTGGATGCCACTTCATGTAGGATTTCGTCAGTGCAATCTAACAAACGCTTCTGCATCTCGTGATTCAATATTGCTTCACGTTCCTTGGCAGCAGGAGCAGGCAATTGCACATGGAAGTCAAACCTCCCTAACAGTAATAAAATTGACAAACTGCAGTTAGAGTATTGAAAAAGAACAAAAGAAATATGCAGGAAAACCATATATCACGAAACGTTCTCTTTCAAGAAAAAAAATACTCCAGCAAACACAAGGCGAACCTGAGGAACTCAAGGACTGCGGAACTTTATCTAGAGCTCTCACTGTTGCAAGGAAAGCAATGGGACCGATTCGACATGAGCTCGTCCTTTTTTCCTGGTTGACATTTTTAAATGAGATATGAATTGCGATAATATATCCAAACAATGCACCATAAAATACTAGTACTTTCTGTCATTTTCCTACTCCCCAACTATTGAGCAGGAAATGCCTCAACAAATTTGATGCTCCATATCCAAAATCAAAGTAGATGTTTAAATATGTGTGATTAGTTTTTTTCCAGAGAAAGAAGACTGGAATTGGGGGTTTAGGAACATGGCTCAATCATTCACTTGCCCCTTGAACTCGAAGCTTAGCCAAAACTCATCCTTGTTGCTAGGTTTCCACTCCTTGTCTCAGATAAAGGATCTCACTAACCTCCACGCCATGAATCTAATTTTCACTAAAACCAAATGAGCTCTCTCAGCCATGCAAGAATCAAATCACGCAGTCATGCGCGCTAGAGAGTCCTTATAGCCTTGCTCTTGAAAAGTAGCGATAAAATGAACAAACCTTTTTGTTACAGATCAGAAGTAACAGTCTTTGCTTTCTCAGCAATGACCTTTCTCTCTATTTGGAAGTTATAATCGGCAATACTTTTTTGCAAACCAATAGCCTTTAAGCTGCCAAAATTGGTTTCTGACATAAACAACATATAAGTAGCTAGATATGGATAAAGGGGGCATGGAATACATATGGTGAGCTACAACAATGGTTAAAGAGCCTAACACAAACAGTTTGCAACTTGACCAACTACCACTAGAACGGAACTCCATTCGCAGTTTATAAAGTCTCCTTATAAGCAGCATTAACGACCCCTTTTTCTCATCCTCTTAAATAAGCAAAGAAGACGGTATGTCCCAGCATCTTGGAGTATTAACACATGAAAGATGGAAGAATATTGCATCTACATCTTGTAAATACTTCAAATAAAAGGGCAATGCACAAGCTGAAAACATATTCTAAATCTTCACTTAGCAATTTGAGGAAACTAGCTTACCGCATAATCATCCACAATGTCAATGAGAAAATCTGTAAGCTCCATAGCAGAAGTCGACGATACTGGCCCTTCTGAATCAGAAGAGGAAGAAATGATGCTATCGAGATCATCGAAGACAACAAGTGAAGGTGCGTGATCTAAAGCATTGGTTATGTATCCAGATAGTTTCTGACGGATGAGGGAGCCCTTTTCTAGGGCAAACCGAGAACAATGAATAAAAACTCTGCATAGCAAACAAAAGGCTGGACTTAGGTCTCCAGTTGGTAAACTCTATTCAGGCTTCGCCAAAACTACAAAAACCAGAGAAGTCATCTCACGAGAAGAAAAATAATATGAATTAGTTTTCATACATGTGAGCAAAGATGTCAGGCTGATACTTCAAGCTCTTTGCAACAGCTCCTGCCAGAAGTGTCTTCCCAGACCCCTAATAAAAGATAATCATGACAACTATTATCAAGTAAATTACAAGATACCATGCTCCAATGAAAATGTTAAATACATTAGGCCTAAAGCACAATGCATTTAAAAGAAAAGGACCAAGATCGAAGTCCAAACTAATTGACTAACATTAGGTAGTTCACATGCTAACTTTTGCAGACATTTACTTCTACTTATCTAATCAAACAAGGTCAACTTGAACCATGTCAGCGGAGACTATATTGTCAAGATAAACTCCACTGGTAAGACCGAGTGAGAAGTATAAATGCGCAAGTCACCTCAACAACTACTTAGGCAAGGTGTAAAAGAGCAAGCACCTGGGTGTACATGGATATAACAATCCCCAGTTAAAAGGTCCCATTTGGCATCTCAACAACCTACTGATGAAGATAGCACATACTACAAATGATTCATGGACGTGTATGGCATAAATACCCAAAATCTACTAACAATTAACATCATGATGAACTCAAAAGGATTGTTTTTGGCAAAGAGATGCTATAAGTGATTAAGCTGTTTTGGAATACATATCAATGATATCATGAACTTAAATTCGGTAGATTAAAGAGCAACAAACATAAAGCATGATTCACAGACCTCTGAGGGCTAGAGTTGAAAAACAAAAACATTGGAATGCTTTCTAGGTTACATATAGCAGGCCCAAAAGTGCAAATAAGATTGTAGTACATAGAGTACAGAAGACGGGCGCATGCAGCAATCCCACAGTGCTCCCCTCCACACCCAATAATGATTAAGCTTGTGTTAGTGTAGTCACACATTGCTAACAAAAGTTGATCCCAAACTGTTGAAATTTCAAAATTTGCAGATGTACTCACAGGAGGGCCATGTATGAGGACATGTCCAGGCAGAGGAAGATCATACTTGCTGAACCACATCCCAGAAGCTGAAGAGAGCAAAATCATCAACCCTGCATTATAGAACTATAATGATGATGGGATCTGTCAAAAGGTAATTACATTTGTCCTTCTCTGTTTTCCTTCAGGTAAGTATCAAATGTATAAGAGAGGATAACAATCCGCCAAAATCAGAGAACACCATAAACAGCAGCATAAAGCTGTCAAGAAAATGTATGTCTTCCCAGTTCCCGCACAAGAAGTACATTGGCAGAATGGGGGACCAAATTGATTATAGCCCTATATGAACGTACACCACAATGCACAAGTAGCAACCTTCATAAAACCAAAAAGCAGCATGCAAGAGGGTTTCAAAGCCCTGTCATTTAGAGAAGAAATAAAGCCGAGCAACACAAATTGAAGTAAAATGCACAACAAGAAAGTAGCATTCAATACTTTGGAATTTCCAGCAAATTAATTAAGTCAAAACACAAAGAAAAAAGAATCCTTGCAGCATCTTTGAAACTCAGCTTCCGCATATAGATGATGATCAATCTGGATCCATAGATATTTAAGCAATACAAAATACACGTAGCATAAGAGTTCCCTCGATGAACATCTAATGTGCTATTCTGAACTTAAGCGAATTCCAGATCCTGCTATAAACTGAAGAGATTGACATCAAGTCTGAAATTTAATTTACCTCCTAAATGAGGCCTTTTCCAATCACATGTCATCGTGAAAATATGACACAAATTGTCAAGCTCCATTTTATGATAGAATACCTAAACTAGTGCTTGGGATTTCAACCTCCATCTGCTTGTCATGATGAAGCAATGAGAGGACGTCCCTATGCAATCAAATTCCAAACACAGGAGAGGTGATGCTTTTAATATCTATCACACAGATCACATCGGTAGGAAAACCTTTTTTTCTGCATCAGTTACAGTTTAGGCACACCCAATTGAAAAGTCAAATGTCATAACACTTTTCTCTTCCTTTTCTGTCCAAAAACAATTCAGTCCTTAGTCCTAGTCTGGATATCTTTATATGTCAGCTAGAAAAAGTGATGTCTCAGACAAACTTTTAAGGTTTCTATTTTCTAGTCAGAATGAATATTTGGTGCTTTAGGAAAGGACTTCAAGCTAGTAGGGGTATCCTGTATGTATACAAGTTCCTCTCTATCTCTCTCGCAGAGCAGAGTTATGTGCTCAAGTATAATCACTATAACTTTCAATAGTTACAATAACAAGTAAAACGTAGATGCCTACAGCTCTAATTTCTAAGAGGAAGTACCTACGGTTGACAACATCAAAAGCAGCTGTCTGCATCCAGCTCAATGAAGATAAATCTGCATCGAAGTGCTCCTCGGAATTTCTATCTTTGATATAATAAAAGGAAGCTGGGTCACCCCAACCCAACTTTTGGCCCAAGAACTTCATATCTTCATTGCGCTTGTCTTTCGCTTCATTTAATGCTATCTCGTATGCACTGAACTTCTCATGTTGGGTTAACCCACCAGATATAGCCAGTGAGAACAATATTGAAGTTCTCTGTTCTTCCAATTTAGATCTGTTAGCCAATAAGTTGTTTAATAACTTCTCCTTTCCTGAAGATCCAAACATGTCCATTTTTACAACAAAATGAAGCAAAGTCTGATTCCCCAAAACCAATGAAGTAACTTCCTCCTGAGAAGTAGAAGCAATAGCATCAAGATGTGCCAAAAGCCAGTGCTTAAGAAGACAATGTAACCCAGAGCCATATAAATTCCCATCGTCCTTGTTTTCAGAAAGCGCATGAGACAGGGCATCAACGACTTTATTATGAGAAGACCAATCTTCAGATTCCATAAGAAACCCCGTGTGCGCATCCAGATGCATCTTTTTCTTGCTTTTGTATCTGTGCAGATTAAGCTCTCCTTCCCCATTTTTCTCAGGAGTTTTTTCCTTCCCTAGCAACTTAAAATGGGCAGGAGAGACCAACATCGACGAAACATTCTTGTTCAAACTTGTAAAGGAACTCTTCACGTGAACCCCTACAAACAAGAGGGAAAATCATTTCATGGCTTAACTACATGAAATAAGTCAACTAAAGGAAAATACACATTAGCAAACTCAATTGAGATATTACAAGTACAGAAGCAAATAATACAAAAGCAAAAACTTGCTCAGTAGCCAGCCAACCAAAGTTAAAGATGACAGACTTTCAGAGACCAGAATGAAAGGATACATGCATGCACAGGCACCATATACAATATCAGGTTTTGTTTCCCCATTGCCAACAGAAAATACAATACTGACACATATATCAGTTGACACTAAAAGAAAATTAGAATACAAAAGAGCTATCGAATTGATAAGTAGGTTTAACTCATTATGCACTGGTAAAGCATGGGAAGTTTGTGACACTGATCCTAGAGATAATATATGTAATGAAGACATAAAGTTTGTAATGTAGCACTTATTCATCAAATTTAACAGTTATCAGGTACTTGCAGCATCATCCTCCAGCAATATAAGCAGTGCCCCTTTTGTCTTTTGGTCCTGGGACTAGAGATTTAAAGTCATTTCTTCTAATTCACCTTCAATGGTTAATTGTCTTAAGTAAGTTTAGCTGTTGGCGCAAACAAGCAGATAACTTTAAACAGCAGTTTGCAATGATACCACAGCGTAATTACGAACTAACAACGATATTATCATCTCTAAAGAGTTCCCGCGAGAAGATTTTATAGGTAATCATATATAAGCACCAAAACTCAATTTTCCAATGACCATTCATGATGTGGGCACTTTGGGATTTAAAACAATCAAATAGTAAAATGAGCTGAAAGGGATTTTGGATCTTTTACATAGTAAGAACCTATCCCATGCCAAAATAAACGATGTTATTTCCTACGTTGAAAATGGCCATTTCAAATTGGAACCAATTTAACTTAGCCGGTAGACTCAGCAGAGAGACATTGCAACACAGAATTTCAGGGAATAAAGAAAAATGGCATCCCGCTAACTTTACGGGAGAAATTAGAAACGCAATTCTCCATCAATAAATCTTCCGCTGGAGATATTACTTCACTGATATAAGAAATTACTTAATGAACTCCAAGTAACTTGACCTTCATTAGTGAAACTATCACCAACAAAAACAGAACAATTAAGAGAAAACAAGAAGCTGCTAGAGCATTAAAATAACATGAAGTACTACCTTATGATAAAAATCAAATAAGCATTTGTGCTCTAACACATATACTGAACTGTGGAAAGAACATATGATTTTCATAGGCATGCAAGCAAAATTTTACTGCAGTCACATTATGCCAAAAATCAAAACAAATGGAATCATTACATTGATTCAAGATCTAGGAAACTTACGTACACGAATGAAGGCCAACTCCAAGATACATGCAAAGAGACTGCGAAATCATAATATGTCCTTTGGCCACAGATTCAGAAATCAAAAGACGAACTACTGCATTACATACTTCATTCTTCTCGATTCCTCTGCTCCCTTCCTTTCCATTCAAATTGACTTTTGGTCTGAAGGAATTGATTGCAGGATTCTTGTTGCTCTCCTTTGCTGAAAAGGGCATAATAATAACCGTACTAAGAGGATCACAGCCAAAGCTCCTAGCAGTTTCTGGATGAATATAAGCTATAGCTGTGAGAACTATCCCTAGCTCAACACCATTGACTTTATTCACGTGTATCAATCTCTCATCTGGTTCTTGAATTCGCAATAATACCCTTTGTGGTTGTTGCTTCCTGTTGGGAGACTGTGTGGAGTGATCTTCATTTCTCGGCAAATTTTTCCTGCGTCTCTTTGGGGCAACAGCAACTTCAGTCCCAGGCACAAGTTGGACTGAGAAAATTCTCACATCAGTCATGTTAGTACAAACACACTTACAACCACAGGTTACGCATCTATACAACAAGTTTACACATTGCTTCACCAATCAGGAATGGCGGTGCATCAACTTCCACATTATCGAGAAATGATGAAATAGACCCTACAGTACATGCAGTTGTACCATGAGAACTTGCTCTGAAATGTTGCAAGAAGTAGCACACAACGCAACATTGAAGATAATCACTTTAGTGAAGATACATACCGAATCCTAAAATCATACCGCAAAAGCTAACACTTCATCTTCATCACGTTTAAGTTTGAGTAATCAGAGAAAAAGGTGCAACTAAACAGCAAAAAACTGAATCTCTAATCAGTCTGGAAAAAAAAAAGGGCAAGGTAGTGATTCCATGAAGCTTAAACATCAAACACTGCAACAATTGCTTGCTAAAGTGCCTCAACTACAGTAAAGATAGACAAAGCAATTGATGAAGATCTCATCTTACCTACAGCTTTCTCTGGGTATGTTGAGATAACACGAAATGTGATGGCTTGGCCATGCAACCACAAGGGGAAGTTCGCTGTTTCATGAAGAACCCGCACCTGCAAGCGAAAGAGAACCATGTATCATAGTAAGAAATTGCTCGGATGCTGCTTCAAACAAGGATGCTACATAGCCATTGTAGCAGAAGTGAATTAAGAATATGAGGTGACACCAGTTACTTTATTGAAACGGCACCAACGTAATGCACAAAACTGATATGACCTGTCTTAAAAGCTTTAATTAAAGAGAAAGAAAAGCATGCCATAGAGCTAGCCAAAATTCATCAATATCCCCTAAAACTTTCTCTGTTGATAAGACTCATCCCCAACCTCCACCCCCTTCCTAAATAAGAAAAAGAGCTTAAAGAGAATAATAAATATATAAGCAAACCTTACCAAAAAAAATAAATAAATAAATATATAAGCAAGATATAAGAGACTTAAGACTTTCTTTTAGAGTCTAACATAAAGCCCTAAGGAACGTCAAATTATTTAAATTGCCAGTAGCAAAAGGCATCAGTGCGAAAAATGTTGGTCCAAAACATGGCTTGCTCATACTCAACAAGACTTCCAGAAAAAGATATCCTTATGCCAAGGTTCATAAAGTAGCTATGACCCAGAATCAGAAACTGTTGACAGAATTACCTGCTTCAATATAGCAGCCTCAGCATGCTCTGAGTTCAGCTCCAAAACTTCCCAATCATCCTCACTAAGCGGCTCCACCAGAACTAGAGTAGCATTGGGCAAGTTTGATATAACCCTCACTTTAACAGTAACTCGATCAGGTAATGAAATGCAATCAGAAAATTGCTGAGAAACCTATAAAGAATATGAATCTGTAGTCACAAATATGGAAGATGAAAGTTCCCATCACCAGTAATATGAACACAAAATGACATGTATATTATGAGTCTCCAAAGGAGTAAAACATGTCTGAATGAAAAAACTCAAAAAGTAAGTTATAGATGTTTGTTGCAAGGAGAAGAGACAAAACACGGACATTGCATGAAAAGAAAACCATAAATCTAAGAGGATTCTATATTAAGGTCTATTGCATCAATATCATCAATGGAAGACATTAAGATTACATTTTCACCGTATGTATTATTGTGCATGAGCAAGCATGCAACTCATCATCAGATACAATGGTCATACAGCTCTTTCTAGCGAATGTTCTATAAGATATAGAGAGAATCTGGGATTGAAGAACTTGGGACATACATGACACAAGCGGTGAGATCAAAAGCAAGTGATAAAGTTCCAAGATCTAGAATGCCAAAAAATGAAGATAATGAAGCTAACAGAGAACAAACTGAGGACGAGGCTAATGGTCGCAAATCTAGTGATGAAGGGGATAAAAGCATGGATGGTGACGATAATGATGTAGATGATGTGGTTGATATTCGTGAAGATTGGGCTATCTTAGAACATAAAGTTTGGATTTTGCCTGCTGAGTTTGAGTTCTAAATTGATAGAAATCAGATTCTTTTCTATTGGAAGTTTCAAAAGCGTCCTTAATGTTATGTGAAACTCTTGCATGATATTTTATCTCAGGATAATTTTGAAAGTCATTTACACATTTTATAACTTGTTTGGCGAAGGATTTATTGCAAATATTCAACGTAGTGCCTCCATCGCTTGAGCAAGCACCTCCCTCGGCTGGGTGAGCACCTAGTTTAATGCCAAGCGCCCTAGGCATTTGGGAGCTTCTAGTGACTCAAGGCGCCTAGCGCTTTTAACAACTCTGATCCTTTATATCTAGGACTAGATGGTTTCATCATCCATCCAAATAAATAAATTGTTTCCCTGGTGGGATCTTTGTAGTACAGACCATTTTGACTCTCGGAAAAAGCATTTCCTTTGCTCTTACTCTTACCTATGATCCATTAGTCATTCACACAGTTTTATTTTGAAGATTTATGATCTTAACGCTCTTCGAGAACACTAAACCAATGGAAACAACAAGTTGCATTAGGCAATTTTCAGTGATTATAATTATTTTCAATGGTATAATATTCTCAATTCACTCAGAGAAGGCAAAAGTAGAAGTGGTACATGCCGGACCAAACTGGTAGCTGGCATTTGCGCAGACCAAAGTACAAGAAAGAGCCACTGCACGCGAGTAACAGGACATATTTCAATCTTTCAAAAGCTCTATCTTAAAACAAGTACTTGCATTCTATCTCCATAGCTTTACCACCAAATCCAAATAAACCATTTCCACTACCCTTTCTACTGTCCCTCTGGCCCTGTGTCAAAACAAGACTTTAACATAACCTGCTAAAACACGGAGCCACTCTGCCAATCGCAATCAATGGTTCACCAAGTAATTGCTAAGCCAAAAATCTACTCCCAAACAAAAAAGAAAAAAGCTTCAAGAGCAACCGCATCATCTCTAATGAACCAGGACCCACATCAAGAACTATTCTTCCCAATTTCTCAGAATAGTAAGAACACAAATTCTGGACAGAAAGACACACACACACGAACGCCCAGTCCGTCTGTGCCAACTCAATTGAATCCTCACATTCAATTTAACGGGATTTCACACGCTAAGTGCAACTAAGCCTCGACCCAAAACCACTCGTGCCAGAAAAACCGGAAAGCACGCTACGTCGCACTTCCCGTATGCAGGTCAAGTAGAAATAAGATTGGAACACTCTTCCTTTCCCGCACAAGAGGAGCAAGAGAAACCTCGATGGCCGACGAGGAAGACGTAGCGCCGGACCAGGCGACGACCCAAGATTCGCGAGTGCGAAGGCAGCGGAGCTCGAGGGTTAGGAGGTGAGGAAGGAGCCCAGAAGGCGTGGACTGCTGGAGGGTCTGTATCAGCGACAGAGGAAGCGACACGAAGCAGTCCTCTATGCCGCCGACCGCCCTCACCTCAAACTCCAGACCCATCTTCTTCTCCCTCGAGCGAATCGAGCGCTCCGAGCGCAGCGCCGGGCGAAAAGTTTCTTCAGCAGCTGGGGAGGTCGGGCATGTGGAAGAAGCAGAGGTAAACAAATGGTCGCCCAGGAAGAGAGAGAGAAAAGTTTGTAATATCGAGGAGATAAAAACCCGGTTTTGGGTATCTTCAAATTTTATCAAATAAAAATATTTTTTTATTTTTTTGGTCAAAAAATAAAAATAATTTCCTATGTAAGAAAAGTCCGTAAATCTGCAAATTGATTGATGAGTGGCACTCGGATTTTTTAATTTGGTGAGATCAAAGTCGGTTTGTTCAATGAAAATAAATAATTTAAAAGTAATAAAAAAAAACTCTAAATAAAATATACGGAATTATTTATGTTAGTACAGCGTGTCACGTAGGATGGTCGGCTCTAACTAAACTAGTGCAGCGTGTCACGTAGGATGGTCGGCTCTAACTAGGCTTCCATATGAGCAATTTTTGATCAAAATTGATATAATTGAAAAATTTATGACTAATTGATAAGTTATCAAAAGATTTAAAATTTAATTGGTAAAAATTGAAAAATTCGAGGTTGAATTGGTTGTGGCACTGTCAGATTTTGTATTTTTGTGGACAATTTTCTCATATATATCTGCTCCATCCACAGTAAGTCCAAAAACTTGTCGGAGGAAAAATGGTAAGATCTCTTCGATAAAGGAAATCTTACCGCCCTCAACATTAGGCGTTTAACAAATGGCTTGTGTACAAATTTTATTTCATTAGCCAGTGCAGACAAGACAACGGAGATGGGCTGTCGTGAGCCCGAGGGACCCGACTTGTGTCGGGACAAACCATGCCGAGCGCACTCAGGAAATGAGCTTCCACTGCGTTAATGCAGAAAATATTAGGTGAATTGGTCTTTATCACGTAGGCAATAAGACACTCCACTTACAGATCGCTACGCGTCCGAGTGAGGCCGGCATTTCAGATTTTGTCTCATCATCTCTCCTCATTTCATCGTCCACTCAAGTGGCTCCTGTTGTGTTTGATATTTCTCAACTTCTTCTTCTTCTTCTTCTTCTTCTTCTTCTGCAATGTCTCTTTTCACATCAGCAGTGGCTTCGCCACCTACTCCATGCCTTCAATACCACCCGGTTGTCCGACGGCTTCTTCACTGGCGAGTCCTCCGTCGTCACTCCAATCATTGATTTCTTGCCCTTGCCAGATCCGGTGAAGGCCACTGTGGCCGATCGCCGGCTATGGCTGATGTATGAGCATCCGACACTTCGAGACAATCATTAATCTCCGATCTGGTTCCGTCGGCAAGTCCAACGACATCGTTGTTTGTTCAAGCCAAAATTGATTTCTACAACTTGCTTCGGTAGTGTGAAGTAACCGATATGAAGGTTAGCAACATGCCGACTAGGGAGCTACCAAATGTTGACCTAGCTGATTAAGTCCGATTTCCCCAAGATAGTTGTTGATTCCATTTCGGACCAACAACATACCAACGCTGGACTAATTTAGACTATTTCCTTGGTTATTTGAAGACTTCCTATAATCCGCTAATCTAGTCTGGTGGACGAGATTTCTGGAGAGTCTAAGTGAAAGTCTTTATATCGTTATTGTTTTCTGGTTTCTAGTTGTCATTTAATATTGTTCTAGTTAGTAGGAGTTCAATTACCTTCTGTTCCCGAGTCGTCTAGTCCTCATGTCCCTTATTATTATTCTATTTCCTACGTTTGAGTCCCTCTATATAACGAGGAAAGTTAACCATTGCAAGGCAAACTTGATTGAATAAATGAGAATTCTTTTTCGTGACTTGAATTATAAACCCTTCGGCATTTTTATCCTTGGAGAGTGGATTATTCATTGGTGGTAATCTAAAAACCCTTTAACCTCATCGGTGGCGTAGCTTATATACTGTGGTGGTGAGCTTATATCCAATTTTGATCTTTATCCTTGGCTGGTGGTATCTTTAAACTTTGGTGGTGATTGTACTATCATTTCATTCTGTATCATCGGCTGGTGATTCGTCATATACGCCTCGACATAAATCATATTCTATCGGTTACTTACTGTATTTACACACTCTTACATATTCTATCCTAGCCGATTGCAATTCATAACGCGCGGAAACCCTTATCAACGAAATCACTCGCCCATGCATGCATCAATGACCTAGTACCAGCCAAAAGCCAAAGGGAAAGAAAGGTAAAGAGAGACACCAAAAAAAAAAAAAGGAAAGAAGAGAGGAAGAAATGGTGAAGAAGAAGAAAAACATAAGGTGTAGAAGAAAGAGCCAAAGAGACCGATCAATAAGGCCAATTTGGACACGTGACGAGAGCTAAATGGAGTGTCTTACCGCGTACGTGGCAACACCGGCCCGCCCCATTTGTTTCTCGTGCGATTGGGGAGCTCAAGCGATGCATCAAAGCGAGAGAGACCGAGGCGGAGATCATTATCATGATCACGACCGGGAATGACCCGGTCGGGATCATGAAATGCTGTCCTGGCGGTCCATGGTTACGGTACGGCTTGGAGGACGGTCCTGCTGTTTTGGACCGTGATTGGGGTGCTCAAGGAAATTTCGCTCTCTTTAGCTTGCTTGCTTGAACGAAATTTATCGCTCTATATTCATAAGTAATTCGTGCATGTATTGTTGCATCTATGACTTTGCAACTATTTGGTGCTCATCTCAATCCTTACTTTCTGTATAATTTATTTTGTGTTTGTTACATGTATACTTCTCGACATGTTTAATCTAACATAGCTTGTGCAACTCAAGAGATTAGTCAAGATGGTTAAATTCAACGCCAGACGTTATGACGGCGTGTAAGTTCCATCTTTAAGATACCTTTATTTGGGCCATTCATGCAGGCCTTTTTGTCTCGGTAATCACGCAATTGCGGCTGGACAAGAGATCGGGATGGGTTAGTTTTCATGGTGAGAAATTGGGAATGTCACACAATCTATAATCATATATTTGAATTTTCAGGACGCGCGACTTTGAAATCACGTTTACACATAAGCCTCATTTCTTCGTTTTTTTTTTTAAACTTAGGCCTCGTTTAGCCGTAAGACATTGTAATCATCAATGGAACGAGTAGGATACCATTCTTAGCGGACCAAAGTTGAAGAGATTGGCTTGACACGTGTTGCAAATAATTTCTCACCCGATTTGGATTTCCGACAAAGCATGAAATCGAAGTTGTGCTCTAGTTCCACCCTTCAAAACTTCCGACATGTAGGCAACTTAACCTAATTCCTTTGAAAAGGCTCTCATCGACCCCTCTTTCGGTCTATCTACATTCCAGGAAATTCATACGCTCCCCTATCAACTTCGGTTATCACCTTCCGTGCCTCCTTGCCAAATTCAGGATATTCCGCTGCACGGATCTCGTTTCCGGACGGTGAAGTGAGACTAAGCTCATGAGCTTATTATCCTACATTAAAACAAATTGATAGGATCCCCTTCTGATGTCCCCATGCCCCTCCCACGTGGCAACATGGGGTGAAAAAGGGAAACAGGTAGGCCTAAGTGAAGTTGGAAATGAAATAAAAGATTAAGTAATTGTATGGGATTTAGGCAAGTGGCATTGTATAAAATGTCACTGCTACATTTAGGAGTGATCTTTCCCTCTTTTGAAAAGGAAGTTTTTTGTGCTTTTAGTTTCTCAGAGCTGCTCTTTTGATACCTTCGAATATCTAGTGACAATACTTATTACGATAATTTATATCAATGGAGCAAATAATTTCACCAAAAAATAAAAAAAAATAAACAGGCTTTGCAGAACGATATGATCTATAAAACAATCGATAAAGTTTGATTCCTTGCCTCAATTAGTAGTAACTCGAGAGTCCACTTCTTCTCAGTATTATGTGTGAAAGAAAAAAATGTAAAGACTACCATTAAAGCGGCGCAAGCAAGACTTATTATATCCATGAAATCATTGCGTCCACTACAAACATAAATAATTTTTCGCGTTTATCATTGGATGGGTGATATGTGTGCTCGAAGATATTCATGTAACCACATCCATCCGCGTGTTCACCCTCTTTGTCTCTTGAAACTTATTAGACTCGAAAACAAGTGCACGTTTTTAAGACCCCCAAGTTGGACAATTAACAAAATGTCTGAATTTTTCGAAACCTCATGGTCAGATCCAAAATCCAGTTGCGACTCCGAAGACTTTTTGCATTTCATTCATCAAGAAACCATTGGTATCCATAAATTAATTTCCTTAATCTATCAACTACACATAAGGAATTTTATATTATCCGCCAATAGCTTCGCCGAATTCCACGCTCATCCGTCTCGTTTTCTCACTCAAAAGAATCCATTGGAAAGAAGAGAAAATGTTATAAAACAAACAATTCTCTCTTTCGCCTATTTTTATCTCGTGCTATTTATAAAGAAGAAAAGTTTCCAAGTTTTATATAACACCAGTAGATTGGTTCTTTTTTTTTTTTTTTTCATGTGCCAAACAAGCATAGTCAAAATAGGGATCGGTGTACTGGACGTACCAAAACTTGTCACGAAGTTGCAATTGAGTCCTAAAGCTTACAAAAAGCGCAATTGAATCCTAAAAAAATAGCTTACATTTTAACAAACATTAAAGAAATTGTACAAAGAATCAGATTTGGATTAAAACAACATCTTTTGGGCCACGTCATCACCACGAAGGATAGAAAAAAACCACGTCGGTATTTCCCGTCAATCAAATTGGATAGAGTAAATTGAAGGATTCAAATGCCCCAATTTAATAAGTTTTAGAATTTTCTTGTACTTTTTGTAAGTTTTACAAGCAATTGCATTTTCGTGACAAATTTTAGGACTGTCGGTGAACTTATTCTGTTAGAATATAGTTAACTTACTAAAATCATGCAAACATTTCAGGCACGGTAAAAGTAAACCTCAAGAAGCTCCTTAAGCTAAAAAAAACTATGTAGATGCACATGTTAGCACTCCTTTTTAATCCGATTTGGTGAGATGGTCCGAAGTGCACGCGCGACCTAGAGCAGAATCGAGGGCACTGAAACAACAACAATCTAGATAGATGCATTATGCATTATTCGTGCGTAGGATGCACCACACACTCAATCTCGACTCGATCGACTCATACGTCACCGAACCTCTATAATTTGCCGCCATGCATGTGACGACTTGAATTTCGCCTAATTAAATTAATACGCGGAGCCATTAATTTTGGCTTCGGGTAAGACAGACTTTAGCTTTTAGGCTTAAGTTTTGGCGTAGTCGTCATTGAATCAAATGTTGTGGCAGGCGCGACAGTATTTAGAATGATGAGCCGATGGGCAATCGGTATTTGTTTTGGGTCTTGTTGAATCGGTTCACGTGAAAGTTGATCCGGGTTGAACCCGCGAAGCCCCCCAATCGACCTAGCCCCTTCCCCCCACTATACAAGGCGTCGATTTTCTCTCTCTTCATTTTTTTTGTGGACAATTTCTCTCAAGCTCTCTCAACTCTCTCTCTCTCTCTCTCTCTCTCTCTCTCTCTCTCTCTCTCTCTCTCCCTCTCCCTCTCCTTTGCCCAATAACTTCCCAGGCTTAGGGTCAGCAGTCCCCCGAGCTCGAGCCTCGACCACAGCCCCTTGTTGGATATTTCAATATGTTTTGAAATATTAAAAACTATATTATTGCAACGGCTTTTTACCGTCATCAATTCATAATATTTTTTGTCCTCCATTAATATATAATGCAGTTCTATAATAATTTTTCAACGGCTATATAGTGGTTTTCTAACGGCTTTATAACAACCGTGTAATGGCTTTGTAATGTCTAACTTATTTCTTCATAAACTCTCTATTATTTTACAATGGCTTTATAACTATATCTCAATGGCTCTATTTTGTGTGAATATAATTGAATTTCAAGAGACAACCTTAGTGATATTCAAGGAATTGCTAACAGAATTTCCTTTCATTCTTTTACTTTTCCTTGCTGGGTTATACATATAACATTATTCCTGTTCTTTCTAATATTTAGTACGGAGTATAGAAGGATGTCTGTTATATCTTTGGAGGATAGCCGCTTGAAGCTTTACGCACCGAGTTTCATACTCGGATGAGTGGAATTATTCTTAAGAACAGTGCTTGCACACCTCGGACATTTGATCTTCCTTTTCTCATCTTTTCCAACACCTTTCCTACAATTCTTATTTTTCATGTTATTTAATATTTTTTCCAACAATCTTAGGGATAATTACCTTATGGATTTTCAACCTAGAACTACCATTGCTACCACTGCTTTGGAATTAAATGAGGAATTGGAGATGGTGTAGGACAAATATCGCATAATCTTTGGGCGGTTGTCGTAGAACATTAGCGAGCATTCAACATAGGCGAAAATGCTTGTCAAGAGACACGTAGAAATCAAAAGGGTTGCTCTCATCTACTATGGTAAGCTCGTCGTGTTCGTTGATGTCGTCGACCAGAACCCGGACCAGGTATGCAGTCCTCCTCTTTCCCATGGCAAGCTTGAAGAAAACCATCTATGGTTATCTATAGTACTGTAATCCTGTCTGATTTTTAAGGCCACATTTGATGTAGCAAAGCGCCTTTACAGTTGCGAATCTGTGGTTGTTTGATGAAGTTTTCGTAAGATTTTAGGGGGGTGGTTCTTGTTTTGTCTCATTGCACTTGCGTACAAGAGGACATGCAAATGAGCGCGTAACAATCGTCCGAAAGAAATTAAGTTAGGTGATTTTGGCTGTTGGAATGACGTTATTGTGTTCAATTGAGTAAGATTTTATGAATCGCTTGTGCTGTCGCCCAGTTTCCAGTCTGAATTGCTATTTAGCACTTACAAAGGCTGTCATCGAGTTAATCTGGTTGAGCATATAT
Source organism: Rhodamnia argentea (assembly GCF_020921035.1). Lineage (NCBI taxonomy): Eukaryota > Viridiplantae > Streptophyta > Magnoliopsida > Myrtales > Myrtaceae > Rhodamnia > Rhodamnia argentea. The sequence goes on from NC_063152.1 coordinate 17,808,368, forward strand.
ATTTGTTGAGCTTGTGAAGAGCTTTGTAGCATACGAGGGTTGACTTCAGATGACGGGAAAATGGTTCTCTTTGTGGAGTAAATCAATATTTCCTATGTTTTTAGCTTCTGCCTATTTCTTTTTGTATAGATAGGGAAATAAAATTCAATGCAACTTTTCATGTTTAATCTAGAAAGATAGAAGGACTTTAGGATTACATTTTGAGCTTGAAACATTTATGGCGAAGTTCCATGGGAAAGTTTATATGAGGTTCTTTGGGGGAAAAGTACACTAGAAAGGTCATAATTTTTGTACATCATTCACTTAAATGCTGTAACTTGCAAAAATCGTTCACTTGAGTGTCATGTTGACGTGGACGCCAAAAAAACTGATGTGGCAGTCGGAAAGCCGACGTGGCACACCAGAAAACTAACGTGACTCGTTGGAAAGCCGACGTGGCACGCCGGAAAGCTAACGTGGCTCGCCGGAAAGCCGACATGGCTAGCCGGAAAGCTGATGTGGCTCGCCGGAAAAGTTGTTGTAGCACTCAAGTGAACGATTTTGCTCCAACGTGGTACTCAAGTGAACGATTTTTAAAAGTTATGACACTTAAATAGACGTTTTAAAAGTTATAGCACTCAAGTGAATGCCGTACATAAGTTATGGCACTCATGGTGTACTTATCCCGCTTCTCCGGTGTGAGTAGTTCCATTTGATAATCCTGGTGGTGCATGTGTCTTGGTTGCGTGGCACTTCTCCATTAGTACAAAACGTGGGTCTTCCCCACTGAGATTTATAGCATTGATGCACACGTTACTTAACATTAATCACTTGATCCGTTCCTTGAAAAGTCAGTACTAGTGTGGCATCGGAAGAGGGATGCTTTCTGCCACCATAACTACTTTGCTGTTGTCAATATTGACATGTGCATTTTGTGCATTCTCGTTTGTACTTTAAAGTGGTGTTTGTGTACATCCACTCTCGTACTTGGGGAAAAGTACACTAGAAGTGCCATAACTTGTGTATGACGTTCACTTGAGTGCCATAACTTTCAAAACGTTTACTTAAGTGCCATAACTTTCAAAAATCGTTCACTTGAGTGCTATGTCGAAGCAAAATCGTTCACTTAAGTGCTACAGTAACTTTTCCGGCATGCCACGTCGGCTTTCCGGCGACTACAGTAACTTTTGCGGCATGATACAGTAACTTTCCGGCATGTTACAGTAACTTTCCCGGCTGCTACGTCGCCTTTTCCGGCTGCCACGTCAACATGGCACTCAAGTGCACGATTTTTAAAAGTTATGGTACTTAAGTGAACGTTTTAAAAGTTATGACACTCAAGTGAACGCCGTACAAAAGTTATGGCACTTCTAGTGTACTTTTCCCCCCGTGCTTGCTCCCGTGCTTGCAAGTTGTATGGGTGTCTCTACGCAAGCGTATTCATAAGTTGTGCAGTCCCCGGATTTCTGAAGCGTTTGACCTTCACCTTTCGAGTTTTTCTTGCGCGTATTATTGCTTCGATAGCTTAAAAAAATTATATCTAGTGGATTTTTCCATTGTATTGGAGGATACAATGACGTTCACTGAATCTCAATTTCAGATGAGAAAAAATTCGAGAATGAATAAGTGTTCACCTTTGTGGGGATGTTGTAACTTGGAAATTATCCAAATAAAATTATGGAGGAAATGACAATCCTACTAGATCAATAGTTAACTTGGTTGAAGCAGATGATCTGATGATGTAATTTTTGCGAGCATTTTCAAAGCCAATATTGTGGCCATTGTGAGAGAATGGTTGGTAGACTCAAGTGCTACTGGACATGCATGTACAAACAAAGTGTTGATCCTCATATGATCTAGTAGGGGAAGTAAGATAAAAATATCTTATTTTGGTAAGTCAAGAACTACTCAAGTTCTAGAAAATGGAATGAAACCAACACTTTACGTGTCTACGCATTGTGATTGCCAAGTGGCAATAGCCATTGCAAAGAATGAAACATTCAATGGTAGAAAGAAACACGTCCACTTGAGACATGATATGACAAAGCAATTGCTTCAAAATGAAATTATGTTCATCGATTATATTATGTCATAAATGGATTCAGCTGATTCTCTAACTATTCATCAAGGGGAATGGGACTTAAGCCAGTTGAAGAAAATCAACAGTGATGGTAACTCGACGCAGCTTTCAGCAAAGATAACAAGCAAATGCTTGCTTAAGAGAGAAATATCGAAAAGTCTGGTAATAAAATAATAATCCTCCAAAACATCATAAACACACCTTTTATAGGGTGTTAACCCCAATCCTAACCCTAGTAGGATTCTAAACATCAAAATTCAAAATTACAAATTGCCATTAATAGTAAAATAAATCCTAAAAATACTATATAAAAAAAACCTATCTAGATGATCCCGAATCGCCAAAATCCATCGTTAATCACGGCCAAAGGTGTGAATATTGATCAAGACCATTTCGCTTCAGCCAACCGAATTTGAGCCCGATCCGATGTCGTAGGCCCGATTTGCCGGTTCTTAGCACATTACCGTTTCGCCTTTTGATTGGATTTTTGTCTCGTCCAATCGATCCGAAACACACTACTAATACATTCCGCATTATAACCCAATCCATGTGATTGGTTTATATGTGTAATAACAAGTCACTTGTTGATCTAATTATGTACTATTAAACTTTATGTCCCTCTTAAGGTGAGAATAGTACAAGATTGCAAGGAAAAAGAGGTTGAGTCAAGCTCTTAATAAATTTCATAGCCATTATTGGTGGTGTATTATGCTGCAGAATATATTTGATGGAATCACCTATATAAGAGTGGGGTGGGGCTGCTCCTATGAGAACTTTTTGTGAAAATATCTAGAGCATTTATGAATAAACCAAGCACGTGCATGGACTATTAGCGCAAAATCGCATTGAATAACAAATCTTATGGGAGTGTGATGTGATTGGTAAAAATCATAATTCAGAAAAGGAATTCTTTGTTCATAGAAGTTCTAATTTCACCAATGATTTCGTTTTCATTCTTTCTAGTATTGGTTCATAGTCTAATAAACACCAGTACCGATGCATTACACTCCAATAACCCATCATTGCATTATTCTATTTTTTTTTCTTTTCAAAACCTGTTGAAATATGGGGGGATTCTTGGATATTTCAATATGTTTTGAAATATTAAAAGCTATTATTATTGTAATGGCTTTTTACCATCATCAATTCGTAACATTTTTTGTGCTCCATTAATATATAATGGTTCTATAATGATTTTGCAGCGATCATATAATGGTTTTCTAACAGCTTTGTAACGGCCGTGCAATAGTTTTGTAACGTCTATTTATTTCTTCATAAACTTTCTATTGTTTTACTTATAAAGGTTTCTCAATTGCCCTATTTTGTTTGAATATAAATTGAACTTCAAGAGACAATCTTGGTGTTATTCACGGAATTACTAAGAGAATTTCCTTTCATTCTTTTACTTTTACTTGTTGGGTTATACACATTACATTGTTTATGTTCCTTCTAATATTCAGTACGGAGTATAGAAGAATGTTTATTGTATCTTCGGATGATAGCCGCTAGAAGCCTTACGTACTGAATTTTGTACTCCCAGGGGTGGAATTTTCCTTAAGGACAATGCTTGCATGCCTTAGACATTAGATCTTCCTTTTCTCATCTTTTCCAACACGTTTCCTACAATTCATATTTTTCATGTTATCTAATATTTTTTCCAACACCCTCGCCTTCTCGCCCTTGACCAGCTCTCTCGCTCGTTCGCCTTCTAGTTCAAAACTCGATCGCGCGCAAGAAGAACGAAGCCTGAGCTCGTTTTGGTGACAGTTCGACTCCCCGTTTTCTCGTGCTTTGGACCAGAGGTAAGTAGAGCCTCTAACTTGCCGTCTATGTTGTCTACTAATCGCTCAATTTAGCGCGAAATGCTGATTCAGTTTTGGGTTTGGCCAAACACTCTATTGCTTGCATGTTGATGATCCTTGTTTGCCTATGACTGCTGTTACTTGAATTAGTGTCTCGTGGTCTTGGGTTAGTAGAAATGTAGAATCTAGGAGCTGATCTTCTTGCATGCTGTCGGTTTGACATGAATTGAGGTTGAGGTGAATACGGTTTTCGACCGTGAGCTGTCATAGCTTGATTGTGCAGTTCTGTGCTTTGCATGTTGTAATTGACGGGCTATCTGGCATCTCGTGGTGTTAGGTGATTGGTTTGCAGTATCTGATCATCCTGCATGTGAATCCTGTGGTCCGATTTGGTCATAGAACCGTGTAATCGAACGACCATGAATACGTATTGTGAACCATTTGTCTTGGCACGGTAGCATGGATTATTGATTGTGGAGTCCATCTTGATGGTGGCATGTCACGAGTTGTGGTTATTGTTGTTCATTCATGCATGGGCTGTAGGTCAACGGGTCGTTGCATTAAAAGATGAAACAAACAAATGAGTGCGCATGAATGAGAATTGAATGCGATATTTCAGTTCCCCTGGTATTGATGCTCTATTTCAGTTCGTCTGGTAGCGCTACGTTACTTCAATGTGTCTGGGAAAGTTGTTACGTTGGATGCATTCTAACAATACCTCATAGGAGCCAAAGGAAATTCGGGATGCCGTTGATCGGATGCCATGGAGTGCGAAGCTCGAATTGGTTCCTAAAGTCCGGATTGGTCCTAGAAGAGATTGGTAAGTCCCGAAGGTGATTGTTGGGTTGGTCCTATAAGATGGGTTCGTCCCACTCGACAATGATAATGAGACAAATAGTGTGTGGTTCATATGGATTGTGGCTTTGCATTGCATTGAAGGAGTCTTGTGATGACACGGAATAGCGAGTCATGCGTATGCTCATGCATGTGCTATTCACGAAACCGGTAAAAGTCGTATGGCATGAAAGTAGAGTCTTTGTTGGTTTTATTCTATGTCGTCTGGAGCCATTATTGTCATGTTCGCTGAGGGTCCTTGCCTGTTGCTTTGCTCGATTGGGTGTTTGATGGATAATGTGGTCGTCTGGTTAGATGCTTTGCTTGTTGAGTGTTATACTCACCCTTGTTGATTTTTCACATTTTATACTAGCCGTAGTATAACAGTAGTAGTGACGGCAGCACTGGTGGCCAGGAGCAGTGGACAACCAATGGTGGTTAGTGTGTACAGACAAGCTTTTGGAGGAGTCACGGCTGCGGTTACCTTTTTAATGGCGTCGTAATGTAGATAAGGATGACAGAGATGGTGGTAGTAGCATGAACAATGAGGAGGGGAGTAGATACCCTTTTGCCTCCTAGTGATAGTTTTTGATGATGACTAGTAATCACATGTAAATAACCGGCTACGATATCTATGCATATGAGATCGGGTGTTTGTGATACATGTTGGATGATATTATTAAATGACGAGTACAGGTAGTGAAACCTATAAAGGTCATAACCCTTAGCTACACGTTATCTATTGATTGGTTGTGTTATGGCCTCATGAATGATTTGATTTTATTTGTATTCCACATGGCCTCATGAATGATTTGACTTTATTTGTATTCCACATGCGCCATATATTAAAATAATAGATTAAAAATGGGCGCGCCTTGTACGGTGACGCCCTTGGATGTCACAATGCATGTGACATGAACCAAAGGTCATCATGGGCCGAGGAAGTGGCCAAGATGATGGGACAAGCCTTGAAGCCTTTAAGGGCCCATGAATTTCATGGGAAAAATTACTCCGAAAAGTCTTAAACTTATTGAAATTGTATTAATTCATTCATAGATTTTTTTTTGCCAATTAAGTCCTAAGTTTTTGCAATTGTGCAAATTCAGTCCACTTTCTTGGCTGGCGCTAATGTGAAAATTTGTTAATAATATTTTAATAATTTTTCTTTTTTTTTCCTTGTTTTGTTCTTTTTTTTTCTCTATGTTTTTTTTCCTTCCTACTTCTACAGTGACCGGCGAGGGTCGCCAAAGCTTGCCGGCCACTAGGCGAGGCCGCCTCGCCCACGACCACGATGGCATCAATGGCCACAGTGGGAGTAGGGAGGAAAAAAAAGAAAGAGAAAAAATTTAAATAGTAAGGAAAAATTTTAAAAATAAAATATTATTAAAAATTATTCACGTCGGCGCCAATCAGTAAAATGGGCTAAATTAACACAATTGCAAAAGGTTTAGGACTCAATTGGCTAAAAAATTATTTAGAATTGAATTAGCATAACCGTAATAGGTTTAAGACTTTTTTGGTAACTATCCCAACTTCATGTGTTCTCCACAATATCCTTGGGGACAATATGGGAAATCTAGGCTTGTATTCTAGAGTATTCCTTAAGAGTTAAAGCGGTTCATTGGTAGATGAGAAGATGGACATCCACCGTTAGATAAGGGGAGATGTACAGCTGAAATGAAAGGAGTCCATGTATAAATAGGGATCCCTCTCTCATTTTATCACCTAACAATCTAAACACAGCATATAAGAATTCAGAGTTTCTCTCCACAAGGTTTTCTCTCTAAAGTTCTTCTGTAACTGCGAGTAAGGCTGATTTGGGAATGGATTTCCTAAACTTCATGGTACGGAATGCTAGAATCAGCATGCCACATGCATGCCAATTTACTAGCCTGGCACAAAAGTATCATACCATAATGGACATGTTCTTTTATTTTTTTGGTCCTAGTGGTGCCAATACAATCATATGTGAGATTCCTTGTGTAGTCAAGTTCGTAATAGGGAAATTGTCAGAAGAGAGGATTGCAGCGAGTCGATGATGGCTAATGAGAAAGCCAGAGAAGGAACACCGAGGAATATACCTAAGTGCACATAGAAGGAGCATGAGAAGTATCCCACAACAACACAAGAAAGGTTTGGTCAGTGATATAAAAGTAAGCATCAATCCAGCTAGTGATGTACTAACTGAGACACATCAATTGCTGGTTGAACACTATTTCCAAACCCCTTTTCATAAAATTATTCAAATTCGATGCGAGGTGATAGATTTGTTAAGTTTTCATAGTCTCTTCGCAAAAAATGGCATTATTGACAATTTGAAACATTTGATCAAAAACATATTCTCATATGTAGCTCTCATTACGATTATTCAGTATCTTGGAAATTATGTAAACAAACATAAGCTATATGACTTTACCAAAAAAAAAACATAAGCTATATGAGATTCTTAGGCCTTAAACAGTTAAATTGATGAAGTCCCGGATTCGAATCTCCCCGGCTACGGCTTGGAGAACTTAACTGGTGGCATTGACGCTCATATCCCCACCATCCCGAGGAATAGTCTATTGTAGGTGGAAAATCTCGGTTACCAAAAAAAAAAAAAAACAGAAGCTATATGAAATTAATGAGCAAATGTCATATCCGTAAAAAAAGTGGGGTTCTACAATTAAACCTGATATCGAATTTAAAAGCGCATTGTGCAGGTTTCATATTTCGAAGTCAACAAAAAACAAAACCTTATGTTTCCTTTCAGTCTATTGGGTCGAGGATGTCATTTATTTCAACAGTTGAAGCTTTTTTTAACCACCAGTATACAGTTGAAATAGGACATTAAAAGGAAATTTAATAAAACAAGGGGTTACGTCAAGGCTCGGGGCAGAACCATATAACGTTCAAAGGAAAAAAGGTAAAATGATAACATTTAATCAATAGAGTGTAAAGCCATGAGACTGTTCATTAAAATTATCTCAAGCATGAGTCCGTCAATATATATTCAGTTAGACTCACATTTACTCAAAAACTTAAGTTAATGAGTTATGAGCCAACTAAGATATATTAAGCGATGCCTCTTTGCTCGGTGCATCGTGGTTTCTCCCCCCTCTCAACTCGGGCTTTTTTTTGTTAGCGGATATCCCTACTTGTTAGCCCGCTTGTTTTTTGTTTTCTCTTTCCCTGTTCTAGTTTGTTGGCCATCTGTTTTGGCCATCCTCTTGATGTATTTTACAACCGGTACACCGTCGAACTCTCCATGTCACATTATGTGACATATTGAGTTCATGGTTTTTGTGTCCGGTTCTTTTGTATCTAGCTTGTTGAAAGATCAATACATACTTGCCTTACCAAAAAAAAAAAAAAGATATATTAACCGATCAACACCACACCAATTCTCCAATGTGGAACTTCTTTAACATGACTTACTTGTACATCTCAACAAAGACAATAAGTTGCTTATTACCTAGTTAGTCAATTGATGTAGTAGAAACGGATGATAGCACAAATCTAAAGAAAACGCTAATTTCGTAAACACAAGTGACAACTTGCAAACGTACAAATTTGTGAGATAGTAGAGCAATTTCTCACAATGCATTAAATGGTCAAAGGAGGTAGATTTCCGACCAAAAAAATAATAATAGTGGAGGTAGGCTGTCCTTACATGAATATCGTAAAGCAATATTTACACCTAAAAGAAGCAAGAGCGGAATATATTCACACTGAGAAATACCACTAGATAACCTAGTTCAATAACTTTTACGTCGAAATGAACAATAAATATGTAACCCTCATTAGATCTAAAAGATAAAAGCTGATAAAATTATCCCGACCTCTAAGATAATTACATAAAAAATTTAAGATCTCAAACAAGCAGAATAAATCGTAATCTCGAATCTTATCACATCCTGCGTTATTCAGTGTCCTTTCTTGTTCGGAGCCTTCAGGCCATCAAACCATACTATTGTAGCAAAGAAATTCTTGAGCGAGCAAAAGGTATGGGTTTAATACACCAAGAAAAAAATTAGGTACTTTCAATAAAACAAAGGGTTTAACTTTAGCCATAAAAATCCCCGTAATGTCCAAGGGCATAGGAAGGTATCATTAGAAAAAAGACCAACACAATAGTCAACCTAAATATAAACACGGGTCTTGTGACTAGCTAGAGCTTGCCTGCTTGGACTTGTTAGGAAGACCAAAGCATGTTTTGGTTAGGTCTAGACAAAGAATAGTCCCTTTTAGGCTCGAAATTGGCCCACTTAGGCCTGGTCAACGCCCGCCTAGGCTCAATTATGGTATGAAAAAGGACTTAGTGACCATTACATTATCTTATCACCAAAAGATTATTACATTATTGTGGAGAAGTTTTGACAAGGGCTTTTGGGGTGTGTTTGGTTCAACTTTTCCAAAGGGTTTTGGGTCTCTAAAGCCCCTTGGGGAAAATATTGAGATATTTGACAAGCCTTTTCAAGGGCATTTGGATGATTTTTGAGAAAAGTGTCAAAAAGTTTTAAACCTATTGAATTGGTATCAATTTAGTCTTAAATCTTTTCCATTGATGTCAATTCAATCATAAACTTTTAATTGGTGCCAATTTAGTCCTAAACCTTTTACATTTATGCCAATTCAGTCCTAAACTTTTTGCATTTATGTTAATTGAGTCGATCAAGTCAATTTTGGCCTAAAATTCGCTGACGTGGACGTCTATTGTCCTACGTGGCACCGCTGGCCATAAAGTAGATTTTTTTAACATTTTTTTAATAGTTTTAATAATTTTTTAATGAATGAGAGAAAATAAAAAGAAGAAAAACTAAAATATTCATTAAAAAATTATATAAAAGTATTAAAATAATATTAAGGAATATCCACGTTAGTGCCAGCCATGCCATATAGGACAACCGCCGTCCACATCAATGAATTTTAGGCTAAAATTAGCTAGATTGAATCAATTAATACAAATGTAAAATGTTTAAGACTGAATTGGCATAAATGTAATCGATTTAGGTCATTTTTTACACTTTCCCCGAGGACTTTTAGACTTGGTGTTGAGCCTAACTCGCCCATTGATCGGGTTTAATAGATAGTGGTTAGTGATCAAGAGGTGAAGATGCATAAAAGAGGCGAGGGAGTAAAATAATTGACTGGGAAGAATAAGAAGAATGAAATGTTTATCAGAAGTGTAAAACTTGGGTTATCGAAAACTCATTATAAGTGCGTCACTATCTTTATCTAGATAATACACGATTTTCCTAAGAATCAACACATGAAATGGATAGGACCAGCGTTACCTCCGATTATAACATAAGCTATCTATTTCGATTGTTATTAAGTTATGTATGCCTTCGACCGAAAAACAAGAAAAAGTTAAGTATGCCTTTGCTATTAAATGGAAGAGACACCGAATCTCTTGTTTCCAAAGCTCGAAAGCGCATTGTCAACGGTCCTCCTCTTCGACCAAAAAAAAAGGGTCCTCCTCAATGGTTGACTTTCTATCGCACCCCTTCCTCCACGACACGTTGCGCTTTGTCTATCAAAATCTCCATCAACTCCTAGGTCGAAGCTTGTGCATCGAGTGTCCAATTATTTTTGCCAAGTTTGTACTTGTCTTGAAAATAGGTGGTCAAATTTGTTGAAATTCCAGAATCATTTTCCATATGAGGTGACAAATTTGTTGGATTTTTGCGACTATGGATAGTCTCACTGCAGAGAATGACGGTATTCGTAGTTTCTTCGGATAAATGAGTTTTAGATTAGGGTTAGTAGCAAGAAAAATCTTCTGATACACGCGTGATAAATTTACACAAAACTAATCTTTTGACCACCAAAAATTTTAACTCGATACACTTGTGACAAATTAATCATTCGTTAGTTTTCATTACATTTTACCATCAAATTGATGAGTTAAATGACACGTGACAATTGACGAGATGCACAGTTTAGGATTTTTACCATCCATTTGTTACGGATGTACTAGTCTGTGATTTTTTGTGATAAAAAATTAGTATGGTCAAATTTATCATAAGTATATCAATTTGGGATTATTTGTGATAAAAAAAATAGTTTGTGGTAGATTTATCACATGTATATCGGTTTGAGATTTTTCATGGTATTAACCTCTTAAATTATTTCTAAAAATATTGTTGGTTGAGCACATGTTCTCCTTACGTGGCTCTCATTCATAAGGGGGTCCAACCTGATTCAGACGAGACCGGTACCCCATGCCGCCTAGCAACGATTTTTTAAGATAGAAAGTTATCTGCTCAGATTATTATAGATAGTAGAAATTCTATAAACAACATTAATGCTGGTTTCATATTTTAAGTACGAAAAAATAATTATTATGTTACCTTTATGTCTGTTAGGTCTAGGATGTCATTTTTGTTGTTGATAGCACTATCATTCGGAGGGGGTGAATAGGTAATGTGGACCAAACTTGACAAATCAAAGCATAATTAAAACAGTAAAGTTTAATATCACGTAAAGTCGGGGACTGAAGAAAAACAGTGTTGTGATTAGATTCATTTGTACACAATGTATTATCAATGATAATAACAAAAAGTTCAGCGATATAGAAAATTTGCACAAGAGGTTATAGTGGTTCGGCTTATTGCAAGGCTACGTCCGCTCTCCACGCACACAACCTATTGACTAGATTTTACTAATGAATCAATAAGAAGTTACAATGAGTGTACTTCTCAGATTGACAGATCACACTATCTCACATCATCATTCTTTTCAAAGCCTCTTGAGGATTACAACTTTGAAGCCCATTGCACAAATGATAACCATTCTATTTATGAAATCAATTTCTAAGCAGAAATAGATTTTTTTTTCTATTTATAGGTTCTGGACGAGTTTTTGAGCAAATAAACTCGTTTAATAATGACAAAAAATTTTGGTTCTTGAAACAGAAGTTCATTTGATAATAGCATAAAATTTTGAGGGTTGTCGGGAATTGACAGATTGGAGGACCGGCAATCGATGAATCAATGGACGAAGGACCGATGGATAGTGAACCGGCGGACCAATGGATGATAGACTAACGGACGATGGTTGAGAGGCTGGTGAACCGGCAGACCTGTGGTTGGCGAACCGCGAGACAGTAGACTAGGGAGTGGTAAACCGACGAAAGGGGGCCGATGGACAGACGGAGGACGTATTGGCGAACGGGGGGCCGGTGAACGGCGGACTAGCGAATCAACAATTGGCGGACAGGATGCTGATGGACAGCGGATCAATGACCGGCACAAGAGAGAGAGAGAGAGAGAGAGAGAGAGAGAGAGAGAGAGAAGAATTCTTATTTCTCTTTTTTGTTCCAAGATCGGAAAAGCTGAAAATTTTAATTTCTTATTTCTGTTCCAATACGATTTTTGGAACAAGCTTTTGTTTCGGAGATAGAAAAATGAAATTGTGTTACTAAACGGATTTCTATTCTAAATTTATTCTAGAAACAGATTTGGATCAGAAATAGAGAAACATAATGGTTATCATTCGTGCTCTAAGTTGCCCGAATCTAGGTTTCCACAAGTAGAGTTCTTCACTTATTGAAGGCAACTTGTCTATCCTAAGAAAGGAATCCAAGCCAAATCACTAGTCGTTTCGACATACTCGTTATTGTCCAAGTATCAAATGATACTGCCTAAGCCTAAATATTCAGTCAAAAGCATATTTTTGAACCTAATGATATTCAACTTTAGCATAGAGTCTGAAGACATCAATTGTCTTGATGATATCAACGGCAATATGAACTTTACTTGAGCTTCCATCTTCTCATCCCTCCAAGTGCATTGACAATCGTGGCTCTATTAGGCAAGGCCCTACACGCTCAGGTACGGGTTGGGCATTTGGATTTTTAACGCGAATTGGCCTTTTCGATATTTGTTTTAGTATGTGACGAAGAGTGAGTTAAAAGACGAAGAGAGCTAGAAACCTTACCTGAGCTTAGAGATTACTAATGGTTATCTCCATTCTCATCTACGGATGATTGTTGACCGGTGGTGATTTAGTCATGACAAATGTTAACCCGTTATGATGGATGGTAACCTATCATGGCAAGTGTAACAGGTCTTAGCATGTGACGGTCAAACAGCTCTTGCCAAACATGCAAAGGGAAGTCGGATCGTTTTTCATTCCCGCCCGTTGGATCATGAGACCCCAATCTGGGTCGTCGATTGTGGGTCTGACGAACAAGCAGAACTCCGCTTTTTCCGTCCCTCTACATCGTCCGTTTGTCTTGGCGGGATTTTTCAGATTGTTTCCTAACCAGCGATTTTATTTGCTGGTGTTTAATCCAATACGTCCGATTTTTCATTTAGGCTCCATTTATTTCACGAAAATAAACTAATTTGAAAAAAATATTTTTATATGAAATGATCGATTCTATTGTTTAAAATAATTAGCCAATGAAAAATGTTTTTATTATCGACAGTAATTCGTGTCAAATTTTTTTTTTATAGACAATGAAAACAGCGTTAATTCATTTTCATAAATGATACAATAAAAAAATATTTTTTTAAATTATTTATTTTTCGAAAAACAAACTAAGCCTTATTTGTCACTCGTTTTTCTTCACCCAAATCACTGTTTGGTCCTTTGCTTTTCAAAGCTCATCTTCTTTGACTAATGGTGGATTCAAGCTTGGAGGATCACACATGCTTTCTCCAGGTCATCCTCTCACTCTCCTATCTACAGGCCCTCTACTTCGCCTCCTCCTGCCGCGCCTCCAGCCCCCAACCACCTCCCCCATGGCCGGGGAGGTTCCACTGAACCTAGAATTTTTACTGACCCTAAGTTTAGCACCGGACAATACAATAGTTTTACCGTCGGAGCGGGTCATCCGTTGCGACGTCTTTATAAGGGCGTGCCCCTGCCATTGCTTGCTACTCCTGAGGAGGAGGCAGCTTTGAAGGCTTTTGCCACGGGGATTGATGGGATGTCTCGGTTTTGATCATCGAGCGACGTCTCTTTGGTGCGAGGTTATCGCCCTATGAGGTCCGACCCGGCAGAGGTCCGCCCCCAACAATGCGCTTCCGGTAGCTATTGTGACTTGTTCCTAGTTTCTGCACCTGACATTCTTTACCGCGATTTTACTCCCGGATGATCCTGTTGTTTCGAGTGAAGTGAGGCAAGGTTCTGAAAATATCAACATTTTGATTAACCAATGTGAGAGAGGATTTCATGTTTTTCTTTTCTTTTCTTTTCTTCATCCTGCAGCTAAGAGATAAAACCGGCAGCCAAGTATTTAAGCAAGACCAATTACGAATGAGTATATTATCTATTTATTAAGCCTAAAACACTCTATCTCACTCCTGCACTCCTTCCAATAGTGCCCCCAACAACAACTAAGAGAAAATAAATCTAGTTTTCAAATTAGTTGCTTTTTACCGAACAATAAAAGGATTAGAGAAGACTGGAGAAGGAACTCCCCAGTATGGTACAGGGGTCTCCCCATAAGTTCTCACATATTCCCACTCTCCAAGTAAGAAAATTATGTGAAGAGAACTTAGGGGCCTACAACTGGAGAAGGTAAATCCTAGGTCGGTTTCGGTTGGTAACTGCCGAGTAGATATGTATAGTAGCCTCTCGCGCCCGGAGTCATATAGGGGAAGGTTTGGCTTCCTGCTAGTAGATCGTGCTTCGTACAATGTTAGTTAATCGACATGCCTACTAATACCTCCGATTAACTAACATTGCGATAATTTTCAAATTAATTGCTTTTTACTGAACAATGGAAGGATACAAAGAGACTCCGCATTTCGATCACTTCCCTTGAAACTACTCATTTTCTCCTCACAAAAGATCACACACGTACACACAGACGTGTAGCACGTGCCTTGAGACTAGTGATTATCTAATAACACAAAGCCTTATTTCTGTGAAAATCCACAATCATAGGATAAGTTAGAAAATATTAATCCCGCGAAAAAGCAAAGAGAGAGTGAACTAATGATTTTTTATTTGGTCCACGACCAGTGCAAGGAATTTTGTGGGCACTCTCCATTATATGCTAAGTACACATGCTACCCATCCAACAGTGAATGTGTAAAGGGTGATGTGATTCTTTAAATTGATAGTCCGTATTCATTTTCGAAAAGAGAAGTTTGAGAAGAAGTGACCGCAGGAGAGGGAGACAGGGAGAGCAATTTAATTATTCCGTGCACCCAATTCTCTTGGTCCACTTGGTCCAACTGGACCTATCAAACGGGTGGTTGGTCGGGATTTGAATCGGGTCATAAATGGTCCAATCTAAATTGATCTATTAATTTATTTATTGATCAATTAATTTATTTATGACATATTTATGCGTAGTGTAAATTTCTTGACCCATACTCGACTCGACCTATACTTATAAAATACTTCTATATTTAATCTAATCAAAGAAAATTTAATTTTTTTTATAATTTTATAAAAAATTGTATTAATAAATCATTTTGGAAAATTTTCATATTTTCTTATCTATTTATATGATTGAAATAATCTTATTTTTTTCTTTTTTTTATTTATTTTCTTCTAAGACATGCGAGAGTCACTAGCCGACCCTCGCTAGGTCCGGGCAAGGGCCACGAAGCCCGACCACTAGGCTAGGGTCTGTTAGCGCCCTCCCTGATTTCAGAAAAAAGAACAAGTGAAAAGACAACTAAAAGAAAGAAAGAAAAAAGTAGAAACAAAAGTAAAAGAAAGGGTTAAGTGGGTTGTAAATGGATTCACAATGACTTATTTATAATCCCCTGCAACTTATTTATAAGTTTGTTATAACCCATTTAAATGCTTGTGAGTTATTAAAGAGGCTTTAGACCCATTTTGACATATCTAGGTCCACCTAATCCGATGGATATTGCGGATCAGAATATATAATTCATGTGCAATTAAAAACTTTAAAAAAGATAGACAGTAGTACAGTTACTTTTTTTTTTTATGGTCGACGTACGTTTATATATACACTTCCAATACTAAACTGATTTAGTGATTCGATAGCTTCTACTAAATTATCGATGGGAAAATTTTCAAATGAAAGCCTAAAGTACCCTCGTTTTCTCAAATTAGGACTTGAGGTAGATTTTATTTCAAATAAAGACATGAAGTTCTTTCTTTGTTTTAAAGAAGACTCAACCAAAGGCGGTTTCGTAATTTTTTATTTTTATTTTTTTCTTTTCTTCTTTTCCTTTTTTTTTTTTTTTCTTGATTTCACCACCGGTGAGGGTTGGGCAGCCTGGCCTAAGGCCATCAAGGGTAGCCTCGCCTACCCAAGCAAGGGTCGCCTCACCTAAGGCGGTTGAGGCAAGGGTCCCCTCGACGGCAGCGAGGGCGATCTTGCCATGCCTAGGCGAGGATGCATCGCCACTATCGGCGAGGGTTGCCTCACCCGCCTCGTAGCCATTTGGGGCGGCCTTGCCTCAATGACCCCAAGCAAGGCCGCCCGGCCTTCGTCGATGGTCCGGGTCGTCGGTGAAATCAAGGGGAAAAATGAAAGGAAAAAAATAAAAAAAAAAGAAAAGGAAAAAGGAAAAAAAAAGAGCAAATGACGAAAATATCGTTGGTTAGGTCCTTTTTTGAACAACGATGGCACTTCATGCCCTTATTTGGAATTTCACCTCACTAGTAGACCATCAAATTTTTTGGTTCATAATTAAATATGCTTTGCTTGGTGTCCATGTAATAATTTTGTTTATGAATCCTTCATTCAAAACGACGGGACCGAATAGATGCAATTTGAATTAAAATTCAGAATTTGATTTAGTATCTTAATGTTGAAGTGCAATTTTATTCAGAATTTTTTAGTTTTTTTTTTTTTTTTTTTGGTCGGAGTGAAAAGGGTTATATTTCTTTGGCAAAAACAAAAAGGTTGCACTGATATGTAGTTTGTAATGCTTTAATTCGTTCGAAAATTGCCGATCTTCAAGTCACAAGAAAATGTGGACATGCAAATCAAATGATTAGGGACGAGAGGATAAAGCACAACATCACCCGGCAGATTGAATCACAACTTGAATATGATTCACCAATGACCATTCATAACTAACTTTGAGATTCAACTTATAAAATGATCTATTATGACTGATTTTCTCACTTCAACTACTCCAATTGTTCATGATCACAAGTCCAATAGTAGACAAGTGTGTTGAAGAAGTAGAACTTCGAAATGAGATGTTCTGAGGAGGAGTTTCATCGATTCATGGGCTCGACAAGAACTAGAGAGATTAGAAGCCATAGCTTTATACAAAGTGGAAAGGCGTTTTAGAAACGCATCAAGGCAAAAATAACATTTAAGAGTTCAACCAAAGGATGAAACTTTTGTGAGGAAATGAGTGAATGATCATTTTCTCCAAACGAAGACAAATAGAAATGTTAAAAAGAAATACCTAAGGTGTCGGGATACTAAGCAGGCATGGACCAAATTACCTGGAACAATGGCTATGCTAGAAATTTAAATTCGTGGGAACAACAAAAGACAGACAAAAGTACAACATAAGACAAAGATAAATGACGTCCATTATCTGAAATTTGGATTGTGCATTTACTAGGGGCATGGTAGGCGTCCCACATGGTCTCCCAAGAACAAGGAAGGTCCATCTAGTTGTATAAAACCAAGGATTTCATTTCGGATCGAGCATCTTTGCGCTTGGGGCAATGACGCAGCTAGTGAGGTACTAACCGAGGCGCGTCTATTGCTGGTTGAAAACTATTTCCAAACCCCCTCTTTGGCCTAGGTTCAAACCTTGGCCATTGAGAATTTTTGGAAGGGCTCCCTTCCGGTAAAGCCCTACAATTACTAATTCAAAGTTTATTAGTTGAATGTCATTCTTGTTTCGTTACAAAAAGTTTCAAGTTGATTAGATCTTGAAAAGATAAGTATATCAGAAATTGTGGACTTTTACATAAAAATGTAATTAAATTATAGAATTTTCAAAAAGTGTAATAATTTTTAAAACACGTCGATTTCATGTAATTACTGGTGTTGCTTTATTATTATTATTATTATTATTATTAGTTTAAGACACCAACCAAATGCCACATTAGAGAAGAAAAAGAAATAATTTTATAAGTAGGAAGTATAATTTAGAAAAAGGATAAAAGAAAAAAGAGTGAGATTAAAAAAAAAATAACAAAACTAGAAATTAAATTAAAAGAAACAACTGGTTGTCTGCCGAGCTTGATGAAACTCAAAGCGGCCATGGCCTTAAGCTCCATGAAGCTCCAGCTGCCACCTGCCATGATCGCGAGCTCCCGAGCTCCTTCCTTCCAATGAAACTTAGAGTGGCCGTGGCCGAGAGCTGGAAAAAGCTTCAGTTGCCAAGGCCAGGAGTTTCTATCAATTTTTGAGATCCCAATCGCTGTCAAAATCCACAAAGTTGAAAATCAATGCGATAATAAGGAAATGTGCTTTCTCTTGCAACGCGCAATTCCCCTCATCCTTTTTTCTTCTTTTTGATTTCTCATGGATTCATGAACCTGCATTTCATTTCCGCGTCAAGATTTGAACTTTGAAGAGACCCATTTCTAGATTTGCTCTCTTTTTTTTTTTTTGGTTTAAATTCTTGAGGGGTTTTATTATAACTTTAAAAATCATGGGTTTTGTCCAAATATTGCGTGGAATTTCCGGTGGGTTCCATCTTGAAGAAGCGTTCCTCGACAGCACATGTCTTTTTTTTTTCTTTTTTCTTTTTTTGAGATCGGAAAAAGTGATTTTCATAACTAGCTCAAGGGGTTCGAGTATAAAATACTTGAATCAGAACGTAACAAGGCCCAAAGGGCTTTCGCGATGGGACGAACACGGCTCATGGTTGGGGGGTTAGAATTCCTGGGAGGGAGCTGGCCATGCTGGTCGAACCGATTTACCAATCTCTGGTAGAGATGATTTTGCTGCAGAAGACCGAGGATCTTCTCGCCGAAATACCAAAGGCGAAGTGGAATTGCGGCGATTGCTGGACGCCTATACAATTTCAATCATGCTCCCCTTTTATTAAAACACAAAAAATTGCTTTCATTTGAATTTATTAGTGGCCCCATATCGGCCCCATGTGATTTAAGAGAATAATAAGACAAGGCCGGTCAAATTTTCATAACGGGAGTTAACGAAGAGAATTGATTGCATTTTCCGAAAGTTTTAGAACTCAATTCCATTTTCAAGTACATTTGTCCCCATTTTAGCATTCTCATAAAAAAATTCAAAAAAAAAATTGAAATGAAATCGATTACCGTCTCATGGAGCTCCCAAAGTGGTAAAGTGTTAATTTTTTTGCATGTCTTCAAGAGAGCGAAATGAAGTGATAAATTGATTAGAATTGTGGACATTTTTTGGATTATTGACACCTAAGTTTTAGCCCAAACGTTTTGTTTATGTATTTTCACAAAGAAGAAGAAGAAGAGAGAATTGCGAGGGCCAAGGATCTGAGTGTGACTAACCAAGCTCTGAGGGATCAAATTGCAATTGAAACAGCAAGTTCGGGGGGGCAAAATCCAATTTCTAAGAGTTGGGGCACCAATTCGTAAGTTTTTCAAAACTTGTACAAGCCCTTAAATCACCATTTCTATCACTTTGACCCCTAATTAACTTTGAAATTGAACTTGGGCCAAGTTGAATTGATCAAATCGAGCCAAAAGGACCAAATTGCATTAAATAGGGCACTGTCGGGCACAATCGAGAAAGAAAATGACCAACTTTGATTAACTTTTTGCAAAGTTGGGAAAAAGAAACTTTCAAAGTCTCATCAGGGACTTAAAGTAACATACGTCAACTTTCCCATTGATCAAAATCCCCAGCTAAATTGGTGGATTAAAGCGCTCAAGCCAGCTGACAAAACCCAGTCCATGATTTGGCCATAATCCGAAGCTCTTGAGTAAGCAACTTCATGACCCCACCATATCCTATTCAACTGCCCATTCAGACTGATTTCTTGTGAAGGTGGTAGACAATTAAGGTCCGTTTGGTAATGATTCTGATCTGAAAAAGTAATTCTAATTAGAATCATATTTTTTTATTCTGTTCCCTAGAAAATTTTTAGAAAATCAGAACGCGTTTAATAACTGCACAAAATTTCTATTTTCGGAACAGAAATGCATTTGGTAAATGTACAAAATATCTGTTCATGG
Organism: Rhodamnia argentea; assembly: GCF_020921035.1. Lineage (NCBI taxonomy): Eukaryota > Viridiplantae > Streptophyta > Magnoliopsida > Myrtales > Myrtaceae > Rhodamnia > Rhodamnia argentea. The sequence goes on from NC_063152.1 coordinate 17,828,141, forward strand.
GAATAATAAGAAGGGGAGAATTCTATTTTTAAAATATTTTTCCTTTCTTTAAAAAAAATTTAAATTTTTTTTAACTTTTTCAAAAATTTTAAATTCCCCCCTTTTTGTATTTTTAAAATTTTTTAAAAATTTTATATAAAAAGTTTTAACTTTTGATTAAATTTTAAAGCTTATTTTTGAATATTTCATTGTTGGTAAATTTTAAATCTAATTTTATTTTTTTTAAAGTTCGGAAGTCGGCGTGGAAGCCCACATGGACTTAATCTTTTTAAAAGAACTAAGACTTTGCTCTTTTTCATGATTCTCAAAAGTGATTTTTTTTTTTTTAGAATCAATTTTTTTTAGTTCTTCTTTTTGCTCCAAAACTATTTTGAGGAACAGAATTAAAATCATAATCATTTACATTACCAAATATGTTTCTGATCCTTTTTTGTTCTGGAGAACATAATCATATAATCAAAATCATTGCCAAACAGGTCCTTAATATGTGTGAAAATGGACAAAATTTGAGTGTGACATGCTTATTAAGGAACGTGAAAGTCGAAGCCAATACAGCTCAATCAATAGTTGCAAAAGTTTGAAAATTCCGTTAAGTCAGATAGTGGGTGAAGCAGCTCAGTTGGCAGGCTTGATGTGTGAGAAACGATTGACCAAAAGCTTGCTCAATTCAATGGATAAAATATTTGCAGCAATCTCTTTTCAAGCATAAATATTTCGAGACAAGATGCAGTTCAGGGAGCTCTTGAGGACCCCATGAATCAACTCATAAAAACAATTTCAACCCCAAAATTCTAGGCGAACACTTTGGGAGATAAATTAAATTTTCACAAACTTCCGGCCCAAACTAGTCAAAACTTTCACCCTAGAGAGTGAAAGTACATTCAAAGATCTCTCCAACCATAGGTCGCACGTCCCAAGTAGAGATTGGAAAGGCCTCTTAAAGCCCACCAAAAGTACTCTCTTCACGGGTCAATGGTGTAAGTACGAAGTTTTTTCAGTATTGGGAGGTTGGTCGTGAGCCGGGAAAACGAGTGATATTTTGAGAAAAAATGAAGGAATTTCGATGCAAACCAAGACTTGGGAGTTAAACTAGATACATCTCGTTGGATTACGTGTCAAAGGTGTCGACGAGAGAGGTCTTGGAGTCGGACAAAAACCTTTGTTGTCAGTTTTCTTCTCTGCAGATCCCATTTTCAAGTTTGAAGGAGCCAACGTCCAGGCGCCTTCAAAGGGTAATTTCTTGGATTCCTCGGCTAAGAGCCACTTCATGCAGCAACTAAGAAGCAAGTTAAGGATCCTAGATGTATTTTTGTTCATTGTTGAGCATGGTTTGACCATGGAATATCAAGAGGCAAACCAGCCCAAAAAAATGACTTTTGAGGCTGGAATTTTTTGAAGGTGTTGAACAAGTTTCAAAAGCCTTTGCATAAACACCTTGCTAAGCTATCTTAAATGCATTATATGTCCTTGTGAGCTTGATGCATGTTATATGGGAGTACAAAAGATGCTTAGATCAGCTTGGTTTGGTCTTTAAGTATCTATGTGAACCATGATATTGCTTAGAAACTTGAGCCAAAACCTGAGCCGATCCACACCGGCTCATGGCTGGCCGGTGTGGATCATGTGTGAAGGCCGTTTTGACGTATGGAGCCAATCGTTCTCCGAGATGTTTGTCGCATTTGAAATTCCATTGTACATACTTGCATTTGGATCAAGTACACTTTCCTATGTGTCTAGCAGGGGGCTTGAATCTGAGTCGACAACCTGTTTGCCTATTTGCAAGTTGATATGTTTATCTTACATTACTTTTTATCCTAAAAAAAAAGTTAAAAGTAAATTTCATCACCCGAAAAGTCCCAAACGGGTAATGTGTCAATTTTTGAACTTGCCTGTTACTGATACGAGGTGATAAATTTATTAAAATACTAGATATATTTTCTATATCGAGTGACAAGTTTGTTGAACTTCCGCAAGTTCTTCGCAGAGAATGATATTGTCTGTATCTTTTTATGGTAGTCATTTTTTTTTTAAAGTTTTCACAAATAGGAATACCCTCTTCGCAAAGAATGACATCGTTGATTATTTTTTTCAGCTTTGTAATCGTGTGTGTGTGTGTGTATATATATATATATATATATATATATATATATATATATATATTTATATTTATATTTTAAATAATGTTGATTGAGAACATATTCCCCCTACGTGGCCCTCATTCTTAATTGGCCCGATCCAATTTAGGCGTGAGAAGCTATGACAGGTAGACCATGCTTTTTAGAAATAATTTAAACTATTTATTATAAACAAACTTAAAGAATATGAAATTAATGAGCAAATATAATATGTACCGAAAGGAAATGCTGTATTCTAGAATTAGATAAGACTGAGAATTGACTATAACAATTTTTAGAATTACCATCCTAAAATCAATCACCTTTATTAATGCTTAAATAGATAAGACACCTCCCATGTGACATATTTTCTCTTGTAATACCTTGAGCTGAAAGACCGCGGACGCCCACTAGTCTCTTGTTTCCAACGCCCGAAAGTGCGATGTCAACGGTTCTGGCTAGAAGGTGGGCAGAAGTTTCCTTTGCTTCGGTCAATTTAAATCCCCAAGAACTTTCCATTGACTTTCTCACAATGGTTGACTTTCCATCACAGCACTTCCCTTAAAAGAAAAATCCATGACACAGCGCGATTATCCACCGACTATTGATTCGATTCAGAGGAACTCTTGAAGAAGAGGACCAAAGGTCGAAGACGAAGCCGAAAAATGGGGTTTGTCGTGTTCGTGTCGCTCCCGATGCTGATCCTCTTCGTCGTCCTGTGCTTTGCATGCTACCACATGGGCAAGCGACGGGGCCAAGAAGAAGGCCGGATCCTCGCGGCGCAGGAGCTCACTGCGGCCAATGGCATTTCCCAACTGCCACCGCCACCGGGATATCCTCCGCCACCGCCACCGCCGCCGCAGTACTTCCCTTCTCCTTCTCCTCATAATCCAAATCCCACCTACATCAAGCAAGAAAACGGCACGAGTTTTTAGCAATTTTTGTGTGAAAATTATCGAGAAATCCGAGAGGGTGATGAGTGCCTTTGTTTCAAGACTATGGGAATGTGATCATGTCATCAGCGGTATAAATTGTACTTTGAGTTCATCGTCAAGCAATTTATTATGTGTAACATCTATTTTGAGATATCTGCAATCTGTCCTAGTCTGTGTTCCTTAATTAATGTAATTTTTTTGGTTTAGTTTTGATTTCTATAGTAGTGACTTTATTCTTTTCTTTTTTTCTCTAAGCTACTTAATTTAATTGTTTTTTAATATTACTCATAATTTGTTCATTATGAACCTTTCGTATCATTCATTCTCATACCTCCTTTTGTTTCCATTTTATTTTTTCGATAATCATTTAACACATGTTGAGGCTATGTTTGTTTCACGTACAATGAATGACTTGAAAAAAATAAATTTCTCAAAAAGTAATCGCTCATATTGTTTTAAATAATTAGTCAATGAAAGCTATCTTAATTATCGACGCGATGACGACAATATGTGCAAACATTTTTATGGACATTGAAAACATTTTCGTTCATTTGTTTTTTGTAAGCAATATAACGATCATTTTGAGAAAAATATTTTTCAAATTATTTATATTTCGCGAAACAAACGCACCTTAAATCAACTCCACAGATAACTAATCTTTTGCACTTGTCCTAAGAGTGGCGTTTTTCCCACTCCTTTTTTGGCTTAAATACTCCATATTTTTAAGTTCTAACCATATTAACCCTTGTGTGGTCCACAACTTCTCTCACCTTTTTTGTTTTGTTTCTTCTTTTTCTTTCTTTGCAGGTCTCACCTTCCTTTTCCTTCTTCCTTGTCTGCTAGAGAAAATTCTTTCTTTGCATGTTTTTTACGTCACTATTCTCGTCTTGTTGTTTATGAATTTGAGTTCATGCCAAAGAGTTTCAATTAAGCATATGAGCTTGTCAATGCTAAGAGCACATGATGGAACCTTGATCTTCCTAGTGAGAGGCTTCCAAGATTTGCCCATCTTCCATGGTCATTCCACCATCATAAGCATCCTCCTGATCTTCTTTCCACAATCACCATGTGGTCGAAGTCCCCCAACTTGGATCCTCAAAAGCATTGACTTGTTTGCTTTCATCAAGGCCAAACCGTGGTCCATCTTCGACCCACCGATACCACTGCCGCCCCTGTCGGCCGATCGCTGCATTTCAAAGTACAACCAGATCGATTTGTACCCCCTCAAAGCATCCCTTTAGAGTCCGAGGATGTGCTCGGCCCGATCAACTCTGCCATTGACTTGTTGTCCGGTGTAGGTGGCATGAGGACTGTTTTGGCCAAAGAACTTGCTAGGTACGTCCAGCTCAATGTCTCAGGATATGCTAACGATGAGGCGGAGACAATGAGGTGGCCGAATGTCCATCTCGAGAACTCGACAGCTCGAGGCAAGCGCCGGTGATGACATAGAGGATGATCTTTTTATGGGACTTGTTGGGGTTATCATTGTATGTTTACCTAGTCTTTGTGCATTCAATCTTTGGTAGTGTGAAAGCAAGCCTGTGGGAGTTCATGGGCTTGTAAAATTGAAATTCATATGAGAAATAGAATGTCCTGAATTGCAAAAAAACTGTGTTGAACGTTGGATCCGCAAGAGAATTTCTTGCAAGAGAGCGAAAAGAGAAGTTAGAAGGAAGAAGAAAGTAGGTTCCACAAGAAAAGAAAAGAAAAAAACAAAGCAAAACAAAAGGATTGAGAGTTGCAATTGAAGTGATGAGCCAAGTAAGGGTTGATATCGTCAAAACACAAAGATGAGGAGTGTCTAAGTAATATGAGGAGTGAAAAAAAGCACGGTCCTTGTCCTAACTCTAATTGTTATTTGCAAATTAATTAAATCTAAGCTAAAAATCAAGCGTACTTTGACTTCATTGCCAGGCATTTTAGTTAAATTGAAAACTTATATTGAGATATCTGTTATCCCCCGTTATTGAGGACTCATATTAAGTGCAATGTGTTGTTGCTGTTTTTTAAGAATGCCCAGAAACTCGATCTGCAATTACTTAGTTAAAAGGACAATAATACTCCAAATTCAATCGACTGTGGTAGTTTTAAGTATTCTTTTTCTTCTTGCATTAAATTCCATTAGCTTATTATATGGGTGAACTAGCATGATGGCCCAAGCAATGCGCCGGACAATTATGTAGAAACTGCGACAAGAAAAAGATAAATTATTACTATAACTATCAGGGAGTTGAATATCAAATTAGGTAAAATCACAAAAACGGTCTCTTCAAATTACCTATTGAAAAATACTAAGTTCTTAAATCTCCTAACTACCGAGGAAAAGCAATTTGAGCGAATAGATTGCAATGGTCCTTATAACAATACAAGCACAAATTGTAGGAGAAGTGAAAAGGGAATAATTATCCAAAAAGTCCTAAATTTATTGCACGACGATCAATTTTGTCTTAATTTTTTTTAATTTGGTCAACTTAGTCATATAAATATAGTTCTTTTGATCAATTTTGGTTGGAATAGCTGATGTGGATGCCGATTGTTGTATGTTTCATAGTTAGTGGACAACACGGGTGGACTTGGATAATTTTTGTAATTTTTTTTAAATTTTTTAAGAACTTCGTAATTCTTTGTTTTGATATTTGTTTTACTTTTCCCAACATGAATCATCCTAGAAGGACGGCAAGGGCTTGGCGACCCTTGCCCAATGCCTATGAAAGTCGCCGGCCTTTTGGGAAGATGCACAGTAGAAAGAAAAAACGGAAACAAAAAAAGTAATAAAAAAATCAGAAAATTTCAAAAAATATTTTAAGATTTTCTACATTAGTAGCGGCCTTATCATGTAAATCGGTTGGTGTTTTCATCACAATTTCTTCTTAAAATTGGGTGAAAGAACTATATTGGCAAATCGCTAAAGGGTTTAGGATTAAATTAGTCAAAATGAAAATTTTAAAACTAAATTGATCGCGGTCCATTAACAAGTTTAAAATTTTTTGGACAATTTTCTCAAATAATAGTTAATGATTTATGTTGGTTGAGCCTAGCAGAAGTATGTAGCACCCTCGTATTATTTTTTTATTTTTAATATTTTTTGGGGTCAGATCATCCTCGTATGATCACGTGAGCTGTTTGACAGCCTGTGTAACTTGTAAGAATTGAATGTTCCTTTCGTCTCCAAAGGAGGTCGGAGAAACCGGGATAGAGCATAGGATTCCGATGCCCCACGTGAAGATATTGCCAGCCGGCTGGATAGAGCCCACTATTTACCAAGAAATGTAGGACCCAACATTAAGGGTGTGCTTTTTTTTTTTCTTTGGTAAAGGGACCCAACATTAAGGATGTGTTTCACAAAAAATTAAATTTAGAAAAAATTTTCCAAAAAATAAACGCTTGTATCTTTTGGAAAAATTCGGGCGCGTATGGTGACGCTCCTCTTTTAGAAATCAACTTCCGGTAGGAAGTTGATTTTTCTAGTTCTTTTCAAAAGCAGAAGTTGATTTTTCTACTTCTACTTGTAGAAGTTATTTCGATAAGAGAAATTCGTTTAATAACAATTAAAAATTTCTACTTCTAAAATATTATTAACACAAAATATTCTATCAAAAATTATTATTGGAGGCCGAAAAAATTTTAGTTCATTTTTTAACTTTTAAAATTTCTTTAGAAATAATTTTTACTAAAAAATTTATTATTTAATTTTTAAAATAAAAATTCATTATTTATTTTTTGCTTTGGTGACTAGAGACGACAACTCGACGGCGGCGGCGGACTCCACGGTCGATGGTTGGCGACGGTCGCGGTTAACGAAGATTGGCGGTCGCGCGCGATTATGCCCGGCAAAGGTTGGCAGTAGGCGGTGATCGGTGGTCAACGGTTGATGGCGCCGATGGTCGGCGATCGAGGGCGGAGATGGGCTGCGGCTAGAGGAGGTTTGAGGTGGGCGAAGGCGGGCGATGTTCGGCGGTTGGCGGTGGTCGTGGGCTGCGATCGGTGATGGTCCGCGGTGGCGGAGGTTGGTAGATGTAGATATGATCGAAAAGATGGTGACAGCGTAATAAAGAGGGGATGATGTGAGAAGTACTTTGAGTTAGAGAAGTTATTTTTTTTAACTTCTTAAATTGGGAGAAACATATCTTCGGAGGTGAAAATTTTTACCAAACGGCTTTCTGCTCCAGAAGCATTTCAAGAGCATAAATTCACTTCCAAAAGTGTTATCATGTGCACCCTTAATCAACGGAAAATATTTTCATTATCGATAACACTTTATTCCAAACTGTTTTCACAGTGATGAAAATATTTTGCATTCATTCATTTTTATGAGTGATACAAGCATTTATTTTTTGGAAAATATTTTTTAGATCTTTGATTTTCCATAAAACAAAGACACCATAAGATTCAAAATCTGACAAAAAGAAAAACATTAAGACTTCACCAACAAAAGAAAAAAACAGAATTTAAGTTGCAATTGATTCGTCCGCCAAATCATCTTTAAATTATTGTAGTTTTTGTTAACGACTGCTTCCACAGCACTTGCTAATCATATATACGAGGAAATATTTCATTTCGCGACGCGTAATTAAGCGTAACAGGAAAGGGGAAAAAAAATAGTGTCTTGAAAATTGCAAAATTCCATTTGCTAGATAGACGCTCTTTAATGAAGTCCCCACTAACAAAATGGGTGCAGCCCAAATTCACTTTTCTTGCAAAAAGAAATAAAAATAGATGATAAAAGAACCATAATAATGGCTTGCCTTGAGATGATTGGTCAATCAAAAAGTAGCCGTTGGAAGCTTGAACGTTGAGCCTACTTTATGCGCCTTCTCTCCCCGAACGTTACAGGTGATTCCTTAAAACTCCCTGTGTTCTTGTTTGTTTATTACTGTCAAGACCCCAGTCTCTTCTGGACAGAATCTATTCTGGGAAGTGTCCTGATTAAACAAGCAGCCGCTTCTCTCTCTATATATTCCGCACGCCCCGTGTTTCACAGCTGAACCACATCTCTCTCTCTCTCTCTCTCTCTCTCTCTCTCTCTCTTACAGTCATTTTCTCAGATTGATTTAGAAGAAGAAGAAGAAGATGGGTTTGGTGGTGGTGATATCGCTGCCGCTGATACTGTTCTGCTTATTGCTCGGCTTCGGTTGCTACTTCTTTGGAAGAGCCCGAGGGAGGAAAGACGTACACACCAACCCCCAAGTGTACGGCGTCCCGACCCCGCCTCCGGGCACTTATGCTTCGCCGCCGCCGCCCCCGCCGGCCACCAAGATGCCCCCATCCGACCAAAACGTCTGAACACTCTCGCCTCCGTCCTTAAAAAAGAGCTCATCATGTAGATTTCTCTTCGAAGTGGGTGTGCTTTTCTCATTTTTCCCTGAATTTCGTACTTACTTTGATAAATTCTTTGTTGGGTATATATGGGCCGATTGAGGTTGAGGTGGTGTATGATGAGCAATGAGCATATGAAGTGAGTGCGTGTGTTTGAGGCATTTGTTGTGTTGTATGAAAGAAAGAAACCATGTAGAAACTACGAAGTTTGGGAACAAAACCATTTGTAGATTTGGATTGGCTGAGGAAATTGAAGAAGTGTTCTAGCTTGATTAATTAGATTCATATGTTAATTTTCTCGCGATCTTTCTGGAACATTGGAATGCTTTAATTAGGGGAGTCTAGGGAAACTAGCCGAATTAGAAAAACAAAAATCAAGGAATCGACCGGATGGAATCAAATCGAAACAACACTAATCTTCTGACCGAAACCCCGACTTAAAGATTCTACACGGGATTAATTAGGCTGATATGGGTTTCGGTTCAATTCGGACAAACTACCGAGGGATTTACGCAATGCACACGAACAGATCGTTTCTCTCGGGGTTGAATTGTGGAAAATGCACATCCGTACGCATCTAGGATCAACATGCCCCGGCGGAAAGGGGCAAAGGCCTCAAAAAATTTGGAACCTCCAATGTACCAAATTGAAATCTTACTAGCGGCAGACCAATATTTTTCTTTTACGTCTGAAAGTTTGTGACTCTAAATTTGCCACGTGGTTTCCACCCATTCATCTTCATCCTTTTGGTTGGGTACGAAACTTAGGGAGGACATTTGCACCATTCTCGGCAACTTTTGAGAGTCCATGTTTGTTCGATGAGTCTCATGAAGATTAAGTCCGTGTTTGGTTTTCATGGAATTATGGTAAGTTCATATAACTATGCAGTAGTTAGTCCAAGTCAGATGAAACTGAATAAAAGTACATAAAAGCTTTCTCAGAATTAAGGAGAAAGGATGAGGTTAAGACACATCTGACAGCCCAAAATCAAGGCAAAGTATCCATCCTCACATGAGTTGTGATTCAATTGGCTAGCAAATTGGCTCTTCTCGAAAACACGAAAGTAAGGTTTGACCGAAAAAAGAACAAAGAAACACTTAAAGTTGTTCATCTGCGCAATGGAGCTTCTGCAATCTCGTATCACATGTTAAGTTAGTTCCTCGATCTGGGCTGGTCCCACGAATCGAACCGGAAGGACCTCTTTCCAGTTTTTGAGATCGGAAATCGGACCAACCAGTTCCCAAACAATCCAATAAAGCCGGTGGATTATTAAAAGGATGAGCAACACGGATTTTTTTATTTTAATTTATGGATTAGAACTAGGTTTGCATTTAATAAATAAAAATAATAATCGGTGGATTATCATGTTTATGTTAAGAAATATAATGATTAAATAATAAATAATCGGTTCGGTTTGGGCGGTCTAGGACCGGACCTAAAATTATAGGTTCGAATTTTATGGATCTCGATCTTGGACCAAATCGGATAGGTCAGATCCGTGTGGCTCCTGATTGGTTGATCTATCTTGCTCACTCCAATAATCTAATGAGCACACTTTGACCCATTTAGTAGGGGTGAGCAAATCGGACTGATTGGATCGAGAACCGCTTGGACCAGTGGTTTGGTTCTAGGTTTTAGAGGGTGGCGGTCCGGTCCCCGATTCTTAAAATTAGAACCGGTGACCTAGCGGTTCGGTTCCCAATTTCAGAGTCATAAGACCAGGTCGGATCGCCCGGACCGGACCGGACCGGTCGTCATTTATTTATTTATTAAAAGTAACCCTAAAAGTAACGTTTAGTGTTGCTTCTTTCTTTCGCAGCCCTTTTTTTTTCCTACCTCTCTTAGTCTCACTCTCTCTCAAGTCCTAGCAAAGAACCCTAGTAGCTTGACTTCCTCATCCTTCGCCTCTCACGCGTGCGTCTCTCACTCGACGGCTCCGGCCTCGCTAAGTCCCTCTCAACTGAGTTGCGTCCCTCTGGCTCGACTCCTCCCGCTTGCGGACTCAGCTCGAGTCTCGACTCTGGCCTCTCTCTCACTCTGTTTGGCCATTCGTGACTGCAATCGCATCTGATTCCTTGCACGAAATAGTGCACTTCTTGGACACGGATATGATCTTGAAGGCAGCAAGCAAGTCACGATCGGGTGGATGAAAGGCAGGGTGTGTGGAGTAAACCTGAGCTAGTTTGTGTAGATGAACTGTGACGGATCTTATATTGAAGAAACAAAACATGCTATGGTCAGCCCAAAAAAAAAAAAAAACCGTCGGGGAGATGGCCGGGTTCTTAGATCTTAACTGGTTCTATTGGGCTGCTTGGAAATCGGACTGGAAATTGCTCACCCCTATCATTTAGCACGTCAAAAAAGGTAGTTTTATCATCCATTACGAAGATTTTCTTAGAAGCTATGTGATTTTCCTCCCATTATGAATTACACGAAAAGATGTCTCTGGAATTTCTGGTTCTGTCGACCCAATTTGAGACGTGTCGTGCTTACTTATGTCAACATGTGTTTGCCTTATGCAGTACAACCCTAGAGATATCGTAGAATATTAACAATTTTACCCAACAAGTTACAAAAAATCCAAAGGTCTTTTTGGCCTAGAGAAAACAATATTTGATGGCATTTAGGCTCGTTTGTTCCACGAAAAATAAATAATTTTTAAAATATTTTTCTGAAAATGATCATATTTTTGGACGATAAAAATATTTTTTATTCACTCATTTTTGTAGGTGATAAGAATGATTATTAAAAAAAATACTTTTCAAATCATTTATTCTCTTCCAAACAAATGAAGGCTTAAAGTTTTGTGATTGATTGGACAAACAATCTCATCGTTCTATGGAAAAGTAATTCACAACTATTAAGCTATTAGGTAGTAATAGGGGTGCACATGGTCTAGGTTAGTGCGGTTACCTCAGGAATTGGTGGTCAGACCGATGGTCCCATGAGGTCCAATGGAACTGGTAAAATGAAAATAGAAGGGAAATGTATTCAAAAAAAGGAACTTATTCCTTTTACATATTTACGTACAATATTCTCGTCATTCACATGGGGATGTCCATGTCATAGTGAATATCGAACACAATGTTTGATATTGTGTGTAGTTATGTGAATCTCATTTCTACGTACTATATTGTATTTAATGAGAAAACAATTTCGCGGGAAATTTTTTTCCCATGTCCAAGTCCCTTTCTTTGCCTAGAATCTCATTTTTACGAATACTAATTGTATTTAAAAAATTTAAAAAAAATTGTACGTTAGATTGGGCAGTCCATTGGTCTAGTTCCCGGTTCGGTTCAATTTCCCCTAAAATAGGGAATCGGATCTCTTGGACACCGATTCCACCTTGAGGAACTGTGGATTGAACTAGTGATCTCCAGAATAGGATCAAACCCGTCGGTTCGTTTCGGTCCGGGCGGTTCCCGATCCGGTCCAAGTAATTCTCGATTCGATCGGTCCATCTTGCTCACTCTTATTAGTAATTAGGGGTGTCCAAACCAAACATTATACCCGAATAGAACCATGAAACGACCTGACCAATACCTGAAAATTTGAGAATTCATGGCTTGGGTCTTGTTTGGGTCAGGTAATGACTTAAATTATGGATATTATAAAGATTTTGGGTTGGGTCGAGTTGGGCCGAGTCGGGTTGGGTTGGGTTTTGGATCATGTTTGTCATGTGTGAATGTTGCTAACTTATCTAAATTTCATTTTTCAGTAGCAATTAGTCATATCTTATATTAAATTTCTTCATTGATTTTAGCATCTTTAGTTTTGTTTAAAAAAGGATATTCCTTAAACTATCGAAAAAAATTAATTCTTTTTTCATTGTTTTTTTTTTATAAAATAAGAAAGGAAGCATGGGATAAATGGATAATACTATGTCAAGAATCATTCGAAAAAATAAAATATAAAAGGGAAACAAGAGAGGATTAAGGGTGTGTTTGGGAAGGGCTTTCTCAAGGGGCTGTGGGTGTCCAAAGCTTCATGGGCCAAAGTCTAGGTGTTTAGAGATGTTTTTCAAAACATCCTTAGATGAAAGTAAGCCTCCAAAAGTCTGAAAAGCATAAGGCAGACTGTTGCCTCGGCTTTATAGCATTCTCGGCATGCTGCCGAGAATGAACAATGCTTTTTTTATTTTGCCTTTATTATCCTCATATTTTTACTATAATTCCAAGTTTAGCCCTTGCTCTTTTTGGAATCTAAATGCAGCCATAAAACATTGCCCTCACATTTGGAGCTCCCTCACGATCAGCCACAATGACCTCTCCTCAATTTGGGCTTCAAGCATCGACCAAACCTCAAGCAAGGCGACGTCGAAGTCACGCGATCTCGGGCGAGTAACGACAAGGCCGCCCGACCTCGGGTGTGCCTCTCTCAACTCTAGCGTTGGGCAAGCCGGGCGGTAGATCTGGACTTTGATGTCGTATGAGTCGGGCGAAAGGTAAACACAGCCGTGTGACCACCGGCGACTTGACGCCGAGGTCCCGTAACCTCGGGCAAGCAACGACGACCGCCCGACCTCGGGCGTACCTCTCTCGAGTTTGGCGTTGGGCAAGCCAAGCGGTAGATTTGGACTCTGATGTCACATGAGTTAGGCGGAAGGTAATCGCCACCGTGCGACCTTCGAAGACTCGATGCCGATATCACACGACCCCTCGCTTATGTCTGTTGCACTAGCTAGGTGTTTGTCCATCTCCTCCACCACTGTAAACTCCCAAATTTGCAAGGAGAAGATGAACATGACGTGGGCAAATTAAAATAAAAAGTGAGCAGTGCGTGGGCTTTTTTAGGCTTGGGCAGTTTTCTTTTTTCAATTTTAAACAAATTAGAATAAAAAAAATCTAAATAGGTCAATCACTTTCCAAAGATATGTTCACTAAACAGCATTTTTTCAAACTTTCTTCTCAAGGCACTTTTCAATTATAGTTTACCAAACAACTTTTGCATTTTACCAAATCCCTTCGGACTAAAGATATTTATATTTTCTCAAAGACTTTCCTGAAAAGCCTTTCCAAACACAGCCTGAATTAATTGGCTATACAAGCAAGGAAGGTCATGCACATTCCTCTATTGTCCAGTTTTCACACCGAATATGTGTGAATTTATTTTGCCAAACACGATTTTTTTAAATTCTTCTTTATCTATATTAGAAAGACCAAATTTTTTGTTTTCAAATTTATACAAGCAAATATGAAAAGTGTTTGTGGTGTGTTCAAAACATCGATATCTAGAAAATATTAAGCAAAATTACGTTATTATGAAATAGTTGAATCATTAAATAATAGAGGGAACTATACACAATACCAGTAAATTGCAAAAATCATATATTTGTACAGAAAGAGAAGAATATTTTAGGCATGGTTTTTTCAACAAAAAAATAAATGATTTGAAAAATATTTTCCTAAAATTGATGAGTTATATCACTTAAACTAATTAGTTAATAGAAAATATTTTCATGTTGACAACAAGTTATGTCGAAACATTTTCATAGATGATGAATATATTTTCCCATTAATTCATTTGTTAAGTGATATGGACGATCATTTAAAAAATGGACCCTTATAATATGAATTTAAAAAAGCAAAGCACATTCCTCTATCGTTTCAAACCGACCGTTTTGGATTACGCCTTTAATGTTCGAGTCTTGTTTGGTTTGGGTCAAGCACATTCCTCTATTGTTTCGGGTTGGATTGGATATCATGGAAACACGACCTGACCTGATCCATTGACACCCCTATCAGTAATAGATAAGGGCTTTGAGTTTATTAAATAAGAGTGAGTCACAAAGCGACCTTATTCTTAATATTGTACATGGTATGCATTTTAGCACACAATCCACTGTCTGGATTAATTTATTTTCATTTTCACTTCCATTTGTAAACAATGAAACAATTTGAAGTGTTTCTAACTTGCTCAATGAAGAATAAGGTTTGGTTATTCCAAGTTATAAATGTTTATTTAACATAATTTCATTGAAAAACACGTGCCATAAATGTCGATTATACTTTTTTCTTTATTTCATTCCTCCATAACACCTTACATTCCTATGTTGTATGGTTCAAATATAAAATCAACTAGTTAGAACTAATGACATCTATATATTGTTAACATTGAAAAGTACCCCATTTCTTGGTTCAAAATAATACCATTAGTATTTGCGAGACATAAGAAAACTCTAATTATTTCAGAGGCGAACAAAAGTTCCAAAAGCACTGACAGATTTTAGGGGATCACTATGAATGATAATGACGTGCGGTTGCCACTAAATTTGCAATTTTATCCCTAAAAAAAAATTCAAAGATGCCAATAGCTTTTATTAATTTAATCATAGACAATAAGAAAATGTTGGTTCTTGAATAGAATAACTCTTTGATGTCCGAATTTCCCTTATCAAATTCATTTTTCTAGTTATGAAAAGTAAATATTTCTGCTAAATCTTGTTAGTAATTTATTTTATCCATACTAATCCTAACGATATATTCATGTCGAAAGGTATTTTCTTTTTTGTAAAGAATTACATATGTGAAGGTAGCCGAAATACCGCAATCATTCACGAGGGTACTTTCTTCCAACTGAAAGTTGCACTAAAGTAGTCTTAGGATGCGCTTTGGGAGAACATATGGGAAAAGCATTTGCATGTATATAAAGAATTTTAGACCAAAGGGTTTTCACAAGATGCAAGTAGTCTTTGATGAGTAATTTTTTTACAAACTAAAATATCCAATCTGAAGAATTATTCTTCAAATGAAAATTTAAAGAGAGAGAGAGCCTGCATGACCTACATGAGGGCCGCAAATTAGGCCACCTAGCTCGGGCGCACGGCCGCCAAGTCCCCAGGCGAGGAGGGTCTCGTGACCTCAAGTAACGACACACCAAGGTTGCGATGCCTCAAGCCTTGTCGGAGGTCACACGACCTAAGGTAAGGCCTGCCTGTGCCAAATTTGGTTTGTTGGCGTTAGATCTAGCTCACTGGTGTTCAATCTGGGCTCTTTGGCAACTTCAGGCATTGTTGGTTAGATATGCATAGTAAAGCCAGCAAGGGTAAAATCGGAATTTTAGTTTGGGAATGGAAAATTTGGAAGGAAGAAATCGCATTTTGAAAATGCTAGATTTCACTTGTTTTTTTTTTTTTTTGGGTCGAAATGCTAGCTTTCACTTAAAGGCTCTTGAAATTTAGAGGCCCAAAGTCTCTTGCCTTGAGTACACAAAGAGTCGGGCCAGGCGGTCCGCCCGCCCACTGGACCCGTTTATTAGACCGGACTAATCCGCATGTGCAACCCCGGTCCGATCCCAGGAGATCCCTCAACGTAGCGCCCGTGGAATCGAGTCCAAACGACTCGAGAACCAGCGACGTCGTTGCACCTCCCTCGTCGCCCTCCCACTCGCAGAGGAAAGGCCGAAAGGGAGAAACGCTCGAGTGCAGACTCTCTTCCTCTTCCCTGCGCGAGCTTTCTCTCTCTAGAACCATAGACCGACCTTTTGCTTGGATAGAGAGAGAGAGAGGGTGGGAGATAAACAATGGCGTCGTCATCGGGCTCAGGCGAGGTCACGACGGAGAGAAGAGGAATACCGGGCGCTCAATTCGTGGAAGATGTCCAGACTTACCTCGCACAAGCCGGCCTCGACGTCAACTCTGCTCTAGCCTTTCTCCAAGAGCGGTACTCATGAATCGCATGCTTATTGGTTGTGTTTTTGTGTTCAATGTTTGCCAGTGTTAATATCTAGCTCATCTGATCTTCGGGAGCTAATTTTTCAAAGCTTGATTTGGTCAAAATAAATGCTGTTACGCGCTTGACCTAGCGAGGGAGGTCTGGGGATTTGCTGCTTATAGGCGTGTCTGGTTGTTTAGTTTCGTTTTCGGCTGTAGTTCGGAAGTCAAGTAGCATACGTGGATCGATTTTTCAATGCTCTGTGGAAATTGTCCTGTACAAGCGGCGGAAGATGCTGGGAAAAGAGATGTTTATTGAAATTTTGGATTTTTTTATTTATCCTTAGAGAACTTGTGGTGATTAGTGGGATGATACTTGCAGGCTTCAGCAATACAAGCTTGTTGAGATGAAACTCCTAGCTCAACAGAGGGATCTTCAGGTGTGATGTTGTAGTTCGCTCTGTTAGTTTAATTTGGATGTTGCGGTTCTTAATTACTGGCTTTCTATAATGCTTATTCTTGTTGGCAAAGGTTTCCTGACTCCATTGTTGCTAGTTTGAGATTTGTTATTATCAACTGCGCTTTAGATGTGCGTGTACAATTTCTCATCTACTGGTTCTTTTGTGTCGTTATACCTGCTATTGAATTTGCTGTTGAGTTACATTTCGTTGTTCATTTTCTTCATGTGATCACAAACAATGACCCAGATACAAGTGTACTGTTGAATACCATAGACACTATCCCTCCTGTCTGCCCTTGTGCTACCACTGGACCTCGTTTCTTTCTCCTCTTTTCTCTTTTGGTGGTTTTTGTAAAATATAAACAACACGGTGTTGAAATGTTCTGCAATGGTTACCATGGAGGTGGGTGTACATGCATTGGTGGGTAGACCTTCTTTTAGAGCTTTGACGCATTTAAGTGTGCTAATTTTTTCTTGATTTTTAAGAGCTATAAAGACATGATTAAGATGATTATTTAGTTTAAGAAAAAAGAAATGTACTAGGGTAAGACAGACAAGAAACAAAACAAGAAGCTTGTCAGTTCTGAGTTCTGCCTTTCGTAATGCATTGCTTATTGAATACTGTTTTCATTAATGCAATGGGCATATCCTCAATTTTCTGTTTTTTTAAGTTCAACTTTAACCTCTTCTCAAATTCAAGTGAGTTTCACTTTTCCTGTAAAGAGGATTAGAATAAAAAGTTAAAACAATCCAGGTTAGCACCTCTTTGATGTCTTACAATGAATTTCTCTTTACGTTGACTTGATAGATCTGAGTGCGCTTGGTTCTTTTTTCCGACTGTAACCATTGGTGAATTGGGAACTTGAGCACTTTGTTAGTATGTTAATGTTTACTTTGTCAGCATGATACTTTTTCTTTTGTTTGTTACTGGGTTGTTAATTCAATGTCTATTTTAAATGCCAGGCAAAAATTCCTGATATTGAGAAGTGTTTGGACATAGTCGCTACTCTACAGGCCAAGAAGGGTTCTGGTGAGGTTCGTTGTCTCACGCAACTCGTGCTTCTGTCTATGTGAACTAGATTTTGGGGGAATTTCCTTTTTATTTTCCACAAGTTGATAGCGAAGTGGTGCTTACCTGCTTTTTAACGACAAGCTGTGGATTTCGGTAATTTGGTTGAGGGGTGCCTAATTGATTGACAACCTTGTGTTGCAATGATGAGACTTTGAATCTTGACATGACATGATTGCAGTTACTTACCTCTGAGCAAATTAGATCATGATGTTCACATGTAATTAGAATGAGAAAGAGACTTTCCTTCTAAAATGCTTGCTTGGCCCATTTATGGAAATGAAAAATGTTGATGCACATCACTAAATAGTAAGCCTTAGTTATGCTCCCCCTGTTAGGAAATTTTCTCATTTAAAGGTACGAGTAACATGCAGATTAGGTGTTGCATCCTGCATGTCGTACCTTATTAATCTTTGTTTTATACTTTATCACATCAAATGGTTTTGTCATTGAAATACTTCGGTATTATCTCCATGTTTGGCGGTCGTGCATTAGAGGCTTTCAATTGCTTATCTCAAAATGAGTAGGAATTAACTGCATTTAGGTTCTATTTGAAAAGGGAATCACTTTTGCGGATCCTTCTCATCCTTTGAGAATGAGCAAGAGGATATGAAGAGATATTGTTTTGCTTGTTATTCTAGTTCGGAGCCTTGTATTGAGAAAAAGTGACAAAGAAATGTGAAGATGTGTCTAATTCAGGAGTTCTTTTCTTTTTTTCTTTTTTTTTATGACTGTTTCACATCGGTTGTTATTCTTTTTTCGCTGACCCCTTAGGGGAGTTCAGAGCTGGTTTTAGTATCTTGTGAACAACAGACAATTCATTTGTTTCATGTGTCCCTTCATTTAAATAGGAGAATGCTTTCTTGCTGATTGAATATTATTCAGAAAGCAATAGTTTTGTCGAGCATCTTTTAACAGAGTTATTTACATGAGAGTGAATCTAACAAACTTGGGGTAAGAAGTTAGTCTTAGAAATTTTTAACCATATGTGAAATCTAAAGCCATCTTTTTCCTTAATGCAAGATTTTGAGGCTCTCTTAGTTCTATCTCTAGACTAAAAAAAGGTCAAGATTGGATTGGGTATGATTCAATTCCATGTTCACCACATCTTATCTACCCCACCTTACCAGCAATCTTGTGTAAGAGAACTAAAAATTTGGCCATCTCATTCACTTCTGGTTACCAGTCTCTGCATAAATGGTGAAATCCTACCACTATTTTCTGCCATCAACAAAGTTTCCTGCTCATGTGCTGTAATATCCACATCTCTGCAGCGGACAAGAATCTGCTAGATTAATCCCGCACAATTAGTCCTTCCAAAACATCAACTACGAGGTCGCCAGGCATCCAGCCCCTCTGCCAAGATTCATCTCTCTCTCTCTCTCTCTCTCTCTCTCTCTCTCTCTCTCTCTCACGACACACACACAAAAGTACTGCTATGTGTTGCCTCCATCCTTCTTTACGCTGAGGTTTACTCCATTAAATAAGCTACAACCTTTAACCCTCTGACGGTACATAAACAAATTTGTGATATCTCTCTCAATACGAAAATCCATCCAGCCCCTCTGCCAAGATTCATCTCTCTGTCTCTGTCTGTCTCTGTCTCTCTCACGACACACACACAAAAGCACTACTATGTGTGCCTCCATCTTTCTTTATGCTGAGGTTTACTCCATTAAATAAGCTACAACCTTTATCCCTCTGACGGTACATAAACAAATTTGTGATATCTCTCTCAATACAAAAATCCAGGATTTGAATTGATCAATCATTTCAAGTTGGGGCACACCTTGATGCAACAGTTACTTCACCACTCCATTCCACCACAACGTTGTCCTCTTTTGTCCTCTCTGCATGATACCTGTGATTGAGCATACCATTATGTCGTGCACAATGAACTTGTGTTTCTATTACAGTAAGATTGAACCATGGCCTCAGAACTGGAATTTAAGATTGAAATTCAAGTTGCACGCTTTTCGGTGTGTGTATTTTAACTGAAAAAACTTAAGGGGTATCTGTCAGACTCATGCTATTGACTGTTGAGGTATCACGCGACCGGATCATATTTTTCCAATCCGGAGTTCTTTCTCAGTACATCCCTTTTAGTTCTTTGTATGTCTTAGAATTGAGCAATAGTTTCCTACACAGTTTCTGTTTTTCATCTGGAATCCTTGACAGTCTATCAGTCATCTTTCATGTGTGATGTTAACTAAAAATTTTCTGTGGTCTTATTATGCTAGAAAATATTAAATTAAAAAAATCTTCTTGGTCGTTGATGCTCTCTTAGCTGATCACATCGCTTCTTTTTATCTTTACAAAGCAAGTGGAGGATGCACTAATTTAATTCTTGCCATACTAGGAACTACTTTTGCTGCTGTTCACATGATGTGGAATATCCAATCGTCTTTTCTCCTTTGCAAATGCACTTCTGGAAGCAATATACCTAATAATCTAGGTTAGTGCTTTGAAGAGCCGGTGCTGATCTCAATAAGTGAGGTGGTTTTAGATTTGGACACCTGAATATCGCCAGTATATTTAGCTAGTTGCTTTGATGTCCGAAGGTCCTATTAGAAACCGACATGTGGTGAGATTATTGTATTGGGCTTTAGAACCTAAGACTATCAAAACTTCTACGGCGCAAATGATAATAGCCACCAAGCTGACTGGTTTTTATGGCTCTTTATTCTGTATACAGGCACTCCTTGCTGATTTTGAAGTCTCTGAAGGCATATATTCACGAGCTCGCATTGAAGATACTGATTCAGTATGCTTA
Organism: Rhodamnia argentea; assembly: GCF_020921035.1. Classification (NCBI taxonomy): domain Eukaryota; kingdom Viridiplantae; phylum Streptophyta; class Magnoliopsida; order Myrtales; family Myrtaceae; genus Rhodamnia; species Rhodamnia argentea. Next base: position 17,848,459 of record NC_063152.1, read on the forward strand.
TGGCTGGGAGCAAATGTTATGTTGGAGTATTCATGTGATGAGGTTGTTGTCGATTTTAAGCAATGTCCCTTTCTATCCAATAATGATGTCAACTATTTTATTTATTGCATAAAGTCATGTTGCAGGCCACAACTCTTCTACAAAAGAACTTAGAAAATGCTAAAGCAAGTTTAGAAGTTCTTGTTGCTGATCTGCAATTCTTAAGGGACCAAGTAACAATCACGCAGGTAAGTCAAATTTTTTTTATTTATTTAAACTTGGAGGGCCATGTTTGTTTCAAGCTGTTTACTATGTCAGTTGTAGGTAGGATTGTTGTTGTTGAACTACTGCTGCCGTGAAATTTGTAACTGGCGTGAGGCTATAAATTGCGAAGACAAGCTAATTTGTGACAACCTGGAGTATGGTGATATTGCCTTATGTGAACTTAAAAAAATTTGGAACTTGTTGGAGGGTCATACTCTTTAGTTTAAATCATGGAAAATGTTGGTGGTCCCTTAAAATTTTCTGTTTTGGGGGGAGAAAACAACCCTTGAGAGGTGAATTATATTTTGGCAGGTTACGATTGCTCGTGTGTATAATTGGGATGTTCACCAAAAGAGAATCCGTCAAGCTGGTGCTCCTGCCAAAGACTCTTAAAGGAATCTTTTCAACTCGAATCATGGTAGCAGAATCTGTACTCCTGGATGAGAGTACGTCTTTGATCTCCCCATTTTCGATTGGGTGAATGGATTATGTATCGCTCTGTGATCGCAATGGTTAGACTCTGACAACGAGTGATTTTGGTTAGGTTTAGTTAGATTTACTGCATTACACAAAGCTTGTCATGTAAACGATTTTGATTGAGAACCTCTTGGGCTTGAGCTTTCACTTTCTGTAAGCAGTGCGCTAGTTTTGAGTTAATATTGGGTCCATCCATGTTGCCTCGTTTCGCCTTGACTATGTATGTTTGGTAAGAACTACTTTAAATTTGAATTGGTGGAAAAACATGGGTCTGCCTGGGGTCCACTGGGGAATACATGTCAGCAAGAATGTTTTTGGATCAAGTGACTTAGTGGTGTAGTTTGGTGGGTCTCTTGTTGTCAGACCTTACCTTATCTTAAACCCTTAAAAGGCTCCTGGATCTTGGAGATTTCTATTATATTAGAGCAATGCTGGGTATAGTCTGGTTACAAAGTCTGTGCCATGACAACATCTATATGTATTACTAAAATAAACTTTGCAACTTTCATGTATTTAATGTAAGTACAATATCGATTCAAATTTTCTAGTTAATTAAATTATTTCTAAGGATAAAAATTATTTGTACTTTCTTATTATTAGGTTATATTTCTCCTTTGTACGTAGCATTATGTCATTAACACAACTGAAAGGTGTTCTGTTAAATTGTATTCATGATTTTTTTTCAACGTTAATTGGATTATCTAAGTCTGTTATTATAAGGGGCAGATGTGGGATATGATGGAACCGTTAACCAGCACATATAAAAAAAAACGGTTCTCCATGTACGACTCTACTCCTCTGATAGAGAGGGGCAGCGGGACACAAAACCTTCACGTAAGTTGTCTTTTTACCTTGGTGCTACTCTTTGCTCTCACAAAGAAGATGAAACTGACAATTTTACACTGAGAGATTGAGCTTGTCAACGATGTTTTCCAATGTCATGTAATGGGTAGAGTATGTACAATTATCAATATTGATGTCGCTATGCAAAATGTCTTTGGTGACTGAGACATACTCATAAGACAATTAAATCATGATACTTCAATAGCGATTCACATGTTTTTCCCATTGTATTTCTATTCTTTCTTTATTCGTCGTCTCATTTACTAAATTTCGCAATAATTAATTATCATTATGATCTCTCCGTCAAAATTTTAGTGAACACAAATTTCTCGGGAAAAATGTCGAAAAAGTCCTAAATCTACTACACTTTTGCCAATTCAATCGTAAACCTTTTAATTTTGCTAAGTCTTAAGTCTTTTGCATTTATGTCAATCCCGAACTCTTTTTTGTGTCAATTTAGTCGTAAACCTCTTGCGGTTGTGCCAATTCAATTTATCTAACCATTTTTGACCAGGCCCGTGTTGACGAAGTAATTTTTAATAAATTGTAATAATTTTTTTAAATTTTTTTATATTTTTCATTTTTGCCTTTTCTTTCTTTTTCTGGTTGGTCTTCAACCTTCAAACCTTCTCCCTCTGATTCATCTTCTTCCTTTGCATTTTCTTCCTCCACCAAGGTCTCACCGGCCACTAGCACCACTGCCGTTGGGCGAGGCCGACGCCATCATCATTGAGCGAGCTTTGCCTCGCCTAGATCTGGAGAGGTCGAGCCACCCCATGGTTGGGCAAGGTCGGCCTCGCCCAACCATGGCGTTGCGCTGCGTCGCAGGGCAAGCTTGGCCTCTCCCGGTGACGGTCGAGCCTTGCCATCGCCCTGCTGGGCGCCATTACTTGCTTGATTTTCGACCATTGCCCGACGTTGACGGTCTAGTTCTGGTTTTTGCTGAGGTTTAAGTGTTGGAGTATAAGTTTTGGCCGACAGTGTTGAGTGATTTGGCCACTACTGAAAGTGTGGTGATGGCCGTAATTGATCAATGGATGGATTGGTGATGGTCGTTTGGTGTCCGTGGTGGCAAGTATGGAGGTCGGCGGTGACCGACGACAGCCAAGTATGGAGGTCGGTGTTGGCATGAAGTCAAACGTGATAGCGTGAAGTCAAATGTGGACGTCTTTGGAAGAGGCGTTGCAATGAAGAAGAAGAATTATAGTAAATAAGAAAAAGATTTTAAAAAATACAAATTAAAAAATTTGAAAGAAATTAAAATATTATTAAAAAATTGCTATATCAACACTGGCGGAGTCCACATCAATGCTAGCTTGTCAAAGTTGGCGGGATAGACTGAATTGACACAAATATAAAAGGTTTAAGACTAAATCGGCATCAAAAAAATATTTAGGACTGCATTGACACAAATGTAAAATGTTTATGATTGAATTGGTAAAATTAAAAGGTTTAGGACTGTATCGGTAAAAGTACAATAAATTTAGGACTTTTTTGATAATTTTCTCCAAATTTGTCAGTGAAGTTTGATAGACAAAACCTGTACGAAGTATGGGTAAATGCATTAGTTATACAGATAAAAAAACTGGCAAGTGAATTACCCAAAGAAGTCACATAATTACGAAAGACCAAAAGCTTTCCACCTAAAAAAAAAAAGAGAGAGACCAAAAGCTTTCCACCAAAAAAAAAAAGATAGACCAAGCCTCCGCCGCTGCATGCACAATAGACATCCCCTCCGATGACTATTCTGTAGATTTCTTTGGAGAATTACAAAAAAAAAATCTTAAATTTATTGTACTTGTGCCAATTTATTTTTAAACTTTTAATTACGTCGATTAAGTCCATCTAATTAATTTTGACTGGAAATCATTGGCGTGACGCCGACTGATCCTCATCGCATGGCCGAACTTGGTGTCAACATTTTTTAATAATATATTTTTTTTTGAATTTCTATATGGTTTTTTCTTTGGACTTACGGCTTGCAAGGGTTGCCAGTCACAAACGAGGGCCGGGACGCCCTCATTGGCTCTAGACAAGAGCCGCGACAACCTCATCAAATCTGTCCAAGTAAGGGCGCCACGAATTATAATGAACTTATGGATAGTATGAACATGGAAAATTACCACTATAGGTAGCTCCATTAGGGTGCAAGCACGATACTGTCCGTTCTGGTTTTGACTTATCTGAATCCGCGCGACTTTGTAATTCGCCATGGTAGTTTAAAGTTGTCGCAAGACCTATTTACCAGTACGACGGCTTATATATAGGCGAAGTGGACTGCAGACAAATTCGAAATCCAGCGAGTACATTGTGGATAGATCAAGTGACATGTTAGGTTATGGACTTATCGTAAATAATGACGTCCTAGTAGCTAATAAAGCCAGGAGCCTCTTGGTTATACTGCTTTAGACGAAGGAAAGTCATTGTTATTGTCATGTTTTATTTCTAAGAAGCTGGCCTGGCTGGTATACGTGTCCCCACATCAATTACATCCACATTTCTTCCCTAATGTCTCTCCTTTCATCGGGTATTTTGATCCCTATTGTCTATTGACCGGTTACTTGGTAAAAGACAAACTACACTATTGAAAATTCGAGCCAACCGTCAAGGTTGGCACGGTTAGTTGCGGTGTCGAGGAACTTCGGCTTAGAGACTAGAGGTCACTCATTCGAATACCATCAATTGCATACAAATTGCTTTGGTCATGATCACTTATATGGGAAAAAGTTTCGAAATTGACCTATTTATGGGGCTTGCACAGTACTCTTGGGTCTTTAGATCGACGGGTCTAACAATGTATAATATATTTAATTATAATTGACGGGTCTTTAGAATTTGCACAAAGCAACTACAGAAACAATAGCAATGTATGAACTGTATTATCAATTACGATTTAGTATTTATTAGAGATATTTAAGAAGATTACGTACTTGCATATTATATCGATGCATTTAGTAACCGTGAGTTTCCTAGAAAATAGTGACCAAGGCAAGTCAATAGTAAACATTTGAGAATTATTAGAAATATCTACGTCGGTCTTGACCGTGTCATGTAGGACGGATGGTATAGGACAAGCGGCGTTAGTCCACATTAGTGATTTTTGATCAAAGTTAGCTTGATGGATTCAATTGGCAAGACTTGAAAATATTATAGCTAAATTGGCACAACTGAAAAGTTTATGACTAAGGTAGCTAAAGTACAATAAATTTAATTTTTTTTAGATAATTTTCTATTTTCTTTGTAAGGTGATTCCTTCCTACATGTAAGAAACTTTGGAAACAAATCCCACTCATTTCCTTCTCTCAGGGCACGTTATTTACTCTCTTTCCATGTTCACGATCACCTTCTTCCCCGTAATTGCCTCAACAAAAGTCACGCTCAATGATTTCTAGCGCAAAACCAAAGATCACAGTCGAATCCCAAAATCTTGAACATCTCCGTCGTCAAGAAGCTCAACGTCAAGAAGCTCAACCTCATCCTCTTGATAACCTCACACCATCAACCAATTGGACGGCGGCAAGTCCCTCAAGGTGCTCGACCTATCGATGGACATGGGCGAACAGGCCATCGCGGATGGCGGCTCGTACGAGTGGAAGTTCAGCGAGGACCGGAGCCATGAAACTCAGTTGCTGTGCGACGGGAGCATGCCAGGGACCGACGTGCTCCACTTCGCGGTCTACGTCCAGCGAATGGACTCGTGCTTCGAGGACTGCAATTGGAAGTTCACTAGCAACGGGGTTTTCCGGTTGGTCGTTGGGCAGTAGGAGTTTTACTTCTCCTGGCCTAACTAAGAATTTATGTTCCCTTTTGGGACATAATGATAGAGTTCTTGCTTCTATAATCATGGTGACTAATAAATTCGCTATTGCTGTTCGAAGTTGCGTGTTACTCTCGCCATTTTTCTTTTTAAGAGAAATTCAAATATCCAAACAATTTGTATTTTTCACTAAGCGGATTGATCTGGCTTCGGGCGATTAGAGATATAGAATTGGATTATAACCCATGGTTCGATTAAAGACAGAAAAAAAGGAGTATGTTTTGTTCGGCAATCCCATATCTGGTGGGCTCCATCTCGGCCACAAGTTCACAGATTCTGCCTCGTGCTCGATTTCACTATTAGCTGGGAATGATAAGGGTTTATTATCACTATAAAAAAAATAGTTGTCCTCTTATTTTGAAATGAACGACACGGAAGAAACTACTTATATATTGGGAGTTAAAATAGAAAGAAATCGTTCAGGGAACCATCTTACTCTATCTCAAAGGTCTTACATTAAAAAGATTCTTGAACATTTCTATGTGTAGTATTGTGATCCCTTTGATACCCCGATCATGCAAGGTGAATGCTTGAGCTTTGAAATGTGTCCTAAGACTCTATAAGAAAAGAAAGAAATGAAAACTGTTCTTGACTCTAGTGTAGTCGGGAGTTAGCTATATGCTATGATGTGTCTTGGGCCCGATATTTGTCATGTCATGGGATTAGTGAGTCGTTATTAGTCAAACTGGTAAAGTACACTAGAAAGCAGTGAAGAGGATTCTGAGATACTTGAAAGCCACTATGGAATACCGATTCTTTTGTCCATCCACTAAGGCTGTCTCTAGAGTTGTGTTCTTGACCCACATGACATCTCTAGGTGCATAGAATATGACATGTAACATTATTAAGGATCATTACATAATGAATATGTACTGTACTTGTTATTTAATGAATTGATATTTCATTAAATAACGTTGAGAAACACGCTGCAAATCGTCTGTTTTCTTCGAACGGGAGGCATAAAGAAGAGCATATGCTCTTCTCTACGCCCTGTTGCCGTGAACGTGAAGCCTCCCGCGTCCATTCCTGGAACTGGGGCCGCTGGTCCCCTGTTCGGTCTACCTCCCTGCAGTTCTCTTCATTTGCAAGTCGTCTTCTTCAATGAATGCATTATGGACAAAAAGAAGAGAAAAGACAGTAAATTTACCAGGAAAGCACAGAGCATATGCCTTGTTGGGCTCTAAGGATTTTCTAGAAGGTTGGAGCGAAACGCACCTACTATTCTCAAGCATCTTCGTAAATATAAAATAAACACAAAGTCCTCCTTATAATTGTCGTATTCCCAAAAATTTATGGAGAGGATGCGTGGATTTTTGCCAGCAAATCTCTCTAGTCGTTCTCTCCTCTAGCCGTTTCTCATCTTTTGGTCGAGATTTAAGGTCACAAGCTACTAGCCGGAATCTTCTTACAATGGAGTTGGATCGTTCTATTCGCCTCTGTTCATGGCAACATTACTTGTGAAGAGATTGAATCCACAAGGAAAATTGTCAAGGGCGAGTCATGGCTGGGCCGACCTCCCCCGGGCCGGATCTGCGCGAGGTTGTGCATTGCCATGGCCGGCCTCGCTCGGCGCGAGCAAGGCTCGGCCCCACCGGGCGCCGGCGAGGCTCGGCCCCACCAATAACATTCGAGGTCGACCACGTTAGCCTAGCGGTGGTGACCGACTGTTAAAAAAAAAAGAGAAAAGAAAAGGAAAAAATAAAGGAAAAAATAAAAGGTAATTTGAAAAAATATAATAAAAATTATCCACATCAGCGTCGGCCAGCCAAAGTTGGCTGAATGGACTGAATTGGTACAAATGCAAGTGGTTTAGAACTGAATTGGCACAAAAAAAGATTTAGGATTGAATTAGCACAAATACAAAATGTTTAGGATTGAATTGACAAAGTTAAAAGGTTTATATTCGGAGCGCGCAGCAGAAGTCCTATACCTTGACCCTAGGAGATGGCCAAGAGAGAGCTCAAGTTTGAACTTGTTAACATATTTAATTGGACCCACATTCACTCAAAGGTTTAAACCAATGAGTTATGGGCTAAATAGAATAGATTGATCGCTCAACACCACACTAATTATCCGATGTGAGACTTTTCTAATACAATTCATACGTGTATGCTAACAATTTAGGATAGAATTTGCAAAGTGCAACAGGTTTAGAAATTTTTTGACAATTTTCCCTATTCTTGATGGATGATTATCAAGTCCATCATGTCAGAGTGGGAGATGTTATATTGTGCCCATTGATGGGGTGCGTTTGAGAGGTCTCCACGAGGAGGTGCCTTTTGAAAGGGTGTAGATAAGATTCGAATGGATACTTTAGAATAGATAACGATAGAAACATACAAAAGTTACATATGTTTTCCTTCTCTCTCTCCCTCTCTCTTACAAAAATAGACAAACATGCAACACATTGTTACTTTTTGAGAAACGGTAGGCATTTACATTGTAGAACGTGAATATTTTTTGCTTGTGATTATATTCGGAGCAGTGTGGTTTGTAGATTCGCTGAGGACACGCCGATGATTCAATGGCAATCCCGGGTAATCCTGCAGTCATGCATCGAATATATTAATTGAATTTGTCGGTGTAATTCTTCCAACAGTTATCAAGGAAGGCCGCAGGTGACTTGCCAGCAAATGGAACATAGTAACAAAGTAATGGGGAGTGGAAAATATATGAAGTTGTAAGATATATTTCCGAGACGACCTTCTCGTCTTCGAAGACTTTGATCAATTATTCCCTCAAACTTAGCCGCCTCTTCGGTGCTGAGTCTGAATAGTAGTTTTTCACTTTGGAAGGAAGGCCCCAGGCAACTTCCAGGCAAGTGGAGCATGGTGACAAAGTAATAGCATGTGGAAAAAGTATTGTCTCGAAGACGACCTCCTCCCATTCCAAGACTTCCTCCTCCCATTCCAAGACTTTGATCAATAATTTCCTCAGCTTAGCCTCCTATTTGTGAAGGAAAGCCGTAGGTGACTTCCAGGCAAACGCAGCGAAAGTAAGCGAGCGATCTCACTCTGTCGCTTTCTTAGTCAAGTTGTTATAAGGATCAGGCTCAAGACTTCTCCAGTCACTTGGTGGACTCAATCCAGAGATCAATTTCTCCATTCTCCTCACAGAACGAAGAGAAAGAGGGAGGGGAAAGAGATGGAGACGGTAGCTCCGACAAGCAGTAGCCGTGAGATAGTAATGGTAAGTGGAAAGTATAGAAAGTTGTCCAATATGTACACCATCTGACTAACATTCTATCATATAATATATTTTCAAGACGACCTCCACCGCTTCGAAAACTTTGATCAATTAATTCCTCAACTTAGCCTCCTATTTTGTACAAGTCTGAATGGTCTTTTTTCACTTATGAAGGAAGGCTGCAGGTGACTTCCAGCTGAACACAACGGGAGTAAGCGAGCGATCTCACTCTGTCGCTTTCTTTGTCAAGTTGTCACAAGGATCAAACTCAAGACTTCTCCAGTCACTTGGTGGACTAAATCCAGAGATCTCATCCCCTCCGTTGTCCTTCCGGAATGAAGAGAAAGAGGGAGGGAAGAGAGGCGGAAACGGCAGCCCCGGAGAGCAGTAGCCATGATGATGGATCGGAGAGGGGCTACGAGGTGTTCCTGAGCTTCTGAGGGCCTGATACCCGCTTAACCATCGCCGATTGTCTCTACAATGATATGATCCGCACGGGAATCCGCGCTTTCAAAGACAACGAGGAGCTCCGATTTGGCGAAGAGATCGGAGGCGGCCTCTTGCAAGCGATCGATGAGTCCAAGATTTACATCCCGATTTTCTCTAAAGACTACGCTTCAAGCAAGTGGTGCCTCCGTGAGCTGGCACACATAGTGGAGTTGTCGAGAGATAACGACCGGAAAGCGATCCTCCCTATCTTCTACGACGTGGACGTGGATGATGTCAAGCTTAAGACTAACTTATATCGAGAAGCCCTCGGAAGCACAAGAGCGAGTCCGGGAAGGATTTAGCAAAGAAGTGGGAGGAGGCTTTGAGAGAGGTTGCCAGAATTAGAGGAAGGAATCTAAAAGATCACGGGTATTCTTTGCTTCTCCATTGACCTTATTTTCTCATTGACAGTTTCGATTGCTTTTCCCTTTAAAGAATGAAAATTTGGCCTTATGTAATGTATGGTTGGATTTGACGCATTGAGAGAGAGGCAGAAATTTTGCTCACAGGACGAGGTTTCTTGCACCAATTGACTTTTCAATTTTAAGAGCAAGTTTTGATAATAGTTACTTTTAACGTATATCAACTTAATTAATGAATCTAAGATGTGATAAAATAGTTAAGGACTTTTGGTGCAATTTTCTCGATGGCGGTGAGTGAGGCGCACTTAAAAAGCTTTCGAGATTGAGATTTAGTGGGGATCTCCCCTATAATTCAGAAACAAAGTTTTTGACGAAATGTCCATTATGACCCTAATTGTTGCCGTACTTGCGGGGTTTTTGAGCGTGGCCTTGTTGGTAAATCGTGGTTTGGGTGGAGGGCAGTGAAGAGAGTCGGACGAGGCGTAGCCGTGCTTGTGCATGGCGTGGGGTCCGCGTGGTCTACAGTGTTTTTTTACTTGGCTTTTCACTGCGTGGAATGTGGGAGAATGAGATGGCAGCAAGCGGGCGAGATGACGTGGACTTATAGATGATGACGTGGTGAGATTAATATTTGAATTTTATTTTTTTTTGTCAGAATATTTGAATTTGTTTCAAATACCCTTTTTTTGTTTTCCACCTATGGAAATTACTATTCTATTTACACTATCTAATGATTTCATGAAAAGAATAATTTATCTGTGGACTATAGTTTTTATTAATTGTCAATGAGGAATTTCAAAAGATTTACAGCAAAAATGACCTAATTATCTTCCTTTCCCAGGTGCTATTTTTAGGAAACACATTTACCCACAATTTATCTTCAGTTCAAATCCTTTCTAGTTTCATCATATGGTAATTCCAACTTATACCATATAAAGGATTTATGAAAAAGATTTACAGCAATCAATATCTTCCAAGTTCCAACATTTACTTATTTATTTCAAACTGTTGCTTTAAAATCCATATGTGAAATTGTGAATCTTGGCTTTCACTTGATATACGTTTATTTGGAGATTTTTATGTAATACTTATCAAGGGTAATTTGTTCGATTTTTGAGCAGTCTAGTGGAATCGATTGCATGTACTTGGAACACATATTCACATTATAAATGTGTAGAAGTACTCATAATAATTAAGAGTCTAAATGGTTTCTTTAAAGATTTCTAAAAAATAAAAATAAAGTAAAAAAAAAAATACTATGTCTTGTCTGGGTGGACGGTTCCACCCGTAGCATCGGGGAACTAGACTGAAAATTACATGCTCCAATTTTATGGAAAAGGGAACTGGACCGGTTCGGTCGATTCTTTTTGCTTGCCCTTAATTTTTATGACGCGCGTTAAATCATTCCAAACAAGATGTTTTAGTTTCTAGCGAAAACTGAAATTGTCTTCTCACACTTCGAAAGTTATATTTTCCATTTAAATGTTGGGCGTCGAAAGCCCATGATAATATATAGTTTTATTTTTTTCCCAATCAAACTTTGTGATCAATTCATCCTAAACGCATGCTTGTTGAGTCGTGATCAACACGAAAGAAATTCGCGGGTGGGTAACTGCGAACTGCTTCAAACGGTTGTTACGTGAAGGAGGGGGAGGAGGAGAGAGAAGGAAGGCATGAAGAGCGCATGAGGATTAGGGAAGGGAGCACGCACATTGCCGGTGATGTGGGGTGAGATTATCAGGCCAATTTTGTTGGGCCTCAATCCATCTGAATGAGACGCGACCCGACCCGACTCGACTTTTGGAGAAGACCAATCGTAGTCGAGCCACCCGATGAGATGTCCACAAAGTAGGTCCGGCACATTTCCCGTACGTCACAAATGGTTTGTCTGGTCATTGTGTGGGCCCCACGTGGGCCATGGCCCGTCGAGATTCTCGAAAGCCCATTCGGGGGACCATCTTGGGATCCACCGCAAGCCTAGTCACTTGATGGTAAAGGGGGCTTGACGTCTTCCACGAGGTCATGAGTTCGAGCCATATCATGAGTGAACAGTCTGGCCCAGCTTGTACCTTGGCTAAGCATACTTACGAATTAATTGAGTAGGAACGGATCAAACTTTGAATATCCTGCAAACTGGCATAAGACATTCATGGTAATGCCTAGAAATAATAGATATGTCGGGATATATAAACAGGGATCGTGAGAAAGTCTGTGATTGCTTCCGTATCCAATTTTGCATGTTCCTCTCCCCGGATGTTCTTGAAAAAGAAAAAGAGGAGCTTTTCTTCATGCCAAGTAGTAGGAAGGGAAGAGAGAAGTGATGTGCACGTGGTCCTCCAAAGTAACAAGCACGTGGATTAGGGTTCCTCCCTACTAATTGGCTCTCTAAACCCCCCAACCCTTTAGAATTTGTTATGTTTAGACGCTAATCGTTGTTATTCTTCTAGTTCTGCTAGTTAACGATAATGTTTCGTTTTTGAACCAAAAAAAAAAAGAAAGAAAGAAAGAAAGAAACGAAAGGGTGACTTTGGGTCCAACATTATGCAAGAATTCTTTCAATGATTCTTAAAAAGGGATATGTATAAAAACAGAAGTTGAGGTTTTCTTTTAGTTTTTTTTTTTTTGGTCCAAAGGTTTTCTTTTAGTTAAGTAAAGCCTTCAGGTGTCCAAAAAAAAACACACACACACACACAATTGTGACTCGAGATTGTCATCGGAAGGGATTCAAGTGTCGAAATTAGCACGTGAAGGCTTGACTAAATATTTCAATTCATCAAAACAAAACCGTAAATTCTCAATTTACCAATGATCGGAATCTTAATTCATATTTTTACACTTATTTCGTTAAATAAAATAGTTACACCAAACGTCAAATTCAATGATTAATATATCCAAATTGAACTCACTTTTCGGTGCAAATTCGCACTGTAACACCCTGTTATTGACTACGAGCCATTTTCACAATTCCTTCGACCCAAGAGAAGGATGTGCCGGGACAAATCTAGAAATCGAAAGTTAGGGGAGCCTAGACTGTATCATAATAATAATTCACAGTCGATAAATCAAGCATCTCATTGAAAAAGCAAGGCCCTGTTATCCCAGCCAAGGGGAAAGGCGGTCTGCACTTCCATATATCCAAGTTCCCCTCCTTCCCCCCCCCCGTCTCCCTCCCCCTCTTTTCCTTTCTTAGGTTCCTAAGTTGCGTAATGACATGTCATACAAAATATCCACTTTAAGTAGCCACGCTTATAATAAGTAGATGGAGTACTCTTCAATTGATTTGGCAATAATGGAAGCACAAGGAATACGGCAAGCTTGTGTGACCATCAAACCCCACCATCCAAGTGCATGGAATACGGATAGATCCACAGCACTTTTAAGAGAGCCTTTTATGACACACCTTTCATCCACCTATTTTTAACACCTTGCGGGTCCTTGGGAAAAACCCTAATAATGGGAGAGAGAACTTTCATTCCCGTCTAGGGACATTCGAAATTCGGGTTCGTCGGTGGATACACCTTCATGAGATAAATAAGTCGTCGCGTCACCGCACACCAAGTGTGATTGGAGAAAACTTGGATGTGATTGAATAAGATCCTGTATGTGTTAGTAGGAAAAGTACACTAGAAGTGCCATAACTTGTGTACGGCGTTCATTTGAGTACCATAACTTTCAAAACGTTCACTTAAGTGCCATAACTTTCAAAAATCGTTCACTTAAGTGCTACAGTAACTTTTCCGGCGTGACACGTCGGCTTTCCGGCGTGCCACGTCGGTTTTTCGGCGTCTACGATAACTTTTCCGGCATCTACAGTAATTTTTCCATGCGTGCTACAGTAACTTTTTCGGCCTCTACAGTAACTTTTCCGACTGCCACGTCAACATGGCACTCAAGTGAACGATTTTTAAAAGTTATGGCACTTAAGTGAACGTTTTGAAAGTTATGGCACTCAAGTGAACGCCGTACAAAAGTTATGGCACTTCTAGTGTACTTTTCCCTGTGTTAGTTCAACGGCAATATGCCACCAAATGGCCGTATTCAATGCTCGCCAATAACTTGTTGCTTTATGCAATTTTTTATTAGGAGATCTTATGTTAAATTTCATATATCATTTCTCTCAATAGGAATTGTACCTCTTACTTTTTTTTCTAGAGCTATATTTCGTTATCCGCCGCTGTCTGGGTCCCATCACGCTGTGGGCCAAATAAGAGAGATTCAAGCATTATATAGATGCAAAGATATGGGCCAAGATACTAAGATCTTGATCATGCTTAGCTTGGAATGGGTCAAATTTTTGTAATATATCATGAGTGGGTAAACCCAAATTGGGTGTGATGGTGGTGTTGTTACTGGGGGTCATTTTCATGCTTTGTCTAATGTTTTTCTGAGAGGGGGAAGAGAGTTGGCACACCATGTGAGTTGAAATTATTGGGTGCCCTTATCCTTGGTGGATCAATCTCAGATTTAGGACAAACTCCTCGTTGAGTGTGTGCCACCTTTGTCCTGTAACCAGACAACACATCTTTTCTGTATTCCACATAATTTTTTAAATAGCTTCCCCCTTCTTTTTCCACAAAAAAAAAAAAAAAAAAATTCATCAATGAGAATCAATCGTACCATCTGATTTAGCACTTTGGGCAATAACAATTTTAATTTTTTTTTGGCAGATTCCCCGGTGATCAAGAAAAAGTACATCACTATTATTTATTTACATGTTAAGTACATCCTCTGTTTACATGAACGCATGGGGAGCACATGCGGTGCTCAGCCACCTTTGAAAAAAAATTGAAATGGGGTCACCAAGAACATTTTACTTTGATTTCACTAAACATTTCATGAAACAGTTTGTTGTGTTTTAATTAAAAACACGATGATAAGAGACATGTTCTGATGAAAATGAAATCTGTTTACTTTTAAATATTGGTGGGTCAGAGACAATCATCAAAGAAAAATATAATCATGTATGTAAGAGAACCATCTTATAGTTCATGTCGAAACATATTTCCCCTTAGCATATGGGCTAGTGCAATCATTCAAATTCCACCATGCTATCACCTCGATGACTCAATGTTATTACCAAAATCGTAATTTATTGATCTTATTATTTATAGGTACGATTTATTTTTTCCTTGATAAGTGTTTTTGATAGAACACTTTGAACTTTTCTTTTAACATATATGTCCAGTTTCATTTTTAATCCAAAGAAAAAAGATATATTAATAAAATAAAGATAGAAGAAAGATCCAACCTCTTTATCCAAACGTTTGTTTTAAAAATCAGTCTCGCTTGGTATTCCCCAAAGTTCATTTATCCAATGCATTCTTGTGGGTGACATGTTAGCTGGTGGATGAGGGAATACTTTTTTGTTTTTTTTTTTTTTTTAAATTTCACTTCTTCTTTTTTAATTTCACTTCTTTCGGCTTCTTCAAAATATACCAAAGTGGGTATTTCGTAAAAACAATCAGGTGAAAGAGACGTAAGGGTGGCCAACTTTGCTACTTTAACTTAGGCTCTGTTTGTCTCGTAGAAAATAAATTTCTCGAAAAATATTTTTCAGATTTTCCAGCATTTAGGAGGGGGGAGGGAAATAAATGGTCAAGGAAAATGTTTTCCGATCAATAGAAAATTTCCTTTTAAATCTGGGGAAAACATTTTTCGCGACCCCATCTCGTTAGTGGGAGATTGTCGGCTAATGAGTCGCCCTTCGATCCAACGGTATGTGGATCTCAGACGCGGGCCTCTCCCAAGGCTCATTATTCAAATTGCAATGGAGAATAAAATCGGATTGACCTTTTAGTGTGGTCAAGTGACATGTGCTACGTGTGCATGCCTCGAAGTTGTCACCAAGCATTTCTTGAAGGATATGATTGGAAAACCTTATCGAATAGTTGGGAGTCTCTATTCGATTTTACAAGAACTAGAGAAGTGGGATTGGGGACCTAGTTACACCAATTATCTTAATTGACACCCTTTCGGTGCCTAAGTTGAATGAATTTTCTAACCTTAGATTTCATGCGGATGAGCAGGGGTACGAATTCTAAATCTAGAAGTCCATGCAGATGGGAGTGACTATCCTAGCAAACACAATCAATAAAGAAAGCCTGCAAATCAAGGAATTAGAACATGTAGATAAATCGCATCAAATCAGCATGGCATTCCTATTAAAGCCCTATTGGTTTAGAGAAAAGTCAAATACAGCATAAGAGAGGAAACAGGAGTGATTTGGAAGTGATTTACCTTTAAGGGGCAAAATCATAATTTTTGAGAAAAATCAGGAGACAATTTACTAGAAAGGGAAAATCCTCATTTTTGGAAGGAATTCGGAGTGAAAAGCGTCAAAAATAGAATTGGCCAACTAAAATGACCCATGTCCTACTTTTCGACATTTTTTACGGTTATCTGAAATTTTCGGGAGATGATTTACCCTTGAGGGGTAAATCGCCATTTTACAAAGGGATCAAGCAACGGAAACCCAAAAATAGAATAGGCTAGCCACATGTGACCATTTCTCAATTTTTGGCATTTTTCGAAAATTTCAGCATTTTCGGAGGCAATTTACCCTTAAGGGGTAAAATCATCATTTTCAAAAAAAGACGAGATATGAAAACCCGAAAAGAAGGATTGGCCACATAAATTGACCAATTTCCTAATTTTTGGCGTTTTTCGTAACTTGTGAGAATTTTCGGGGACGATTTACCTTTAAGGGGTAAAATCGTCATTTTAGAAAAATCGGGAAAAGAAACCTCAAAAATAGGATCGGCCTGTTAATTTTAGCCATTCCTCAATTTTTGAGAATTTCTGAAATTTCTAAGAATATTTTCTACAAAATTTCCTTTTTTTTTTTATTGAATTTATGATTATTTCTAATTTCTGAAAATCTTTTTTTCTCTTTTTTTTAAAAAAAAAAACCTGTCCGAGTCAAACCGGTCAACGGATCGGTTAACGCGGCCCGATCCGAGCTCGGACCGCGTGGACACTAGACACCAAAACAACCCCGCTTTGCATTTTTCTCTTTTTTTTTATTTTAAAAAAATGTCTACGAATATTCGAAAATCTAATTATTGATTCGACGGTCACCACTCTACCACGTGTCCTAACCTAGACCGTCGGATTGCTCGCTAATTACACTAACGGAACTAATGAACGAGTTGACGTGGCCCACCATGTGTCATGCTACGTGTGACATCCTATATTCCGACTCACTTTTGAAGCTTTGAATGAATGAAATGTCTTATTGATATATTTTAGTCGAATCTCACTCGGAATTGATCCTTCTTGAGCAGACTAAGCTGCCTAGGAAAAATTAAATACGTAAACCTAAGAACTTGATCATGTACTGACTCTTTGGCCATGAAAATTGTCGAGAAAATATTCCGAACCAATATAGGCCGATCATAGAATGATTACGGAACGATTTGGATAATACCCTACGCTTGGATCACGGGTAATTCCGTTTGACCTCGTATGGGTTCCGAACGTCCCTAAATTATTTTCTAACGATCGTGCCCATCGGGACTAGTGATAGACCCTCGCAATTGAATGACAACCAAAGTCGCCAAGGCTCGAAAAATTCTTAAACGTGATATTAGTCACGGATTGATACGCATAACTCCTAAAAGCCGCCTCTTAATTTGAGATACGCTGAAATTTCAATTGATCGAGATTGATCGCGAGTCGAGCTTTAGAATTTGACGTCGATCCTTCAGGGGTTTCAATAATTAAATTTTGGACATTTCCTTATCCAGTGTACAATTTTTTCGCGGTTCGCCCCAAAGGGTTTAGGAAAAATAAAATTTGGACTGGAAATGAGAAAAGCCCCATTTACCATTGGAGAATACCCAATTTTTCACTTTGGCTCAAGGGCATTTTGGTCAATACCCCTCTTGACCAAAAATTTGACTAGTCTTGGATGGGGGGAAATTACCTTTTTGCCCTTCTTGACTTTGAAGACCCCAAAAATATCCTAACCCTTATTAATAAATTTTTTGGCCTTCTTCTTCATAAAATTGCAAGAGCACTCTCTCACTACTCTCTCTCTCTCTCTCTCTAGCCTTGGATACTAATGGACATTAGGTTGAGAAGATTTGGTGAAAAATTGGTTAGTTTTGTGCTAGTTCATGGAGTTGGCCGAAAATGAGAGGGAGAGGAGAGAGAAAAAGATGTGTTCTTGCATGAAAAGTGATTAGGCATGATTGTTAATGGATGGCTAGGATTTAATCTTGCCTTTCATGCTTTAATCCAACGGCTTATGCTGAAGCTTGCTTAGGAAGATTGATCTGACGGGCCGAGATTAATTCCTACTTAGTATAGATTAATCAAGTGGTGGAGATTTATCGCACGTGAAGATATTTTAATCGGACGGCCCGGATTAATCGCCATGTTACTATAGTTTATTTCTATGGTACGTATTAAATGTACGTTAGTGGAATGTCGATCGGATGGTAGTTATTAATTACTATGTTAGCATTATTAAGATCGTGTGGCGTAGATTAATTTTTGTAGTGAAAAAAATTAATCGTGCGGCCCGATTGGCCGACGGCTTGAGTATGATTTAATCGGGTGGTCCCGGTTTATTATTTGTTCAACGTGAGTGAATCACGTGGTTCCGATCGAGTATTGGTACAATACAATTTAATCGAGTGGTCTCGATTGGGCAATTGAGGAAAATTAGAAGGATCGATTTATCCCGATCTTTTGTTGGAGAAAAATTGGGAAGATCGTGTGGTTCCGATCTTTCGTCGGAGGAAATTGGAGAGATCGTGTGGTCTCAATCTGCTAATCGGGAAGTTTAGCAAAATCACGTAGCGAAGATTGATCGATCGGAAGGATTTAAGAGATCGTGGGTATTGGACAAGCGATTGAGAAATTATTGTTGACATATGGTCTTTATGAGGATTATTTGAGAGGAAATGTGGAATTTTACCTTGAGGCGTTATGACGTGGTGTTCATATTTATAAGACTATATTTAGCCTAAGGCGTTATGACGCGGGTTCCGTTATTATTATTCTACCCCGAGGTGTTAAACACGGGGTTCAATGTACTATTTTATCCCGAGGCATTAAATGTGGGATAATAACCTGAGGCGTTATTACGCGGGTTATAGTGACCTGAGGCGTTATTACGCGGGGTCAATGTGTATAAAAGACTATGTGATACCCTAAGGCGTTATTATGCGGGGTTTTGTATTCATCCTGAGGCGTTAAACGCGGGATGCTAACCTGAGGCGTTAAACGCATGTTAGGCTGACTTGAGATGTTATTACGCGAGTCCGGATTACTATATAATGGGCTGAGGTGTTATTACGCGGGTCTATCCAGTTATAATATAGCTCGATGCGTTAAACGCGGGCTTTGGACCAACGTGAAATTTTATATGATAGCCTGATGCATTACACGGGGGCCTTGGATTCACGTGGAATAATTATATTATAGCCTGATGCGTTAAACGCGGGCTCTAGAGCAACGTGAAATTTTTTTTATGACGGTCCGAGGCGTGGAACGCCGATATGGGAGTAACGTGGAATATTTGTGAAGGTGTGGCAATTTTTGAAGAAAGAATGAGATATTCGGGAATTTACAAGTGGAATTTTTGATTGAAGGAAGAATTGTTGGAAATTGCTCACTTAGAACGTGTACGGACGTACTAGCGCCCTAACCTAGGTTATGGACTTTCTTACTGAGATTTATTCTCACCCCATCTTGGGATTAACATTTTGGGGTCTCAAGTGATGGATCATGTGATCGCCATGGAGTGACATCGGAAGCCATCTTTGGGAGACGTAGGTGTTAAGCTCTATTCGGATGTAACCTTTTGTAGCCTTAAGAAATTGATAATTTTGTATTATTTGCTTTGACTATGCAGCCGGTTTGGTGAATACTAAGAGAGGTACCATCCTTTGTCCTAAGTCATCTCTGTTTATAATGAATGGAGTTTTGCATTTGCTTCCGCATGTGCATTTCTTTTACATTAAGCTCGAGTTTGATGGCCGAGTGATCTTAGGAGACTAAAGAAAGTCAAATGGCTTGGTGGGATGTTCGCGTGCCTGCTGAGTTCGGGGCATGACATCCCTGTTTGGAGTAGTATCGGAGCGAGGTTAACTCGATCCAAGTTTGGATGAGATATGGAGTGATAAGGAGTGATGACTTGAGGACGATTTGATAATGAGACCCTTAGGTTTAAGCATTGATTTCTGAATGTTGTAGATCATAGGCTTGAAGTTACGTGGTACTCTAATGGTTCTAGTAATGATTATAATGGATGAACTTG
Source organism: Rhodamnia argentea (assembly GCF_020921035.1). NCBI lineage: Eukaryota > Viridiplantae > Streptophyta > Magnoliopsida > Myrtales > Myrtaceae > Rhodamnia > Rhodamnia argentea. Next base: position 17,868,143 of record NC_063152.1, read on the forward strand.
GAGAATGTTATGACCGAGGTTCATAAGGAAGCTAGTGGAGGTTGAGAAGTCATAAGCCTGGAGTGTGAGGTTGAAAATGTGCTTGAGCTTAATAGAGAATTGCTTATGAACAGAGGGTCGGATGGACTATACGACTGCGATTATGACTTGTCAATGACCCAACTTGAGTCATATGCTAGAACATGAGCAATGGATCTATGAGACGTGGCAGTCATTGGTGGAATTAGAGATCTTTTGTGGATAAGAATTGATCCGGAAACGACTATGGTATGACGAGTAGCGAGGACAATCATGTAGTGCTTGTATTTGTGGCATTAAAATGAAAATCGAGGAATGTGCATGCATGAGCTTATCACTATCGGACCTAATAAACTGTCGCTTGGTATGGAACAAGTTGAAGGGATACCTATAACCCTTAATGAAGCATGATATGGGACGTGTGGAACGGGGCTTTCTTCATAGATGTATGACTTGGGACAACCTGCAACGACCGTGTCCGATGAGGGCGGGGAGTGATTGCGGGGACAGAGAGGTCCGGACAAGGAGCGGCTCCTGATAGGCTTCTAAGATAGCAAGGAGGCGGGAATGACCTAGGCCATAAATTGAAATGGAAAGTCTAGGTATCAGGTTAAGTCTGATCTTGATTAAGAGACATGTTGCACCGAGTTGATTCTTAAGGTGAATTTTAAAAAATTTGCTTGGCATTGTGATGGCGCCTGGGATTGGCATGATTAAAAGCTTCGTGCTTGGCAGTGGATGCTGTTATGTAGTTGGCATCATGTGAATGTTATAGCCAAGGTCTAACCGAGAGATTGACGGCGTGTGGGGTTCATACCCCGTTGAACTGGTATCTTCTGAAAGTGTGATAGCCTGTTGTGTTCGTATGAGAGGAACAAGTGCCTTTATACTTAAAAATATGAGCGATTGACTAGCTGAAGTAATGCCTTAAATGGCTGCTTGATGTTGGCCTAGTTGGGGCTTGCCTAGTAATTGGCGGTTAATTGAGAAATTGCCTCGTTGAGGCTGGCTTAATAGGTAGTCACTAGTTAAGGGTGATTTGGAACCCTTGGATAATTGGCAAGTAGTTGAGAGTTGTCTAAAAACCACTGGATGGTTGATTGTTGGTGATAGGTAATGAGATGAGCAGACTGAAACTGCTAGACTCGAGTAGATGACTTAAGTCTTTAATTCCTGGAGGGAATTGTAGTGGTTCAAGCACCATAAGGACCTAATGAGGTCGAACGACCAGAGTATGGTCACTAGAGGAGCATTTGGCTCGAGTATGCAAAATATGAGAAGATTCAAGAACCGAAAGGAATCATGACAAGTGAGTAAAGATGAACTACGAGAGTATGAGCGCTGGAAGAACGTTTGGCCCGAGCTTGTAAATTGTGCAAGACCCAAGAGTTGAAGAGGTCAAGAGAACCTTGAGAGGAATTTGAAATTCGATGGGTAGGTAGACTCAAGAAGGGGTTGGACGTTTCATCATCCAATGTACAATTTCTTTGCGGTTCGCCCCAAAGGGTTCGGGAAAAATAAAATTTGGACTGAAAATGGGAAAAGACCCATTTACCATTGGAGAATACCCAATTTTTCACTTTGGTTCAAGAGCATTTTGGTCAATACCCCTCTTGACCGAAAATTTGACTAGTCTTGGATGGGGGGAAATTAACTTTTTTCCCTTCTTGACTTTGAAGACCCCAAAAATATCCTAACCCTTATTAATAAATTTTTTGACCTTCTTCATAAAATTACAAGAGCACTCTCTCACTACTCTCTCTCTAGCCCTTGGCCGAACCACCATTGTTGTCTCTCTTTCTCTCTCACCAAAAATTTTCCAAGTTTCCCCGATGTCTCCTTGAACCGCCGGAGCTCAACCTTCCACCGTGAACCGCCGGAATAACTTGGGTTGAAGCCGATCAAGAGGAGCCGCCGGAGCCGCCGGTTGGAATCAAAACTTCTCTCGATTTCTCGCCGGAAAACTCGCTAGATTTGTTGTAAGTTGGTTCCTAACCTTAGATTAGGTATCTAGGATGCTAATGGACATTAGGTTGAGAAGATTTGATGAAAAATTGGTTAGTTTTGTGCTAGTTCATGGAGTTGGTAGAAAATGAGAGGGAGAGGAGAGAGAAAAAGATGTGTTCTTGCATGAATAGTGATTATGCATGATTACTAATGGATGGCTAGGATTTAATCTTGCCTTTCATGCTTTAATCCGACGGCTTATGCTGAAGCTTGATTAGGAAGATTGATCTGACGGCCGAGATTAATTCCTACTTAGTATAGATTAATCGAGTAGTGGAGATTTATCGCATCTGAAGATATTTTAATCGGACGGCCCAAATTAATCGTCATGTTACTATAGTTTATTTCTATGGTACGTATCAAATGTACGTTAGTGGAATGTCGATCGGATGGTAGTTATTAATTACTATGTTATCATTATTAAGATCGTGTGCCGTAGATTAATTTTTGTAGTAACAAAAATTAATTGTGCGGCCCGATTGATCGACGGCTTGAGTATAATTTAATCGGGTGGTCCCGATTTATTATTTGTTCAACGTGAGTGAATGACATGGTTCCGATCGAGTATTGGTACAGTACAATTTAATCGAGTGGTATCGATTGGACAATTGAGGAAAATTAGAAAGATCGTGTTGTCCCGATCTTTTGTTGGAGAAAAATTGGGAAGATCATGTGATTCCGATCTTTCGTCGGAGGAAATTGGAGAGATCGTGTGGTCTCGATCCGCTAATCGGGAAGTTTAGCAAGATCATATGGCGAAGATTGATCGATTGGAAGGATTTAAGAGATCGTGGGTATCGGACGAGCGATCGAGAAATTATTGTTGACATATGGTCTTTATGAGGATTATTTGAGAGGAAATGTGAAATTTTACCCTGAGGTGTTATAATGCGGGGTTTGTATTTATAAGACCGTATTTAGCCCGAGGCGTTATGACACGGGCTCTGTTGTTATTATTCTACCCCGAGGCGTTAAACTTGGGGTTACGTATACTATTTTATCTTGAGGCGTTAAATGCGAGATAATAACTCGAGGTGTTATTACGCGGGTTAGAGTGACCTGAGGCGTTATTACGCGGGGTCAATGTGTATAAGAGACTATGTGATACCCCGAGGCGTTATTACGGGGGGTTTTGTATTCATCTTGAGGCGATAAACGCGGGATGCCAACCTGAGGCGTTAAACGCGGGTTAAACTGACTTGAGGCGTTATTACACGGGTCCGGAATACTATATAATAGCTTGAGGCGTTATTATGCGGGTCTGTCCAGTTATAATATAGTCTGATGCGTTAAACGCGGGCTCTAGACCAATGTGGAATTTTATATGATAGCCTGATGCGTTAAACGCGGGGCTTGGATCCACGTGGAATAATTATATTATAGCTCGAGGCGTTAAACGCGGGCTCTAGAGCAACGTTGAATTTTTTTTATGACAGTTCAAGGCGTTGAACACCGATATGGGAGTAACGTGGAATATTTGTGAAGGTGTGGCAATTTTTGGAGAAAAAATGAGATATTCGGCAATTTATAAGTGAAATTTTTTTATTGAAGGAAGAATTGTTGGAAATTGCTCACCTAGAACGTGTCTGGAGGTACTAGCGCCCTAACCTAGGTTAGGGACTTTCTTATTGAGATTTATTCTCACCCCATCGTGAGATTAACATTTTCGGGTCTCAAGTGATGGATCATGTGATCGCCATGGAATGACATCGGAAGCCATCTTTGGGAGACGTAGATGTTAAGCTCTATTCGGATGTAACCTTTTATAGCCTTAAGAAATTGATAATTCTGTATTATTTGCTTTGACTGTGCAGCCGGTTTGGTGAATACTAAGAGAGGTTGTCGCGATCCTCCGTCGGAATTTCTCTTCCGGCCGGGCGAGTAGGGTTAACGAGCCGATCCTTAATTCTTAATTTTTATATAACCTCGGTTGTCGGTAGGATTTCTTAGGATCGCGGGTCTCTCCCAAGACCCATTACTCGAATCGCGATGTCGGAGAAAATTTCATCGAAATTGACCTTGGTGTGGTCGAGTGGCATGTGCAATGTGTACATGTAATTTGGAGTCGCCACCGATCAATTTATTGGAGGGTATGATCGGAAAACCCTACCGAGCGGTCGGGAGAAACCGTTCGGTTCTACGAGAACCAGAGATTTGGGTCCGGGGACTTGGTTACGCCAAGATTTATATTGACGCCCTTTCGGTTACCGATGTTGAGTGACTTTCTAACCTAAGAATTCATGCAGATGAGATCTCGGGTGAGGTAAGCCCTAACGATCTAAGGATATCATGCAAATGGGAATTTTACTATTCCTATCAATCACAATCATGAAAATTAAATGCGCAATCAAGATAATCACAACCAATCCAATTAATCAATCATATAGGCATATCCAAAAATGGCCCTATCGGCCTACAGAAAGGTCAAATTTAGACTCCGGGGGCAATTCGAGAAAATTTGGGGCGGAAGGCCTAGAGGGGTAGAATGGTCATTTTTGGAGGTTCGGGACCCGAAAATCACAAAATCGGGGTCGGGCCAGTTGAATGTGGCCATTTCCCATTTTTTGTGATTTTCTTGAATTTTTCTAATTTTTCTAATTTTTTTTTGAATTTTTCATTTATTTTACAAAAATTGGGAATTTTCCGGGTCAACACGGATCGACCCTCGAAGTCTCAAAATTCTCGATCCGGACTATAAGAGTCCCGAATCGATCTAGGAATTTTTAGAAATTTTTTTGTGAAAATCCGGGAATTTTTATGAATTTTCTAAGTATTTTTGGATTTTTTTGAAATTTTTATGTATTTTTTATTATTATTTTTTATTATATTCGGATCGGGTCGAACCGGTCAACGACCGGTCAACCCGGTCCAGACTCGCTCGACTCTCTCGCGACACCAAAAACGGCACCGCATATTATTTTCTATTTATTTCTTTATTTTCTAAAATCAATTTCGAATATTCGAATATAACGGAAATAAATGGACGGCTGAGATTTATCTCGGGATCAATCTCAGCCGTTCATGCTCATTAATCCAAAACGACACCGCATCTGCTCAGCCCACAAAACGACGTCGCATTGCTCTAACATACGAACGGCCACGATCTAACCTAAGATCTAATCCGGGCCGTCAACTCGCCTGGCTATAAAATGACGCCGCATTTATTAAACGCACGGACGGCCACGATGATTCCTAGACTTAATCCGGGCCATCAAACCTATCTAAAAACAAAAACGACGCCGCATCATCTAAAACCTTGAACGGCTGCGACCAATCCTAGATTCAATCTGGGTCGTCCGTTCCTTCTATGCCCTAAACGACGTCGCCCATATACTAATTAAACGGCACCGTTTTATATTTTATGTATTATTAACCAATAAGCGAAAAATCTAAAAATACAAAAATAAGGATCCGACGGTCCAGAATCAAACCTATCTATTAATCCGGACCGTTGGATCAAGGCTGACTCGGCCCGCTCGCGCCAACGGCCGAGCCGAGTCAGCGACACCTCGAACCTATCAGACCTCGACACGTCGGACTTTGACCCGTTGACCGCCACATCCGCATCATCTTCTTCCTCGCGACGACATAGGAACGGATGGTCGAGGCTCTTCCGGCGAGATCTAAAGGTGAGATCTCGCCGGAATGACGCGAGACCACCACCGGACGACTTAACTTGACATCCAGATTAACATAAAAGAAAATCAAGCGGATCCACTCACGGAATCAACGTCAATCGAGCTTACACAGAATCGATTTCGCAAAACACAATCTCACAAATCAGAGCATAACTATGCAATTCAAGCTTCAAAAACATTCAAATGAGGTCAAGAATACTTACCTCGGGCTCTGATTGAGCCCGCAGTTGCTAGATTCACCTGGCCGAAGTCCGACCCAGTCGCGACCGGTTGAAGGTTTGACTCGACATGATCGGGCGATATCAATGCAAAAGGATGATGCGATTGTGGTTAGATATGTTCTATGACTAAAAGGCACACATCAATTGGAAGGATTATGCTCGGGAAGCCGAGATGCCATGGTTGCACAGTAAGGAAGTTCAGAGCTCGACTCACCCGATCCGGAGGTTTGAGGCCAAATGAGGTATGTAGATCGCTTCTCCAAGGTTCGGGTAAGCTTCACGAAGTAGCGGCGAACTTCGATTCTCTCTGGATTGCCTCCGCGAAGATCTCACGGTTTGAGCTCAAACCTTCGATCGCGCGGGTGAGAAGGTGAGCTCTCTCTCACTTTCTCTCTCTCTCTCTATTCGGTTTGATCTCGCGAACGCAATGAGCTCCCTCCTCCGATCCAGAATCTTCTCGGCCTTTTATAGTGGATTTTCAAAATCTGGCGCGCACGGTGAGGGCTTGCCAAGCCTCTCACACGTGCATTGACGTGCGTAAAGGGTCGCCGGACGGTGACGGAATCGGTTGTGATTCCGTCACGATCCGTTAAGTCTCCGTTGATCGCAAAAAAACGTAAATTGGACTCGGCCTTTGTGAATGTTGACTTTCAAGGGTGCCGTGACTTTGAGTAGCGATTGCGACCACTTCCGGTGGCCATTGGCCGAGCCGCCGGTGGCAATCGACGCGTCTTGTCTTGAAGAACAAAACGCCTCCCGGAATTGATCCAATTATAGCCAATTGATTGTCCAATTTGATCACCAAAATCCACCATCAAATCTGCAGAATGTCACAGGCCCTAGGAAGAAGACGACACTGTTTGAGTCGGTTCGACCGGTCCGACCGGCGGTTAGACCGGTCTAAACCGGTTCAGGCAGTGTATTTCCCAAAATTAATCAAAATTAATCATAATCGACGGGGAATTTTCACAATTAAACTTCAAAATTGCACTTAGGGGCCTGGATATTATCTAAAAATGTAATTTTGCCCAAAATTTATCATCAATTTCTGCAAAAACCCCAAAATTTCTTAATTTCCCAAATTAGGGAAATGTTCAATTGAGTGTCAATTCGATCAAATTGGACCTTGAGACCTATGCCAATTGATTCAGAATGTGTAAAAACCTAGGGGGACGGTCCAATTTTGCCACGAAAGTCCCTCAATAAAAAGTAATTTCAAAAATTGGCAAGTAGAGGGACTAAATTGCAAATATTTTGGGGATTTTGCCTAATTCGCGCAATTCGTGCAATTGAGGGTGCAATTGATCAAATTGAAGTTCAAAGGGACTGCAATTGAATGTCTAGACTTAAAATGTGCCAAAATTACAAATAAAAAGACTCAATTTGTATTTTTTATGCAAATTCAACCTTAGGCATTGTGAAGAAACACCTAAAATTGAACTTGATTTTTGATTTTTAATGAGGCCAAAATGTAAAGGGAATTAAATGAAAAATATTGGACATTTTGGTGTATTTTTGTGACCTCGAAAAGTATTTTTTATGAATTTTCTAACATTTTTTATTTTTCGAAAATATTGAAAATTATGAAAAATTATTTTTTGTTCAAAATTGGTTTCTTATGCTTGGCCAAGGCTTCCAATGTTGATTTTTTTAATTTTTGATTTTTTATGAATTTTTGAGAATTTTTAGAAAATAAAACTAAAAGAAAATTGATCAAAAATCGGGTGTCAGCATTTGCCCCTCTTTGAAAGTAATCTCGGTTAAAGGTTGCTTTCAAAGACAAGGTGACACCTGAGTCCTTAATCGACTCTGCTGGAAAAAATTTAAAGAAAAATCGGTCTTAGTATTCAATTGCCTTACCTTTGCCATTAAAGCTCCGACTCCGTGGGGAATTATTTGAGTTCATGCTCATCTTATGTGAAAGGGAGGTGAGAAGAGAGAGAGCCTTACCCGTAGCTCACCTGTTTGTGGCCTAAAATTTGTTGATCCGAGGTTGAGAGACTGAGTGTATGGAATTACCTTTGAACGGTTCGCGCGATTTTGCAATGGTCGGCGTCCGTCCGGTGTCGAGCGGTGGTTTAAAGATTTAGAAGAGAGGTTCACCCTTGTAACAAAGGGATTTCACCTATTTAAAATGAAATTGGCTATCCTCTGGGGATTCACCATTTAAAATGCAGATCGGTTTTCCTCTAGGAAGGTACTTACCGTCTGGAAGAGAGGTTCACCCTTGTAACAAAGGGGTTTCATCTATTTAAAATGAGATTGGCTATCCTCTAGGAAGGGACTCGCCGGTTAAAATGTAGATCGGTTTTCCTCTAGGAAGGTACTCACCGTCTGGAAGAGAGGTTCACCCTTGTAATAAAGGGGTTTCACCTATTTAAAATGAGATTGGCTATCCTCTAGGAAGGGACTCGCCGATTAAAATGCAGATCGGTTTTCCTCTAGGAAGGTACTCACCATCCGGAAGAGAGGTTCACCCTTATAACAAAGGGGTTTCACCTATTTAAAATGAAATTGGCTATCCTCTAGGAAGGGACTCGCCGATTAAAATGCAGATCGGTTTTCCTGCGGGAAGGTACTCACCGTCTAGAAGAGAGGTTCACCCATGTAACAAAGGGGTTTCACCTATGAGAGGGTGCCATCTGAGGACCTAGGTTTACTAGTGTACCTACTGAAGCTCAAACCCTATTTTCAAATTTTCAAAGGAGAGGGTGCCATCCGAGGACCTAGGTTTACTAGCGTATCTACAAAAGCTCAAACCCTATTTTCAAATTTTCAAAGGAGAGGGTGCCATTTGAGGACCTAGGTTTACTAGCGTACCTACAAAAGCTCAAACCCTATTTTCAAATTTTTAAAGGAGAGGGTGCCATCTGAGCACCTAGGTTTACTAGCGTACCTACAGAAGCTCAAATCCTATTTCAAATTTTCAAAGGAGAGGGTGCCATCTGAGGACCTAGGTTTACTAGTGTACCTACGGAAGATCAAACCCTATTTTCAAATTTTCAAAGGAGAGGGTGCCATCCGAGGACCTAGGTTTACTAGTGTACCTACAGAGGCTTAAACCCTATTTTCAAATTTTCAAAGGAGAGGGTGCCATCTGAGGACCTAGGTTTACTAGTGTACCTACAGAAGCTCAAACCCTATTTTTAAATTTTCAAAGGAGATCCGAGGACCTGGGGATGCCGGAAGACCTGCAGAGAATCAAAGTTAGTCAAATCTTTAAAATGTAAGTTTTCTGAGGATTTGGGGTCACCAAGGAGCCTGCAGAAAGTTTAATCAAACATTATTAGAATGACAATTCTAAGTTATGGGGAGAAACTTAAGAATTTCAGGTAAATTTTCAAAGTATAATTGTGAAGGAAATGCGTCCAATCACAAGTTCAGATTTCCATTGGTGGATGGATTTTGAATAACACATCCTGAGTGTTTTATAAAAATGTTGTTTTAAAAGTTTTTCAAAAGGATTTTCCTTCATCCAAGAGGGCTTCTCACCATTTTGGGAAGGCTTTTCTTGAAATTCAAATTTGCTCACAGGAAACCTAACCTTGAGGTTTCGGGATCATTCGAGATGCATACAATCTGATTAATCGGAGAAGGCATTTTAAAAGGGACCGTAATTCGGGCCAGGTCAAAGGCTTATCAAAGGATATTCATTTTGAGGTTTAGAAATGAATTTTGATCAGAAATAGCTTCTTCGGGTTTACAAGTCAAGAACCCCGAAGTCATGATAAGACATGATTGTGCTTACCTCTTTAAGCGGTAGCTTCCTGCGTGATCTCTTGCATCAACCTGAAACACCTCTTAGATCAGAAAAGTTTTGGTGACGGGTTGTATCTTGGCTTAAGGTGGGCTCTTTAAGAAAGGCCATATTTTCAAAAGAGGAGTGAACTTGGGTGATCACCTTGACATTTTCACCAGCATTCATTTGCTTTTGCAGAAGATTCATGATCATTCTTTCTTCAATTGACTTTGAGGATTTTCCTCTCTTCATCTTAATTTTTCAAACTTTGTCCCTTTTTCGGGATGCTCCTTTTTCATGGGCTTTGGCCTTGCTTTTACCAGGCTTTTTGCTTTTTCTAGCCCTTTTGTTTCTTGTCATTTTTTGCATCGACTGGCTTTTTTGGAGATCGGTATCAAAGATTCTTCCGATCATGCTTTTTGACTCACTGCTGGTAATTCCTTTGCTTTACCCCGGTGTAGGGAGGTGATCACCAACAAGGGTTTAGAAATGAATATTTAAAGGCTCAAATTGGCTCTTTAAAAGGTAAGTGTTTGGGATGTAGAAATGAAATGCTTTTCTTCGCTTTGAGGTGTTCCGAGTTTCTGCCAGAAATCACCTGAAGCTATCACAAAAAGATTGATGCGGGTTAGCACAATAAAGTCTTACCCCGATCTTTTCTCCAAGGAATCATCCAATGAACCTCCAAATATACCCCGGTGTGGGGTGGTTCTTGTGAGGGTTATGTTCATAAAATTCTCCCCTTTTGGCTCGGATTGGTTATCAAGGGATATAAATGTGTATGGATAATTTAGAAATGGAAATGCCTTTCGTCTTTTCAATCCATGTAAACATCGCGAATGATCCCTACGTCCCGAGATTAAGCTCTTTCGCTCTATCACTCTCGCTCATCGCTCAAGTGTATCAAGGACGTGTTTAAGGACAATGCTTGCCTCTTTTCATCCGAAGGATCATTCTCTTGAAAAGCTTTCAAAACATGCCCTTTTATAGAAACTCAGGGCGTTTCATCAAAATTCATCATTCGCAAAAAGTTCTCATCAAAAGATGTATTCAAAAGATGTTTTTGTAACATTGAAAGGAATGTTTCTTTGAAAGGGCCTTGTGGCTTTACAAATCCATACATTTTTAATTTCAAGCATGACAGTGTATGAAAATACTTCATAAAAGAGGAGAACTTCAAACCTGTCTTCTTCAAATATTGACTCATGTCTCCTGTAAAAAATAAAAAGAGACAATTAGTTAAAAGACGTTCAAAGTTTCAAATCCCGAAGCGATTTCTTCCTGTCTCCTGCTGATGTTGATTCCTGCTTCCTGTGAAAAACAAAAGGGATCAATCGGTTAAAGATGTTCAAAATTTCAAACCCCAAAGTGGCTTCTTCCTGTCTCCTTCTGATGTTGATTCCTGTTTCCTGTAAAAACAAATGGGATCAATCGGTTAAAGATGTTCAAAATTTCAAACCCCGAAGTGGCTTCTTCCTATCTCCTTCGGATGTTGATTCCTGTTTTCTGTAAAAACAAATGGGATCAATCAGTTAAAGATGTTCAAAATTTCAAATCCCGAAGTGGCTTCTTCCCGCCTCCTTCGGATGTTGATTCCTGTTTCCTGTAAAAACAAAAGGAATTGATTAGTTAAAAGACGTTCGAAATTTTAAATTCCAAAAGTGGCTTCCTTGCTTGATCTATTGCTCTGCGGGGTTCTTCATAACTCCCAGTTCACCCGCAAAATACAAACGTATGCAAATGCATGTATGCAAATGTCATGCGAATGCAAAATTTATGTGACTCAGATCTGTTCATCAATCGTTTTAAAGCTTGATTTCATTTCAAGGATAATATCTCTTCACGTCATCTGCGTTTCTTGGACTCGCCAATTCTTCTCCATCCATGTTTACAAGTATAAGAGCTCCCCGGGATAAGACCTTCTGAATCACGTAGGGGCCTTCATAATTCGGCATAAATTGGCCTCCTGGGTGTTGAGCATTTGGGAGCATTTTCTTCACAACTAGCATCCCCGCTTCAAAATTTTTAGGCTTGACCTTCTTGTTAAAAGCCCCGGCTACTTTCTTACGGTAGCTTTGGCTATGGCAGATAGCCTTCAATCGTTTTTCATCAATCAAATTTAATTGCTCATGTCTCTGCCAATTCCATTCATCTTCTAAAAGTTCAACTTGAGATAGGATCCTTAAAGAGGGGATTTCCGCCTTTCTTGGTAGGATTGCTTCCATACCGTATACCAAAGAGTAGGGAGTTGCCCCGGTTGAAGTACGAATCGAAGTTCAATAGGCCATGAGAGCATAAGGCAATCTCTCGTGCCAATCTCGATATTTCTCAGCGGTTTTGGCCAATATCTTCTTGATGTTCTTGTTTGCCGCTTCCATGACTCCATTCATTTGTGGGCGGTATGGTGAAGAATTAAGGTGTCGTACCTTAAATTGATCCAATAAGTGATCGACTACCTTGTTGTTCAAATTGAAGCCATTGTCGGTAATGATGGCTCTTGGAACTCCATATCTTGAGATAATATCTCGCTTGATGAATTTAGCCACGTTGTTTGCAGTGACGTTGGCATATGAGCCGGCTTCAATCCACTTGGTAAAATAGTCAATAGCCACCAGAATAAAACAATGCCCGTTTGAGGCTTTTGGGTTGATAGGGCCAATCATATCAATTCCCCACATGGAGAATGGCCGGGGTTCTGACATCTGATGCAACTCATTTGGAGGCGCATTTATCTTGTCGCCGTACACTTGGCATTGATGACAGGATCTCACATGTTGGTTGCAATCTGACTCGATAGTCATCCAGTAATATCCGAGTCTCATAATCTTCTTGGCGAGGAGGTATCCATTCATATGCGGTCCGCATTCTCCTTCATCGATCTCTTTCATAATGAGATTTGCTTCTTTCGAGTTTACGCACCTCGGTAGGACCGAGTCAAAGGATCTCTTGTATAGGATCCGTCCGCTGAGGAAAAATTTAGAAGCCATCTTGCTAATGTACTTCTTATCTTACGGTTGGCTGCCTTGTGGAAATTCGCCCTTCACGAGATAATTCTTGATATCATGATACCATGGTTCTTCATCGGGTTCTTCTTCAATAACCATGCAATATGCGGGTTGATCCAGGATGTCAATCCTTAAGGGTTCTATTTCAAGGCCATCTTGCACTTGTAACATGGCTGATAATGTGGCCAAAGCATCGACAAAGTGATTCTGAGTTCTTGGTAGGTACTCGCAAGTGATCTCCTCAAAATGTTGGATCAGCTCTTCTAGGTATTTATGATAAGGGATGAGCTTGGGATCCTTTGTCTTCCACTCCCCTTGGGTCAGTAAGATAATTAGCATGGAATCTCCATATACCAGCAGCTTCTTCACTTTTAATGAGATAGCCAATTGCAATCCAAGTATGCAGGCCTCATATTCAGAGATGTTGTTGGTGCATGGGAATACCAACTTGGCCGAGACTGGATAATGTTGATCTTCGGGGGATATTAAGGCTGCCCCGATGCACGATCCAGTGAGATTCACTGCGCCATCAAAATACATCGTCCATCTATCTTGGGATATGTTCAGAATTTGATCTCCTTTGTTTTGTTCCGAAATGTCTTTGGGAGGATTTTCAGCTAGCATGTCAGCAATTGCTCTTCCCTTGACAGATTTTTGGGGAGAGGTTTTAATGTCGAATTCGAAAGCAAGTACTTGCCATTTGGCCATCTTTCCCAATAAAGCTGGTTTTTCGAAGAGATATTTGATAGGGTCGTTCTCGGTGACCAACTGGATATGATAGTGCAGAGTATCTTGTCTCAATCTATGGAGGACCCAAACCATTGCTACGCAAGTCCTTTCCACCGAGGAATACTTAGCTTCTGATGTTGTGAACTTTTTACTCAAATAATAGATGGCCTGTTCCTTTCGATCTTTGGGGTTAGTCTGAGCTAATAAAGCTGCCGGGGATTCATCATGAACTGTCGGATATAGAGTTAAAGGAACGTTAGGGATAGGAGGTACCCGATCTTGGGGTTGTACCAAATATTCCTTGATCTTCTCAAATGCTTGCTGACATTCTGCATCCCATTTCACTTTTGCGCCTTTCTTCGGCAGACTTGAAAAAGGGTTTATTTGTTTCGACGGCTGCGATATGAATCTGGATATATAATTCAATCTTCCCAGTAGACCCCTTACTTCCTTAACAGTAGATGGAGTCCCTATTTTCCATATGGCTTTGATCTTGGAGGGGTCGATTTCAATTCCACGACCGCTTACGACAAATTCAAGCGGTTTTCCGGATCTAGCGCCAAATACACATTTCGCGGGATTCGGTTTGAGCTTGTACTTCCTTAATTGATCAAATAATTTCCTCAGCACTTGAACATGGTCTTCCCCGGGGCTGGACTTGGTGATCATATCATCCACATAAACCTCTATCTCCTTGTGTATCATATCATGAAAAAGGGTCACCATAGCCCTTTGATATGTTGCCCCTGCGTTTTTCAATCCAAAGGGCATTACCTTGTAACTGAAGGTCCCCCATTGTGTGGTGAATGAGGTCTTGATCTTATCTTCTTCTTTCAACATGATCTGGTTATACCACGAGAATCCATCCATGAAGGAGAATAATTCAAAGCCCGCAGTGCTATCGATAAGCACATCAATGTGCGGTAGGGGAAAATCGTCTTTTGGAGTGGCTTTGTTCAAGTCCCGATAATCCACACATATTCTGATTCTTCCATCCTTCTTCTTAATCGGTACAATGTTGGCAACCCAATCAGCATATGGGACGGCCTCAATAAATCCAACTTTAAGGAGCTTCATCACCTCCTCTTTGATCTTATCTGCTAATTCGGGATTCATTCTCCTGGATGACCGATTAAGCGGGATACATGCAGGATTTGTGGGTAGAGCATGCTCCACTATTTTGCGGTCTAAACCTGGCATGTCGGCGTATGACGAGACGAATATATCTTGATACTCTTTGAGCAATGCGGTTATTCTTAAGACATCTGCTGCCGATAGGTGTCCACCCACTTTCGCTTCTTTGACGCAAGTAGGGTCTCCCGGATTAATAGTGACGGGTTCTTAAGAGATAGGAGGCTTGGACTCTTCGAAACAATCCCATTCCCTCTTGATATCGCTCACATCAGCCTCTTCTATATCAATTTCATATGCATAATCATCGAGCTGATCCGAGTCACATATTAACTTGTTATGCATGGGTGGGATGACGTGCACGAAATGCATCATGAAAGGTTAGTATTCAAAGATGACAAAATTAAAGAATGCATGACTTTTAACATGAAAACATTTTTCGAATTCAGTTTTTGAAGAAAAGAGAACTAGTCCATAATCTTCCGGACATCCTTGTTCCCGAAAAAAAAGCCATTTAAAATTCAAGATCACGTGGCAGATCGGGCCTCAAGTTTCATAGTATAAGCAATTGTCATCATCGGACCAATCCGTTGTTCCACATGTCCGTAATAAAACTTGAGATAATTTTCATTAATAGATGCAACTAAAAGCAACACAGATCTGCACTTCTTGGATCACAGCATGTGACCCAAAGGGTGTTAAAACAGCAAAAAGCTTTGAAAATAAATGCAGTAATCAAAATGCATTAAAAGATAAAGTTCAGAAAGAGCCTTTTACTCAGGGGTGGGGAAATCATCCTCTAGCCACTCGATGATCACGTGCACCCGATCATCCGGGAATGAGTTGAATAAGTCCGGCTCTGCATCTTCAGAAATATCTTCATCTTCCAACCATTTGCCCCCTTTAGAGAATACTTCAAGTAAGGGGTTCGGGAACATCTTTCCTCCGGCTTTCCATGCACCGGTGCCTACAAAACAGCCACCTTGGTGTCCACGGCCTCCTTGGTCTCCATAACGATTGTTTCGACCTCGGCCTCGACACGTATTGCGCTTTCTTGTTTCTTTATAGCCCGGACCTACCTTGTGGTCATTCGAGCTCAAATTCAAAGGGTTACGGATCCCCCGACCATACTTCCCTAATCCGGCACCCGGAATAAAACCATTCGAGAGTAGCACTCTTCCCGCCATGGTTGCAGGTTTTGAAAGCTCCGGTATAGCTATCTTTGTATCTAGCGATACATGCATGACAAACACTATATCAAAAGTATGATAACTCAGCTCTTCCTCTTTTGAGGGTTCGATGTATGGGACCATCCCTTTTAAAGAAACCCGATGCCTTGTTTCGCCATGGACGGTGATCGGCTAGCCCTTGACTACAAATTTTACCTTCTGATGCGGGGAGGAAGGTGCTGCTCCCGAAACATGGATCCATGGTCTTCCAAGAAGTAAGGTGAAGGCACTAGGAATGTCCAGCACTTGAAACGGTATAGAGAAGGTCACCGGTCCAATGGAGATATCTAGTTCAATTTCTCCCACTACATTCTTGGAGACTCCGTCAAATGACCGAATAGTGGCCTTAGACGTCTTCACAAAATCTTCATTTATCTCCAAGCTTCTCAAAGTGCTCAGAGGACGGAGATTAAAGGCCGAACCATTGTCAATTAGGACGTGGGGAACCTCCTTCCCGTGGCACTTCACGGCAATATAAAGGGCTCTATTATGCACCCGCCCTTTCCTTGGGAAATCTTCGTCCGAGAAGGATATCTGGTCTTTCAAAAGGATAGCACCTACAAAGTCCCCTAGTTGAACCTCGTTAATGGTCTCCGGAACATGGACCTCATCCAATACCTTCGGGAGGGCGTTCTTGTGCTTTTCGGAATTCTTAAAGAGATCAAGCAAAGAGATCTGCGTCGGCATTTTCCGCAGTTGGTCAACGACCTCATATTCACCGGTTCTCACGACCGATTGCAACTTCTCAACTTCTTCCGTGATCGGGACTTTCTTTTGAGAATCCGCCTCTCTTGGTGGATAACATCTTCCCGACCTCATTATGGCATCAATCTCGCCCGTTCCATAATCCCGATGAAGCGCCTTTGAGTTATACTCTTCCACGGGCGGCAATTTAATCTTTCTTGGTATGATCTCCTGCGGCGGTGATTCGGATGTTGATGGTTTTTCCGAGGCGGATGCTTCCCAATTATCCACCTTGTTCGGATCAATGACAAAGTGAATCGGAGTATCTACCATTCCGATCATCTCATCTTCATAAATATCATCGGGGTTGTATTCTGGACACGGCCTTACCGGCATGACGTTTTCTTCATCCGCACGCCTTTGCCTTTCCCTTCTAACTCTCGGGATAATTCCCTCAATCCTCATGCCGATCTCCACCGGATGTTGGAATGACGAGTATGTGTATGCGTACATGCGGTCAAAATATTATGCCGGAAGTGACTTGAGCACAAACTCCAGCATTTCTCTCTCCGACAGCGGCGGTTGCACCATCACAGCATGTTTCTTCCACCTTCTAGCGAAGAGCTCAAAGCTTTCATCTTCACTCTTTCTGATGTTTAACAAATTGGCCTTGGTGAAATAACCTCTGATTCCAGCTTCAAAGTGCCGTATAAAGTGCTACGATAAATCCTCCCGGCTCGGAACCCGGTCCAGATTGATTGATTGAAACCATGCCAATGCGAGGCCCGCTAAACTATGTCCGAAGTTCCGGATTAATGTCTTATCATCTTCATGGTGGCCAACCATTTGGCGGAGATAATATGAGATATACGCTAGAGGGCAACTAGCGCCATTATACTTCGTGCGGAAGGTCACTCTAGGGTTCACGCCTTAGGGCGGAACATTTCTCGCTTGAGTGAGTGGAGTAATCAGCTCTTTCAACTCGTCCGGCTTCTTTGATACGTCATCGCCTTGCTCTTGCAGTAGGGCGATCTTTCGATTTTGCGTCTCCATGGCCCGTCGTATCTCCAGAATCAGTATATTCTCCTCTACCGCTGTGGCGTTACTCTTGGCTACCAACCGAGATAACTCTGCCACCATAGTCATCAAATGACGTATGTGAGTTTCCAGATTAGAAAGTCACACATTGGACTCCCGATTCACCTGTTCATTCGGAGGAGCCTCTTGATTCTTAGTTTCATCGACCGTTCCCACAAATTCGTCACTTTTAGGGTCATCCATGCCACCCCAACCATCGGGAACTATATCCCCCGCATTGACGAAAAATCTTGGCGGCGCCGAATACAACACTTTAAAGTTGTAGCCACCGCTATCTTCTCCTAGGTTATCCACTATCTCGCCTCTCCGAAGGGCTCTTTGCATAAACCTTTTATCGCCTCTGCGGGTCTTGTCCAGGTGGACTTCATATTCATCAAATTCCTCAACTTCCTGGTAATCTTTGATGCTTGTCAAATATCCCGAGGGTATTTTCCAGACACCTCCCCTCGTAGCTTTCATTGTAAATTCCTCGGCCAGCATGTCCACTGTCACATACGTTCCTTTGAAAGCGACGTCTTCCATTCTTCCTATGACACCCAAATTAATCAGCAGTTCTAAACACGCCTCCTTTTGTTCCCGTGAAATGTCATCTCCATCCGGGTATTGTGAGGCCAATGTCGGGATATCTCGCATTTTACTTACATCCACTATAAATTCCAGAACCTCTTCCTCTTCTCCTCCAAAAATCGCGTTCACCTCACGATGCTCGGGTAGAGGGTTCATTTGCACATTCGGTTCAATTTTATCAAACTCTAAGACTTTTCCATCGATCAACGCTTGTACCTTGAACTTCGGAGCGAGACAGTTGTCCACATTATGCCTCCTTTCTCCCATATGGTAAACACACGTCCGGGTCTCATCAAACCCGGGAAATCTTGGAGGATGAGCTCTAGGTGGCTCTTTTGCAACTAGACGGTTCTCCACAAGCATAGGTAATAGTTTGGATAAGGGCTGAGGTAAAGGGGTGAAAACAGGCTGATTTCTTTTTCTAGGTTCGGGCGGTTTAGAAGCGGTCCAGGATGACGCTCCTTGGGTAGGGATTGAAGGCGAGAAATTTTTAGGCTTAGGCGGGTTTGGGACAAAGGCCACTTCTCCGGTTTGCTCTCTATTATCCCTTCTCAAAGGGTATTGGCGTACGAAAGGTGCTTCGGGTATTTTCTTCTCTCTTAGCGCCCATTCATGGCGTTACGCTACCTTGATCGGGTGCGCAAATGTCCGACACCCGGAGGTGTTCAGCTTGTCGAAATATTCAAAGGGGAGTGCCTTGAGGAAAAGGTCTATTAGTTCTTCTTCGGGGACAGACGGTTTTACTCGCACAACCAATGCTCTCCATCTTTGGGCGTAGGCGCGAACAGCCTCATTCTTTCCTTTTACGGTTCTCAGAAGGTCCTCTCTAGTGAGGGCTGTCAAAGTGTTAAACTTGTATTGTCGAAGGAACTCATCTGCCAGCTTATCCCAATCGGCGAGCCTCTCTGGCTCCAACTCGATGAACCAAGCCGGGGCTGCCCCGGATAGGCTTTCCCGGAAGGTGTTAACTAGTAGTGGGATGTTGTCGGAGAATTGCGACATTCGGCGCAAATAATACTTCAAGTGCGCCTTGGGACACCCAGTCCCATTATACTTCCTCACAAAATCCGGTTCCTTGTAATCAGCAAGAACTTCTATCTTCTCAAACGGCGCGACCTTATCAAACCTCAATAGTTCATACCCCTGACTTGCCGGGCATTCTTCGATTTTAGCAAGCCTTTTAATTTCCTCTTCCATTTTGAGGACTTGCTTCTCCTTCTTCTCCCGATCAATCACAATGGGAGGATCCTTAGGCGGTCGCGCCGGATTCAGAGTGGGATTAGCGGCGGGTGCCGGATTAGCGTTGGTTCCATCAGATGAGCCCGCAAGGGCTTGAGAATTAGGATCAACGGGGTATCTCCCCTGACTAGCGATCAGCATTGCCTTCATCTTCGCCACCATTGTGGCGATCATATTCATTTGGTTCTCCAAGTTACCCACACGAGGTGCGAGTTCTTCCTGTTCCATTCTTAATTTGCGCGTCTTGCTACGAGTCCTCATGTTTATCACTCACCTGTTTTTCTGAACATCAAATTAGTATGGAGGATATTGAAGATTTGGAGACGTTGATCCGTGGTAACCGACTTTTCTACATGTATGCATGACATGCTCATAAAAGAAATAATATGTATTTATTACAAACCAAATTGTTCAAAAGTATCTAAAAGATAACAAATATGCGAAAATCTAAATGGGGAACAGATCTATCCAAGTCGAGGACGCTTCCACTCTTCCGGCTCTTCTGACTCATCGGAATCCCACAGGTACGGATCTTCTCCTTCTTTTGACATCCATTGCTCCGGATCTTCGGGAATGTACGGCTCCACTCCTGGGACATACGGTACTATGTACTCCGGCTCATAGGATTCCACCTCTTCAATCCGAGGAGATACGCATTCAGGTACATATGGCTCAACCAATGATTGACGGTACTCCTTAAACTTCTGAATATATTCCTTGGAGGCTCTATGAATGTTCATCTCGTCATCCAAATAATCGGGCCATTCAACTTGTTGTAATGGGGAATTCTTCAAAGCGTGAAGTATAAGTTTGATTCGGGCCCGATACAACTTCTTTGCTTCTTTTGTAAGCTTTCCTTTTGTCATGTCGAATGAGAAGATTCCGGGACAAACATCCGGTGGTATTTCTTGCAAAGCTCCAAATTGCCTCACGACATGAATAGGATAATATGCCACAGCGCGAGTGCATCCCAATAAGGGAATAGGGCTATCTTCAACACCAATAATGCCAGCCGCCACGATCTTAGGCCAAGTCAAACGCCATCTAATGTGTTCGGGCTTCAAATTGTCCAATAGCTCAACCCACTTCTTAAACGAGTATCTGGGTACAAGGGATTGACACTTGAGGAATGATCTAAGAGGGTGAACGTGCTCGTTGATCTCATAGCACCCCACTCGGAGTTGGAAGGTCTTTATATGAGAAGTGAACCACATGTGGAGTAGTTCATTAGATGCTTGGAAAACAGTCTTTTTGGTAGTTTTGGAACGGTTTAGGGAGAGAAAGGTCTTAGCTAAAATCATGTACGAATAATTCCAACGACAACATGCTTGTCTGGCAATATGGACTATAGAAGGGTCAAAGGTAGTCCTTGAGGTTGGGAATAGAACGAATGCAAAGAACGCTAAAATAAACACCTTTCCCGATTTATGACCGGTTTCGGTGGGTAGAGAGGAATAGTTGTCAAAAAGAAATGAGAACGTGAATTTGCCAGAGTTGGATTTATAGACTTTCTCTATTTCGGAGGTTTTGAGACGAAGAAAGCTTGATAGAGAACGAGTGGAATCCATGTCTAAAGGAGGTTGAGCTATATGGTCGTCAAACTTGGCCCCAATGATAGCGGTATACTCCTCAAACGTAGGAGTCAATTCTAAACCTTGAAAATTAAATGTCATCGTGCGCGCATCCCATGCCTTCGCTAATGCTTGAATGAGAGCCGGTTGATATTCAACTTTGATCAAATCCACCAATCGTCCTAAACGCCCTTTAACGTATGCTTTGTTGATTATGTCGAGGTGATCCCACCATAAAGAGAGCTCCTTGCGCGGTACCGGGATGACTTTGATGTCTCTATTCCCCATGATCTAAAAAATGCAAAAATGATGATCCTAAAGTCAATTACCACGGATTTAATATGCATGAAATGTGATGCAAATGTGCTAACCAAATTCCATGTCATCTTTTGGTAACATGAGGGTCAACTACTCCTATTTGACCCAAATAAGCCAAACAGGGTAGTTATGGACCAAATCTCACCCAACGATAGCATGTAATTGATTAGGATCGTTTAAGTGTAATCGGGGTAGAAAGTCATTTTTACAACTCAAAATTTGACAACCCATGAAATTTACAAGTCTAGTACAATAAAGCCCGAAGAGATGGGATATGAAAGTGTTCAAAGGTGTTCGGACAACATATGTAAATGAAAGTACACAATCGACTCAAAATGTAATGAACCCTAGAAATGCCCCAAAGTCGCATCCAACTAAACAATCGAAATGGTATCCTCATCGGATGAAATCTCCACTATCTCGGGAAACTTGACATCTTCTTCATCATCGGATGATATGGTGATGACTTCTTTCTTCTTAATTGGGGAATGCTTTGTGGCCGTCTTGGTCGCGCGAGGTTAATTCGCCAATTTTAATGTACAACTCCTAAATTCTCTCATTTTCGCGCTTGATTTCCAAATGGCTTCCACAACGAGTATAATTGCACCTCTCGCCACGAGTGCGGTTCCGTCCGTTAAGCTCCCATCCATGGACAAATCCAAAGACTTGAAAAGTAGCGGGTACTCGGTCCTTGAGTTGAATGGTCCTCCGCTCCCATGTAAATACATTGGGGACATCAATATGACTTCGGGGCGTCATCTATCCTAAAAAAGAAAATTTGACCTTCAACCCCGATCACTTAAACGATCTTACAAATTGTGATGATATGTCGTGAAAATGCATGATATGCAGAATTTAAATTTACAAGTTCAAAATAAAGAGGGTAAAAAGCCTTACCAACCGATGTTACTCTTTTTTTTGGATTTTTGGTTTTAGGTATACCAACCATCCAATTCACATGCGCATGAGACAAGTGAGGTTCAACTCTAAAGAAATAAAAAAGGCTTGGGTATGGACCTAAAAAGGCTCCCGCTATACGAATCGATGAGCTGCCCACAAGCGCAATCAAACAACAAGTGGGTAGGATCATCAATCTCGCATAGCGAGCGGGATCAAATATGGTCAACCCAAGTGCAATCAAATACGGGAGCTTCGCATACCGATCCCTATCTATGGCGACCTATAAGGGTGATTCGCGGCTCGGGTTTAGGCGCTTGTGTGTGCGATATCGTGATCCTCAAAATATGCAAGACATGCACAGCAGTTCATATTCAAAACACCGCTTCAACATGTGCATAAATAAACACACAACCCAAAACACCATATCTGCATCAAAAAGGTTAACATAGACATCACCCCTTATAACTCCCATCTGCATCAACATTTAACACTTTTGTTAGTGGACGTACCTCACCTTCAAGAGCATCTCGAGAAAATGGGGTTAGAAAACACTCAACATTTTTATCGGCTTAAGTTCTCTTATTGTTTTAGCATCCATTCGCTTCCCTAGTGGAGTCGTCGGTCTGTCGCGACCCTCCGTCGGAATTTCCGTTCCGGCCGGGCGAGTAGGGTTAACGAGCCGATTCTTAATTCTTAATTTTTATATAACCCCGGTTGTCGGCGGGATTTTTTAGGATCGCGGGTCTCTCCCAAGACCCATTACTCGAATCTCGATGTCGGAGAAAATTTCATCGAAATTGACCTTAGTGTGGTCGAGTGGCATGTGCAATGTGTACATGTAATTTGGAGTCGCCACCGATCAATTTATTGGAGGGTATGATCGGAAAACCCTAACGAGCGGTGGGGAGAAACCGTTCGGTTCTGCGAGAACCGGAGATTTGGGTCCGGGGACTTGGTTACGCCAAGATTTACATTGACGCCCTTTCGGTTACCGATGTTGAGTGATTTTCTAACCTAAGAATTCATGCAGATGAGATCTCGGGTGAGGTAGGCCCTAACGATCTAAGGATATCATGCAAATGGGAATTTTACTATTCCTATCAATCACAATCATGAAAATTAAATGCGCAATCAAGATAATCACAACCAATCCAATTAATCAATCATATAGGCATATCTAAAAATGGCCCTATCGGCCCACAAAAAGGTCAAATTTAGACTCCGGGGGCGGTTCGGAAAAATTTGGGGCGGAAGGCCCAGAGAGGTAGAATGGTCATTTTTGGAGGTTCGGGACCCGAAAATCACAAAATCGGGGTCGGGCCGGTTGAAAGTGGCCATTTCCCATTTTTTGTGATTTTCTTGAATTTTTCTAATTTTTCTAATTTTTTTTGAATTTTTTATTTATTTTACAAAATTGAGAATTTTTCGGGTCAACACGGATTGACCCTCGAAGTGTCAAAATTCTCGATCCAGACTATAAGAGTCCCGAATCGATCTAGGAATTTTTAGAATTTTTTTTGTGAAAATCTGGGAATTTTTATGAATTTTCTAAGTATTTTTGGATTTTTTTGAAATTTTTATGTATTTATTATTATTTTTTTATTATATTCGGACCGGGTCGAACCGGTCAACGACCGGTCAACCCGGTCCAGACCCGTTCGACTCTCTCGCGACACCAAAAACGGCACCACATCTTATTTTCTATTTATTTCTTTATTTTCTAAAATCAATTCTGAATATTCGAATATAACAGAAATAAATGGACGGCTGAGATTTATTTTGGGATCAATCTCGGCCGTTCATGCTCATTAATCCAAAACGACACCGCATCTGCTCAGCCCACAAAACGACGTCGCATTGCTCTAACATACGAACGGCCACGATCTAACCTAAGATCTAATCTGGGCCGTCAACTCGCCCGGCTATAAAACGACGCCGCATTCATTAAACGCATGGACGGCCACGATGATTCCTAGACTTAATGCGGGCCGTCAAACCTATCTAAAAACAAAAACGACGCCGCATCATCTAAAACCTTGAACGGCTGCGATCAATCCTAGATTCAATCTGGGTCGTCCGTTCCTTCTATGCCCTAAACGACGTCGCCCGGATACTAATTAAATGGCACCGTTTTATATTTTATGTATTATTAACCAATAAGCGAAAAATCTAAAAATACAAAAATAAGGATCCGACGGTCCGGAATCAAACCTATCTATTAATCTGGACCGTTGGATCAAGGCCGACTCAGCCCGCTCGCGCCAACGGCCGAGCCGAGTCAGCGACACCTCGGACCTATCGGACCTCGACACGTCAGACTTTGACCAGTTGACCGCCACATCTGCATCATCTTCTTCCTCGCGACGACACGGGAATGGATGGTCGAGGCTCTTCCGGCGAGATCTAACGGTGAGATCTCGCCGGAATGACGCGAGACCACCACCGGACGACTTAACTTGACATCCAGATTAACATATATGAAAATCAAGCAGATCCACTCACGGAATCAACGTCAATCGAGCTTACACAGAATCGATTTCGCAAAACACAATCTCACAAATCAGAGCATAACTATGCGATTCAAGCTTCAAAAACATTCAAATGAGGTCAAGAATACTTACCTTGGGCTCTGATTGAGCCCGGAGTTGCTAGATTCACCTGGCCGAAGTCCGACCGGGTCGCGACCGGTTGAAGGTTTGACTCGACATGATCGGGCGATATCAATGCAAAAGGATGATGCGATTGTGGTTAGATATGTTCTATGACTAAAAGGCACACATCAATTGGAAGGATTATGCTCGGGAAGCCGAGATGCCATGGTTGCACAAGTAAGGAAGTTCGAGCTCGACTCACTTGATCTAGAGGTTTGAGGCCAAATGAGGTATGCAGATCGCTTCTCCAAGGTCCGGGCAAGCTTCCTGAAGTAGCGACGGGCTTCGATTCTCTCTGGATTGCCTCCGCGAAGATGTCACGGTTCGAGCTTGAACCTTTGATCGCGCGGGCGAAAAGGTGAGCTCTCTCTCACTTTCTCTCTCTCTCTCTATTCGGTTTGATCTCGCGAACGCAATGAGCTCCCTCCTCTGATCCGGAATCTTCTCGGCCTTTTATAGTGGATTTTCAAAATCTGGCGCGAACGGTGAGGGCTTGCCAAGCCTCTTACACGTGCATTCACGTGCGTAAAGGGTCGCCGGACGGTGATGGAATGGGTTGTGATTCCGTCACGGTCCGTTAAGCCTTCGTTGATCGCAAAAGAACGTGAATTGGACTCGGCCTTTGTGAATGTTGACTTTCAAGGGCGCCGTGACTTTGACCGGCGATTGCGACCACTTCCGGCGGCCATTGGCCGAGCCGCCGGTGGCAATCGACGCGTCTTGTCTTGAAGAACAAAACACCTCCCTGAATTGATCCAATTATAGTCAATTGATTGTCCAATTTGATCACCAAAATCCACCATCAAATCTGCAGAATGTCACAGGCCCCAGGAAGAAGACTACTCTGTTTGAGCCGGTTCGACCGGTCCGACCGGTGGTCGGACCGGTCCGAACCGGTTCAGACAGTGTATTTCCCAAAATTAATCAAAATTAATCATAATCGACGGGGAATTTTCACAATTAAACCTCAAAATTGCACTTAGGGGCCTAGATATTATCTAAAAATGTAATTTTGCCCAAAATTTATCATCAATTTCTGCAAAAACCCCAAAATTTGTTAATTGCCCAAATTAGGGAAATGTTCAATTGAGTGTCAATTCGAACAAATTGGACCCCGAGACCTATGCCAATTGATTCAGAATGTGTAAAAACCTAGGGGGACGGTCCAATTTTGCCACGAAAGTCCCTCAATAAAAAGTAATTTCAAAAATTGGCAAGTAGAGGGACTAAATTGCAAATATTTTGGGGATTTTGCCTAATTCGCGCAATTCGTGCAATTGAGGGTGCAATTGATCAAATTGAAGTTCAAAGGGACTGCAATTGAATGTCTAGACTTAAAATGTGCCAAAATTACAAATAAAAAGACTCAATTTGTATTTTTTATGCAAATTCAACCTTAGGCATTGTGAAGAAACACCTAAAATTGAACTTGATTTTTGATTTTTAATGAGGCCAAAATGTAAAGGAAATTAAATGAAAAATATTGGACATTTTGGTGTATTTTTGTGACCTCGTAAAGTATTTTTTATGAATTTTCTAACATTTTTTATTTTCCAAAAATATTGAAAATTATGAAAAATTATTTTTTGTTCAAAATTGGTTCCTTATGCTTGGCCAAGGCTTCTAATGTTGATTTTTTTAATTTTTGATTTTTTATGAATTTTTGAGAATTTTTAGAAAATAAAACTAAAAGAAAATTGATCAAAAATCGGGTGTCAACAGAGGTACCATCCTTCGTCCCAAGTCATCTCTGTTTATAATGAAAGGAGTTTTGCATTCGCTTCCGCATATGCATTTCTTTTACATTAAGCTCAAGTTTGATGCCGAGTGATCTTGGGAGACTAAAGAAAGTCAAACGGCCTGGTGGGATGTTCACGTGCCTGCTGGGTTCGGGGCGTGACACTACGTGGCGCTACGTCATCACCACGTCGGACGTTGACCGGTCGGTGTGGGCGACTAGTGTTGACACTTGATTTTTAATCGGTTTTTCTTTTCAAATTTTTTTCAAAAATCCATAAAAATTCATAAAACTGAAAAATCAATTTTGGAAGCCTTGGCCAAACCTAAGGATCCATTTTTGAACAAAAAATATTTTTCGTTATTTTTCACATTTTTTGATATTTTTGGTATATTATAAAATACCCAAAATTACAAAAAAATAGCAATTTCAGCATAAAAAAAATATGGGAAAATATCCAATATTTTTATTTTAATTCCCTCTTCATTTTGGCTTTTGAAAATTAGAAAATTCAATTTGGGGATGCATGACTCTTCGCAAATGTGGACCCAAATTGAGCCAAAAAAATCATTTGAGATCTTTCTATTGTTTTTCTTACTTTGGGTCAGTTATGACATTTGATTCTTACACCTTTAATTGCATTTTGGTCCAATCAATTTCAATTTTTGAGCAGATGGAAAAATGGACTTCTTTGCATTTCCAATTTAATTCCCGGTTTCCGATTATGGTCAAATTGGTCATTTTTAAGGCGAACCCATGCAGAAATGAACATTGACCCATAGGTTTTTTGACATTCTAAACACACCGTGAGGTCAAATTAGCACAGATTAGTCATTAAGGACCCTAATTGGACAGATTTTACATTCAAATTAATCTTGGAATTTAGGGATTTTTGCGTAAAACTGAACCAATCGGACACAAACTTGTCATTTTTAGATAATGTTCTTGTTCTAGAGACTAGTGTTGAGGTTCAACTTCACGGAAAAGGGTCACATTGATGTTGAATTAGGGCCTACACATAAAAATAATAATAAAATAATAATGAATGAAATGAAGGGCCAAGTCAACTAATTAACTAGGCGCACGCCCAAAACCATGGTTGGTTCTCTCTCCATCGGGCACAGGAGCTCTTTTCTTTTGTTCTTTAGGCACAGATTGCAGGTGAAAAAAAAGAGAGACAAAAATCAAAGACCCATTCGAGGACGGCAAGCCATCAAAGTGAGTTCACAGTGTTGCCCATTGAAGCTCGAGGCCGACGGACCACTTCGCACGTGACGGCAGGTGTGGGCGAGGATCAGCCGGAAGCTTCCATGCACAACAATCTGGAATAAAAAAAAAACAGGAATATAACAACTTGGATGGATGATGACCAGGGCGAGGGGAAAAAGTCTGTTGAAAGGCTAAGTCGGTTGCAACAGATAAAAGGAAGATCAGAGAGAGTTATAAAGGAGCGAGAGAGAGATTAGAGAGGGAGAAGAGGTGATAATTAAATGGCCGAGGAGGATCGGCAGGTTTTAGTGGCCGTCCGCAAAGGATCAAGTTTCGTCAAGGCTTTGCTCTAGCTAGAGACGAATTCCAATGGCTTTTTGAGATCGAACCGAAGCCATTTCTGTTGTTGTTTGCGCACGAAAAAGGTCTATTCCTCTTTGTCTCATCATGCTTTGTTTTACGTTGAATTTACTGTTCAGTAGGTGGCCAATCCTATTTTCAACATTTCTCACTCCGGATCTCTTTCGAAATGACGATTTTGTCCCTTTTTGGGTAAATCGTCTCTAGATTTTCTCAAAATTATGATTTTTCCCCTCGTGGGCGAATCACTTCCAAATCACTCTTGACCTCCTCTTATGCCTTGAATATCATTTCCCTAAGTTGATAGGGCTATACTAGGAGTACCACGTTGATTTGATGCGATTTATCCGCATGTTATGGATTTCTTGATTTGCGCATTTACTTTGATTGATTGTGATTGCTAGGATAGTCACTCCCATCTGCATGAACTCCTAGATTTAGGATTTATACCTTACTCATATGCATGAAATCCGAGGTTAGAAAATTCAGTCAACTTAGGTACCGAAAGGGCATCAACTCTGATAGTTGGCGTAACTAAGTCTCCGATCCCATTTCTCCGGTTCTCGCAGAATCGAATAGAAGCTCCCAACTATTCGATAGGGTTTCCAATCGTACCTTCCAAGAAATGGTTGGTGGCGACTCTTTGATATGCACACGTAGCACATGTCACTAGACCGCACCGAATGTCGATCACGTTATCCTCCGTTGCGATTTGGATAATGAGCCTTGGGAGAGGTCTGCGTTCCAAGGTCCACACATAACCGGGCCGGAAGGGCGACCCATTAGCCCTCTCTTCCTCTTCATTCGAGGTAAATCACGATAACTAGTCTTCGTCTTCAACCTCGCGATAGAATGAACGGGCGGCCGAGAGCTTCCCGGCGACATCCAACGGTGAAAACTCGATTGAAAGAGGTGAAAGCGGTCTTGTTCGACTCGCCTCGTCCCGCACTACAACATATCACAAATCTCGCCTATATCACTCACTAAATCAAGCTAGAACCAGTACGCCTTTGGTAGTTCGAATCATGCAAAAACGAGCAAATCAATTCAATTAAAGCTCAAGATAGCATTGCAAAGAGTTCGGGAACCTTACCCGCAAGTTCGATTGGCCTGGTTTAGGCTAGCTTGAGCTAGGGAATTCGTGACAGGTTCGGCTAAGGTGGAGGTCTCGACTTGAGGTTTTCTCGCGGAATCGATGCAGAATAAGAATGCGGAGGTGCTTAGAGTAGTTCAAGTATCAAAACGACTCAACTAATTACAAGAATGAAGGTCGGAGACGAGCTCCGCCATTGATGCTCAGCAAGAAACTTGAGAGAGAGAGAGAACTACCTTTTTTAAAGATTGCAGGCTGCGCGAGCTAATATGATCAAGCGCTAGTAGTGATATGAAGCTCCTAGAAGTGGATTGAGGCCTCGACTTGGCCTGGATCACTCAAACCGAAGTTCCACGGTCCAAGCTTCAGGCTTGGGCTATGGCGACGCAAAGAGGATTTTCTCTCTCTTCTCTCTCCTTCTCTCTCTATTATGTTATGTTCGCGAACAAAATGCCAGTCTACTTTGCTCCAAAACACGTGAGGCCTTGTATAACCAATTTGAATTTGCACGCTGATTGAGAGGGGGGTCATCGACTTCAAATGGCATGTGATTGTGCGTGCCATTTGGTTTAAACGGCGACAACAATGATGGGCAACTTTGTTAGGTCATTTAGCACCTCCAACGTGGTCGAATTGCCATCCAATTTAGCTATTTTGTAAAAGTTGACTCTCGGTGAACTGTTGCAGCATTGACCAACCAATTTCGTTGTGTTATGGCCACATCTGGTGGCAACTCCGGTCTCGATCAACGCGTCTTGGTATGGGGAACAAAAGCCCTCCAAGTTCTCTTCCAATTATCGCCGATTACTAGTTCAATTTTCATGTCAAAGTTCAGCCTTTAGTGTTTGAATTTGGCGCAAATTGTTAAAGAAGATGAATAGTGCTCGACCAGGTACGTGGGTCGGATCCGGTCTGATCTAGTAGACCCGGTTAAGCCTATATTCAAAAATTAATCCCAATGCATGGAGAATTTTCAAAAATAAAGCTCAGAATTGGACTTAAGGGCACTAAAATTACCTAAAAATGTGGTCGGAATTCAAATTTGTTTCAATGTGAAATTACTCAAATTGATCATATCAATTCGTATTTTCAAATCATCTAACCCTAAGCAAGAATCACTTCGGACATACATCATATGTATCAACAATTAGGGCTTGCAATTCAACCTCAGTATATCACAAGGTGCTCTGATGCCACCGAAGGGGTTTCGGGATTGGTAAACGCAGTGTAATATATTTATAAACCAAAACCTTAAACAGGATCCATGCGTATATTGAAATCAATAGGTGTTCAAAGCGTACCTTTTGCGGATTGAAGATAAATTAACAATCGGTTGTGTATGGATTAGCGCCCAATTATTGCGCCTCTATCGGTATCCACACATACGAATTGAAATCTCCAACGATCCAAGTGCTAGCTTACGGATCTTGGAGCTCCTCTTCATTGATTGCCTTTGATGTTTGAGACTCTCTTAAAGATTTAAGAACAGAAAACGATTCTTTGTGTTTCCTTTCTTTTTCTCCTTCGGAATAAGACCCTTTTATTCTCATAGGCCTCTCTAGGGTTTTTCCCTGTCTATATATATAGCCTCAATATTTACGCGTAACAAAGAAGTGGGGTTGGGCAATTCGGGCCCGCCAAACCGCTTATCTCCAATCGTGCGTTCAATCGTTGTCTCATAACATGCACAATCGCGTAGAAATTTAAAATAGGAGAATAAATTAAAATCTACTTCTTAAGTAGATCAAGGTGCGAAGAAAATATAAAGTCAATTTGCTATTGTGTGCGATCCTATAGGTTCACTAAACATTAACAGTGTGCTCAAAATCCTTTTTGGCCCATAAGTCATAAGCGGTCTCTAGCATTATGATCGCCTAAGTATAGTGAATATCATTTTTCGACACAACCTAACCCACAACTAAAGTTATAATATCAACCTTGATTAGTTCCTAGGGCGGATTGCTAACAAAAAACCCATTAACCCTTCAATGGAGCGTTCCTTCACACCCAATGGGGAATGGAAGGGAGAGGGTGGGAATGCTTAGAAGAAGGCCACCACACTCTTGACTCCAAATGAGAGCAGATTTTTTGGGCACCGATTGTTGGTGGCTAGTGATTTCACCTAGAGGGAGGTGAATAGGTGATAGAGTGTGATTTTAAGAATTTATTGAGGAATTTAGATCACACGGCGTAAAACAGATATCTTAGATGATGGAGACAGAGTGTATCACAACGAGCAAGTAATTCAATTGATGCAGGATATGTAATGTGATTAATGCACGCTGTTCGTGTGCAGTTTAACTATCACAAGATATCTAGAGTGATCAAAGTAAGAGATAATGAAAATTACACAGAGGGTTTATAGTGGTTCAGCTTTGGTTAAACTTACGTCCACTTCTGCGATCGATAGCCAATTGGCTGGATTATACTAATAAGCTGCTCGTAGGTTACATATCGGTGATCTCCTTGACACACGGGACTTCACACTTAGCGCTCAACACTCATGTGTACACCTCCTCACAATTACAATGGATGGATCAAGAAGTGTGTTAGAAATGGAGTTCATTCTATCTAAGAATTATGAACACTTTTCCCTCTTAACACCGATCTCTCTTTTCCCTTCGTCTTCGAGATGTCTTTTATACTCTTCCGCCTTCAATCTAGCCGTTGCAAGGCATCAAGAAGAGATCACTCCAAATCTACCCTTTTGGACGAGATGATTACCAAAAGAAGATCTCTTAGCCATTGGGGATTGCCAAAAGAAGGTCTTCCCCGCTTGGATCAAATCGCCCATACAATTATGATCCCGAGTTTCCATAGATGGTTTCTTCCACTTGGAAAGTCTTTGTTTGTCTCCTTGGTTCCGCATCCTTAATTGATCTCTGTCACCGAGAATCTTCAAGAATGATCCAGCTTGATGGCGTTCATTGATACGCATAAATTAAGCTCAATTTGTATTCCTCTTGAAGTTTTGATTACTGCTCGTGAAGTACTTCTCTCAGAGCTTGAGCGTCATTCCAACGTCCGAGCTCGAACCAGCGTCCGAAACTCTTAAAAATAACATTTGAGCCAAATCCTTTTGCCAGATTCAATCCCATGCATCTCCGCACCAAACGATAATCTGCAAAACAAGTAAATCACGGCATTATCTCAAAACACAAGAGTACTTGGATTGTTTTGTTAATGTCAAAACCGTCTAGGGATTTTTCTCAACACCAATAGCTCAATACCGAGCACCGATTGCTTTGTTCGATATGGACTTCTTAAGCGATTTAAGATAAGATTCCATAGATCCAAAATGTCGGGCCATGCGAGCCACTTACTTAGACGATAGACATCAAAACAAAAGAAGAGCCACACACTCACACTTTGGTCTCCTCCACTTAGCTCGACGGGATGTAACTCAATTGATATAGGATTCGAAATATCACACATTGATCAATCAAAAAGAGATTTAGCAACTAAAAGAAACATTGATTCTTTGAGAGCATTCCTTTATTCAAATGTAACAAAATGAACAAGAATCGGACCGATTTACTAAATTCTTTTTGGATAGTCCCGGCTATTCAAGGAATGTAAGAAGGAGATGAAGAATCATCTACTTCTGAAAGAAATTGTTCGGCTAACAATGCAATATAGAGGGGGGTGAATAGGTTATTTTGAATATTTTCAACCAATTGCGAAAGAATAAAACCTGATTAAAAAAAAATCATGTGAGCAAATATTTCACTGAACAATATCAAGGTGTGTGCAAGCAGAGATATGCGATAGAAAAGATTGACACACCAACTATCTTAACACAGCCTTACTACTCAAGTATGTACACTTATTTTGCACTATTACAAGGCCATAAGATGATCACAAGATCTTTTACACTTATGCGTTTCAACTAGAACAAATTCTAGAGCAATTCTCATAAGAGAAATTAGATTTTTGTGCCTTGGTTGGTTCTTATTTGGCATTCACGACCTCCTCCTTTTATAAGCCTTCGTAAACTAGCCATTGAGCATCTCCGGAGAGGCAAGAGAGCTGTTGGAGTTTGATGGGAAGCTCTTCCTTACGTAGGAGTAGCTTTTTGAATGTCTAACATGACTTTACTAAAATAGGTACTGGCCTACTATTCCGTGTTGACAGCTTTACGCTTTACACTAACGGATCAGTGTACAATTCTCGAGAAGATAAAAATCCTTCCGTTGGCTTTTTCCATCAAACGAGGGTTACTTCAGTCGATCTTTCCAAAACATTAGCATGTATAGACTTTATACTCCTTGTTTGATCTAATCTTTCAAGCTCTGATATCAAATATGCGGTGACCGGATCTTTTGAGTTCCTCGATAAATGTTTTCACGAAAGTGCTTCAATGTTCACACGATTTTTACCCAATGGTCATAGAGTGATCCTTAGCCGTGTGAAACAAACATCCATACACCAAAGGTAAATAAAATACCAAAGGATAGTTTGGAAATCATGAAAATATTTTAAAATTTGTTTCTCCGACAATCTCCCCTTTTTTGATGATGGCAAAACTGTCATACATATATAGAGTGGGAGAGTTTGTAGACTATAATAAAGTAAAGATTTGCATAGTTGATGTTTCGTTTTTAACGCCTATTTCAAATGCATAAGTTCTTCGAAAACGTAAAATTGCACTAATGAGTTTCTCTACATTTTCCTTCCCTTCAAGGTCTTGTCACCTCATAAGCTGGGACAAGAAAAGATTGTTCTAATGGGTTTTATCCCATTGTTAAAGATGGCAGAGTGGCTGTGTTCTGACAGAAGGCTTAGATCTGTTGGCTATTTGGAAAGGACCTGGAGAAACTTGTATCAGATAGTATCCTCCTTTCCGGCATCTTCGCCTTGTGGATGGCATATGCACATGTGTTCCAGATGTGGACCTTTATATACGTGAGTTTATGTGTCTATGAGAGGAGAGGAAGCAAAAATTTGAAAGGGAATTTTGGTTCTCATAAAATGGCATCCATACTATTTATGTGTTGGACTTTCTTTTATTTGTCGGTCTTGAGAATTTCCGACGATTGACATCAATAGACCGCATTGTAGTACTTTTATAACTAGGTGATCAAAGTGATTGATTGTGTAACTTATTTATAGGTTGGACGAACGGTTAGTGATGGATAAGAGAATAAAAATCTCGATATCTCGTCTTAAAAGACAAAGCCCCAAAATACACAGAAATAGCCTATATTTTTCTTTTAATTCCTTTTTCATTTTGGCCTCTTAAGATTTCAAAAATTCAATTCCAAACTATGGGCTACTTCATTGAGCATAGTTCTGAATTAGCTTGAAAAATACATTTTGAGTCATTTAAATTTCATTTTTTAGTTCTTATATGTTGTGACATTTTCTCAAGTCCTTTACATTCATTTTCACCCAAAAAATTTCATAAAATTACACAATTGCATGGATTGGATTTAATTGCATAAAAATCTTTCAATTTAGTCCCTGAATTTCAATCAAAATGAAATTAATCAAAATCTAGAGACTACCATACCAAAGTAAGACCACTAACCTATCGTTTTTGACCTGCTGATTTGATTGGGAGGAAACTGATTTTGCCATTTAGAGTTTGAATTTGCCAATTCTCATTATTGGGTCAAAATGAAAATTTGGGCCTTTTGCATAATTCGTTGTAAATTTTGTGATAAATCACATTTTTAGATGGAATCCATATCTCTGTGTACAATTCTATGGCTTAATTTGAAAATATATGAAGTTTAGGGGTGAATTTAAGAATTTTTGGTCGACCGGTTTTGCCGGGTCGAACCGGATGCGACTTGGTGACCTGATCAAACCTTATCATCCTTAATTGGATCTCCCGCTCAATTTACAGGTCTACAGGTTGAGTATGCGTGACCAAATTGATGATCAATTCATCAATAATTGAAGCAGCCATGAGAGGGCTTTTGTTCACTGTGCTATTCCGCATCGATCGGGACCGATATCACGGCCAATGATTGCCAAGGCCGGTTAATGCCGTAGGCTAGCCAAAGCCAAATTTTGCACGAATGAGCCAAATTCAAACTCAATTC
Source organism: Rhodamnia argentea (assembly GCF_020921035.1). Taxonomy (NCBI): domain Eukaryota; kingdom Viridiplantae; phylum Streptophyta; class Magnoliopsida; order Myrtales; family Myrtaceae; genus Rhodamnia; species Rhodamnia argentea. The sequence continues at coordinate 17,903,338 of NC_063152.1, forward strand.
CAGCACACTAGAGGATTAATTGGAGGGACCCGTATTGCCCATCTCCATCCGATTTTTTATGAACGTTCGGCACATGACCAGTACGTACGAAACCTCGTCGACTCAAGCTGCCCACGCGTGCTCAAATTTTCAAAATCAAAATAAAAGGCGTCATGCATTTTCAGTTGAAGAGGGAGCTCACATTCTATTGAGAGATCATTCTAGAGAGAGAGAGAGGCAGGTAAGTTTCCCAAACACACTATGATACTTCTTAATGGATTAGTTTAGCTTGATCATGTAGAAAATGGCTAAGCCAAGCTCTCGCTAGAGATTAGCTTTATTGAAGCCAACTGGATTTTTTAGGTTGTTAGTTTACCTTGGGTTTGATATATGTTGTAGAAGATGGTCCGAGGAGTCGTTTCGTGCAAAAATCGCGAAGTTTGGCTGAGATTTGATGTCAAAATCGGCTTTCGATGAGGCGCCAATGAGGAAACACCGGCGCCGGTCATCTTCTCCGGCCAGAGTTGATCGGATCAATGCTCGTTGACCCGGTCAACGCCGATGTGTCACCATGTAGCTTAACACGTGGCCTGCCACGTCATCATGGCCGTTAGAATGTATTTGAAATATAAGAAAAAATAAAAGTTCATTAGACGGCGAATAGATGGCTACGTAGAAGAGTCTGAGCCGTACGATTAGTAAATAGAATTAGAAAATTCTGAGAAAATGCATAAAAATTCGAGAAAATTAGAAGAATAACCAAAAATTAGAAACGGCGTCGTTTAGTGCCGGTTTGGGTCAAGTCAGGTCTAAGTCGGGTGCTCGGTTCATGTGGACCGAGTTGACCCGGTCCGAAAAATATTAAAATATTTATAAAAAATATAAAAAGTAGGAAAATTAGAAAATTAATAAAAAAAGAAAAAATTAATAAAAATTTCAAAAAAATTTCAAAAAATCACAATACAGGGAAAATGGCTACATTCAACTAGCCCGACCCCCATTTATTTTTTTGGGTTCTCGAGCCTTTGAAAATGACCATTTTACCCCTTTGGATATCTTATCCCAAATTTTTTCCGAACGAACCCCGAACTATTTAGGGCTAGACTAGGCTGCCACATCGATATTGATTGATGATTTGATGCGTTTTGTCCGCACATTATTGATCCCTTGATCTACACATTTTTTATATTGACTGTGATTTATAGGATAGAAAATTCATGTCTGCATGAAACCCTATAGATCGTTAGAGCCTACTCCATCCTCAAACGCATCTACACGAATTCTTAGATTAGGAAATCAGTCAACTAAGGTACCAAAAGGGAGTTGATGACATTCTCAACGTAACCAAGTCCCCGAACCCACTTCTTTGGTTTTCGTAGAATTGAATGGACTCTCCCGATCGCTTGATAGGTTTTTGATCATACCCTCTAAAAAATGATTGGTGGCAACTCCGTTGGCGTTCACACTACGCACATGTCACCCGAACACACTAAAGTCAACCTCGATTTTAAAATCCTCCATCGCGATTTGGGTAATGGCCCTTGGGAGGGACCCATGTCCGAATTTCCTGCCATCACGAGCATGGGGATGAAAGCGACCCATTAGCCCTCGAAACCCCGACGAACAACTCGGTGGCGCTTGGGTGAGGGTCGTGACATCGATCACCTATTCTGAACATGTATATATTTGTAAAAGACGTCTCTTGGCCTTGATCCATGAAGACTTTCCACACGAAATGGATCTGTTCTCCGCAAAAGATATTGTTGCCTTTTTTTAATTTATTTTTGTGACATCCAATTATTCCACAAAATATCACCAATTTGTTTTGTTACTTCCTTTAGCCCTTTGTTTCATGGAAAGAAATTCCATCAAATCTTTGTTTGAGTCCTTTCTTACTGGATGTTTCTGCCCACTTTTCCCGAAACTATTCATGCCCTCAAAAGTCTCATCCTTTCCAGCCAAGTCTTCACTATATGTTCCCTCAATCATTCCAAAATGAAAGGAACTTTTCTGATCATGAAGCTTCGGATCAAGCAAGAGTATATCTTAGCATGTGTTAGTTTTGCAAAAAAAATTGATTTGAAAGATATATTTTAAAAATGGGTTAATGGCATGAAAAAACCCAAATTGGTACTTCTATGATAAATTTGTCTCAAACTAATTATTTCATCCCTAGAAATTTGTGCACCTATGATAAATAATTTTTAATAACGTTTCTATCATTTTTTATTTTTTATTATTTTTCTTTAAGGTTTTAGCCCTTGCCTATTGCATCGAGGTTCACAATCCCTCACTTGCCATGGCTAGGTGAGAGCTCGTGGCCCTCGCTAGACATTGGGAGAGGGCGAGGGTCACGAACCCATGCTTAGGGGCCACCGAGGTTGATCGCCCTCGCCCGGTGGGCGACAGGGCTGCCAGCCTAAACCCTAAAAAAAAAGGAAAAGAAAAAAACGTAAAGAAGAAAATTATTAAAAAAATATTGTTAAAAACTTCCTACGTTAGTGCGGCCAGCCAAATGATCCGAATTGGCATAATTACAATAGGTTTAAGAATTTTTTAGTAAATCTCTCTCCTTGTATTAAATAGGCCACCGAGAGATTGCCGCGACCCTCCTTTTCCGAGCGAGGTTAACGAGCCGCGCTTCCGACCCGGTTGGGAAGTGGATCTTAGCGCGCGGGTCCCTCTCGAGATCCATTACTCGAATCGCGATGTGAAGAAAATTTTATCGGGGTCGACCTTAGTATGGTCGGGTGACATGTGCATAGTGTACATACATATGGAGTCGCCACCGATCAATTCTTGGAGAGTATGATCGGGAACCCTATCGAGCGGTCGGGAGAAACCGTTCGATTATACGAAAATCAGATATTTGGGTCCCGGGACTTGGTTACGCCGAGATCTACATCGACGCCCTTCGGTTACTGATGTTGAGTGATTTTCTAACCTAAGAATTCATGCAGATGAAATTTAGGGTGAGGTAGGTTCTAACGATCTAGAGTTATCATGCGGACGAGAATTTGTTAACCTATCGGTCACAATCAAGGATTTAAATGCCCAATCAAGGTAATTGCATTCAAATCAATCGGTTAGTCAAGAAAAGCATATCACGTCTAATATAGCCCTATTGGCCCATAGAAAGACCTATTCGAGTTCCGGGGTGGTTTGGGAAATTTTTGGGGCCAAAGGCCCGGAAGGGTAAAATGGTAATTTTGAGAGTTCGGGACCCAAAAATCACAAAGTAGGGTCGGGCCAGTTAAATGTGGCCATTTCCCATTTTTTCTGATTTTTCAGAATTTTTTTGAAATTTTTCTAATTTTTTTTTGGAATTTTTATTTATTTTCCAAAAGTTGGGAATTTTTCGGATAAGTATAAACCGAACCTCAAAACTTCAAAAATTTTTTATCCAGACTATAATAGTCCTGAATCGACCTAAACATTTTTTAAAATTTTTTTGGGAAAATCTAGGAATTTTTATGGATTTTCTATGAATTTTATTGATTTTTTGGATTTTTTAGTGTATTTTTATTAATTTTTTTGGACCGGGTCAACCAGATCCAGACTCGGTTCGCACCCGCTCGACATCAATACGACACCGTATTCTATTTATTCTATTTTTTATTTTATTTTTTAAAACCATTTTCCCAATATTCAAAAATAAAGAAAATAACGGACGGCCGAGATCAATCTCGGAATTAATCTCGGCCGTCAACTCTCTCGAACTCGAAAAGACGACGCATTTGACACCCCTGCTCTAAACGATGTCGCACCGATTAACGAACGAATGGCCACGATTCAAACCTAGATCTAATCCGGGCCGTTCACCTCACCTATACCTAAAACGACGACACATCGGACTACGCCCTCAAATGACGTCGCGTGCTACTTATGCAAAATGATCTTGTTTCAGCATTTTTTATTTTCTAACTGTTAAAGGAAATTCCAGAAATAATAAAAAATCTAATCCAACGGCTGAGAATCAAACTTATCGAATTATCTCGGCCGTCGGATCTAAGCCGGGTCGCCTCGCTCGCACCAACGGCCGAGCCGACTCGGCGACACCTTGGACCAACAACAACACGACACCTAAGCCGCCGACTCGTTGACCTGCCACCTCGGCTTCATCTTCAAGCTCGCGACAACGACCAAACGGACGGACAAGACTCTTCCGGTGAGATCTAACGGCGAGATCTCGCCGGAATAGCATGAAACCAAAACGAATCTACTCGCCTCAACCTCCGGATTAACATATCTAAAGATCACGTGATTTCATCCACTAGATTACGAGTATCAAGCTTCGCACGTAACTTCATCTCAGAGTTCAATTACGAAATATAGAGTACAACGGATCAATTCCATCACACACGAGCATCGGAGGAAGTTTAGAAAGCTTATCTCGAGCTCTGATTGAGCTCGCGATGGCTAGAAAGGCCCGGCCGGCGATTGACCGGATCGGGATGGATGAGATGTTCGACTCGAGTATTTCGAGCAAAATCGATGCAGAAACAAGATGCGATCGTGGTTAGGGAGGTTCCAGAAGCAAAACGCACACATCAATTGCAAGAAGCAAGTTCACAAAGGTGAGATGCCATGAATGCACAACAAGAAGATTCGAAGCTCGACTTACCAATTTTGGGGGCTATATGTCAATTGAGCTGTGCCGATCGCTTCCTACTAGCACAGGCGAGCTTCCGGTGACGATCCGCGAGTTCGATTTGGCCTGGATTGGCCGGGTCGAAGTCGCACGATTCTGGCTTGAAGCTGCGGCGAGGGCGTCGTGCGAGAGTTTCTCTCTAGTTTTTTTTTTCTCTCTCTCTCTATTCTGTTTTGGTCCAGCGAGCACGAATGAACCTCCTCTTTCGCGAATCTTCCTCGAGCCTTTTATACCAATTTTCAAAACTTGGCGTGTCGGGTGAGCTTGAGTCGGTGATGACCCACGCGTATTGATCACGTGATTTTTGGTCGCCCGAGGTCGGACGGCGATGACTATCACAATGAACTCCGTTTGGCTCTCCATCAATCGCGAATTGGGACGAATTTGGTTTGATTTGTACTCGGATCACATATTGTTGACTTTCGGGGCCACAGTGACTTTAATTGGATGTTCCGTTGTACTCCGGTGACCATTGGCTCCAAGATCGGGCTCAATCGACGCGCACCGGTCCAAAGACCAAAACGCCTAAGGTATCCCGCTCGATTATCATCAATTGGCTCGTCAATTTGATTGTTGAATCAAGGCCTTCACAATCTACAAAATGGCGTGAGTCTGTGAAGAAGATGATATTGTTCTGGACCGGTTCGACCGGTCCGACCGGTCCGAATCGGTTCATACGTATAATTTTCAAAATTAATCAAAATCTATGGGGAATGTTTGCAATTAAACCTCAAAATTGAACTTAGGGGCTCGAATTCTATCTAGAAATGTGGTTTTGCCCAAAAGTTTGCTTCAATTTCTACAAAAACCCCAAATTTTTCTTAAAATTGCAAATTGGGGAAAACTTCAATTGGGTGCCCAAACGATCAAATTGGATCAAACCACCACCGCCAATCGATTCATAACGTGTGAAAACCTTAGGGGATGGTCCAATTTTACCACGAAAGTCCCTGGATTAAAAGTAATTTGAGAAATTAAGAATTTCGGGGACTAAATTGCGAAGATTTTTGGAATTTTTGCCCAATCCGTAATTCGTGCAATTGGGGGTGCAATTGATCAATTTGAAGTTGCAGAGGACTGAAATTGAATGTTTTGACTCAAGATGTGCGAAAATTTCAAATAAAAAGACTCAATTTGTATTTTTTTATGCAAATTCAACCCTCGGTGTTGTGAATAAACACCTAAAATTGAATTCAATTTTTTATTTTTCTTGAGGTCAATATGAAAAGGGAATTAAAAGAAAAATATGGAACATTTTTCTATATTTTTTTGACCTCGGGAAGTATTTTTTTTTATGAATTTTCTTGTATTTTCCTTTTTTCAAAAATAATAAAAAAATGTGAAAAATAGGAAAAATTATTTTTTGTTCAAAAATGATTCCTTATGCTTGGCCAAGGCTGCCAAACCTAATTTTTCAATTTTTGATTTTTTTGTGAATTTTTGTGAGTTTTCTTAAATAAAACTAAGGAAAACTTGATTAAAAAATCGGGTGTCAACATTTGCCCCTCTTTGAAAGTAATCTCGGTTAGAAGTTGCTTTCAAAGACAAGGTGACACCTGAATCTTTAATTGACTCTGCTCGGAAGAAGTTTAAAGAAAACAAGTCTCGACATTCAATCGCCTTACCTTTCTTGTTGAAGCCCAAGATTCTATGAAGGGATTATTTCGGCTCACTTTTATGTGAAAGAGAAATGAGGAGAGAGAGAGATTTACCTGTAGTTCACCTGTTAATGGTCTGAAGATTGTTGGTATGAGGTTGAGAGGACGAGTTTATGAGATTACCTTTGAGTGATTCGTAAGGCTCTTTTAAAGCTAAGCATTCGTCCGATGTTAAGCGGTGGTTTGAAGGTTAGAAGAAAGGTTTACCCTTTAACAAGGGATTTACCTATCAAAAGGAGATTGGCTATCCTGTAGGAAGGAATTCACCGTTTTAAAATGGAGATCAGCTATCCCGTAGGAAGGAATTCACCGTTTAAAATGGAAATCGACTATCCTGTAGGAAGGAATTCACCGTTTAAAATAGGGTTGGCTATCCTATAGGAAGGAGTTCACCAATTAAAAAGGGGATTGGCTATCCTGTAGGAAGGAATTCACCGTTTAAAATGGAGATCGGTTATCCTGTAGGAAGGAATTCACCGTTTAAAAGGGGGTTGGCTATCCTGTAGGAAGGAGTTCACCAATTAAAAAGGGGATTGGTTATCCCGTAGGAAGGAATTCACCGTTTAAAATGGAGATCGGTTATCCTGTAGGAAGGAATTCACCGTTTAAAAGGGGGTTGGCTATCTTATATGAAGGAGTTCACCAATTAAAAAGGGGATTGGCTATCCTGTGGGACGGAATTCACCATTTAAAATGGAGATCGACTATCCCGTAGGAAGGAATTCACCGTTTAAAAGGGGGTCGGCTATCCTGTAGGAAGGAGTTCACCAATTAAAGGGGAATTGGCTATCTTATAGGAAGGAATTCACCGATTAAAATAAGATCGGCTATCCCGTAGGAAGGAATTCACCGATTTAAAATGATGTTGGCTATCCTGTTGGAAGGAATTCACCAGGGCATTATTTGAGGAGCTAGGATTACTAGAGAACCTACAGAAGCTCAAACCCAATTTTTCGGACTTTAAAAGTTGAGGGTGCCATCTGAGAACCTAGAATTACTAGTGAACCTAAAGAAACTCAAACCCGATTTTCAAATTTAAAAGGTGAGGATGCCATATGAGGACCTAGGATTACTAGAGAACCTACAGAAGCTCAAACCCGATTCTCAAATTTAAAAGGTGAGGGTACCATCCGAGGACCTAGGATTACTAGAGAACCTACAGAAGCTCAAACCCGATTTTCAAATAAAAAAGGAGAAAGGTGCCATCTGAGGACTTAGGATTACTAGAGAACCTACAGAAGCTCAAACCCGATTTTCGGGTTTTAAAAAGTGAGAGTTCGAGGACCTGGGGATGCCGGAAGACCCGCAAAAATTTAAATTGGTTAGATCTTCACAAGTGTGGTTATTATGAGAATTTGAGGGTACTAGAAAACCCGCAGAAATTCAACCGAACATCATTAGAGTTGCTTTTTGAGTAATCCAGTGGGTTGAAACCCTTGAATTATGATAAAAGAGTGGCGATCCTAAATTTTGGGGAGAAATTTAGGAATCCCAAACAGATTTTCAAATTGCATTTGCGAAGGAAGCGTGTTCAAACACGTTGTCGAATAGCACTGTGTTCAAATTTCCACTAGGGATAAATTTTAAATGTCACAACCTGAGTATTCTTCAAAATGGTTGTTTTAAAAGTTTTTCAAAAGGATTTCCTTCATCCAAGAGGGTTTCTCACCATTTGGGAAGGCTTTTCTCGAAATTCGAATCCACTCACGTAAAACCTAACCTTGAGGTTTCGGGAGCATTCGAGATGCATATAATCGGACCGATTAGACAGGACATTTAAAAGGGACCGTAATTCAGGCTAGGTCAAAGGTTTATCAAAGGATATTCATTTTGAGGCCATGAAATGAATTTTGATCAGAAATAGCTTTTTCGGGTCTACAAGTCAAGAACCCCGAAGACATGATAAGACGGGATCGTACTTTCCTCTTTAAGCGGTAGCTTCATGTGTGATTTCTTGCATCAGGCCGAGACATCTCTAGATCGGAAAAGTTTCCGGGATAGGTTGTATCTTGGTTCAAGGTAGGCTTTTGAGAAAGGCCATATTTTCAAAAGAGGGGTGAACTCGGATGATCACCTTGATATTTTTATCAGCAATCATTTGTTTTGAGGAAGTTTCATGAACATTCTTTCTTCATTTGGCTTCGAGGATCTTCCTCCTTTCATTGTGATTTTCAAACTTTGTTCTTTTACGGGATGCTTTTTCATGGGTTTTGACCTTGCTTTTACCAGGCACTTTGCTTTTTCTAGTCCTCTTGCTTCTTCTCATCTTTTGCATTGACCGGCTCTTTTTGAGACCAGGATCGAAAATTCTTCCAATTATGCTTTTGACTTATTGCTGGTAATTCCTTTATTTTGCCCCAGTATAGGGAGGTGATCACCAACAATGGTTTTAGACATGAAGATTATAAAGGCTCAAATTGGCTTATCAAAGGATAAGTGTTTGGGGATGTAGAAACGAAATACTTTTCTTCACTTGAAGGTGTTCCAAGCTTCTACTAGAAATCACCTAAAGTTATCACAGAAAGATTAATGCAGGTCAGCATAATAACGTCTTACCTCGATCTTTTCTCCAAGGGATCAACCAACGAACCTCCAAATATGCCCCGGTTGGGGTGGTTCTTGACAGGGTTTTGTCCAGAAAATTTCTCCCTTTTTGGTTCGGAATGGTTGTCAAGGGATATAGGTGTGTATGGAAATTTTGAAATGAGAATGCCTTTCGTCATTTCAATCCATGTAATCACCACAAATGATCCCTACGTCCCAGGATTAAGCTTTTTCTCTCTATCACTTTACTCATCGCTCAAGTGTATCGGGGACGTGTTTGAGGAAAGGGTTTGCCTCTTTTCATCTAAAGGATTATCCTCGTGAAAGGTTTCAAAACATACCCTTTTGTAGGACCTCGGGGCATTTTCATCAAAATTCACCATTTGCGGAAATTTTCATCACAAAAGATATATTCAAAAGGCTGTTTGTGAAATTTAAAGGGGATGTTTCTTTAAAGAGTCTTGTGGCTTCGTTGATAAAAAATTTTCAACGTTAAGCAAGGTAGCATTTTTTAAAGAAGGTGAGCATCTTTCAAGAAAGGAAACTCAAACCTGTCCTCTTCAAACACTAGCTTCCATTTCCCGAACAAACAAAAGGAACCGATCGATTAAAGATATTTAAAATTTTAAATCAGAAATGATTTCCTATTTAATCAATCGCTCTGCAAGATTCTTCATGACTCCAAGCCTTCCCGCAAAATACAAACATATGCAAATGCATGTATGCAGATGTCATGCAAATGCAAAGTTTTATGTGACTCGGATTTGCTTATCAATCATTTCGAAGCTTGATTTTATTTCGGGAATAGTATTTCTTCACGGCATCTGCATTCATCGGACTTGCTAATTCTTCTCCATCCATGTTTACATGGATAAGAGCTCCCTCGGATAAGACCTTTTGAATTACGTAGGGGCCTTCATAGTTTGGTGTAAATTTGCCTCCCGAGTGCTAGGCATTTGGGAGTACTTTTCTCACAACCAGCATTCCCGCTTCAAAATTTCTTGGCTTGACCTTCTTGTTAAAAGCTTTGGCCACTTTCTTCCGATAGCTTTGACCATGGCAAATAGCTTTTAGTAGCTTTTCATTAATCATGTTTAACTGTTCATGCCTCAGCTAATTCCACTCATCTTCGATAGTTTAGTCTCGAGATAGAATCCTTAAGGAGGGAATTTCAACTTCTATTGGCGGGATTGCTTCCATGCCATACACCAATGAGTAGGGAGTTGCCCCGGTTGAAGTACGAATCGAGGTTCGATAAGCCATGAGGGCATATGGCAATCTTTTGTGCCAATCCCGATATTTCTTAGCGGTTTTGGCCAATATCTTCTTGATATTCTTGTTTGCCGCTTCCACGGCTCCATTCATTTGTAGGTGGTAAGGTGAGGAATTAAGGTGTCGTACCTTAAATTGATCCAATAGGTGATCCACAACCTTGTTATTCAAATTGGAGCTATTGTGCGTAATAATTGTCCGTGGGACTCCATATCTTGAGATGATATCCCGTTTGATAAATTTAGCCACTCTGCTTTTGCAGTGACATTGGCATATGAGCTGGCTTCAATCCACTTGGTAAAATAGTTAATGGCCACCAGAATAAAACGATGTCCATTGGGGGCCTTGGGGTTGATGGGACCAATCATATTAATCCACCACATAGAGAACGGCCAAGGTTCTAACATCTGATGAAGTTCACTTGGCGGCGCATTTATCTTATCGCTGTATACGTAGCACTAATGATAAGACCTAACATTTTGATTGTAATCTAACTCGATAGTCATCCAAGAATATCCGAGTTTTATGATCTTCTTGGCGAGGAGATGACCATTCATGTACGGTCCGCATTCTCCTTCATGGATCTCTTTCATAATAAGATTGGCTTCTTTGGCGTTTACACACCTTAGCAATACTGAATCAAAGGATCTCTTGTATAGGATCCGTCCACCGAGGAAGAATTTAGAAGACATCTTGCTGATATACTTTTTATCTTCTAGTTGGCTGCCTTGTGGGAACTCGCCCTTCCACAAGTAATTTTTGATATCATGATACCACGGTTCTTCATCAAGTTCTTCTTCAATGACCATGCAAGACGCTTGTTGATTAAGGATATCGATTCTCGGCGGTTCTATCTCAAGGCCGTCTTATACTTGTAACATAGTCGATAGTGTGGCCAAAGCATCGGCGAAGTGATTCTGAGTTTTTGGTAGATATTCGAATATGATCTCTTCAAAATGTTCGATCAGCTAATCGAGGAATTTATGATAAGTGATAAGTTTGGGATCCTTTATTTTCCACGCCCCTTGGGTTTGTAAAATGATGAGCATGGAATCTCCATATACCAACAGCTTCTTTACTTTTAATGAAATGGCCAGTTGTAACCCAAAGATGCAAGCTTCATATTCAGAAATGTTGTTGGTGCATGGGAATACCAACTTGGCCAAGACTGGATAGTGTTGATCTTCGGGGGATATTAAAACTGCCCTAGTACCTGACCCAGCGAGATTTATAGCGCTATCAAAATACATTGTCCATTTATCTTCAAATATGTTCAAGATTTGGCCTCCATTGTTTTGCTCTGGAACGTCCTTGGGAGGATTTTCGGCCAACATGTCAGCGATCGCTCTTCCCTTGACAGACTTTTGGGGAGAGGTTCTTATGTCGAATTCCGAAAGGAGCACTTGCCATTTGGTCATCTTTCCCAATAAAGCTAGTTTTTCTAGGAGATACTTGATAGGGTCATTTTCGGTGACCAATTGGATATGATAGTGTAGGGTGTATTGCCTCAACCTATGGAGGACCCAAACCAAGGCTACACAAGTCCTTTCCACCGATGAGTATTTAACTTCGGACGCGGTGAACTTCTTGCTCAGATAATAGATAACCTGTTTTTTTCGATCCTTGGGGTTGGTTTGGGCCAATAAAGCTCCCAAAGACTCATCATGAACTATCGGATATAAAGTCAAAGGAACGTTAGGAATAGGAAGTACCAGTCTTGGAGGTTGTACCAAATATTCCTTGATCTTCTCGAATACTTGCCGACAATCGGAATCCCACTTCACTTTGGTGCCCTTCTTTAGGAGTTTAAAAAAGGGTTTATTTGTTTCGACAGTTTGTGATATGAACCTGGATATGTAATTCAGCCTTCTAAGTAGCCCCCTTACTTCTTTAACAGTAGAAGGGGTCCCCATTCCCCATATGGCTTTGATCTTCGAAGGGTTAATTTCGATGCCGCGATCGCTTACGACAAATCCAAGCGGTTTTCCAGATTTGACGCCAAATATACATTTCGCGGGGTTCAACTTGAGTTTATATTTCCTTAATCGATCAAATAACTTTCTTAGTACTTGAACGTGATCTTCTCCAGGCTTGGATTTGGCAATCATATCATCCATATAGACTTCCATCTCCTTGTGTATCATGTCGTGAAACAGAGTCACCATGGCTCTTTGATATGTTGCCCCCGCATTTTTCAATCCAAAGGGCATGATTTTATAGCAGAAAATTCCCCATTGGGTGACGAATGAGGTCTTGATCTTGTCTTCTTCTTTCAGCATGATTTGATTATAACCCAAGAAACCATCCATGAAGGAGAATAATTCAAAGCCCGCGGTACTATCGACGAGCACGTCAATGTGCGGTAGGGGGAAGTCATCTTTCGAACTAGCTTTGTTCGGATCTCGATAGTCCACGCATATTCAGATTCTCCCATCCTTCTTCTTAAGCGGCACGATGTTGGCGATCCAGTCAACATATGGGACGGCTTCAATGAACCCTACTTTGAGAAGTTTCATCACTTCTTCTTTGATCTTATTAGATAACTTAGGGTTCATCCTCTTGCATGGCTGATTAAGCGGCATGCAAGCAGGATTTGTGGATAAGGCATGTTCCACTATTTTACGGTCTAGCCTTCGCATGTCGGCATATGACCAGGTGAAGATATCCCGATATTCCTTAAGCAATGCTGTCATTCTCAAAATGTCAGTTCTTGATAAATGCCCTCCTATTTTGACTTCTCCGACACAAACCGAGTCGCCCGGGTTGATAACAATAGGTTCTTTAGAAATAGGAGGCTTGGACTCTTCAAAATAATCCCATTCTCTCTTGATATCACTCACATCCGCCTCTTCTACATCAATCTCATATGCATAGTCATCAAGGCGATCTGAGTCACATATTAACCTGTTATGCATGGGTGGGATGACATGCCCGAAATGCATCATGAAAGGCTAGTACATTAAAATAGTGAAATTAAATAATGTATGACCTATTTTGTTCGGAAAAATTTTCGAATTTGCTTTTCGAAGAAAAAGGAAAGAGAACTAGTCCTTGATCTTGCGGACATCCTGGCTCTCAAAATGCTATTTTACAATCCAAGATCATATGGCGGATCGGGCCTCAAGTTTTTATGGTGTGGGCAATTGTCATCATCGGACCAATTCGTTGTTCCATATGTCTTTAATAAAACTGGAGATGATTTTTATTGATAGATGCAACCAATGGTAATACATGATCGCACTTCTTAAATCACGATACAAGATCCAAAGGGTGCTTAAAAGAAGAAACAACGAAAAACTTTAGTCATAAGAAACAAATGCAGTAATCGAAATGCAGAGAAAGATAAAGTTCAGAAAGAGCCTTTTACTCACAGGTGGGGTAGTCGTTTTCTAGCCATTCAATGATCACATTTACCCTATTGTCCAGGAACGGGTAGAATAAATCTGGTTCCACAGCATCGAAAATATCTTCATCTTCAAGCCATTTTCCTCCTTTGGAGAATACTTTAGACAAGGGATTTTCAAACATCTTCCCTTTAGCTTTCTAGATATTAGTGCCAATAAAACGGCCATCTCGGTGTCCACGGCGTCCTTGGTCTCCACAACACATGTTTCGACCTCGGCCTCGACCCATATCTCGTCTTATTGTTTCCTTATATCCTAGACCAACCTTATGGTCATTTGAGTTAAGACTCAAAGGAGTACGAATTCCCTGGCCATATTTCCCCAATCCGGTGCCGTAAATGAAACCATTTATAAGGAGTACCTTTCCAGCCATAATTGCTGGCTTTGACAACTTCGGAATAGTTATATTTGCATCGGATGGTACATGCATAACGGATACAATGTCAAAGGTGTGATAACTAAGCTCATCCTCCTTTAGGGGCTCAATGTAGGGAGCCATTCCTTTAAGAGAGGCACGATGTCCCGTTTCATGGTGAATAGTGATCGGTTGGCCTCGGACCATAAATTTAACATTCTGATGTAGAGAAGAAGGTACTATTCCAGATACGTAATCCACGGCCTTCCCAAAAGTAAAGTGAAAGCACTAGGGATATCTAAAACCTGAAATGGTATAGAGAAAGTTACCGGCCCAATGGAGACGTCCAGTTCATTCTCGCCTACCACTTTCTTAGAAACTCCGTCAAACGAATGAATAGTCGCCTTGGACGTCTTGACGAAGTCCTCATTTATCCCTAAGCTCTTTAGAGTGCTTAGAGGACACAAATTAAAAGCCGAGCCGTTGTCAATTAAGGCAGGAGGTACCTCTTTTCCATGGCACCGTACGGTAATATAGAGGGCCTTGTTGTGAACACGCCATTCCCTTGGGAAATCTTCATCCGAGAAGGAAATCTGATCCTTCGGAAGGATGGCTCCCACGAAGTCTCCTAGTTGAACCTCGTTGATAGTTTCGGGGATGTGCACTTCATCTAATACCTTCGGAAGGGCGTTCTTGTGCTTTTCTGAATTTTTGAAAAGGTCTAGCAAAGAGATCTACGTGGGTATTTTCCGAAGTTGGTCGACGACTTCGTACTCATTGGTCCTCACAACGGATTGAAGTCTTTTAACCTCTTCTGCGGTTGGCATTTTCCTCTCAGATTTCGCTTCCCTTGGAGGGTAACATCTCTCGGATTTCATGACGGCATCACTTTCGTCGGTACCGTAATCCAGTGCATCGCCTTCGAGTCATATTCTTCCATAGGTGGCAGCTTAATTTTCACAGGCTTAATCCTGTCATTACGGTCTTTTGAAATTTCCGTCGCTACCTCATAAGTTGCATCCAAGTATTAACGACTTTTCGAACTAGAAGCTTCCTAGTTATCCACCTTATTCAGATCAATTACAAAACGGATAGGGGTGTCTATCATCCCAATCATCTCATCCTCATGGATGCTTTCGGGATTATGTTCGGGACATGGCCTCCCCAGCATTGCATCAGCGACATTTTCTTCATCAAGGCGCCTTTGTCTTTCTCTCCTGACTCTCATAATTATTCCCTCAATTCTCATATGGATATCCACTACGTGTTGGATGGAGGAATACGCGTATGCATACATACGGTCAAAATACTTCGCCGGTAGTGATTTGAGCATAAATTCCAGCATTTCCTTTTCTGATAGTGGTGGTTGGACCATCATAGCGTGCTTTTTCCACCTTTTGGCGAAGAGTTCAAAACTCTCGTCTTCCCTTTTTCTGATATTCAGCAAATTGGCTTTGGTGAAGTATCCCCTAATTCCAGCTTCAAAGTGTCGTATGAAGTACTCTGTTAGTTCTTCTCGGTTTGGGACCAATCCAGATTGATTGATTGGAACCAGGCCAATGCAAGGCCGGTCAAGCTATGCTTAAAATTTTGGATCAACGTCTCGTCATTTTCATGATGATCAACCATTTAACGGAGGTAATACGAGATATGTGCTAGAGGACACCCAGCACCATCATACTTCATGCGGAAAGACACCCTTGGATTCACGCCTTGGGGTGGAATATTTTTGATTTGGGTGATTGGCACGATTAAATCTTTCGGTTCGTCCACCTTCTTCGAAATATCATCGCTTTGCTCTTGCAGCAACATGATCCGTCGATTACGTGCTTCAATAGTTCTTCGTATCTCCAATATCTGCGTATTTTCTTCCACCGTCGTGGTATTGTTCGTAGCCATTGACTGTGATAACTCTGCCACCATATTCGTTAAATGGCGTATGTGGGTCTCCAGATTAGAAAGTCTCATGTTGACCTCCCGATTTCCATGTTCATCCCGAGGGATCTCCCGATTCTTAACTTCATCAACTATCCCCACGAACTCCTCACTCTTGGGGTCGTCCATACCACCCAACCATTGGGAACTATATCTCCCAAATCAACGAAAAAGCTTGGCGGTGCTGAATACAAAACTTTAAAGTTGTAACCGCCGCTATTTTCTCTAAGATTATCAACGATCTCGCCTCTTTCAAGGGCTTCCCGCATGGACCTTCCGTCACCTCGGCGGGCTTTCTCAAGGCGAATTTCATAATCATCTAGCTCTTCTGTCTCTTTGCCACCTCGGATGTTCATCAAGTATCTTGAAGGAACCCTCCAGGTCTTTCCCCTTGTAGCTCTTATCGTGAACTCTTCTGCCGTCATGTCAATGGTTACATAGGTACCCTTGAAAGTAGCATCTTCCATTCTCCCAATGACGCCTAGATCAATCGGTCGTTCCGGACATGCCTTCTTTTCTTCTTTGGAAATAGCCGTTCCCTCGGGGTATTGCGAAGCTAGCGTCAGGATGTCTCTCATTCTTTCCACATCCATTATGAATTCCAACGTTTCTTCATGGTCATCTTCAAATATCGCGTTCACCTCGCGATGTTCTGGTAAAGGATTCTATTGCACATTTGGTTCAGTTCTATCAAATTCCAGGACCTTACCGTCGATTAGAGCTTGGACCTTATATTTAAGAGCGAGACAATTGTCAACGTTGTGCCCCCTTTCTCCCATGTGATACACACATGTTTGGGTCTCATCAAACCCAGCGAACCTTGGAGGATTAACTCTAGGAGGCTCCTTTGTGACCAATCGATTTTCCAGCAGCATGGGAAGTAATTTGGATAAAGGTCGAGGCAACGGGGTAAAAATAGGTTGGTTTCTCTTTCTTGGCTCCGGAGGTTTAGGGACAGTCCAAGAAGAAGCTCCTTGAGTGGGGGTAGAGGGTGAAAACTTTTTCAGTTTAGGTGGGTTAGGGACAAATGCCACATCTCCGGTTTGCTCCCTTTCTCTCCTCACGGAGTATTGGCGTACGAAGGATGACTCGGGTATCTTCTTCTCCCACAACGCCCATTCATGACGTTAGGCCACCTTAATTAAGTGTGCGAACGTTTGACACCCAGAGGTGTTTAACTTGTCAAAGTACTTGAAGGGTAGTGCCTTAAGAAAAAGGTCCACGAGTTCTTCTTTAGGGACGAGTGGTTTCACTTGCACGCCTAGAGCTCTCCACCTTTGAGCGTAGGCGCGAACGGCCTCATTCTTCCCCTTGGCGGTTCTCAAGAGGTCTTCCCTAGTAAGGGTTATCAGAGTGTTAAACTTGTACTGCCGGAGGAACTCGTCTGCTAGCTTGTCCCAATCGGCGAGCCTTTTAGGTTCCAATTCGATAAACCATGCCAAGGCTGCCCCGGATGGGCTTTCTTGGAAAGTGTTGACCAACATCGGGATATTGTCTGAAAATTGAGACATGCGGCGCAGGTAATACTTCAAATGCGCCTTGGGACATCCGGTCCCGTTATATTTTCTTACAAAGTCGGGCTCCTTGTAATCAGAAAGAACCTCGATTTTCTTGAACGGTGTCACTTTATCAAACCGGGAGAGTTCGTATCCTCGACTAGCCAAGCATTCCTCAATCTTGGCGAGCCTTTTAATTTCTTCTTAAATCTTGAGGGCTTGCTTCTCTTTCTTTTCCAGATCAATTACAACTGGAGGTTCCTTAGGTGGTCGCTCCAGATTTGGAGAGGGGTTTACAGCGGGAGCCGGGTTAGCACCTGTACCATCCGATGCGCTCGGAGGAGCTTGAGAGTTGGGATCGATAGGATATTTCCCTTGAATGGCAATCAACATTGCCTTCATCTCTGCCACCATTGTGGCTATCATGTTCATCTGATTCTCGAGATTACCCACACGATGTGCGAGCTCTTCTTGCTCCATTCTTATAAGTTGCATTTTGCTACGAGTTCTCGTGATTATGAATCACCTGTTTTTCATAACATTAATTAGTATCAAGAGCATTCAAAATCTGAAATGATTAATCCATGTTAATCGCATTTCCTATATGATGATACGTATGCATGAAATACTCATAAAGAATATAAGGTGCATTTATTACAACCCGGATTATTCAAAAGTATTCAAAAGACAACAAATATGCCAAATCTAAATGGGGGGAATGGATCTATCCGAGCCGAGGACGCTTGCATTCTTCTTGTTCTTCTGATCCGTCCGAGTCCCACAGATAAGGGTCTTATCCTTCTTCGGACATCCAAATTTTCGGATCTTCCGGAATGTACGACTCTACTCCCGGGACATACGGTACTATATACTCGGGTTCGTAGGACTCCATTTCTTCAATACGAGGAGATACGCACTCGGGTACATACGACTCGACCAATGATCTGCGGTACTCCTTGAACTTCTGAATGAACTCTTTGGAGGCCCTATAATGTTCATCTCATAATCCAAATAGTTAAGCCATTCAACTTGTTGTAACGGGGAATTCTTCAAAGCATGAAGGATAAGCTGGATTCGGGCCCGATATAGCTTCTTTGCTTCTTTGGTGAGCTTTCCATGTGCCATATCAAATGAGAAAATCCCCGGACAAACATCTAGCGGCATTTGTTGTAAAATGCCAAATTGCCTCACCATGCGAATGGGATAATAGGCTACTGCACCGGTACATCCTAGTAGAGGAATGGGGTTATCATCAATACCGGTAATTCGAGCCTCCAAGATCTTAGGCTAAGTCCGACGCCATCGAATATGCTCGGGCTCCAAATCACTCAATAGCTCAACCCATTTCTTAAAAGAGTGTTTAGGTACGAGAAATTGGCATTTAAGGAAGGATTTAAGAGGATGGACATGTTCGTTGATCTCATAACATCCTACCCGAAGTTGGAAAGTTTTTATATGAGAAACGAACCACATGTGAAGTAGTCCGTTGGATGCTCGGAAAATGGCTTTTTTGGAAGTTTTAGAACGGTTTAGAGAGAGGAAGGTTTCAGCTAGGATCAATTAGGAATAGTTCCACCGGCAGCATGCTTGTCGGGCTATATGAACTATGGAGGGATCAAAAGTAGTCCTAGAGGTAGGGAATAGGACGAATGCAAAGAAAGTTAGGACGAACACCTTTCCCGATTTATGACCGGTTTCGGTGGGTAAGGAAGAATAATTGTCGAGTTGGATTTATAGACCTTTTCTATTTCTGAAGTTTTGAGGCGAATAAAGCTGGATAGAGAACGGGTAGGATCCATATCTAGAAATGGTTGGGCTATATGGTCGTCGAACTTGACCCCGATGATAGCGGAATATTCTTCGAGCGTAGAAGTCAACTCGAGGCCTCGGAAGTTGAACGTCATCGTGTGCATATCCCATGTCTTGGCCAAAGCTTGAATAAAGGCCGGTTGATACTCAACTTTGATCAGGTCCACCAATCGGCCTAACCGTCCTTCAACATATGCTATGTTGACCGGGTTGAGGCGATCCCACCATTGAGAGAGTTCTTTGCGAGGCACCGGAACGATCTTGATGTCTCCATTCCCCATGATCAATAATATGCAAAATGATGATCCTAAAGTCAATTACCACAGACTATGATTGATATACATGAGGTGTGATGTAAATGTGCTAACCAAATTCAATCATCTTTTGGTAACATGAGGGTCAATTACTCTCATTTGACTCAAATAAACCAAATGGGGCAACTATGGACCAAATCCCACCCAAAGATGGCATGTAATTGATTAGGATCGTTTAAGTGAAATCGGGGTAGAAAGTCTCTATCACAATTTTGAATCTGACAACCCACAAAATTCACAATTCTAATACGGTTAAGCTCATAGAGATAGGATATAAAAACATCTAAGGATGTTCGACTAGTACATGTTGATGAAAAATATAAAGATAATCCGGAGGAAGTGCAATAGACCCTAAACGTAAATGCCCCAAAGTCTAACTAAGATTAACTATTCGAAGCGACATCCTCATCTAACAATAAGTCTATCAACTCGGGAGGCTCGACATCTTCTTCGTCATCGGAGGATATGACGATAATTTCCTTCTTCTTGAGTGGAGAGTGATTCGAGACTGTCTTGATCGCGTAAGGCCGCCTCATCAATTTCGCATATAGCTCTCGGATCCTCTCTTTTCCCCGCTTGAGCTCCAAATGGTGTGCGCAATGACAATTTTCACCACCGATGCGGTTACGTCCATTGAGTTCCCTCCCGTGGACAAATCCGAAGACTTGGAAGGTGTCCGGCTCTCGATCCTTACGTCGAATGATCCTTCGCTCCCACATGAATACATCGAGGACATTGATTTGACTTTGGGGCGTCATCTATCCGAAAAAGGAAAAATTGACCACCAACCCCTATTACTTAAACAATCTTACAAATTTCGATGACATGTTCGTGAAAATGCATGCTATGCATAATTTAAACTTACAAATTCAAAATAAAGAGGGTAAAAAGCCCTATCAACCGATATTACTCTTTTTTTGGTTTTTGATTTTAGGTATACCAACCTTCCATTCACATGCGCATGAGACAAGTGAGGTTTAACTCTAAAGAAATCAAAAAGGCTTGGGTATGGACTTGAAAAGGCTCCCGCTATATGAATTGATGAGCCGCCCACAAGCGCAATCAAACAACAAGTGGGTAGGATCATCAACCTCGCATAGCGAGCGTGATTAAATATGGTCAACCCTAGTGCAATCAAACACGGGAGCTTCGCACACCAATCCCTATCTAAGGCGACCTAAAAGGGTGATTCGCGGCTTGGGTTTAGGCACTTGTGTGTGCGGTGTTGTGATCCTCGGAATATGCAAAACATGCACAATAGTTTATAACAAAACACCGCTTCAATATGTGCATAAATAAACACTCAAAACCCGAAACACCATATCTGCACAAATATTGGTTAGCATAGACGCCACCCCTTATAACTCTCATCTGTTTCAACATTTAACACTTTTTGTTGGTGGATGTACCTCACCTTCAAAAGCATCTGCAGAAAACGAGGTTAGAAAACACTCAACTTTTTTATCGGCTTAAGTTCTCTTAATGATTTTGTAAGTTCGACCTCCCCGGTGGAGTCACCGATCTGTCGCGACCCTCCTTTTATGAGCGAGGTTAACGAGCCGCGCTCCGAATTGGCCGGGCCGAACTCGCGCGATTCTAGCTTGAAGCTCCGGCGAGGGCGTCGTGCCGCAGTTTCTCTCTCTAGTTTTCTCTCTCTCTCTCTCTCTCTCTCTCTCTCTCTATATTCTGTTTTTGTCCAATGAGCACGAATGAACCTCCCCTTTCGCGAATCTTCCCCGAGCCTTTTATACCAATTTTCAAAACTTGGCGCGTCAGGCGAGCTTGAGTCGGTGACGACCCATACGTGTTGATCACGTGATTTTTGGTCGCCCGAGGTCGGACGGTGATAACTATCACAATGAACTCCATTTGGCTCTCTGTTAATCGCGAATTGGGACGAATTTGGTTTGATTTGTACTCGGATCACATATTGTTGACTTTCGGGGCCACTTTGATTGGATGTGCCGCCGTACTCCGACGACCATTGGCTCCAAGATCGGGCTCAATCGACGCGCACCGGTCCAAAGAACAAAACGCCTATGGTATCTTGCTTGATTATCATCAATTGGCCCGTCAATTTGATTGTTGAATCAAGGCCTTCAAAGTCTGTAAAATGGCGCGAGTCTGCGAAGAAGATGATGCGTTACGGGACCGGTTCGACCGGTCAGCCCGGTCTGAACCGGTTCAAACGTATAATTTTCGAAATTAATCAAAATCTATGGGAAATTTTTACAATTAAACCTCAAAATTGAACTTAGGGGCTCGAATTCTATCTAGAAATGTGGTTTTGCCCAAAATTTTGCTTCAATTTCTACAAAAACCCCAAATTTTTCTTAAAATTGCAAATTGGGGAAAACTTCAATTGGGTGCCCAAACGATCAAATTGGATCAAACCACCACCGCCAATCGATTCAGAACGTATGAAAACCTTAGGGAATGATCCAATTTTGCCACGAAAGTCCCTGGATTAAAAGTAATTTGAGAAATTAAGAATTTCAAGGACTAAATTGCAAAGATTTTTGGAATTTTTGTCCAATTCGTGCAATTCGTGCAATTGGGGGTGCAATTGATCAATTTGAAGTTGCAGAGGACTGAAATTGAATGTTTTGACTCAAGATGTGTGAAAATTTCAAATAAAAAGACTCAATTTGTATTTTTTATGCAAATTCAATCCTCTGTGTTGTGAATAAACACCTAAAATTGAATTCAATTTTTGATTTTTCTTGAGGTAAATATAAAAAGGGAATTAAAATAAAAATATGAAATATTTGTCTATATTTTTTTGACCTCGGGAAGGATTTTTTATTAATTTTCTTGTATTTTCCTATTTTTCGAAAATAATAAAAAAAATGTGAAAAATATGAAAAATTATTTTTTGTTCAAAAATGGTTCCTTGTGCTTGGCCAAAGCTATCAAACTTGATTTTTCAATTTTTTGATTTTTTTATGAATTTCTGTGAATTTTCTGAAATAAAACTAAGAAAAACTTGATTAAAAAAATCGGGTGTCAACAGAGATTTACTTTATTTGTCGATGGGAGATTACATAGGATTGAATTTTCTTAGGAGAGTAATGGTGTAATTCTAAGGCTTTACCCTCATTTCTTGCCCCTCGAAAAAAAGATTCATCCCATTAACTTCAAGAAATACTCGAATTGGGTGGTCTAACTAGATCTGGTTTTTGGACCAAAAAAAAAAAAAACTAGATCTAGTTTACCGGAAACTCGGATCGGACCACACAAAAAATAGGCCCGGGAATCAGTTCCCAATCAAATCAGTTCGGGAATTGGTTCTAAAATTTGGGAACCGATTGGAACCCATTTTTAACAACTATAAAAACTAATTAGTCTTGCTCATATCACCTGCTCTATTTTTGGTGAATAATAATTTCTATTGCTCATAATAGGGATTGCTGATTTTGGCAGATAGTGATTTTTATTATTCATCTTTTACTTTGAATCGTTTTATCGCTACTCATATTATTTTATTGAAAAAAATGAAAAAATAGGTTATCGTTAGACCTGGAACCGAACTCAAAAAAAGGGTAGGCTCTAAAATAGGTTCTAGGACAAAAAGAGTAGGTTCCAAGTTTCACAAATTTGGAACCGATTATAGCAGGGTCGGTTTTAGGTCCTAGGTCTAGAACCTACCAATATGGCCATGCTCATCCCTACGAATTATGGTACGAAAATCTCGAATTATCCAATTGTATACCGCGAGTACTTATTGTCTTACCTAGTAAAGCAAATGTCCATTTACTGGCGATTGCATTT
Source organism: Rhodamnia argentea (assembly GCF_020921035.1). Lineage (NCBI taxonomy): Eukaryota > Viridiplantae > Streptophyta > Magnoliopsida > Myrtales > Myrtaceae > Rhodamnia > Rhodamnia argentea. Next base: position 17,926,526 of record NC_063152.1, read on the forward strand.
ACTCTTTCTGGTCATCAAGTGTATCAATAGCTAAATACGAATACCTAGCAAGTGAATTACTATAAGTGATTTCGAATCTTGCATTTACTCAAAACTCCAAAAAGTCCCAAATTTCGACATCTATATAAACCCACTTCAATGGACACATAACACATATCTTTCACCATCATAGCTCATAGCAATCAAGCCAATATACTTGAAAATGGAGAAGGGTCAAGCCAGGCTCAGTGCAATGGTCGTTTTATCGATGATTGCATCCAGTTAGGGTTTCTCTGATCTCTCAATTTTCTATTATAATTTCTAAAACGTAGGACTTCCCTAATGAGTTTCTCCCACATTCTATATCCTTTAAGTTCTTGTCAGCTCACATGCTGGAATAAGAAGAGATTGTTCGAATGGATTTCATCCCGCTATTGCAGATGGTCGGAGTAGCTGCGTTCCGACGGAGGGCTGGGATCGTTCGGCTATTCAGAAGGGACCAGGAGAAATTTGTATTCGACATTATCCTGTTTGACAGCATTTCGAACTTGTAAATGGCCAATGCAGATGTGTTCCAAATGTGGACCACTGATGTCTGCGAGTTTGTGTGTTCTTTAGAGGAGACGAGAGGAAACAAAATTACCAAAAATAAAGAAATTTTTCTCCTAATAAAATGGGCTCATACTATTAAGTATTTGAATTTTCTGACTCCCAAAAATTTCCAACCATCAAAACCAATCGATTGCACTTTAGTATTTTTATGACTATACAATTGATTCTTAGAAGAGCAATCAGATTTTCGTGCCTTGGTTAGTTCTCATTCGGTCTTCACGACCTCCTCTTTTTATAAGCCTCAGCAAAATAGCCATTGAGCATCTTCGGAGAGGCAAGAGAGCTGTTGGAGTTTGATGGGACAGCTCTTCCTTACGCAGGAGTAGCTTTTTCAATGTCAGATAGGACTTTCATAAAATAGATGTTGATCTATTGTTCCGCGCTAACAGCTTTCTGCTTTACACTGATAGAGTAGTATACAATTCCTGAGAAGATAAAAATCTTCCATTGGCCTTTTCCATCAAATGAGGGTTACTTCAACCTATCTTTTTGAAACATTGGGACGTATGAACTTTACACTCCTTGTTTGATCTAATCTTTCAAGCTGTGATTCAAATATGCGGTGACCAGATCTTTTCGGGTCCTCAGCAAATATTTTCACGAAAGTGCTTCAGTCTTCACACAATTTTTACCCAATGGTCATAGAGGGATCCTTAGCCGTGTAAAACAAACATCCACACACCAAGGGTAAATAAAATACCAAATGATAGTTTGGAAATCAACAAAATATTTTAAGAGATGTTTCTCCAACAATCGCCTCCTTTTTGATGATGTCAAAACTATCACACATAAATAGAGTGAGACAAAGTTTGTGGAGTGTAATAAAGTAAAGATCTGCATAGTTGATGTTTCGTTTTTAATGCCTATTTTCAGATGTGTAAGTTCTTCGAAAACATAGAATTGCACTATTGAGTTTCTCCACATCCTCCTTCCCTTCAAGGTCTTGTCCCCTCACACACTGGAACAAGAAAAGATTGTCCTAATGGGTTTCATCACGTCGTTAAAGATGGCCATACTAGCTGCATTCCGACAAAGGGCTTAGATACGTTGGCTATTTGGAAAGGACCCAGAGAAACTTGTATCGAACAGTGTCCTCCTTTACGGCTTCTCTGCCTTATGGATGGCATATGTATATGTGTTCTAGATGTGGACCATTAATGTACGTGAGTTTATGCTTCTATTAGAGGAGAGGAAGAAAAAATTGAAGGGGAATTTTGGTCCTAATAAAATGGTGTCCATACTATTTGTATATTGGACTTTTTTTTTTATTTGCTGGTCTTGAGAATAACCAACGGTCGATATCGATAAATCACACTGTAGTACTTTTATAACTAGGTGATCAAAAGTGATTGATTGTGTAACTTATGTATAGGTCGGACGAACAGTTGGCGATGGATAAGAAAATAAAAATCTCGATATCCCATCTTAAAAGACAAAGCCCCGAAATACACAAAAATAGTCTATATTTTTCTTTTAATTCCCTTTTCATGTTGGCCTCTAAAGATTTGAAAAATTCAATTCCAGACTGTGGGCTACTCCATTGCGTATAATTTCGAATTAGCTTGAAAAGTACATTTTGAGTCATTTAAGTTTCATTTTTTAGTTCGTACATGTTGTGACATTTTTCTCAAGTACTTTACATTCATTTTCACCCAAAATTTTTTAAAAAATTACACAATTGCATGGATTGGATTTAATTACATAAAAATCCTTCAATTTAGTCCTTGAATTTCAATCAAAATGAAATTAATCAAAATCTAGGGATTGCCTGTGACACCCCAAACCTTAGGGCCAGTTCAAGCTTAGGGTTTGTACTAATTACAGATAGACACCAAGGGTTGAGATAGCTACCATGGAATAAAGATCACCTTTGATATGGCTCATGGCTTAGTAAACCAATCGGTTATGCTATCGATTGAGGGTTGATTGTGTGGCGACCTTAAATCAACACATGGATCGATTATGGTCAACCTTATCTAGCTATGAATCGACTACGGGATCACCCCGAAGTCGATCGGGCATTGATCTATGGGACGATTTGCAAGTTAGCATTGATCAGCAACCGAACCGACCATGGATTCGATGAAGGTCGATTTGTATTAGAACCCCACACCAGCCATGCACTAGTCAAGGACCGATCACCCTGGACCGCGTGATGTGTTGTTGGAGGACTACGGATCGAGACGAACCAATCTTGCATCAATTTGAATTGGTCATGAGAGGTGAACTCGATAGTGTTTGATTATGTCAACGGCTTAGGAACAGTGATTCCAACCGTAAATCGAAATAAATTTGGGTGGCTCTCGAACTCGATAGGCAACCGGACACGTGCTGGAGCACATCAAACCATAGATTGGGCAGCGCCTCTAGATGTGTTCACACATAAGTCGATTTCATTTGGCCGAAGGGATAGACCGACCTCTAGCTTGTTAGGCACTTAAAATAGATAATCCAATAGATGACAAGTGGTGATTCTAACTCTTAGAATAAGAATCAAGAGGCCAAATATTAGATGGCCATCTCCAATTGAATAGAATGCCCAAATTGCCATTAGCATTAGTTGTGTTTGGCATTTATAGAATAAGAAAGGAGGCCGAGGAACCTTCTCAAATGAGGCGACACCAAGAGGTTCTAAGATTTATGTGTTAAAATTCTATTTTAATACAAAATAAAATAAGATAAGTAAACTTCATAAAGTAGGCGTGTGAACTATAGAGGAAAAGAGATGACATATTATAGAATTATAGAAAAGCTAAATGATTTGTTCAAAGTGAGACACGTGGCATCATAAATGGTATAAATTTTCTATAAGATTAGCTTGGGGAACAAGAAAGGGGATCTAGAATATTCTCAAGCAAGTCAAATAATATATATATATATATATATATATATATAATTGGCTTGGAGAGTGAGCTAGCACATGGAGACAACATAGGCTTAGAAATAATTGGCTTGGAGAGTATGCTAGCACATAGAGACAAAATAGGCTTAGAAAACATGTCCGAATAAGAGAACGACACGTGAAAAGTGAATACGACGAATCGACTTGGAGAACAAGTCAAGCATGTCAGAAAAATAAAATAAAAATGTAATTTTTGGCTTGAGAAACAAGAGAAGTAATAAAAAAAAAGTTTAATTCTCGACTTGAAGAGCAAGGAAAATAGCCAAGGTTACTCTAGAGTAGCTATGTGGCAACACCAAATGGCATCTCTCGAGGATTCCATGCCGGTAATTTATTTAGAAAAGACAAAAAGGAATTATTATTACTAAAGGAATAGACCTAAATAGGAAAAATAAATCTAAAAATAATACAAACTAATCTATAGTAGGCGTGTAAGAGGAGGAAGACCTCAAGGGAAATTATTTTGTCTTAAATAGCATAAGAAAAAAAATGAAAATTAATAGAACTTGGAGAGCAAGTCAAGATACCTTCTAGAATTATGCATTGTAAACATATCTAACACCTAACATGATATAGGGTAATCATATGAGGAATTAATGATTTAAGATATGTGGCAAAAAGTTAAATAAATGATGATCAATGGTCCTCTTTGGCGTATGAAATGGAAGATGCCACATAATCAAGTGTAAAAATATAGTCTTATAGGATAGCTAGGTGGAAGCTTGGAGATTAAGACACATGATTCAAATCAAATTAAATAGAAATAGTAAGAAAGCTAAGAATAAGACATTTGTTCTATTGGAGTAATCTAGAATGCCAATGTGGCAATTTATCCTTAGCTCTTGAAAAATTGTGAGAGGCCAATAATTGATAAGAACAAAACAAACACTAGCCACCCAAGCTTGTCTTGGGCAATAAGTAGCAAGAAATTAAATAAAATAAGTAAAAAATAGCACTATAAAAGGGGCACAAGATAACTCCACCTCACTTTAGCTCCTCAAAAAAATTCAGTCACTCCCTCTCCTCTCCCTCTCCCACACCATCTCTCTCACTCTCCCATCCCTCTTGACCACTTTGAGCCGTCGCCCTTACCATCGCAAGCCGACGCTGCCAAACCGCCTCTGGAAACACCACACTCGCATAAGACAACGGATCATTCCTTTTTATTTTCTACGTTCATCTACTTGAAGTAAGTGATATCTAATATTTACCTAGGACATGAAGCTTGGTGGTTCTAATGCATGAATGGAATGCTATATGATTGCATTCTCTCCTATTTCTTGCTACTTTAGTAGTGAGATTATATGAACATGATATGTTATATGCCTCATCCACAAGGGTGAGAGGGCCTTGCACAATATGCTATGAAAAGTGGATCCACGTAATATGATATGTTACATGCCTCATTCGCAAGAGTGAGAGGGCCTTTAAATGTGCACAATATGGAAAGAATAGAGGAGATGCCATGCAACAACGATATGGAATTGGAAATGGTTCGTACATATTTATAGTGGATTGTGTTATGAACTGTGCTTGAGCTTGCTTCCTACGTTTTGCTTAGATGTACACTTACCGAGATTATCGTATCTTATTCCTTTAACTTTCAAATTTGTAGGTAATGGCTAATCCACCATCTACTCTCTTTGGTGTTGTCATGTCCGTTGATTTGTCATGGATTGATGTTGTACACGTAGAGATTGGCATAACATATAGGCGATATACTAGCACCGTATGGGTGAACGAAGGTTTGGAAAGTTGTGTTCCGTACACGTACCAAGCTTAGTACCTCATAATTGATGGTGACCTCATAGGATTGTTTCCCGATATCGATAGTCCCTTGGGTTTTTCGAGTACCAAATGGCCGCATGTGGAATAGGTAGTAATAAGAAGATGAAGTTCTTTTTGTTGGGGGAAAGCATAGCATGAAGACAGATGGCATGGACCCTAGGCGGCTGAGATGCTTGGAGGAGTTTTGAGGCCCGTATGTACAACTTTTTTGGGTATTATATAATACTGAAGTAGTCACCCAAACCTTCGATGTATATGTACTAGGAAGGATTATAAGTCATATGTGAATATTATGCAAAGAAACGAAGTATGGTATTACGTAGAGATGTCTTCCCTAGTTGACTAACCCAATGGATAGTTATAAATCAATTGCTTCCGCATGCGAATCATTAACAAGAAATAAAATTTTTAAAAAAGGAAACATTTTATGAGGATGGTGTACCTGAGACACCACATGTCCTCCCCCACAACGTTGCAACTTTACGATCCTCATACGGTCTCGAGTTGTAAATGATGCAAAACCGTAGTACTCTTGGAGGGATTCAAGAGACCAAGAGCTCTAAAGGAGGTTACGCCTCCTATCACGGGTACGAGGGTCGGGTTGGGGACATAACAACTTAGTTTAGTATCAAAGCGGGTCAATAATACCTGGAGGGATAAGGTGCGATGGGGAAATGGGTAGATGATTAGGAAAGACACCGTATTATGCATGTGATTGTTGGGTCTTATCTTTAATGTTATTGTTATTGTCTTGAATTGACATCAGCTTTATTAATAGCCGTATAGAATATTTCTCGGTTAGTTTTCGGTTATAGCATAGGATGAACTCTCGAGGAAGACCGCCCGGGCGGGATCCCCGACTGGACAAAATTCTGCAAGGTTTGACTCAAATTGGCAACCTTATGGGGTAGTAGGCACAACAGCAAGCTGCTAATACCTCGGGAAATGCCTCGATGTCTGGAACTGGAGGTAGAAATAGAGGACGTCATGTACGGGGTTTAATTGAGCAATTTCTAAAATTAAAGCCTCCCAAATTTGCTGGTAATGGGAATCCGGAGGAAGCTCAACCGTGGATAGATGAGCTGGAGAAAATATTTGCATTCTTAGAATGCTTAGCGCCATATCGTGTAGCCTTGGCTGAATATCAATTGCGGGGTAATGCTAATTATTAGTGGAAGGCTACAAAAGGAATAGTGTTTCCCATTGGTGCTAAAGTAACGTGGGGTACCTTTGTCAAGGCCTTTTATGAGAAATATTTCTTAGAAAGTGTACATAATCGAAAAATGGAGTTTATGCAATTGCAATAGGGTAATACGACGGTGGATCAATATGAGGCGAAATTTTGCTGAGTTGTCTAGGTACGCGCCTAAGTTGGTAGAGGAACCCGTAGCAAAAACTAAACGGTTCCTGGAAAGATTACGACTTAGCATCCGAGATCAAGTAGTGCCCTTAAATCTTTGGGACTATAATGAGCTCTATGCAAGAGGTCGGATGATAGAGTGGTACTCATTGGAACACGCGGTGGCTAAGCTAAATTAGGAGTGTACTCCTCCCCGGTTAATGAACCATGATAAGCGGTTTAAGGGTAAAAGACCCTTCGCTCCAAATAAGAAGAGGAAAGTGTGGCAATCAAATTGAAGCATGTTAACATTGCGGAAGGCGGCATGGTAATGCTCGTTGCCGAATGCTTACAGGAGCATGTTTCCAACGTGGACAACAAGGTCATCGGATGAGAGATGCCGACAACAGCGATTGCAACCGCTGAATAAGCGGCAACCTTAGTAGGTGAGACAATAAGGGAATGTACAACGACCACCGACATAAGGATAAGTCTACGCGTTTACTCAAGAGGAAGCAGAGAATTCAAAGACTGTCATTATAGGTATGGTTCTTATTAATGGTTGCCTAGCATATGCATTGTTCAATATTGGAGCTACCCATTCTTTTATAGCTAGGTGTTTTGTGAAATTGTTTGGAGTAGAAGTTAAGCCACTCGAGGTGCCTCTGAGTGTGTCAACACCTCTTAAAAAGGAAATGTTGGTTACATCCTTGTGTGAGGCATGTAGAATTGGCATAGGAGGATTTGAGGGAAGGATAAATTTAGTAGTTTTGGATATGCATAACTTTGATTTCATAATAGGAATGGATTGGCTTTGTCAACAGCGAGCCAATGTAGATTGTTATTAAAGGATTATTTATTTTAATCCACATGAGTCATTTGGATATGAGTTTGTTGGAAATGATGGGGTATGCTCGACACTTATGATTTCAGCAATCGAAGCGGCAGAACTTCATAGTGATGGATGCCAGAGGCATTTGGCTACGTTAGAAGATAAATTGCAAGAAGAACCTAGGTTGGAGGATATTCCAGTTGTTAGAGAATTCTCTGATGTTTTTCTGAAGAATTTACTAGGACTACCTCTGGAAAGGGAAATTGAATTCACGATTGAATTAGTCCCCGGTACGGAGCCGATTTCCGAAGCTCCCTATCGGATGGCTCAATCGGAATTAAACCAGTTAAAGGTACGATTACAAGAATTGCTTGATAAAGGTTTCATCGGACCAAGTACCTCACCTTGGGAGCTTCAGTCTTGTTCGTAAAGAAAAAGGACGGGTCTTTACGACTATGCATAAACTATCGACAATTGAATCATGTTACCATCAAGAATAAGAATCTATTGTCGAGGATCGACGATTTCTTCGATCAACTTCAAGGTGCATCGGTGTTCTCCGAGATAGATTTAAGGTCGGGGTACCACCAATTAAGGATCAAGCAAGAGGACATTCTAAAGACGGCTTTTAGAACTCGATATGGGCACTACGAGTTTACGGTAATGCCATTTGGATTAACAAATGCACCCGCAGCTTTCATGGATTTAATGAATCGGATGTTTAAGCCGTTTCTAGATCAATTCGTCATCGTTTTTATTGATGGCATATTGGTGTACTCGAAGAGTAAGGAAGAGCACGCCCAACATTTAAGAAGGACATTGGAAATCCTTCGAGAAAATAAACTTTTTTGCTAAATTCTGTAAGTGTGAATTTTGGTTCGATCGAGTAGTGTTCTTGGGACATGGTGTATCGAGCGAAGGTATATATGTGGATCCGGCCTATATAGAAGCGGTGGTAACTTGGCTAAGACCTACAACGGTTACAAAAACTTGTAGTTTTCTTGGCTTGGTAGGATATTATGGGAGGTTTGTCGAATGATTCTCAAGTATTGCTGCTTCTTTAATAAGGCTCATGAGGAAGGATGTTAAATTTGAATGGATGGAGAAATGTGAGCGGAGTTTCCAAGAGCTCAAACGAAAACCGACAACCGCCCCTATTCTAACAATACCGTCTGGATCAGGTGGATTCGTTATCTATAGTGACACATCGCATAAGGGACTAGGCTGTATCCTAATGCAATATGGCAAGGTAATAGCCTAAGCATCGAGACAACTCAAACCTTATGAGCTTAATTATCCAGTGCATGATCCGGAACTTACGGCAATTGTCTTTGCCTTAAAGACATGGAGATACTACCTTTATGGGGAGAGGTTTGAAATTTATACTGATCATCAGAGTCTCAAATACCTATTTTCTCAAAAGGAGTTAAACATGGGGCAACGAAGGTGGATGGAATTGCTTAAGCACTACGACTGCGACATTATCTACCATCCAAGAAAGGAAAATAAAGTCGTTGATGCTTTAAGTCGTCAATCCGCTATCGCCACATTGATTATTAAAGAATGGGATATGCTAGCTGAAGCTCGAGACACTAAATTCAAATTTGAAGTAGGAGAGTTATGTAGATTGTTTGTTGTTGACACCTAATTTTTAATCAAATTTTCTTTAGTTTTATTTTCCAAAATGCACTAAAAATTCACAAAAAAAAATCAAAAATTAAAAAATCAATATTGGAAGCCTTGGCCAAGCCTAAGGAACCAATTTGGAACAAAAAATAATTTTTCATATTTTTCACATTTTTTAATATTTTCGGAAAATAGGAAAATACTTGAAAATTCATAAAAAAAAATACCTCGCGAGGTCACAAAAATACAAAAAAATGTTCAATATTTTTATTTTAATTCCCTTTTAATATTGGCCTCAAGAAAATTTGAAAATTGAATCCAATTTTAGGTGTTTCTTCATAATGCCTAAGGTTGAATTTGCATAAAAATACCAATTGAGTCTTTTTATTTTCAATTCTTGCACATTTTAGGTATAGACATTCAATTGCAGTCCCTTTGAACTTCAATTTGATCAATTGCACCCACAATTGCACGAATTGCATGAATTGGACAAAATTTCTAAAAAATCTTGCAATTTAGTCCCTCAATTTCTCAATTCTTGAAATTACTTTCAATTGAGGGATCTCCATAGCAAAATTGGACTGTCCCCCTAGGTTTTCATATCTGAATCGATTGGTAGGGTTGATTTGGTCCAATTTGATCATTAGGGCACTCAATTGAACTTTTCCCCAATTTGAACAAATAGAAAAATTTGGGGCTTTTGTGCAAATTGATGAGAACTTTTGGGTAAAATCACATTTTTACATAGAATTCATGTCCTTGAGTGCAATTTTGAAGTTTAATTGCAAGAATTCCCCACCAATTTTGCTTAATTTTGAAAATTTGACAAAATTTACTATCTGAATCGGTTTAGACCGGTCCGACCGCCGGTCGGACCGATCGAACCGGTCCAGCACAGTGTCGTCTTCTTCGGACGACTCGCGCTAATCTGCAGATTTAAAGGCCGAGTTTCAATGAACAAATTGAGGGCCAATTCGATTATAATTGATGCAATTGACGTGGGGCTTTTGTTGTGCAAGTCGAGAGGAATTGATTGCCACCGGCGGCATGATCGATGGCCGCCGGAGGAGCTCCGGCGGGCCAGTCAAAGCTTCATCGGCGTAAAAGTCAACATTTCGCAAAAATGCACAAATTCGAGCTCAATTCACGACTAACGGAGAACCAAACGGAGTGTATGTTGATGTCCATCGCCGTCCGACCTTAGGCGACCAAAAATCACGTGGGCAGCATGTGTGAATCATCACCGACTCAAGCTCACCCGACGCGCCAAATGTAAAATGCAAGTATAAAAGGGGGCAAGGAAAATTCGCGAAGGAGAGGCTCATTCGATTCGCGACACAACAGAATAGAGAGAGGAAGAGAGAGAGCAAGAGAGAGAAGCTCCCGCGCAAGGCTCGGGCGCGAGTTGCAGACCGAAGCCGTGCAACTTCGCCGTCGCCGATCCGGACCAAATCAGGCCACCGGACCACCACCGGAAGCTCGCTTGAGCTAGGAGGAGACGATCACACTAGCTCGATCGCACCGAGATCCCCTAAAACGGTAAGTTGAACTTCGAGCTTTCATGCGAGCTACTATGGCATCTCGTGTTCTCGTGTTCGATTCTTGAAATTGTTTTGTGCCTTTTGGTCCTCACACACCTCTGACCTTGATCGCATCTCATTTGTGCATTGATTCTGCGCTAAAACCTCGAGTCAAACCTCCAACCTCTTTCGGTCCGGTCGGACTTCGGCCGGGCTAATCCAGCCATTGTGGGCTCAATCGGAGCCCAAGGTATGTGTTCTTGACCTTATCTAAGTGTGCCTGAAGCTCTAATTTGATTTTTATGCTCTGTATGGTGAGATCTGGTTATGTGAAATCAAATCTGTGCGAACTTGAATAGCGTAGATTCTGTGGATACAACTCTTTGATTTTTGGATATGTTGACCTGGGGAGTGAGTCGAGTCGATCGGCGGTGGTCTCGTGTCGATCCGGCAAGATCTCACCGTTGGATCTCGCCGGAGAGCTGGCGACCGTCCATTACGTGTCGTCGCGAGGTAGGAGACGAAGGTGACGTGGTGCAGTCAACAGGTCAAAGTCCAGGTGTCGTGCGCCGATTGGTCCAGGTCACTGCCGACTCAGCCTAGTCGTTGGCGCGAATAGGCTGAGTCACCTTTGATCCAACGGTTAGGATAAATAGTTAGGTTTGATTTAGAACCGTTGGATCTGATTTTCGTATTTTTGAATATTAGTTTATATTAGGCAGAAAATAAAATGGTGGAAACGGTGCCGTTTTGCTTAGGTTAGGCGTCGCCGTTTTAGCATTAGTATAGATGGACGGTCCAGATTAGGCTTAGGACAATCGCAACCGTTCATCGTTATAAGTGATTTGGCGTCGTTTTTTGGCAGAGACGGGTAGACGGCTCAGATCGGTTCTAGTTTGAATCGCGGCCGTCCATTTGATGTTTAAAGCGTCGTCATTTTTGTACAGAAGAAGCGAACGGCTCAGATCGAGCTTTGTGATTTAATCGTGGCCGTCCGTGTATTATACTGATGCGGCATCGTTTCGATTAGTAGAGGGCTGACGGCTGAGATTGATTTGCAAATTGATCTCGGCCGTCCATTCATTTTAGTATATTCAAAATTTTAGGAAATAGTTTAGAAAATAAAAAATAAATAGAATAAATAGTATACGGTGCCGTCTTAGGTGTCGAGCGGTTCAGCGAGCGGGTTCGACCGGGTTGACCCAGTCCAAAATATTAATAAAAAATAATAAAAAATAGATAAATTTTTCCAAAAATCCAAAAAAATTGCAAAAATACTTAGAAAATTCATAAAAATTCCCAAATTTTCACAAAAAATTTCTAAAAATTCCTAGATCAATTCGGGACTCATAAAGTCTGGATTGAAAATTTTGAGACTTCGAGGGTCGATCTATATCGATCCGGAAAATTCCCGACATTTTTTTAAAAAATAAATAAAAAAATTCAAAGATTAGGAAAAATTAGAAAAAATTCCATAAAATCACAAAAATGGGAAATGGCCACGTTCAACCGGCCCGATCCCAATCTTGTGATTTTCGGGTCTCGAACCCAAAAAAAATGACCATTCTACTCTTCCGGGCCTTCCGCCCCAAATTTTCCCGAACTATCCCCGGAAACCGAACTTGACTTTTACGTGGGTCAATAGGGCCATTTTTAGATATACCGTGCCTTGAATGATTGATTTGATTGACTTTGAATGACCTGATTGCACTTTTGATTTTTTCGATTGTGATTGTTAGGAATAGAAAATTCCCATCTGCATGTATACCTAGAACCGTTAGGACCTACCTCACTCGAAGGTTAGAAAATCACTCAACATCGGTAACCGAAAGGGCGTCAATGTAAATCTTGGCGTAAGCAAGTCCCCGGACCCAAAAATCTCTGGTTCTCGTAGAACCGAACGGTTTCTCCCGATCGCTCGGTAGGGTTTTCCGATCATACCCTCCAATAAATTGATCGGTGGCGACTCCAAATTGCATGTACACATTGCACATGCCACCCGACCACACTAAGGTCGATTTCGATGAAATTTTCTCCGACATCGCGATTCGAGTAATGGGTCTTGGGAGAGACCCGCGATCCTAAAATCCCGCGAACAACCGGGGTCCCGTAAAAATTAAAAATTAAGGATCGGCTCGTTAACCCTCTCACCACCGGAACATTTAACCTATGGATTTTTCGGAGGGTCGCGACAGACCGGCGACTCCACTGGGGATTCGAATGGTTGTTAAACCAATAAGAGGACTTAAGCCGATAAAAATGTTGAATGCTTTTTGACCCCGTTTTCTGCAGATGCTCTTGAAGGTGAGGTACGTTCACTAACGAAAAAGTGTTAAATGTTGATGCAGATGGGAGTTATAAGGGGTGGCGTCTATGCTAACCTTTTTGATGCAGATATGGTGTTTTGGGTTGTGTGTTTATTTATGCACATATTGAAGCGATGTTTTGAATATAAATTATTGTGCATGTCTTGCATATTTTGAGGATCACGACACTGCACACATAAGCGCCTAAACCCGAGCCGCGAATCACCCTCATAGGTCGCCATAGATAGGGATCGGTATGCGAAACTCCTATGTTTGATTGCACTTGGGTTCACCATATTTGATCCCGCTCGCTATGCGAGATTGATGATCCTACCCACTTGTTGATTGATTGCGCTTGTGGGCGGCTCATCGATTCGTATAGCGGGAGCCTTTTAGGTCCATACCCAAGCCTTTTTGATTTCTTTAGAGTTGAACCTCACTTGTCTCATGTGCATGTGAAATGGATGGTTGGTATACCTAAAACCAAAAACCCAAAAAAAAGAGTAACATCGGTTGGTAAGGCTTTTTACCCTCTTTATTTTGAACTTGTAAATTTAAATTCTGCATATCACGCATTTGCACGACATATCATCACAATTTGTAAGATCGTTTAAGTGATCCGGGTTGAGAGTCAATTTTCCTTTTTAGGATAGATGGCGCCCTTAGGTCATATTAATGTCCCCGATGTATTCACATGGGAGCGGAGGACCATTCGACGCAAGGACCGAGTACCCGCTACTTTTCGAGTCTTTGGATTTGTCCGTGGACGGGAGCTTAATGGACGGAACCGAACTCGCGGTGAGAGCTGTGATTATACTCGTTGTGCGCGCCATTTGGAACTCAAGCGCGAAAAAGAGAGAATTTGGGAGTTGTACATGAAATTGATGAAGAAACCTCGTGCAATCAAGACGACCCCAAAGCACTCCCCGATTAAGAAGAAGGAATTCATCATCATATCCTCCGATGACGAAGAAGATATCGAGCTTCCCGAGATAGTGGAGATTTCATCCAATGAGGATACCATTTAGACTACCTAGTCTAGTGCGACTTTGGGGCATTTCTAGGATTCATTACATTTTGAGTCGACTATGTACTTTCATTTGCATCGGTTGTCCGAACATCTTTAGATGCTATCTTGTCCTATCTCTTTTGACTTTATTGTACTAGACTTGTGAATTTTAGGAGTGGACAAATTTGGAGTTGCAAAAGCGACTTTCTACCCCGATTACGCTTAAACGATCCTAATCAATTACATGCCATCTTTGGGTGAGATTAGGTCCATAACTACCCTATTTGGCTTATTTGGGTCGGACGGGGGTAGTTGATCCTCATATTACCAAAAGATGACATGGAATTTGGTTAGAACATTTGCATCACATTTCATGCATATTTATATTAAATCCGTGGTAATTGACTTTAGGATCATCATTTTGCATTTTTAGTTCATGGGGAATGGAGATATCAAAGTCATCCCGATCTTGCGCAAGGAGCTCTCCCTATGGTGGGATCGCCTCGACATCATCAACAAGGCCTACGTTGAAGGGCGTTTGGGACGACTAGTGGACCTGATCAAGGTGGAATACCAACCGGCCCTTATCCAAGCACTAGCCAAGGCATGGGACGCACGCACAATGACATTTAACTTCCAAGGTTTAGAATTGACCCCTACGCTCGAGGAGTATACCGCTATCATTGGGGCCAAGTTTGACGACCATATAGCTCAACCCCCTTTAGACATGGACTCTACTCGTTCGTTATCGAGTTTTCTTCGCCTTAAAACTTGTGAGATAGAAAAAGTTTATAAATCCAATTCTAACAAGTTCACCTTCTCATTCCTTTTCGATAATTATTCCTCTTTACCCACCGAAACCGGTCACAAATCGGGAAAGGTGTTCATCTTGGCTTTCTTTGCTTTCATCCTATTCCCAACCTCAAGGACCACTTTTGACCCTTCCATAGTCCATATAGCCGGACAAGCATGTTGTCGCTGGAATTACTCGTACATCATCTTAGCCGAGACCTTTCTCTCCCTAAACCGTTCCAAAACTTCCAAAAAGGCCGTTTTCCAAGCATCTAACGGATTACTCCACATGTGATTTACTTCTCATATAAAGACCTTCCAACTCCGAGTAGGGTGTTACGAGATCAATGAGTACATACACCCTTTTAGATCCTTCCTCAAGTGTCAATCCCTTGTACCCAAATACTCATTTAAAAAGTGGGTTGAGCTATTGGAAAATTTGAAGCCCGAACATGTTAGATGGCGTTTGACTTGGCCTAAGATCGTGGAGGCTCGCATTATTGGTGTTGAAAATAGCCCGATTCCTTTATTGGGATGTACCGGTCTTGTGGCATATTATCCCACTCGTGTGGTGAGACAATTTGGAGCTTTGCAAGAGATACCGCCAGATGTTTGTCCCGGGATCTTCTCGTTTGACATGACACGAGGAAAGCTTACCAAGGAAGCAAAGAAGTTGTATCGATCTCGGATCAAGCTCATTCTCCATGCTTTGAAGAACTCCCCGTTACAACAAGTTGAATGGCCGGATTATTTGGATGACGAGATGAACATTCATAGAGCCTCCAAGGAGTCTATCCAAAAGTTTAAGGAGTATCGCCAATCAATGGTCGAGCCATATGTACCTGAGTGCGTATCTCCTCGCATTGAGGAGGTGGAGTCCTACGAGCCAGAGTACATAGTACCGTACGTACCGGGAGTAGAGCCGTACATTCCCGAAGATCCGGAGCGGTGGATGTCGGAAGAAGGAGAAGACCCATACCCGTGGGATTCCGATGGATCAGAAGAGCAAGAAGAGTGGAAGCGTCCTCAACTTGGATAGATTCATTCCCCCATTTAGATTTCGCATATTTGTTATCTTTTGGACACTTTTGAACAATTTAGTTTGTAATAAATACATATTATTCCCTTTATGAGCATTTCATGCATACATGTAGAAAGTTCAATTACCACGGATCAATGACTCTAAATCCTTCAATATTTTCCATACTAATTTGATACTACGAAAATCGGGTGAGTGATAAACACGAGGACTCGTAGCAAGACGCGCAAATTGAGAATGGAACAGGAAGAACTCGCACCTCGCGTGGGCAATTTGGAGAATCAAATGAATGTGATAGCCACGATGGTGGCAGAGATGAAGGCGATGCCGATCGCTAGTCAGGGGAGATACCCTGTCGATCCTAATTCTCAAGCCCCTTCGGGCTCGTCTGATGGAGCAAATACTAATCCGGCACCCGCCGCCAATCCCACTCTGAATCCGGAGCGACCGCCTAAGGATCCTTCCGTTGTGATAGATTTGGAAAAGAAGGAGAAACAAGTCCTCAAAATGGAAGAGGAAATTAAAAGGCTTGCTAAGATCGAAGAATGTTTGGTGAGTCGGGGTTATGAACTCTCGAGATTTGATAAGGTAGCACCATTTGAAAAGATTGAGGTTCCCGCCGATTACAAGGAACCCGACTTTGTGAGGAAATATAATGGGACCGGGTGTCCCGAGGCGCACTTGAAATATTATTTGCGCCGAATGTCGCAATTCTCCGATAACATCCCACTCTTGGTCAATACCTTCCAGGAAAGCCTATCCGGGGCAGCCCCGGCTTGGTTCATCGAGTTGGAGCCAGAGAGGCTCGCCGACCGGGATAAACCGGCAGACGAGTTCCTTCGGCAATATAAGTTTAACACTTTGACAGCCCTCACTAGAGATGACCTTCTGAGAACCGTAAAGGGAAAGAATGAGGCCGTTCGCGCCTACACCCAAAGATGGAGGGCATTGGCTATGCGGGTAAAACCGCCCGTCCCCGAAGAAGAACCGATAGATCTTTTCCTCAAGGCACTTCCCTTCGAGTATTTCGACAAGCTGAACACCTCGGGGTGTCGGACGTTTGCGCACCTAATCAAGGTAGCGTAACGCCATGAGTGGGCACCGAGAGAGAAGAAGATACCTGAAGCGCCTTTCGGACCCCAATACCCTTTGAGAAGGGATAGTAGGGAGCAAACTGGAGAGGTAGCCTTTGTCCCTAACCCGCCAAAGCCTAAAAATTTCTCACCTTCTACCCCCACCCAAGGAACGTCCTCCTGGACCACTTCCAAACCACCGGAATTTAGAAGAAAGAACCAACCTGTTTTCACCCCACTACCCCGACCCTTATCCAAATTATTACCCATGCTGTTGGAGAACCGCCTAGTTGCAAAAGAGCCACCTAGAGCTCATCCTCCAAGATTTCCCGGGTTTGATGAGACCCGGATGTGCATATACCACATGAGAGAAAGGGGACATAACGTAGACAATTGTCTCGCTCTCAAGTTCAAGGTACAAGCGTTGATTGACGGTAAGTTTTGGAGTTCGATAAAACCGAACCGAATGTGCAACAGAACCCGTTACTCGAGCATCGCGAGGTGAACGCGATTTTCGGAGGCGAAGAGGAAGAGGTTCTGGAATTTATAGTGGATATGAGCAAAATGCGGGATGTCTTGACATTGGCCTCACAATACCCGGAAGGAGAGAGTATTTCCCTAGAGCAAAAGGAGGCTTGCTTGGAAAAGTTAATCAACTTGGGCGTTATAGGAAGACCGGAAGACGTCACTTTTAAAGGGACCTACGTGGCTGTGGACATGCTGTCCAAGGAATTTGCGATGAAACCTACGAGGGGAGCTGTTTGGAAAATACCCTCGGGATACTTGTTAAGCATTAAAGAGGGCCAAGAAATCGAAGAGATAGACGAATATGAAGTTCGTCTGGATAAAGCACGTAGAGGTGATAGAAGATTTATGCAGAAAGCCCTTGAGAGGGGAGAAATAGTTGACAACTTGGGAGAAGATAGTGGCGGTTACAACTTTAAAGTGTTGTATTCGGCGCCCCCAAGCTTTTTCGTTGACTCTGGAGATATAGTCCCCGATGGGTGGGGTGGAATGGATGACCCCGAAAGTGAAGAATTTGTGGGAATGGTCGATGAAGCTAAGAATCAAGAAGCCCCTCGGAATGAACGGGAGAATCGGGAGGCGGATATGCAGGTTTCTAATCTAGAAACTCACATGCGTCATTTGACAAACATGGTGGTGGATTTGTCACAATTGATGACCAAAAGGAATACCATGGCGGTAGAAGAGAACATGCAGATTCTGGAGATACGGCGGGCTATAGAGACGCAAAATCGAAAGATCGCTCTACTGCAAGAGCAAGGAGATGATGTGTCAAGAAAGATGGATGAGTTGAAAATTTTGATTACACCACTCACTCAAGCTAGAAATATTCCACCCCAAGGCGTGAACCCGAGAGTGACCTTCCGCACGAAGTATAATGGCGCCGGGTGTCCTCTGGCGCATGTCTCGTATTATCTTCGCCAAATGGTTGGCCATCATGAGGATGATGAAACATTGATCCCGAATTTCGAACGTAGTCTGGCGGGCCCCGCACCGGTGTGGTTCCAATCAATTGACCTAGACCGGGTCCCGAGTTGGGAGGATTTATCGGAGCACTTTATACGGCATTTTGAAGCTGGAATCGGAGGTTATTTCACTAAAGCTAATTTGTTGAACATCGGGAAAGGTGAAGATGAGAGCTTTGAACTCTTTGCTAGAAGATGGAAAAAGCACGGCGAGATGGTGCAACCGCCGCTATCAGAAAGGGAAATGCTGGAGTTCATATCGAAGTCACTTCCGGCGGAATATTTTGACCGCATGTATGCATACACTTATTCTTCATTCCAACATCTGGTGGAAATCGGCATGACGATTGAGGGAATTTTCCCGAGAATCAGAAGGGAAAGGCAAAGAGATCCGGATGAAGAAAATGCCACGCTAGTAAGGCCATGTCCGGAACATAACCCTAATGATGTCCATGAAGATGAGATGATCGGAATGGTAGATACTTCTATTTGCTTTGTTATTGATCCGAATAAGGTGGATAATTGGGAAGCGTCCGCCTCGGAAAAACCGTCAACGTCCGAACCACCGGAGGAAGTCGGACCAGTAAAGATTAAATTGCCACCCGTGGAAGAGTATAATTCGAAGGCGGTTCATTGGGACTATGGAACGGGCGAGATCGACGCCATAATGAGGTCGGGAAGATGTTATCCACCTAGAGAAGCGGATCCTGAAAAGAGAGTCCCGACTGTGGAAGAGGTTGAGAAGTTGCAATCGGTTGTGAGAACCGGTGAATATGAGGTCATTGACCAACTACGGAAGATGCCTGCATGGATTTCCTTATTAGATCTCTTCAAGAATTCTGAAAAGCACAAGAATGTCCTCCCGAAGGTACTGGATGAGGTCCATGTCCCAGAAACCATTAACGAAGTTCAACTAGGGGATTTCGTGGGAGCTATCCTCTTGAAAGACCGGATATCCTTCTCGGATGAGGATTTCCCAAAAGAAGGGCGGGTGCATAATAGAGCTCTCTACATCGCCGTCGGGTGCCATGGAAAGGAGGTTCCTCACGTTCTGATTGATAATGGTTCTGCTTTTAACCTATGTCCTCCGAGCACTTTGAGAAGCTTGGGGATCAACGAAGACTTCGTCAAGACATCTAAGGCTACTATCCGATCATTCGATGGAATCTCCAAGAATGTAGTAGGAGAGATCGAGTTGGACATCTCTATTGGACCGGTAACTTTCTCCGTACCATTCCAAGTGCTGGATATCCCTAGCGCCTTCACCTTGCTTCTCAGAAGACCGTGGATTCATGTGTGCAGGGCGGTTCCTTCCTCCCCGCATCAGAAGGTAAAATTTGTAGTCAAGGGCCAGCTGATCACCATCATGGCGAGACAGGGCATCGCGCTTCTTTAAAAGGGATGGTCCCATACATCAAACCCTCAAAGGAGGAAGAGCTGAGTTATCATACCTTTGACATCGTATCTGTCATGTATGTATCGCCGGATACAAAGATAGCTACACCGGAGCTTTCGAGACCTGCGAATATGGCGGGAAGAGTGCTACTCTCGAACGGTTTTATTCCGGGTGCCGGATTAGGAAAGTATGGTCAGGGGATCCTTAACCCTTTGAATTTGAGCTCGAATGACCACAAGGTAGGTCTGGGCTATAAAGAGGAAATAAAGCGCAATACGGGTCGAGGCCGAGGTCGAAACAATCGTTATGGAGATCAAGGAGGCCGCGGACACCAAGGTAGCCATTTTATAGGCACCAGCGCATGGAAAGCTAGAGGGAAGATGTTCCTGAACCCCTTATTTGAAGTGTTTTCCAAAGGGGGCAAATGGCTGGAAGATGAGGATATCTCAGAAGAGGCGTAACTGGACTTATTCAACCCGTTCCTGGATGATCGGGTGCACGTGATCATCGAGTGCCCGGAGGATAATTTCCCCACCCCCGAGTAAAAGGCTATTTTTGAACTTTATCTTTTAATGCATTTTGATTACTGCATTTATTTTCAAAGCTCTTTGCTATTTTAGCATCCTTTGGGTCATATGCTGTGATCCGAGAAGTGTAATCTTGTATTGCTTTTAGTTGCGTCTATTAATGAAAATCATCTCAAGTTTTATTACAGACAAGTGGAACAACGGATTGGTCCGATGATGACAATTACTTATATTGTGGGACTTGAGGCCCGATCCACCACGTGATCTTGAATTTTAAATGACTTTTTGAGAACAAGGATGTCCGAAAAGTTATGGGCTAGTTCTCTTTCCTTTTTCTTCAAAATTGAGTTCAAAAATGTTTTCATGTTAGATAAGATCATGCATTCTTTAATTTTGTCATCT
The DNA here is from genome assembly GCF_020921035.1 of Rhodamnia argentea. Taxonomy (NCBI): domain Eukaryota; kingdom Viridiplantae; phylum Streptophyta; class Magnoliopsida; order Myrtales; family Myrtaceae; genus Rhodamnia; species Rhodamnia argentea. The sequence continues at coordinate 17,947,158 of NC_063152.1, forward strand.
TTGAATACTAACCTTTCATGATGCATTTCGGGCATGTCATCCTACCCATGCATAACAGGTTAATATGTGACTCAGATCAGCTCGATGATTATGCATATGAAATTGATGTAGAAGAGGCTGATGTGAGCGATATCAAGAGGGAATGGGATTTTTTTGAAGAATCTGAACCCCCTATCTCCGAAGAACCCATCACTATTAATTTGGGAGATTCTGATTGTGTCAAGGAAGTGAAGATAGGAGGACACTTGTCTGCAGCAGATATTTTAAGAATGACAGCATTACTCAAGGAATATTAAGATATATTCGCTTGGTCATACGCCGACATGCCAGGTTTAGATCGTGAAATAGTGGAGCATGCTCTACCCACAAATCCCGCCTGTACCCCAGTTAATCAGTCATCCAGGAGAATGAATCCTGAATTAGTAGATAAGATCAAGGAGGAGGTGATGAAGCTCCTTAAAGTTGGATTTATCGAGGCTGTCCCATATGCTGATTGGGTCACCAACATTGTACCGGTTAAGAAGAAGGATGGAAGAATCGGAATATGCGTGGATTATCGAGACTTGAACAAAGCCCGTCCGAAAGATGATTTTCCTCTACCGCACATTGATGTGCTTGTCGATAGTCTTGCAGGTTTTGAACTATTCTCCTTTATGGATGGATTTTCGGGGTACAACCAGATCATGTTGAAAGAAGAGGATAAAATCAAGACCTCATTCACCACACAATGGGGGACCTTCATTTACAAGGTAATGCCCTTTGGATTGAAAAACGCAGGGGCAACATATCAAAGGGCTGTGGTGACCCTTTTTCATGATATGATACACAAGGAGATAGAGGTTTATGTGGATGACATGATTGCCAAATCCAGACCTGGAGAAGATCATGTTCGAGTGCTGAGGAAATTATTTAATCGACTAAGGAAGTACAAGCTCAAGCTAAATCCTGCAAAATGCGTATTTGGCGCAAGATCTGGAAAACCGCTTGGGTTTGTCGTAAGCGATCGTGGAATTGAAATCGACCCCTCCAAGATCAAAGCCATATGGGAAATAGGGACTCCTTCCACTGTCAAAGAAGTGAGGGTTCTACTTGGAAGATTGAATTATATATTCAGATTCATATCACAGCTGTCAGAAACGGCGAAACCCTTTTTCAAGCTTCTGAAGAAAGGCGTAAAAGTGAAATGGGATGTAGAATGTCAACAAGCATTTGAGAAGATCAAGGAATATTTGGTACAACCCCGAGTCTTGGTACCTCCTATCCCTAACGTTCCTTTAACTCTATATCTGACAATTCATGATGAATCTTTAGGAGCTTTATTAGCTCAAACTAACCCCAAGGATCGAAAGGAACGGGCCATCTATTATTTGAGCAAAAAGTTCACAACATCAGAAGCTAAATATTCATCAGTGGAAAGGACTTGCGTAGCATTGGTTTAGGTCCTCCATAGATTAAGGCAGTATACCCTGCACTATCATATTCAACTGGTCACCGAGAATGACCCTATCAAATATCTTACGGAAAAACCAACTTTATTGGGAAAGATAGCCAAATGGCAAATCTTGCTTTCAAAATTTGACATCAGAACTTCTCCTCAAAAATTTGTAAAAGGGAGAGCAATTGCGAACATGCTAGCTGAAAACCCTCCTACGGACATTTCGGGACCGAACAAGGGAGGTCAAATTCTGAACATATCTGAAGATAAATGGACGATGTACTTTGATGGCGCAGTAAATCTCACTGGATCGTGTACCGGGGCAGTCTTAATATCCCCTGAAGATCAGCATTATCCAGTTTCAGCCAAGTTGGTATTCCCTTGCACCAACAACATTTCCGAATATGAAGCCCGTATACTAGGACTACAATTGGCCATCTCATTAAAGGTGAAGAGGCTGCTGGTATATGGAGATTCCACGCTAATCATTTTACAGACTCAAGGAGAATGGAAAACAAAGGACCCCAAGCTTATCCCTTATCATAAGTACCTCGAAGAGCTGATCCAACATTTTGAGAAGATCACTTTCGAGTATCTACCAAGAACTCAGAATCATTTTGCTGATGCTCTGGCCACATTATTGGCCATGTCGCAAGTGCAAGACGGCCTTGAGATAGAACCTTTAAGGATTGATATCCTGGAGCAACCTACATACTGCATGGTCATTGAAGAAGAACCCGATGAAGAACCGTGGTATCATGACATCAAAAATTATCTGCTGAAGGGCGAATTCTCACAAGACAGTCAACCGGAAGATAAAAAGTATATCAGCAAGATAACATCTAAATTTTTCCTCGGCGGACAGATCCTATACAAGAGATCCTTGGACTCAGTCCTATTGAGGTGCGTAAGCTCGAAAGAAGCAAATCTCATTATGAAAGAGATCCATAAAGGGGAATGCGGACCGCATATGAATGGTCACCTCCTCACCAAGAAGATTATGGACTCGGATATTCTTGGATGACTATCGAGTCAGATTGCAACCAACATGTGAGATCCTGTCATCAATGTCAAGTGTATGGAGACAAGATAAATGCGCCGCCAAGCGAGCTACATCAAATGTCAGAACCCTGGCCATTCTCTATGTGGGGAATTGATATGATTGGCCCTATCAACCCAAAGGCCTCTAATGGACATCGCTTTATTCTGGTGGCTATTGATTATTTCACCAAGTGGATTGAAGCCAGCTCATATGCTAACGTCACTGCGAACAACGTAGCTAAATTCATCAAGAGAGATATTATCTCGAGATACGGAGTGCCAAGAGCTATCATTACTGATAACGGCTCCAATTTGAACAACAAGGTAGTCGATCACCTATTGGAACAATTTAAGGTACGACACCTTAATTCTTCACCCTACCGCCCACAAATGAATGGAGGCGTGGAAGCGGCAAACAAGAATATCAAGAAGATATTAGCTAAAACTGCTGAGAAATATCGAGACCGGCATGAGAGATTGCCATATGCCCTCATGGCCTATCGAACTTCGATTCGTACTTCAACCGGGGCAACTCCCTACTCCTTGGTATATGGTATGGAAGCGGTCCTACCGGTAGAGGTGGAAATCCCCTCTTTAAGGGTCCTGTCTCGGGTAGAACTCACGGAAGATGAGTGGAACCGTCAGAGACATGAATAATTGAATTTGATTGATGAAAAACGATTGAAGGCCATCTGCCATGGTTAAAACTACCAGAAGAAAGTGGCCAGAGCTTTTAACAAGAAGGTCAAGCCTAGAAATTTTGAAGCGGGGATGCTGATTTTGAAGAAAATGCTCCCAAATGCTCAACACCCGGGAGGCAAATTTATGCCGAATTATGAAGGCCCCTACGTGATTCAGAAGGTCTTATCCGGGGGAGCTCTTATACTTGTAAACATGGATGGAGAAGAATTGGCGAGTCCAGTAAATGCAGACGCCGTGAAGAGATATTATCCTTGAAATAAAATTGAGCTTCAAAGCGATTGATGAGCAGATCCGAGTCACATAGAATTTTGCATTTGCATGACATTTGCATACATGCATTTGCATATGTCTGTATTTTGCAGGTGAACTGGGAGTCATGAAGAATCCTGCAGAGTAACCGATCAAAACAGGGAAGTTATTTGTTATTTTGGATTACTGATTTTGAATATCTTGAACTAATTGTTTCCTTTTGTTTATGCAGGAAACATGAATCGATACCCAAAGGAGACAAGAGGAAGTCGCTTCGGGATTTGAAATTTTGAACATCTTTAAGCGATTGATCCCTTTTGTCTTTACGGGAAACGGGAGTCAACATCCAAAGGAGACAAGAAGGAATCGCTTCGGAATTTGAAATTTTGAATATCTTGAATTGATTGTTTCCTTTTGTTTTTACAGGGGACAGAAGTCAATATTTGAAGAAGACAGGTTTGAGGTTCTTCTCCTTTACAAAGTATTTTCACACACTGTCATGCCCGAAATTGAAAAAAAAAAATTGGATTTGCAAAGCAACAAGGCTCTTTCAAAGAAACATTCCTTCCAAATTACAGAAATATCTTTTGAATACATCTTTTGATGAGAACTTTTTGCAAATAATGAATTTTGATGAAATGCCCCGAGTTTCTATAAAAGGGCATGTTTTGAAAGCTTTTCAAGAGAATTATCCTTCGGATGAAAAGAGGCAAGCATTGTCCTTAAACACGTCCCCGATACACTTGAGTGACGAGTGAGAGTGATAGAGCGAAAGAGCTTAATCTCGGGACGTAGGGGTCATTCGCGGTGATTACATGGATTGAAATGATGAAAGGCATTTCCATTTCAGAATTATCCATACATATTTATATCCCTTGACAACCACTCCGAGCCAAAAGGGGAGAATTTTCTGAATATAACCCTGTCAAGAACCACCCCACACCGGGGAATATTTGGAGGTTCATTGGATGATTCATTGGAGAAAAGATCGGGTAAGACTTCATTGTGCTAACTTGCATCAATCTTTTTGTGATAGCTTCAGGTGATTTCTAGCAGAGACTTGGAACACCTCAAAGTGAAGAAAAGTACTTCATTTCTATATTCCCAAACACTTACCCTTTGAAGAGCCAATTTGAGCCTTTGAATATTCATTTCTAAACCCTTGTTGGTGATCACCTCCCCATCTTGGGGCAAACAAAGGAATTACCAGCAATGAGTCAAAAAGTATGATCGGAAGAATTTTTGATAGTGGTCTCCAAAAGAGCCGATCAATGCAAAAAAATGACAAGAAATAAAAGGGCTAGAAAAAGCAAAGTGCCTGGTAAAAGCAAAGCCATAGCCCATGAAAATAGCACCCCGAAAAGAGGCAAATCCTGAAGAAAAATCATCAAGATGAAAAGAGGAAAATCCTCAAAGTCAATTGAAGAAAAAATGATCATGAAACTACTACAAAAACAAATGAATGCTGGTTGAAATGTTAAGGTGATCACCCAAGTTCACCCCTCTTTTGAAAACATGGCCTTTCTAAAAAAGCCCACCTTAAACCAAGATACAACCTGTTACCAAAACTTTTCCGATCTAAGAGGTGTTTCAGGTTGATGCAAAAGATCACAAAGGAAGCTACCGCTTAAAGAGGTAAGCACAATCCTGTCTTATCATGTCTTCGGGGTTCTTGACTTGTAAACCCGAAGAAGCTATTTTTTATCAAAATTCATTTCTAAAACCTTAAAATGAACATCCTTTGATAAGCCTTTGACCTGGCTCGAATTATGGTCCCTGTTAAAATGCCTTTTCTGATTAGTCGGATTGTATGCATCTCGAATGATCCCGAAACCTCAAGGTTAGGTTTCCCGTGAGCAGAATTGAATTTCGAGAAAAGCCTTCCCAAATGGTGAGAAGCCCTCTTGGATGAAGGAAAACCCTTTTGAAAAACTTTTAAAACAACCTTTTTGTAGAACACTCGGGATGTGTCATTCAAAATCCATCCTCAGTGGAAATTTGAACTTGTGAATTGGATACATTTCCTTCGCAAATACACTTTGAAAATTTGTCTAGAATTCTTAAGTTTCTCCCCAGAACTTAGAATTGTCATTCTAATGATATTTGATTGAACTTTACGTAGGTTCCCTGGTGATCCCAAATCCTCGGAAAAGTTACATTTTAAAGATTTGATTAACTTGGATTCTCTGCGGGTCTTCTGGCGTCGCCGAGCCCTCGAATCCCCAATTTGAAAATTTGAAAATAGGGTTTGAGCTTCTGTAGGTACACTAGTAAACCTAGGTCCTCGGATGGCATCCTCCTCTTTTGAAAATTTGAAATAGGGTTTGAGCTTCAGTAGGTACACTAGTAAACCTAGGTCCTCGGATAGCACCCTCTCCTTTGAAAATTTGAAATAGGGTTTGAGCTTACGTAGGTACACTAGTAAACCTAGGTCCTTAGATGGCACCCTCTCTTTTGAAAATTTGAAATAGGGTTTGAGCTTCTGTAGATACACTAGTAAACCTAGGTCCTCAGATGGCACCCTCCTCTTTGAAAATTTGAAATAGGGTTTGAGCTTCTGTAGGTACACTAGTCAACCTAGGTCCTCGGATGGCACCCTTCTCTTTAAAAATTTGAAATCGGGTTTGAACTTCCGTAGGTACACTAGTTAACCTAGGTCCTCGGATGGCACCCTCTCATAGGTGAAACCCCTTTGTTACAAGGGTGAACCCCCCTTCCGGATGGTGAGTAGCTTCCTAGATGAAAGCCGATCTGCGTTTTAGATGGTGAGTCCCTCCATAGAGGATAACCAATCTCTTTTAAATAGGTGAAACCCCTTTGTTACAAGGGTGAACCTCCCTTCTAGACGGTGAGTAGCTTCCTAGATGAAAGCCGATCTGCGTTTTAGATGGTGAGTCCCTTCATAAAGGATAACCAATCTCTTTTAATAGGTGAAACCCCTTTGTTACAAGGGTGAACCTCCCTTCCGAACGGTGAGTAGCTTCCTAGATGAAAGCCGATCTGCGTTTTAGATGGTGAGTCCCGTCATAGAGGATAGCCAATCTCTTTTGAATAGGTGAAACCCTTTTGTTACAAGGGTGAACCTCCCTTCCGAACGGTGAGTAGCTTCCTAGATGAAAACCGATCTGCGTTTTAGATGGTGAGTCCCGTCATAGAGGATAGCCAGTCTCTTTTAATAGGTGAAACCCCTTTGTTACAAGGGTGAACCTCCATTCCAGACGGTGAGTATCTTCCTAGATGGAAACCGATCTGCGTTTTAGATGGTGAGTCCCGTCATAGAGGATAGCCAGTCTCTTTTAATAGGTGAAACCCCTTTGTTACAAGGGTGAACCTCCCTTCCGAATGGTGAGTAGCTTCCTAGATGAAAACCGATCTGCGTTTTAGATGGTGAGTCCCTTCATAGAGGATAGCCAATCTCATTTTGAATAGGTGAAACCCCTTTGTTACAAGGGTGAACCTCCTTTCTAGACGGTGAGTAGCTTCCTAGATGAAAACCGATCTGCTTTTTAGATGGTGAGTTCCTTCCCAGAGGATAGCCAATCTCATTTTTGAATAGGTGAAACCCCTTTGTTACAAGAGTGAACCTCTCTTCTAAATCTTTAAACCACCGCTCGACACCGGATGGACGCCGACCATTGCAAAATCGCGCGAACCGTTCAAAGGTAATTCCATGCATTCATTATCTCCACCTCGGATCAACAAATCTCAAATCACAAACAAGTGAGCTACGGGTAAGTATCTCTCTCTCCTCATTTCTCTTTCACATGAATGAGCATAAATCGAAATAATTCCCCACGGAGTCAGAGCTTTAACGGCAGAGTTAAGGCAATCGAATGTCAAGACTTATTTTCTTTAGATTTTTCCCCAGCAGAGTCGATTAAGGATCCAGGTATCACCTTGTCTTTGAAAGCAACATCTAACCGAGATTACTTTCAAAGAGGGGCAGTTGTTGACACTCGATTTTTAATCAATTTTTCTTTAGTTTTATTTTCCAAAATTCACTAAAAATTCACAAAAAAAAATCAAAAATTAAAAAATCAATATTGGAAGCCTTGGCCAAGCCTAAGGAACCAATTTGGCACAAAAAATAATTTTTCATATTTTTCACATTTTTTTATATTTTCAAAAAATAGGAAAATACTTGAAAATTCATAACAAATAGCTCGCGAGGTCACAAAAATACACAAAAATGTTCAATATTTTTCTTTTAATTCCCTTTTAATATTGGCCTCAAGAAAATTTGAAAATTGAATCCAATTTTAGGTGTTTCTTCATAATGCCTAAGGTTGAATTTGCATAAAAATACCAATTGAGTCTTTTTATTTTCAATTCTTGCACATTTTAGGTATAGCCATTCAATTGCAGTCCCTTTGAACTTCAATTTGATCAATTGCACCCTCAATTGCACGAATTGCATGAATTGGACAAAATTTCTAAAAAATCTTGCAATTTAGTCCCTCAATTTCTCAATTCTTGAAATTACTTTTAATTGAGGGATCTCCATAGCAAAATTGGACCGTTCCCCTAGGTTTTCATATGCTCTAAATCGATTGGTAGGGTTGATTTGGTCCAATTTGATCATTAGGGCACTCAATTGAACTTTTCCCCAATTTGAGCAAATAGAAAAATTTGGGGCTTTTGTGCAAATTGATGAGAACTTTTGGGCAAAATCACATTTTTACATAGAATTCATGTCCTTGAGTGCAATTTTGAAGTTTAATTGCAAGAATTCCCCACCAATTTTGCTTAATTTTAAAAATTTGAAAAAATTTCTTGTCCGAACCGGTTTAGACCGGTCTGACCGCCGGTCGGACCGATCGAACCGGTCCAGCACGGTGTCGTCTTCTTCAGACGACTCGCGCCAATCTGCAGATTTAAAGGCCGAGTTTCAATGACCAAATTGAGGGCCAATTCGATTATAATTGATGCAATTGACGTGGGGCTTTTGTTGTACAGGTCGAGAGGAATTGATTGCCACCGGCGGCATGATCGATGGCTGCCGGAGCAGCTCCGGCGGGCCAGTCAAAGCTTCATCGGCGTAAAAGTCAACATTTCGCAAAAATGCACAAATTCGAGCTCAATTCACGACTAACGGAGAACCAAACGGGGTGTATGTTGATGTCCATCGCCGTCCGACCTCGGGCGACCAAAAATCACGTGGGCAGCACGTGTGAATCATCACCGACTCAAGCTCACCCGACGCGCCAAATTTCAAAATGCAAGTATAAAAGGGGGCAAGGAAAATTCGCAAAGGAGAGGCTCATTCGATTCGCGACACAACAGAATAGAGAGAGGAAGAGAGAGAGCAAGAGAGAGAAGCTCCCGCACAAGGCTCGGGCGCGAGTTGCGGACCGAAGCCGTGCAACTTCGCCGTCGCCGATCCGGACCGAATCAGGCCACCGGACCACCTCCGGAAGCTCGCCCGAGCTTGGAGGAGACGATTGCACTAGCTCGATCGCACCGAGATCCCCTAAAACGGCAAGTTGAACTTCGAGCTTTCAGACTGATCTACTATGGCATCTCGTCTTCTCGTGTTCGATTCTTGAAATTGTTTTGTGCCTTTTGGTCCTCACACACCTCTGACCTTGATCGCATCTCATTTGTGCATTGATTCTGCGCTAAAACCTCGAGTCAAACCTCCAACCTCTTTCGGTCCGGTCGGACTTCGGCCGGGCTAATCCAGCCATTGTGGGCTCAATCGGAGCCCAAGGTATGTGTTCTTGACCTTATCTAAGTGTGCCTGAAGCTCTAATTTGATTTTTATGCTCTGTATGGTGAGATCTGGTTATGTGAAATCAAATCCGTGCGAACTTGAATAGCATAGATTCCGTGGATAAAACTCTTTGATTTTTGGATATGTTGACACGGGGAGTGAGTCGAGTCGATCGGCGGTGGTCTCGTGTCGATCCGGCAAGATCTCACCGGAGAGCTTCTGACCGTCCATTCCGTGTCGTCGCGAGGTAGGAGACGAAGGTGACGTGGCGCATCCAACAGGTCAAAGTCCAGGTGTCGTGCGCCGATTGGTCCAGGTCACCGCCGACTCGACCTAGTCATTGGCGCGAATAGGCTGAGTCGGCCTTGATCCAACGGTTAGGATAAATAGTTAGGTTTGATTTAGAACCGTTGGATCCGATTTTCGTATTTTTGAATATTAGTTTATATTAGGCAGAAAATAAAATGGTGGAAACGATGCCGTTTTGCTTAGGTTAGGCATCGTCGTTTTAGCATTAGTATAGATAGACGGTCCAGATTAGGCTTAGGATCAATCGCAACCGTTCATCGTTATAAGTGATTCGGCGTCGTTTTTTGGCGGAGACGGGTAGACGGCTCGGATCGGTTCTAGTTTGAATCGCGGCCGTCCATTAGATGTTTAAAGCATCGTCGTTTTTGTACGAAAGAAGCGAACGGCTCGGATCGAGCTTTGTGATTTAATCGTGGCCGTCCGTGTATTATAGCGATGCGGCGTCGTTTCGATTAGTAGAGGACCGACGGCTGAGATTGATTTGCAAATTGATCTCGACCATCCATTCATTTTAGTATATTCAGAATTTTAGGAAATAGTTTAGAAAATAAAAAATAAATAGAATAAATAGTATACGGTGCCGTCTTAGGTGTCGAGCGGTTCAGCGAGCGGGTTCGACCGGGTTGACCGGTCGTTGACCGGGTTGACCCGGTCCAAAATATTAATAAAAAATAATAAAAAATAGATAAAAATTTCCAAAAATCCAAAAAAATTTCAAAAATACTTAGAAAATTCATAAAAATTCCCAAATTTTCACAAAAAATTTCTAAAAATTCCTAGATCAATTCGGGACTCATAAAGTCTGGATTGAAAATTTTGAGACTTCGAGGGTCGATCTATATCGATCCGGAAAATTCCCGACATTTTTTTAGAAAATAAATAAAAAATTCAAAAATTAGGAAAAATTAGAAAAAATTCCATAAAATCACAAAAATGGGAAATGGCCACGTTCAACTGGCCCGATCCCGATCTTGTGATTTTCGGGTCCCGAACCCAAAAAAAATGACCATTCTACCCTTCCGGGCCTTCCGCCACAAATTTTCTTGAACTATCCCCGGAAACCGAACTTGACTTTTACGTGGGTCGATAGGGCCATTTTTAGATATATCGAGCCTTGAATGATTGATTTGATTGACTTTGAATGTCCTGATTGCACTTTTGATTTTTCTGATTGTGATTGTTAGGAATAGAAAATTCCCATCCGCATGTATACCTAGAACCGTTAGGACCTACCTCACCCGAAAATCTATCTGCATGAACTCGTAGGTTAGAAAATCACTCAACATCGGTAACCGAAAGGGCGTCAATGTGAATCTTGGCGTAACCAAGTCCCCGGACCCAAAAATCTCTGGTTCTCGTAGAACCGAACGATTTCTCCCGACCGCTCGGTAGGGTTTTCCGATCATACCCTCCAATAAATTGATCGGTGGCGACTCCAAATTGCATGTACATATTGCACATGCCACCCGACCACACTAAGGTCGATTTCGATGAAATTTTCTCCGACATCGCGATTCGAATAATGGGTCTTGGGAGAGACCCGCGATCCTAAAATCCCGCGAACAACCGGGGTCCTATAAAAATTAAAAATTAAGGATCGGCTCATTAACCCTCTCACCACCGGAACATTTAACCTATGGATTTTCCGGAGGGTCGCGACATTTGTGACCTTGCGAGTCGAGTCGGAGATACGACAAAAGATCCGGGCATTACAAAAGATGGATGCAGAGTTGCTGAAAACTTGAAGTAAAGTTGAGGAAGGGAAAGAACCCGACTTCCAGATAACCGACGATGGTACATTAATATTCCGAGGTAGAATATGTGTTCCTAACGATGAGAAGCTCAAAAATGAGATATTGTTCGAAGCTCATCGTAGTCATTATAGCATCCACCCCGGGAGTACAAAAATGTATGAGAACTTTCGTAAGCATTATTGGTGGAGTGGTATAAAAGCCGACGTAGCAAAACACATTGCTAAATGCATGACTTGCCAACAAGTAAAGGCTTAGCATTGCAAGCCTGGAGGTTTACTAAATCCATTGGAAATACCAGAGTGAAAATGGGAACACATTACCATGGATTTCATCTTGGGATTACCAAGGACTCAAAAGGAAATCATTTGATTTAGGTGATAGTCGATAGATCAACGAAGTTTGCTCATTTCCTATCCATACGAAAGAATTACTCTTTAGAAAAGTATGCAGATTTATATGTCAAGCAAGTCACTCGATTACATGGAGTACCTATTACGATCACATCAAATCATGATCCCAAATTTAACACTAAATTCGGGCGAAGTCTCCAAACAATCATGGGAACAAAACTCCAATTTAGCACGACTTATCATCCTCAAAGTGACAATCGGACAAAAAGAACTATCCAGACATTAGAAGATATGCTACAAGCCTGTGCTATAGATTTCAAAGGGAGCTGGGACGAGCACTTCATTTGGCGGAATTTGCCTATAATAATAGTTACCAACAAAGTATTGGGATGGCTTCATTTGAGGCATTATATGGTAAAGCTTGCAAAACTCTGGTTTGTTGGGATGAAATAGGGGAAAGAAAGCTTACCGGACAAGAAATAGTACAAATGACTTTAGAAAACCTACAGTTTATAAGAAATATCCTTCGTACAATATAGAGTAGACAAAAAAGTTATACCGATAGACGAAGGAAACCATTAGAGTTTCAAGTTATCGATTTTGTATTTCTGAAAGTGTCGCCCATGAAGGGCGTATCACGTTTTGAAAAGAGGAAAATTAAGCCCAAGGTACGTTGGACCTTTTGAAATCCTAGAGAGAATTGAGAAATTGGCTTATAGGTTGGCTTTACAGCCACGACTTACTAACATTCATGACGTATTTCACGTTTCAATATTAAGAAAATATGAACCCGATCCGTCACATGAGCTCGTTTATGAGATGATAGAAATAGATGACAGAACAGCATGCGTCGAAAGTCCAGTGCGGATCGTGGACAGAAAAGAACAAGTCCTAAGAAATAAGACTATTCCCCTTGTCAAGGTCCTACGGTAGTACCACGGGGATAAAAGAAGTGACATGGGAGAGTGAAGAATTGATTAGAAGCCAATATCCTCACTTATTCCAACCGCTAGGTATATCTTAAATTTTGAGGAAGAAATTTTATTAGGGGAGAGAGTTGTGACACCCAAAACTTAGGGCCAGTTCAAGCTTAGGGTACGGACTAATTACGGATAGCCACTAAGCCACCACGGAATAAAGATCACTTTCGATATGGTTCATGGCTCAATAAACCAATTAGCTATGTTATCGATTGAGGGTCGATTGTGTGGCGACCTTAATCAACACATGGATCTATTATGGTCAACCTCGTCTAGCTGTGAATCGACTATAGGATCACCTTGAAGTCGATCGAGCATTGATCTATGGGATTATTTGCAAGTTAGCATTGATCAACAACCGAGCTGGCTATGGATTCGATGAAGGTCGATTTATATTAGAACCCCGTACCAGCCATGCACTAGTCAAGGACTGATCACCCTGGATTGCGTGATGTACCGTAGGAGGACTACGGATCGAGACAAACTAATCCTGCATCAATTTGAATTGGTTATGAGAGGTGAACTCGATAGTATTCAATCATGTTAATGGCTTAGGAATGGGTTATTCCAACCCTAAATAGAGATAAATTTGGGTGGCTCTCGACTCGATAGGCAACCAGACACGTGCTAGAGCACATTAAACCATAGATTGGGCAGTGCCTCTAGATATGTTCACACATAAGCTGATTTCATTCGACAAAAGAGATAAACCGACCTCTAGCTTGTTAGGCACTTAAAATAGATAATACAATGTGTGACAAGTGGCGATTGTAACTCTTAGAATAAGAATCAAAAGGCCAAATATTAGACGACCTTATCCATTTGAATAGAATACCCAAATTGCCATTAGCATTAGTTGTGTTTGGCATTTAAAGAATAAGAAAGGAAGTCGAGGAACCTTCTCGAATGAGGCGACACCAAGAGGTACTAAGATTTATGTGTTAAATTTCTATTTTAATACAAAAGAAGATAAGACAGGTAAACTTCATAAAGTAGGCCTATAGAGGAAAAGAGATGATATATTATAGAATTATAGAAAAGCTAAATGATTGGTTAAAAGTGAGACACGTGGCATCATAAAATGGTATAAATTTTCTATAAGATTAACTTGGGGAACAAGAAAAGGGATCTAGAATATTCTCAAGCTAGTCAAATAAAATATAAAAAAATATATGTATAATTGACTTGGAGAGCAAGCTAGCACATGGAGACAAAATAAGCTTAGAAATAATTAGCTTGGAGAGTAAGCTAGCACATAGAGACAAAATAGGTTTAGAAAACAAGTCAGAGTAAGTGAACAACGCGTGGAAAATGAATAAGACGAATCCAACTTGGAGAACAAGTCAAGCATACAAGACAAATAAAATAAAAATAAAAATATAATTTTTGGCTTGAGAATCAAGAAAAGTAAAAAAAATAAAAAATGTTTAATTCTTGACTTGAAGAGCAAGGAAAATAGCCTAGGTTACTCTAGGCTATCTATGTGGCAACACCAAATGGCTTCTCTAGAGTATTCCATGGCGGTAATTTATTTAGAAAAGATAGAAAGGAATTGTTATTACTAAATTAATAGACCTAAATATGAAAAATAAATATAAAAATAACAGAAAATGCTCTATAGTAGGCGTGTAAGAGGAGGAAGACATTAAGGGAAATTATTTTGTCTTAAATAGCATAAGAAAAAAATGTCAATTAATAAAACTTGGAGAGCAAGTCAAGATACCTTCTAGAATTATGCATTGTACGCATATCTAACACCTAACATGGTATAGGGTAATCATATGAGGAATTAATGATTTAAGACATGTGGCAAAAAATTAAATAAATGAGAAAGAATGGTCCTCTTAGGCGTGTGAAATGGAAGATGCCACATCATCAAGTCTAAAATTTTAGTCTTATTGCATAGCTAGGTGGAAGCTTGGAGATTAAGACACATGAATCAAATTAAATTAAATAGAAATAGTAAGAAAGCTAAGAATAAGACATGTGTTCTATTGGAGTAATCTAGAATGCCAATGTGGCAATTTATCCTTAGTTCTTGAAAAATTGTGAGAGGCCAATAATTGATAAAAACAAACCAAACACTAGCCAACTAAGCTTGTCTTGGGCAACAAGTAGCAAGAAACTAAATAAAATAAATGAAAAATAGCACTATAAAAGGGGCACAAGACAACTCCACCTCACTTTAGCTCCTCAAAAAAATTCGTCCACTCCCTCTGCTCTCCCTCTCTCACACCATCTCTCTCACTCTCTCATCCCTCTTGACCACTTTGAGCCGTTGCCCTCACCGTCGCAAGCCGACGCTGCCGGACCACCTCCGGAGACACCATACATAGACAAGACAACCGGTTATTCCTTTTTATTTTCTACGTTCATCTACTTGAAGTAAGTGATATCTAATCTTTACCTAGGACGTGAAGCTTTGCAGTTCTAATGCATGAATGGAATGTTATATGATTGCAAGCTCTCCTATTTCTTGCTACTTTAGTAGTGAGATTATATGAACATGATATGTTATATGCCTCATCCGCAAGGGTGAGAGGGCCTTGCATAATATGATATGAAAAGTGGATCCACGTGATATGATATGTTACATGCCTCACTCGTAAGAGTGAGAGGGCCTTTAAATGTGCGGAACATGAAAAGAATAGAGGAGATGCCATGCGAAAACAATATGGAATCGGAAACGGTTCGTACATGTTTATGGTGGATTGTGTTATGAACTTTGCTTGAGCTTGCTTCCTATATTTAGCTTAGATATGCACTTATTGAGATTATCGTATCTCATTTCTTTAACTTTCAGATTTATAGGTAACGACTAATCCACCATCTTCTCTCTTTGGTGTCGTCATGTCTGTTGATTTGTCATGGAGCGATGTTGTAGACATAGAAATTGGCATAACATATAGGTGATATACTAGCACTGTATGTGTAAACGAAGGTTTGGAAAGTTGTGTTCCGCACAAGTGCTAAGCTTGGTACCTCATAATTGATGGTGACCTCATCGGACCATTTCCCGATACCGATAGTCCCCCGGGTTTTTCGAGTGCCAAATGGTCACATGTGGAATATGCGGCAATAAGAAGATGAAGTTCTTTTTGTTGGGGGAAAGCATAGCATGAAGACAGATGGCATGGACCCATGGCGACCGAGATGCTTGGAGGATGCTTGGAGGAGTTTGGAGGCCCGTATATGCATCTTTTTGGGGCATCATATAATACCGAAGTAGTCATCCAAACCTTCGATGTATATGTACTAGGAAGGCTTCTAAGGCATCGGTGAATATTATGCAAAGAAATGAAGTATGGTATTGCGTAGAGATGTCTTCCCTAGTTGACTAACCCAATGGATAGTTATAAATCAATCGCTTCCGCATGTGAATTGTTAACAAGAAATAAAATTAAAAAAAAAAAGGAAAACGTTTATGAGGACGGTGTACCCGGGAGACCACATGTCCCCCCCCTCAACGTCGCTAGTTTACGATCCTCATACGGTCTCGGGTTATAAACGATGCAAAGCCGTAGTACTCTTGGAGGGATTCAAGAGATCGAGAGCCCTAAAGGAGCTTATGCCTCCTATCACGGATATGAGGATCGAGTCGAGGACGTCATACTGCCATTCCAAAGTAAGACCACTACCCTATAGTTTTTGACTTGCTAAATTGATTGGTTGGGGTGGATTGAACCAATTATGCCATTTAGGGTTTGAATTTGCCAATTCTCATTATCGGATAAAAATGAAAATTTAGGGCTTTTCCATAATTCGTAGTAAAATTTTTGGGGAAAATCACATTTTTAGATGGAATCCATACCCTTGAATCCAATTCTATGGTTTAATTTGAAAATATATGAAGTTTAGGGGGTCAATTTAAGAATTTTTGGTCGATTGGGTCCATCGGGTCGAATCGGATCTGACCCAATGACCCGATCGAACCTCATCTTCCCTAATTGCATATCCCACACAATTTACAGGTTTATAGGTTGAATATGCGTGACCAAATTGACAATCAATTCATGAATAATTAGAGCAGTTGTGGGAGAACTTTTGTTCACTGTGCTATTTCGCATCGATTGGTACCGATATCATGGCCGATGATCATCGGAGCCAGTCAAATGAAGCCGGTCAATGCTGCGAGCGAGCCAAAGTCAACTTTTGTACAAATGAGCCAAATTCAGACTTAATTCGAGTACACCATAGGATCAATTAGAGGGACCCGTATTGCTGATCTCTGTCCGGTCTCCAGTGACCATTCGACACATGACCAGCACACACGAAACCTCACCGACTCAAGTTTCCCGTGTGCGCTAAAATTTTCAAAATCAAAATAAAAGGCCTCACGCGTTTTCAGTTGAAGGGGGAGCTCACATTCTGTTGAGAGATCATTCTAGAGAGAGAGATAGCGAGAGAGAGTGTAACATCCCACTTTTTAAAAGCTCCTGATTGAGTAAGGAAGATCGAAAAGAATTAGAAAGAGGTTAGCATTACTAGTATGCGGGGTAAGGGAGGTGTCTCCGTTGGGGACATGCCTCCGGGAGGAATATTATGCAAGGAACAAAACGGGATTATAATTGGCCCGGTGCGTATGGTCAAGGATCTAATGGACGGGTACGAGGAGTTGGTCGCATGCAATGGTATAGCCTAGTGTCTTGGATTCAACACATTTGGCCTGGTAAGAGCGAGATTGGACGATCAAAGCCCTTGTCTTGTGTATGGTGTCTCGCGGGATTGATCTGAGGAGAATGTGATGGCGTACTTTGGTCCCAATGTGGACGGGTGGGCCATATATATATATATATATATATATATATATATATATATATATATATATATATATATAACTAACTAACTCGATGGTGATAAAAACAAAAGAAGGCAGACAGCTCTTAAGGGATATTAGGATGAGTTAGTGGACAGCAAAGACAAACGGTTAGCAAGTGTCAAGCCCTCCTCAACTCCTCCAAAGCCCATTTTTGCATGTTAATAACCAGCCTTTCCTTGACTTCCTAAGTATTCATGCCAGTTTTTGGAAGAACAGAAGAACAGGGGAGGCAACGAGGACTTCCAGCTGCAATTCTTCGACTAGGCAGGTACGGACCGACTGTTAAGGCAAGGAATCTAACTTATCTTCGTTATATAAGCTCTTTAGATCATCGAATTTAGTGGATTCAGCTGCTCGAGGTGAAAAGATGAAACCTGAGTGGAAATTTCTGCAATATGGTTGCTGGTTGGGGGAAAAGAGCTTCGGTTGACAGGGATTCCGAATGTGAATGGTTGTAAAAGAGCGATGAAAATTTCACCTTTGTGACTTGGGAATCTGTGGATTAGAGGCATCGTTCCTAATGTCTAGAGTAGTGGGTCGTAGAAGTGGAAGGTCGGTTCGGCGGAGGAATAGAGGGAATTGAATTCAGTTTTCCCGGGGACAGAATTGTGAGACTCAAACTGAGGGCTGCTGGTACAAAATTGTCAACGATAGGGGAGAGCTATACCAGAATTGACTAGTGTAGTTACTCTTTGGCATGTCAATTTGTGAAGGGTGCTTCGGATGCCTTAGGAGATGATCGAGGAAGTCATTATGAAACTGAATGTGATTGGGTTGCCATATTGTAAAACCTGGTTGCTAGATAATGGTTTAATAAGATGACAGAATTCGGTAACTCTGTGGTGTGTCAATAGTGTACACGAAATAGAGACGCCTGCATTCTGCACCATCGGGCCAGTGTTAAGGATGTTTTTAACCTTGTGCACGTAATTAGTTGTTGCCTTGGAAGGAATATAAGATACCCTGTGCTTTGTGCAGGGAAACGACAGCAACTAAAGACCCCTGAGCTTTGTGTGGGGGAGAACCATGACTTGTGACCACGTCGCTTGGACATTGTGATGTCGAATGGTTAGATATATTCGTAACCAATGTTTGTCTGGATTCATCACCTTCCGGAACAGCTGAATTGGGCAAGAACTTACATTGCAATGCTAAGAATAGAGAATATACTCTGACTAGAGGAATCAGTGACTTCTCCTTTGCATTATGGTGTGCCATATGAGCGAAATCAAGTCATTCAGGGTAGTCTCTTTCATAGTAGTTTAGCTTAGGTGCAATATGGCTAGTGAACGAAAGTAGGTAACTGAGCTTGGGCGACCAGATTCGAAGGATCCTTGCTGGGCTTGATTAAGAGCTCACCTTGCGTGTTTCTTCCTTTTTCAGATTGACAGGCATGGCAGCCCCACCAGTGCATCGCTTTGGAGTCCCTTTTGATTATGAAGTGACGCACCACGAGTTTGTTCATCTAGATGAACCGAACCTTAAGCTGGTTAAGTATGTAGCTTCCTTTTTGGTCGACGAAGGTGCCCAAGTTGGAATACGCCCGTATAAGTTCTATGCTATTTATATGATGGTAAACAACCTGCTTATTGGGCCTTTCCCTGAGTTGATGTTTGACATAAATGACGAGCTTATTAGCATAGAGGATTCGAGCGAGGAAGAGGAGGAGCTGATGGAGACGGATCCCTCCGAGGAGGGCTAGACCAAAGGGGAAACTAGCTTGGCCGAGGACTTTCTGTTTTCTCTTTTTGTTTGGAACTCTGGCGATAGTAAATAAGTAGAGAAAGTAGGCACCAAGCCTCCCAGTTTCGCCAGATAGTCCTTTTTGATGTTTGCTGCCAATGATGTATGTATGTATAACCAAGAGGTGAAAGCTCAAATGGGAACCGACCCCTTTTTATGTCAATCTATGTTTCACGCCTCTTTGTCCACAGTTTAACGTTTTTTTTTTTTTTATAGTGGATGTAGCATGGGCTTCATTTACTCAATAGCAAATCTTGTTTAACTTTCACATGAGAATCTTCTACAATGTGTAGAATAGTCATGGTCAGGCAGACTTCCTTGAAGAACCCTGTAGTCACGTTTGCGCCTAAGTACCCTATTATTTACAACCATAGGACTGGTCTTTTGGTTCTAAGATGTCCGTGGTATGCTCTCCCATATTTCAAGCTTGTTTCTTTTTAAAAAAAAAATGTTAACATGATAGATATGGCGGCCTAGGACGCCACAGCTCTGTTGAGATATTAGAGCATCGGTATACTTGGAGTGATAAGGTGCACTAGTTTTAGAGGTGTTAGGGCACGTGAGATGAAAACTTTGATGCATGTGTTTATCGTGCTTGTTTATAAAATAAGTAACCATCAGTTTACTCATAGGTTTCAGTGATACTTGTTACTTATGAAGTTGACCATGTTGATCATGGCTGGTATGGATCAATATGCAAGGGGCTGAAGTTGGCTATGGTATGGACTGGAGGATTGTCTACTGGTGGAGGCAGGAAAGCAGGAGCAGACAATCGAATTGAAGAAGTTCTTCAAGCGTTAGCCAATTTGGGCATGGCAATAGGAGCTCAAGCGCAGCAACCACAAGCTGGAGCTAATGTCGGAGGAGGAGAACGCCGCTTGTAGGGTTTAGTGGAACAATTCTTGAAGTTTAAGTCATCGAAGTTTGCTGGGCTAAGACAGCCTGAGGGGGCAAAGAAATTGATTAAGAGTATGGAAAAGATCTTTAGGTTGTTAAATTGTAATGACGCTGATCGAGTGGCCCGGGCAGAATATCGGATGGAGGATAATGCTCAGCATTGGTGGAGTGCAAGCAAAGGCACCGTATTTCCACAAGGCGTCGAGGTGACCTGGGAAGCTTTTATTAATGCCTTCTATGGACGATACTTTTCTAATTGTGTTAGAGATCAGAAGATAGCTGAATTTATGAACCCGACATAAGGTGATAGGATCGTGGTTCAATATGAGGTGAAATTTTCTAAACTTTCCAGGTTTGCTCCTCTACTGATTGATACTCAAGAACGTAGGTGCAAGAGGTTTTTGAATGGCCTCAAGATTGAGATTCAAAAGTAGCTAGCTCCTTTGAGAATTAGAGAATATCCTGAACTTTATGAACGAGCTCAACTACTGGAGCAAGTACTAGTAAAGGAAAAGAATGAAGCTGAGCCGAAAGTTGGGTCAAGCCACCGGACTTCATAGGATAATGCGAGACGTGATGGCAAGAGGCCAAGATCATTTAACAGGCCATTTAATACTTCTAACAAGAGGTGTGACTTTGGAAATTAGAGAGGAGCCAGAGGCAATCAGGTTGCGGGACCAGCTCAACATTCGAATGGAGCTTGCTATCGATGTGGCAAAGCACGTGGTAATGCTCCTTGTGCTTTAGGGAGAAACCGATATGGTTGCGGACAAGTGGGACATCTAATAAGAGATTGTCCACAAAGACAGCAGCAGCCTCAGCATGGCACATCGGCCTAACAAACCCAAGGTGGTAGTGGAACAAAATCTTTAGGAACCCAAGAGAGGCCTCCAACTCAAGGTTGGATACAGGCTATGACCCAAGAAAAGGCAGAGACCTCCAAAGCAACTATTACAGGTATGGTCTCCTTATGCAATAGAAATGCATGCATATTGTTTGATATGGGTGCGACACATTCCTTCGTATCTACAAAAATTGTTGAATTATGTGGATTGAAACCTGAATTGCTTGAAGTGCGGCTTAGTGTGTCCACTCCTCTAAAGGATAAGGTAGTGACCACTCCGATATACAAGA
This sequence comes from Rhodamnia argentea, assembly GCF_020921035.1. NCBI lineage: Eukaryota > Viridiplantae > Streptophyta > Magnoliopsida > Myrtales > Myrtaceae > Rhodamnia > Rhodamnia argentea. Next base: position 17,968,284 of record NC_063152.1, read on the forward strand.
ATTGTAAAGTTGTGATAGGCACGCAAAGTCAGGGGATCGACTTGGTAATAATGGATCTATCCGACTTTGACATAATTATAGGAATGGATTGGCTGCGTAAGATGCGAGCCAATGTGGATTGTTTCAAGAGAATGATCCAATTTAACCCATCCAACGGAGATAGTTTTGCATTTTTAGGGAGTAAAATGGGAGTGTCGATACCTCTTATTTTGGCAATTGAAGCCTGCAGACTTCTTGGTAATGGATGTCAAGACTATCCGGTATGTGTAAAGGATTTGAACAAGAAAGAAGCCAACATAGAAGAGATCCCGGTAATTCGGGAATTTCTGAATGTCGTTCCTAAGGAACTATCGGGACTACCTCCCAAACGGGAAGTTGAGTTCGCAATTGAGTTAACTCTAGGGATTGAGCCGATTTCTAAAGCCCCGTACAAGATGGCATTAGCGAAACTCAAAGAATTGAAGGTACAATTATAGGAATTACTAGATAAAGGCTTTATTAGGCCGACTACGTCACCATGGGGTGAGCTAATGTTGTTCGTCAAGAAAAAGGACGGATCACTTTGTCTTTGTGTTGATTACAGACAAGAAAGAGTTTGTAGTCATGCCATTTGGACTAACGAATGCTCCAATGGCATTCATTGATCTAATGAACAGGGTGTTCAAGCCTTATCTGGATTAGTTTGTGATAGTATTCATTGACGATATAACGGTATATTCAAAAGGGCCTAGCAAACACGATGACCACCTCGGGATGGCACTACAGAAGTTGAGAGAGGACAAGTTATATGCCAAGTTCAGTAAGTGTGAATTTTAGCTAGATCAAGTCATATTCCTAAGTCACATGGTAGCTGGTGAGGGAATCTCCGTTGATCTAGCTAAGATAGAGGCTGTAGTGAATTGGCCTCGACCAACAACAATCACGGAAATTCGAAGCTTCCTAGGATTAGTGGGATATTATCGGATGTTTGTTGAAGGATTTTCTCGGATAGCTGGCCATTTGATTCATTTGATGAGAAAGGGAGTTAAGTTTGAGTGGACAAAAGAGTGCGGACAAAGTTCCAGGAGCTTAAGCAAAAGTTAACTTCTACTCCAGTGTTAACTATACCATCGGGATCCGGAGGATTTGTAGTGTATAGTGATGCGTCACATAAGGGTTTAGGCTGTGTCTTGATGCAACACGCAAAAGTAGTAGCATATGCTTCAAGGCAATTACGGCCTTATGAGTCAAATTATCCGACGCGTGATTTGGAATTGGCGGCTATCGTGTTCGCATTGAAAATGTGGAGACACTGTCTATATAGGGAGAAGTTCCAAATCTACACAGACCACAAGAGTCTAAAATATTTATTCTCGCGGAAGGAGTTGAATATGAGACATCATCGTTGGATAGAATTATTGAAATATTATGATTGCGAGATATTGTATCATCCTGGTAAGGCAAATAGGGTAGCCGATGCTCTTAGTCGTAAATCTGCGTTTCATGTAGCCAACATGATGAACAAAGAATGGGGATTGTTAAATGAGGTCTCGAACTACGAGTTCAGAGTAGAAGTAGATGAACTCACCAACGTACTTGCTATGCTCGGGATTGAGCCTAAATTGATGTAAAGAATCAAGGCGACGCAACAGTCCGATCCCGAAATCTGTAAGATTCGAAATGAGGTATCGAAAGGTAAGAAACCAGATTTCCAAGTGTCGGAGGATGGGATTGTGAGGTTCCGAGGATGTTTCCGTTTGCCGAGAAATGAAAATCTAAGGAAGGAAATCTTAGCGAAAGCACATCGAAGCAACTATAGTATCCACCCTAGAAGTACTAAAATGTATCGAAATCTTCGACAATACTATTGATGGAAGAGAATGAAGGCAGATATTGCCCAAGACGTCTCTAAGTGTTTGACCTGCCAGCAAGTAAAAGCAAAGCATCTTAAACCGGCAAGGATGCTAAAACCCTTAGAAATTCCCGAGTGGAAATGGAAACACATTACTATGGATTTCGTACAAGGGTTGTCAAGGACTTCAAGTGGGCACAACTCTATTTGGGTAATAGTTGATCACTTTACTAAATTGGCTCATTTCCTAGCTGTACAGACTGATTGTTCTTTAGAAAAATTAGCCAATTTATATGTTCAGCACATAGTGAAGCTACATGGGATTCCTGTAAGCATCACTTCGGATAGAGATCCAAGGTTTACAGCAAAGTTCTGGAAGGGTCTTCAAGATGCTTTAGGAACTAAGCTTCAATTTAGTACGATTTTCCACCTCAATCGGACGGACAGATTGACAGAGTCATACAAATCCTAGAAGATATGTTGAGAGCATGCACTTTGGATTTTAAGGGTAACTAGGATGAGAAACTACCACTAGCGAAATTCGCTTATAACAACGATTACCAACAAAGCATCGACATGGTGCCATTTGAAGCACTTGTATGGACGAAGTGTAGAATGCCTATTTGTTGGGACGAAGTGGGAGAGCAAAGAATAATGGGACTTGAATTAGTACAAGTCACGATGGAAGCAAGACATGCAATACGAAATAAGCTTAAGATTGCACTGAGTCGCCGGAAATGTTATGCTGATAAACGTCGAAGGCCACTCGAATTCGCAGTTGGTGATAATGTATTTTTGAAGGTCTCTCGGGCAAGAGTTGTATTAAGATTTGGAAAGAAAGGGAAATTGAGCCCCCAATATGTAGGGCCTTTCGAGATTCTTGGAAAGGTAGGAGAAGTGGCTTATCAGATAGCTTTACCACCAAAGCTATTCAACATACATGATGTGTTCCATGTGTCAATGCTAAGGAAATATCAACCTGATCTGGATCATGTGTTAGATTATGAGACCATAGCGGTCGATGAGAAAGTCAAATATGTGGAGCAACCAGTACAAATCATAGATCGAAAGGAACAAGTTTTGAGAAATAAAGCTATTCCATTAGTAAAAGTGCTGTAGTAGCATCATGGTGTTGAAGAAGCTACTACTTGGGAGCTCGACGAATCTATGTGACGACGGTATCCCTATTTGTTTGAATAATAGGTCGAGCCTTGGCTCTCGACTAGACATGCTGCATTTTCACTATAATGGATGGTTTCGCCGGGAAATCCGGGCCAACGCCAACTCAAATCAAACTTAAAGGAAACTAAAAGCATCTCGTAACCACCGCTGGCGCATTAACCAAGTGTTATACGAGAATGAAGTGGTCCAAAGTGATGGTCACAAGATCGACCCCCAGAGATTGTGGTTGAATATTACTTGTAAATATAATAGAATAAGAATATTTTGCTACAGTGCAATGCATACTTTTGCTATGTTGTGAAGTACTTCTGGCTTTAGTAAGAAAATACTGAAGGAATTTAAAGGAACCTTTAGAGAAGAGATTTTCTGACTTGATTCCAACCTCAGAACCTTACCTAAATTTCGAGGATGAAATTTATAAGGTGGGAGGAAATTGTGACATCCCACTTTTTAAAAGCTCCTGATTGAGTAAGGAAGACCAAAAAGAATTAGAAAGCCGACTCATAGCGAGGAGGTCAGCATTACTAGTATGTCGGGTAAGAGAGGTGTCTCTGTTGGGGACATGCCTCGAGAAGGAATATTATGTAAGGAATGAAACGGGATTATAATTGACCCGGTGCATATGATCAAGGATCTAATGGATGGGTACGAGAAGTTGGTCGCATGCAATGGTATAGCCAAGTGTCTTGGATTCAATACATTCGGCCTGGTAAGAGCGGGATTGGACGATCAAAGCCCTTGTCTTGTGTATGGTGTCTCGCGGGATTGATCCGAGGAGAATGTGATGGCGTACTTTGGTCCCAATGTGGACGGGTAGGCCGAATGTATACCATTAGTCTAGGGAACCTTTGCTTATGTTGGCGTCGTTGAACCCCTTGGACAAGTAAATATATATAACTCGATGGTGTTCAAAACAAAAGAAGGCAGCATGACAGCACTTAAGGGATATTAGGATGAGTTAGTCGACAGCAAAGACATTCGGTTAACAAGTGTCAAGCCCTCCTCAACTCCTCCAAAACCCATTTTTGCATTTTAATAACCAACCTTTCCTTGACTCTCTCTAAGTATTCACGCCAGTTTTAGGAAGAAGAACAGAAGAACGGGGGGGGGACGCCCGGGGGGTGGGTGGGTGCGCAACGAGGACTTCCAGGTGCAATTCTTCGACTAGGAGCGTACGGACTGACTGTTAAGGCAAGGAATCTGATTTATCTTCGTTAGGGATAAGTACACCGTGAGTGCCATAACTTGTGTACGACATTCACTTAAGTGCTATAACTTTTAAAATTGTTCACTTGAGTGCGTCCATGTCAGCTTTTCCGACGTGCCACGTCAGTTTTCGAGAGTCCACGTCAGCTTTTCGGCGTCCATGTCGGCGATGGCACCCAAGTGAACGATTTTTGAGTTATGGTACTTAATTGAAGGTTTTGAAAGTTATGGCAGTCAAATGAACGCCGTACAAAAGTTATAGCACTGAAGTGTACTTATCCCTCTTCGTTATATAAGCTCTTTTTGATCGAAATTAGTGGATTCAGCTGCTCAAGGTGAAAAGATGAAACCTGAGTGGAAATTTCTGCAATAAGGTTGCTGGTTGGGGAAAAGGAGCTTCGGTTGACAGGGATTCCGAATGTGAACGGTTGTAAAAGAGCGATGAAAATTTCACCTTCATGACCTAGGAATTTGTGGATTAGAGGCATCGTTCCTAAATGTCTAGAGTAGTGGGTCATTGAAGTGGAAGGTCGATTTGGTGGAAGCGCAGAGGGAATTGCGTTCAGTTTTCCCGGGGACAGAATTGTGAGACTCAAACTGAGGGCTACTGGTAGATAATTGTCAAGGATAGGGGAGAGCCATACCAGAATTGACTAGTGTAGTTACTCTTTGGCATGTCGGTTTGGGAGGGGTGCTTCGGATGCCTCAGGAGATGGTCGAGGAAGTCGTTATGAAACTGAATGTGATTTGGTTGCTATAATGTAAAACCTAGTTGCTAGATAATGGGGATAAATACACCGTGAGTGCCATAATTTATGTACGGCGTTCACTTGAGTGCCATAACTTTCAAAAATCGTTCACTTAAATGCTACGTCAACTTTTCCGGTGTCCAAGTTAGCTTTTCTGCGGGTGCCACATCAGCTTCTCCATGGGTGCCTTGTCAGCTTTCCGGCGTGCCACATCAGCTTTTCGACGTGCCACTTCTGCTTTCTGGCTCACATCAGCTTTTCGGCGTCCACGTCAGCGTTGGCACTCAAGTGAACGATTTTTCAAAGTTGTGGTACTTAAGTGAACGTTTTGAAAGTTATGGCACTGATAATGTACTTATCCCCTACGAATTATGGTAGGAAAATCTCGAATTATGCAATTGTATACCGCGAGTACTTATTATCTTACCTAGTAAAGCAAATGTCCATTTACTAGCGATTGCGTTTACTCTTACTAGTCATCAAGTGTATCAATAGCTAAATAAGAATATCTAGCAAGTCAATTACTATTAGTGATTTCAAATCTTGCAATTACTTGAAACTCCAAAAAACTCGAACTTTCGACATCTATATAAACCCACCTCAATGGACAAATAACACATATCTTCTACAATCATAGCTCATAGCAATCAAGCCAATATACTTGGAAATGGAGAAGGGTCAAGCCAGGCTGAGCCCAATGGTCATCCTATTGGTGATTGCATCCAGTTTGGGCTTCTCTCATCTCTCAATTTTCTATTATCATTTCTAAAATGTAGGACTTCCCTAATGAGTTTCTCCCATGTTCTCTATCCTTTAAGGTCTTGTCAGCTCACACGCTGGAATAAGAAGAGATCGTCTGAATGGTTATCATCCCACCAATACAGATGGTCGGAGTAGCTGCGTCCACACGGAGGGCTGGGATTGATCGGCTATTCAAAAATAACCAGGAGAACTTTGTATTGGACATTGTCCTGTTCGATAGCATTTCGAAATTGTAAATGGCCATGCGTATGTTTTCCAAATGTGGACCACTGATGTCTGCAAGTTTGCGTGTTCTTGAGAGAAGAGGAGAGGAAACAAAATTACCAAAAATAAAGGAATTTTTCTCCTAATAAAATGGGCTCATACTATTAAGTATTTGACTTTTCTGACTCTCAAAAATTTTCAACGGTTGAAACCGATCGATTGCATTTTAGTATTTTTATGACTATAAGATCAATTGACAATGGACAAGTGAATAAAAAAAACATTATATTTCTAATCTTCAAAGATGAAGTCTCGAAATAGTGGCTCACCCGATTCTTCACGTCTTCGAATTTGGCAGCGAATGCCCCCGATCTGTGCAAGAATGTATCTATTTATCTAGCTCTTGACTCCAAATGAGGGCAGATTTTTCGAGTACTGATAGCTCTATACTGAGCACTGATTGTTCTCTTAGATCTGGACTTCCTAAGCGCTTTAAGACAAGATTCCAGAGATCCAGAATGCCAAGCCATGAGAGTCGCTTACTTAGACGATAGACATCAAAACAAAAGAAGAGTCTCACAATCTCACCTTAGTCTCCTCCACTAGGCTCAGAGGGATATAGCTCAATTGATAAGAGATTCAAAATATCACATATTGATCTATCAAAGAGAGATTTAGTAACTAAAAAAAAGATCGATTCTTTGAGATCCTTCCTTTATTCAAACGTAACGAACAGGGCTAAAATCAAACCGATTTACTAAATTCCTTTTTGGACAGCCCCAGCTTTTGTTCACCGTGCTATTCTGCATTAATCGGGACTGATATCATGGCCGATGATCGTTGGGGACCGTTAATGCTGCTATCGGGCCAAAGTCAACTTTTGCACAAATGAACCAAATTCAGACTCAATTCGAGCACGCTAGAGGATCAATCGGAGGGACCCATATTGCCCATCTCTATCCGGTTTCTGGAGACCATACGATACATGACCAGCACATGCGAAACCTCATCGACTCAAGCTGTCCATGTGCGCTAAAATTTTCAAAATCAAAATAGAAGGCCTCATGTGTTTTCAGTTGAAGAGAGAGCTCACATTCTAGAGAGAGAGAGAGAGAGAGAGGGAGGGAGGGAGGGAGGGAGGGAGGGAGAAAGGCAATCACGAGCTCGCGCTACTGCTATTGAAGCTCGACTTCACCGAACCTGTCAAAGCTTCACCAGGGCAATTCCCGCTAAATCGAAGCTCGCCACTGATCATTCGAGCATCTGAAGTCTCAAGGAAGCCGGCAAGCCTCTCCGATCGGGCTGCAATCATGAAAAAGGTATGATCGATCTCTAAGGAGCCAAGAAGTGCTTGCATGGTATCTCAAGTTCTAGTTGGTCATTTTCAACGAATTAGTTCCAAACTACTCTACATACTCTGTTGAGCACATCTACATCTTGTTTGTGCATTTTAGCTGCATAATTTCTCGAGTCGACCTCTAATCCTCTAAGGCTGATCGTGAGCACTCGAGCTCAGTCCAGACCAAATCGGGCCTTCGCGATCATCAGGTAAGTTTCCCAATCCCACTTTGATACTTCTTGATGGATTAGTTTAGCTTGATCGTGCAGAAAATGGCTAAGCCAAGCTCTCGCTGGAGATTAGTTTGTTGGAGCTAGCTGGATTTTTTAGGTTGTTAGCTTGCCTTGGATTTGATATATGTTGTAGAGGATGGTCCGAGGAGTCGTTTCGTGCAAAAATAGCGAAGTTTGGCTGAGATTTGATATCGGAATCGGCTTTCGACGAGGCGCCAATGAGGAAATGCTGGCACCAATCGTCTTCGCTGGCCGAGTTGATCGAAGTCAATGCCGACGTGGCTCCACGTAGCTTTACACGAGGCCTGCCATGTCAGCTTGGCCATTAGAATGTATTTGAAATATAAGAAAAAATAAAAATTGATCGAACGGCAAATAGGTGGCCATGTAGAAGAGTTTGAGCTGTAGGATTAGTAAATAGAATTAAAAAAATTCTGAGAAAATGCATAAAAATTCGAAAAAATTAGAAAAATAACCAAAAATTAGAAACGGCGTCGTTTAGTGCCGGTTTGGGTCAAGTCATGTCTGGGTCGGGCACTCGATTCATGTGGACTGGGTTGACCTAGTCCAAAAATATTTAAAAAATATATAAAAAATATATAAAGTAGGAAAATTAAAAAATCTATAAAAAAAATAGGAAAAATTCATAAAAAAATATTAAAAAATAGAAAATTTTCAAAAAAAATTTTCAAAAAATCCCAAAAAGGTGGAAATGGCCACATTCAACGGGGCCAACCCCAATTTATATTTTTTGGGTTCTTAAGCCTTCGAAAATGACCATTTTATCCCTCTGGACATCTTATCCCAATTTTTTTTCTAAACCAACCCCGAACTTTAGTGGGTCATTCTCTAAGCCTTTAGGGCTATACTAGGCATGCCACATTGATATTGATTGATGATTTGATTCGTTTTGTCCGCACGTTATTGATTCCTTGATCCGCACATTTTTTTTATATTGACTATATTTATAGGATAGAAAATTCATGTCTGCATGAACCCCATAGATCATTAGAACCTACCTCATCCCCAAACGCATCTTCATGAATTTTTAGATTAGAAAATCAGTCAACTTAGGTATCGAAAGGGCATCGATGACATTCTCGACGAACCGACTCTCTTGATCGCTCGATAGGGCTTTTGATCATACCCTCTAAAAAATGATGGGTGGCCACTCCATTGGCATGTACACCACACACATGTCACCCAAACACACTAAAGTCGACCCCGATTTTAAATTGCTCTGTCGTAATTTGGGTAATGGACCTTGAGAGGGGCCCGGGTCCAAATTTCCTGCCACATGAGCATGGGGACGAAGGTGACCCATTAGCCCTCGAAAACCTCAACAAACAACTCGATGGCGCTTGGGTGAGGGTCGCGACACCGATCATCTATTCTAAACATGTATATATTTGTAAAGGACATCTCTTGGCCATGACCCATGAAGACTTTCCACGGGAAATGGATATGTCCTCTGCAAAAGATATTGTTACCTTTTTTTAATCTATTTCTGTGACCTCCGATTATTCCACAAAATATCACCAATTTGTTTTGCTTACTTCCTTTAGCCCTTTGTTTCATGGAAAGAAATTCCATCAAATCTTTGTTCGAGTCCTTTCTTACTAGATGTTTTCGTCTGCTTTTCCTAAAAATGTTCATGCCCTCAAAAGTCTCGTCCTTTCTAGCCCAGTCTTTTATCACGGTCCGTTCAATTTTGATGAAAATTCGACCGCGATCCATCCCCCGGATCGACCGACCGATCGATCCCCGAATCATGAGGAAATGTGCCTAAGACAAGCCAAGAGTGATCGGTGCTATGATCCGGGACAGCCAGCGGATCAACCCGCGACCGAGGAAGAACGACCGGGCAATCGACCCGCGGATCGTGCGGGACAGCCGGGTAGACAAACGGGCAGAAATGCCATCATGATGCGCGCAACGGACGTAACGAGTCACGCCATGATGATGCAACGGATAGAAACGCCATCATGATGCGTCCAACGGACAGAACGGCCATCATGATGCGTCCAACGGATAGAACGGCCATGATGGCGCGTCCAACGGGCAGAACGGCCATGATGACGCGTGTAACGGACAACCTCGGGTAGACCAAAGTCACCCGCCGGCTGTCGCCCGCAAACGGTGCCTTTGCGTGTATAAATAGGGGCTCGCCCCTCACTTGTAAAGGATCAGAGAATCAAATATAATTCAGTATTCCCTCCACTCTCTCGGTTGTGTGATCCGTGTGCGAGTGTCTCGTTGTTCGGTTCGGATTACTTGAGCCCCGAACGAGTGTGAGTGTGTGTAGGCTGACTTGGGATTCATTCCTAAGGCCGCACGGATTGTGGGAACGCTAGAAAAACTTCTCGGTCCGTGACAAGTGGTATCGGAGCGATTCGATTCTCGGTGAAATGGGGAAAGGCCAAGGGGGTGCAAGCGGTGTTGCTCCTGAGCCGACGCAAGAGTCCGAACGATCCGGGGATGATCGTGTCGGACGGACCCTTGAGCCTACTCCGGTGCGAGCTCGGCGTGAACGTGGGGTGTCCGGGGGTGTGACGCGGGATATGGAGGCCCGCATGTCCAGGCTTGAGGAAGCCTTGGATGAACTTCGTGCCGACAAGGGTAGCGGAGAAGAGTCTAGCAACGAGGAGGAGGCCACGACTCAAGAAGAGTTGCGGGATCGGGTGTTTGATCTCAAGGATGAGGTGGCCGAGCTCCGCGGCAAGTTGCTGAGTACTCTCACTACCAAGACGGACGAACATCGGGAAGCCCCGGAAGCCATGATCGCGGCCTTGCGTGCGGAGGTAGCCGAGCTACGAACCAAGACGGCTATCTTGGAGATGGCGTGTGCAAGTGGTGGGACGACCACGCATGCCGACCTTCGGATTGAGGTGCCCAAGCCGAAGGAGTTCCATGGCTCGAGAGTGGCCAAGGATGTTGATAACTTTTTGTACTCAATGAATGAGTACCTGGACATCCGAGGGGAGATGGATGGCCCGAGGCGGATAAAAACCGCTGCCATGTATTTGCATGGAAACGCCCTACTGTGGTGGCGTAATTGGAAGGCTGATCGAGAAGCCGAACCGATTGAGACTTGGGAATCCTTCGAGAAGGAGTTCCGGAAGCAATTCTACCCCGCCTATGCGGAGGAAGAAGCTCGCGACGAGCTGAGGCATCTCGAGCAAACCGGTAAGATACGTGAGTATATAAGGAAGTTTTCGGAATTGAAGCTTCAAATACCGTCCTTGTCCGAGAACGAGGCGTACTACCGGTTCATTGGTGGCCCCAAGCCGTGGGTGAAGATGGAGCTCAAATGACAGAATGCGACGACGCTCGCCACGGCTCTATCTGTGGTCGAAGGAGTCATCGAGTACCGGGGCAACTCGGTGGATAAGCCGGACCCGAAATCGAGAAGTGGCGGGACTGCCGGTGGGGATCATCGAGTCAAGTCACAGCGGTCGACGGCAAGCAAGCCACGACCCCCTTACTCGAGGGATCGAGTTGAGTCGAGCCGGACGACGAGCAGGAAACTTGAATGCTTCAAGTGCTTCGGCCCTCACTTTGCCAAGGATTGTCCGAACCAGGGCAAGGTGGCGGTCTTGAAGACGGTGGAACGTGGGAAGGACGTCGATGAGCCAAGGGACGACGGACGACCAAGAGAGGATGTTCGGCTCGGTTCCCTTAAAATCTTGAGCACGATGAACGTTCAAGACGCAAGCCCGTCTAGGGGACTCATGTTCGCTGATGTGGTAGTCGGCGGGACTAAAATGAGTGCGCTCGTCGACACCGGCGCTTCCGACCTGTTCATATCAGAAGAAGCGGCCAAGAAACTTGCCTTGCCGGTTGAGGAAGGAACCGGATGGCTCAAGACGGTGAACTCGGAGGAAGTCAAGACAACCGGGTTGGCTCGCGATGTAGAGATTCAACTCGGAGACTTCCGGTGCAAGGACTCGATCGAGGTAATTCCGATGGACGACTTTGATCTTGTCATCGGGTTGGGATTCCTAGATAGGATTAAAGCCTTTACGGTCCCGTGCGTCAATACCATTTGTGTGTTGGACCCTCGCGGTCGGTGCGTGGTTCCCGTTCGGCGTGAGTCCGGGAGGAACCAAAAGACCCTTTCGGCAATGCAACCGGCGAAGGGAGTTCGAAGGGGCGAGCCGACTCTCTTGGCAACTCTGGTGACCGATGACGCTGAACGTACTCTGGAGCAATGGCCCGATGGGATAAACAAGGTGTTGGCCTTGTTCGATGATGTCATGCCTCCCGAGTTGCCCAAGAAGTTATCGCCTAAGAGGGAAGTCGACCACGGGATTGAGCTGATTCCCGATGCTCGACCTCCGGCCATGGTGCCGTATCGTATGGCTCCACCAGAACTTGAGGAGATGAGGAGACAACTCAAGGAGTTGCTCGATGCCGGCTATATTCGACCGTCAAAATCCCCTTTCGGCGCACCGGTGCTGTTCCAAAAGAAACATGACGGATCTCTCCGCATGTGCATCGACTACCGGGCATTGAACAAGGCGACGATCAAGAACAAGTACCCCATTCCACCCATCGCAGACTTGTTCGATCGGCTTGGGAGTGCGAGGTGGTTCACCAAGCTGGATTTGCGATCGAGGTACTACCAAGTCGGGATCGCAGAGGGGGACGAACCAAAGACTGCTTGTGTGAATCGGTATGGCGCCTACGAATTTCTAGTCATGCCGTTCGGCTTGACAAACGCCCGGCCACATTCTCGCACCTTGATGAATAAGGTACTACGGCCGTTTCTTGATCAATTCGTGGTTGTGTATCTAGACGATATTGTAATTTATAGCCGGACGCTGGAGGAGCATGTTGAACACCTCAAGCGTGTCCTTCAAGTTACGAGGGAGAACGAGCTGTACGTGAAGAAAGAGAAGTGCGTCTTCGCACAAAGGCGAGTTCCATTCTTGGGGCACATCATTGGAGAAGGACGTGTGCGGATGGACCTGGCCAAAATCCGGGCTATTGTCGAATGGGAACCTCCCATGAAGGTGCCAGAGCTGAGATCCTTCTTGGGGCTGGCAAATTACTATCGCCGGTTCGTTCGTGCCTATTCGGAGATAGCCGTGCCACTCACGGACTTGCTGAAGAAGAATCAACCATGGGAATGGACGGCGAAGTGCCAAACGGCCTTTGATCGGCTGAAGAAGCCGATGGTTGAGGAACCCGTGTTGGTGCTCCCCGACCATGCCAAGACGTATGAGGTAGAAACCGATGCCTCGGATTTTGCTATTGGTGGTGTGCTAATGCGGGATGGACGCCCGGTAGCCTTCGAGTCTCGGAAGTTGGACGATACCGAACGACGTTACACGGTGCAAGAGAAGGAGATGACGGCCGTTGTGCATTGCCTGCGCACCTGGCGTCACTATCTTTTGGGTTCCCGGTTCGTGGTGAGGACCGACAACGTAGCCACGAGCTACTTTCGGACCCAAAAGAAGTTGAGCCCGAAGCAGGCTCGATGGCAAGATTTTCCGGCGGAGTTCGACTATGTGCTCGAGTATAAGCCGGGGAAGGCTAACTCGGTGGCTGATGCCCCGAGTCGTAAGCGCGAGCTCGCGGCCGTGACAAGTCGGCCGGATTGCCCATGGGCCGAGCGGATCAAGGAGGGGTTGACGCATGATCCGACGGCCGGGGCCATTCTCGCATACGCCCGGGCGGGCAAGACGAGGAGATTTTGGTGTGAGGACGACCTCCTCTACACCAAGGGACGACGATTATACGTGCCGCTCCACGGGAACCCGAGGCGGGAGGTACTCCGCGAATGCCATGACACGCCGTGGGCGGGTCATCCGGGAATCCATCGCACGATGGCGCTCGTGGAGGATCGTTACTTTTGGCCACAACTTCGGGACGACGTTGAAGCCTATGTGAAGACTTGCTTGGTGTGTCAACAAGACAAGTTAGAACAACGGTCGCCGGCCGGATTGTTGGAGCCATTACCCGTTCTCGAACGTCCTTGGGAGAGTATCTCCATGGACTTTATTGTTGGGCTACCCAAATCCGAAGGGTGCCAAACGATCATGGTGATTGTTGATCGGTTCTCCAACTACGCGACTTTTGTGCTGGCCACGAAGGATTGCCCTGCTGGGGAGGCAGCCAAGCTGTTCATGAAGCACATTGTCAAGTCTTGGGGCATCCCGTGGACGATCATGAGCGATCGGGATCCTCGGTTCACGGGGAAGTTTTGGTCCGAGTTGTTCGGGTTACTTGGGACCAACCTCAAGTTCTCAACCGGTTTGCATCCGCAAACGGACGGCCAAACAGAGCGGGTGAATGCCATACTCGAAGTTTACTTGAGGCACTATGTTAACGCCACCCAGAGCAATTGGGCGAAGCCGATGGATGTCGCCCAATTCTCACACAACTTGCAGCGGAGCGAGTCCACCGGCAAGAGCCCCTTTGAGATCGTGACGGGGCAGCAACCACTCACTCCGAGCACGGTTGCGACGGGCTACAAGGGGAGTAGCACGGCGGCGTACAAGAGTGCGCAAGAATGGCTGGAGCGTGCGGACTTGGCCTGAGCTTGTTTGCAAAGGGCGGCCGAACGGATGAAGAAATGGGCAGACAAAAAGCGTCGGCACGTCGAGTACCAGGTTGGTGATCGTGTGCTTGTGAAAATGCATCAAGTCCCGAGGTATAGGGACAAGCATAAGGCGCCGATTCGTCGCTATGAGGGGCCGTTCCTGGTTATCAAACGGGTTGGACCCGTGGCGTACAAACCTGAGCTGCCGGCCAAGCTAAAAGTACATCCGGTGTTTCACGTCTCCATGTTGAAGCCATTCCACGAGGATGAAGCTGACCCTAATCGAGGCGAGTCATCGCGAGCACCTATTGGAGCAAAAACCTCCTACAAGCGGGAGATAGAAAAGATCTTGGCAGATCGAGTGATCCGGAAGAAGTACCGACCGCCAAAGCGTGAATACTTGATCCAGTGGCGAGGTTTCCCGGAGAAGGAAGCAAGCTGGGAACCGGAGGAAGCCTTATGGCAATTTCGAGAAGAGATCAAGGCATTCCATGAGGAAGAAGGCAACGAGGACGTTGCCCGAAGTGGTGTGGGAGAGTATCACGGTCCGTTCAATTTTGATGAAAATTCGACCGCGATCCATCCCCCGGATTGACCGACCAATCGATCCCCGAATCATGAGGAAATGTGCCTAAGACAAGCCAAGAGTGATCGGTGCTATGATCCGGGACAGCCGGTGGATCAACCCGCGACCGAGGAAGAACGACCGGGCGATCGACCCGCGGATCGTGCGGGACAGCCTGGTAGACAAACGGGCAGAAATGCCATCATGATGCGCGCAACGGACGGAACGAGTCACGCCATGATGATGCAACGGATAGAAACGCCATCATGATGCGTCCAACGGACAGAACGGCCATCATGATGCGTCCAACGGATAGAACGGCCATGATGGCGCGTCCAACGGGCAGAACGGCCATGATGACGCGTGTAACGGACAACCTCGGGTAGACCAAAGTCACTCGCCGTTTGTCACCCGCTGACGGTGCCTTTGCGTGTATAAATAGGGGCTCGCCCCTCACTTGTAAAGGATCGGAGAATCAAATATAATTCAGTATTCCCTCCACTCTCTCGGTTGTGTGATCCGTGTGCGAGTGTCTCGTTGTTCGGTTCGGATTACTCGACCCTCGAACGAGTGTGAGTGTGTGTAGGCCGACTTGGGATTCATTCCTAAGGCCGCACGGATTGTGGGAACGCTAGAAAAACTTCCCGGTCCGTGACACTTTCCTATATGTTCCCTTAATCATTCTAAAATGAAAGGAACTTTTCCGATCCTGAAGCTTCGGTTCAAGCAAGAGTATATCTTGGCGTGTGTTAGTTTTGCAAAAAAAAAAAAAAATTGATTTGAAAGATATATTTTGAAAATGGTTGATAGCATGAAAAAATCTAAATTGGTACACCAATGATAAATTTATCCCAAACTTATTTTTGATCCCTAAAATTGGTACACTTGTGACAAATTTCCTCCAAACTAATTTTTGACCATAAAAAGCCCCTAAGTGATACACTTGTGTAAATTTACCATAAACCGAAACACTTACGACAAAATTACCCTCCGTTATTGAGTTAATATCACTAAAAACTCCAATTTGGTACACCTATGACAAACGAAAAGTAAAAACTTCAAATTGATCAACCCATCAATTACCACGTGTCACTTAACTCAGTAATTTGATGGTAAAATTTACGGAAACTAATGGAGGGTGAATTTGCCACATATGTACCGGTTTGGGATAACTTTGTTACGGGTGTATCACTTTGGATTTTTTGTGATTAAAAAATTAGTGTGGGATAAATTTGTCATAAATGTACCAGTTCGTGATTATTAGTTTGGGTTTTCTAATGGTGCTAGGGTTTTCTAATGATTCTACAATATTCCTTAATATTTTATTATATTTGACTAGTCAAAGATCTTATCATCTTCCTAGGAGCATGTGCCTTGGTCTTATCATCTAGGGATTCATACCCCGATCTTATCATTTAAGGATTCATGTTTGACTTGATAAAAGTAATCATTACATTTGACTTTTCAAAACTTGTTAACTAAGTCGGAGATGATGCAATCCTTAAAAAACGAGTTTGACTTTTCAAAGTAATCATTACCTTTGACTTTTTCAAACCTTGCCTTTTTCAAACTTTGATAGTTTCAAACTTTGACTTTTCAAAAGAGTGTAGAAAACCTTAGGTACCGCTTGTCGCTAAAAGGAAAATCTATATAATTTCATTGGAATTCCTAAGTGTTATTTGTATCAAAGATCGAATCGAGCTTCGGACTTCCAAGCATGGTCGGTTCTCACTAGATTCCATGGTGGAGGCGTAGGCGAGAGGGATACGCCGGGCATGGCCATGTGCCGTGCATGGCACGGCCGTGTACCATAGATGGCACGGTCAAGCATGGAGTCCGGTGTGTCTCGAGCGTACCTCGTCGTCGCCGGATAAGAGTACATTCACAATTGACTCAATTTAAGGTCGGATTCACCCATTCCTAAACCGAGCATCCAATCGGAACATAACCAAGGGTGATCGGTTTGCGACTCGTAGCCCCACACGTCATATTGCACAACCGAGGATTATCGGTCCAAGGCTGGCACGTATCTAGGTACATGGTTCCAATGGTAGATTGCCTTAAGCTAATTCAAGATCAATTCATTTATGTGTCGGAGTAATGCTGCAATCAATTCACAAGCCAATCCTATCGGGATTGATTCATAATCGACGCATGTCTAACGGGATCGATCGGATCAAGTCTCGTACTCGCTCGAGAACTACTGCAATATGGCATCTCAATCGGACGAGACTAAGGCATGGTCGATCGTAGAAATTGTATATCCGAATACTAGAATCGATCATGATTCGTTTGTAGGCGATCTTTCCATGATTAGTGAACTAGCTCGGTTCCCATTATCTACGACTCGAATTGTGGCTCGTCCGTGGTAGTGCCTAAATAGACCCTAAAATTTGGGATGTTTCAACTCTCCCCCTACAAAAATTTCATCCTCGAAATTCTACGACATACTTGGTCACTGGAACAATTGTAGATACTCTCGCTTCATGTCTTCCTCACTTTCCCATGTAGCTTCTTCTATACCGTGATACTGCCATAAAACTTTTACCAGGGGAATGGTCTTCTTTCGTAGGACTTGCTCTTTTCTATCCATGATCTACACTGATTTTTCAACATATGTTGTTATGTCGTTTATTTCAATCGTTTAACAATCAAGCACATGTGTCAGATTGGGCTCACATCTTCTTAACATTGAAACATGAAACATGTCAAGCACATTAGCAAGTTGTGGCGGTAACGCCAATCTGTATGATAATTTCCCGTTCTTTTCCAAAATTTCGAATGGCCCTACGTATCTTGGACTCGGTTTATCTTTCCTATCGAAGCGAGACACGCCTTTCATAGGCGACACCTTTAGGAAGACATAGTCGCCTACTTGAAATTCTAATGGTTTCCACTGTTTATCCATATAATGAGAAAAGTACACTAGAAGTGCCATAACTTTTGTACGGCATTCACTTAAGTGCCACAACTTTCAAAACATTCACTTAAGTGCCATAACTTTCCAAAATCGTCCACTTGAGTGCCATGTTGAGTGGACACCGTAAAAGCTAACGTAGCAGCTGGAAAGGCGACGCGGCACGCCGGAAAGCTGATGTAGCATGCCGGAAAGCCGACCTGGCTCGTCGGAGAAGATAACGTGGCACGCCGAAAAGCTGATGTGGCACGCCGTAAAAGTTACTGTAGCGATCAAGTGAACGATTTTGCTCCGACGTGGCACTCAAGTGAACCATTTTTGAAAGTTATAGCACCTAAGTAAACGTTTTAAAAGTTATGGCACTCAAGTAAACGTTGTACACAAGTTATGGCACTCATGGTGTACTTATCCCCTATATAACTCTTTTGGCGGCTTTGAAATGTTCATAGATGGCTTCTAATAGTCAGTATGGCTTCGGTGATTAGTTGCACTAATTCTGGACCTATGAGTTTCTTTTTCCCGACTTTGTCCTAACAGACCGGAGTTCCGTAAGCCTTTCCATATAATGCCTCAAAAGGAGTCATTCCTATACTTTGCCGATATCTATTGTTTTAAGCAAATTCTGCTAGATGAAGATGTTCGTCCCAGTTTCCTTTGAAATCTAGGACACAAGATCGTAACATATCTTCTAATGTTTGAATAACCCTTTCTGTTTAATCATCACTTTGCGGATGATAAGCTATACTAAACTGGAGTTTAGTTCTCAAGCTTTTTGAAGACTTCGCCAAAAAGTGGCGGTAAATTTGGGGTCACGACTAATGTAATTGTAACTGGAATCCCATGTAGGCGAATTATCCGCTTGACATATAAATCTGCATATCTTTTCAATGAATAATTCTTTTGCACTGGTAGGAAATGAGCTGACTTTGTCAATCAATCCACTATTACCCAAATTGAATCATTTCCTCTTTGCGATCTTGGTAATCCTATAATGAAATTCATCTTGACATGTTCCCATTTCCTCTTTGGTATCTCCAGTGGCTATAATAAGCCTCCTGGTTTGCAATGTTGGGCTTTTATTTGCTGACATGCTAAGCACTTAGCAACAAACTTAACGATATCCACCTTCATTCCACTCAACCAGTAATGATGTTGAAGGTTCCGATACATCGTAGTATTCCCTGGATGAATACCGTAATGACTTCGATGTGCTTCGGATAGAATCTCCACCTTAAGTTTAGCATCATTAGGCACGCACAATCATCCATGAAACATAAGAATCCCATCGTGGGTTATTTGGAACTCGGATTCTTTTCCTTCTTCAATTCTTTGCCAAGTTTTTGCTAATTCAGCATCCGTTAGCTGTAAAGATTTGATCCTTCGCCGTATATCCGACTCAATCCACTGCGTAGCAAATAATATACATATATCTCCTTCCTCAAACTTGAACTTCAAATCCCGAACTTTGGCAAGCAACGTCCATTCTTGAATCATGAGAGTTGCCATAGTGGACTTACGACTTAGGGTATCGGCAACCCTATTCGCTCTTCCAAAATAGTAGATGATGTCGCATTTGTAATCCTTGAGTAGTTCCATCCATCATCGTTGCTGTATATTTAACTCTTTTTGAGAAAATAAGTATTTGAGACTACGGTGGTCCGTACATATCTCAACTTTTCTCTATACCGATAGTGTCTCTAGATTTTCGGACCAAAAATAATGGCGGCAAGTTCTAAATCGGGACTTGGATAATTAAGCTCATACGACTTGAGTTATCTTGACACATAGGCAACTACTCGGCATACTGCATCAAGATGCAGCCTAACCCTTTATGCGAAGCGTCGCTATATACAACAAACCCATTTGTTCTTGATGGTAGTTGCGGTTGTCGGCTTCGGCTTAAGTACTTGAAAGCTTCATTTACATTTATCTGTCCACTCAAACTTGACATCCTTTTTCATTAATCACGTCAAAAGAGCAGCAATACTGGAAAATTTCTCTACAAATCTTCAATAATATCCTGCCAATCCCATCAAACCGCAACTTATGTGACTGTCATTGGGCTTGGCCAACTTACTACTACTACCACTTCGGCTGGATCAATTGATATACCTTCACCCGACACGACGTGGCCCAAAAATATTATGCGATTTAGCCAGAATTCACACTTGTTGAACTTAGCATAAAGCTTATGTTCTCGGAGTGTTTGCAAGGCTATTTGCAAATGTTGAGCGTACTCCTCTTTGTCCTTCGAATATACCAATATGTCATCAATAAACATGATAATGAAATGATCGAGGAATGCTTTAAATACCCGATTCATTAAATCCATAAAAGCTGCCCGTGCATTTGTCAATCCAAATGGCATCATTATAAATTCATAATGCCCGTAATGAGTATGGAAGTTTGTCTTCAAAATATCCTCCAGCCTGATTCTTAATCGATGATATCCAGATTTCAAATCGATCGTAGAAAATATTGAAGCCCCTAGAAGCTGATCAAATAAATCACCAATCCTTGGCAATGGATATTTGTTCTTGATAGTCACCGGATTTAACTGTCGATAGTCAATGCAAAGATGCAACGGCCCATCTTTCTTTTTCACAAATAGTACTAGTGCACCCAAAGGCGATGTGTTAAGTCGGATAAAATCCTTATCAAGCAATTTCGTAATTGTACTTTTAACTCTTTCAACTCTAAGGGGGCCATACGATACGGAGCCTTAGAAATTGGTTCCGTACCTGGGACTAGCTCAATAGTAAACTCAATTTCCCTCTCTGGAGGCATACTTGGTAGATCCTTTGGAAACACATTCGGGTACTCTCTTCTTGTTGTTGGCTAGTGAATTCACCTAGAGGGGGGTGAATAGGTGATAACGTGTGATTTTAAGATTTTAGTGTGAAATTTAAGTCACACAACAGAAATCTCAAATGATCAAGCAATTCAATTGATGCTAGAAATGTAATAAGATCGATGCGTATTATTCATGTGCGGTTTAGCTATCACACCATATTTAGAATGAACAGAGTAAGAGATAAGGAAAATCGCACGGAGGGATTATAGTGGTTCGGCTTTGATTAAGCCTACGTCCACTTCTTCGGCTGATAGCCAATCGGCTGGATTCCACTATTAATCTGCTCGGAGGTTATAGATCTTGACAAGCGGGACTTCACACCTAGCGTTCAACACTCTTGTGTAAACCTCGTCACAATTACAATGGATGGATCAAGAAGTGTGTTTTAAAATGGAGTACACTCTGTTTAGGAATTATGAACACTTTTCCCTCTTTACGCCGATCTCAATTCCCTTTGTCTTCGAGATGTCTTTTATACTCTTCCGCCTCCAATCTAGCCGTTGCAAGGCATCCGTAAGAGATCTCTCCAAATCTACCCTTTTGGACGAGATGTTTGCAAAAGGAAGATCTCTTAGCCGTTGGGGATCGCCAAAGGAAAGTCTTTCCCGTTTGGATCAAATCGCCCATACAATTATGATCCCGAGTTTCCATAGATGGTTTCTTCCATTTAGAAAGTCTTGGTTTGTCTTCTTGATTCCGTATCCTTGATTGATCTTAGTCACCGAAAATCTACAAGAATGATCCAGCTCGATGGCGTCCGTTGATATGCATCAATTAAGTTCAATTTGAGTTGCTCTTGAAATTCTGATTCACGCTAGTGAAATACTTCTCTCGGAGCTTGAGCGTCATCCCAACGTCCGAGCTATCCCCACTCAACGCCCGAGCTCGAAACAACATCTGAGACTCTCAGAAACAATATCTGAGCCAAATCCTTTTGCCAGATTCAATCCCGTGCATTCCCGCACCAAAGGATAATCTGCAAAACAAGCAAATCACTGCATTATCTCAAAATACAAGAGTACCATGATTGTTTTGTCAACTTCAAAACCGTCTAGAGATTTTTCTCAACAATCTCCTCCATTTTGATGATGACAAAACGATCTATTGTAGTAATAAAGAAATTGAGTTTAGAAAAGAATGAGCAACTTCAACAAAGTTACTCTAGAGATAATCTTGCTAAGTAATAATTTTGAAATTTCGTTCCTTGTACTTTGAGCAAGAATAAGTTCTGAGAAAGAATGCATTTATATGCTTATGAAGAGCAATATTCAGAACTTGTGTTATCTCAATCAATAAGATTGTATTCTAAGTGCATTGAGATATAAAGCAATTTCAAATACAAGCAAGTATGAAGATTATGACTTCTCAAATCATCATCCTTTGTTGGATGCTCATAACTTGTCCTCTTTAGTCAGAGCTTTCAAATATGTAAAAAATAGAACTTGTTCACCTGCTCCGTTTAAGAGAATATGTTCCTTCTCAGATGATGTTTTCCAAAGTTCATGCTTTTGTATTCCGCAGAACATGCTGAAATCCTGTATTTAAAGGATACTTGCCGAATACATACGCGAGATAATACCTTCAAAACATTAATTTTCTCCCCCTTTTTATCATCAGCAAAAGGGAGTCTCCTACATATTCGGATAGTGATAAAACATTGCTCCCCCTGAATTCAATGCCTATTCAGGTCATTTATGCAATGTACTCAAAACATACTAGCATTCGGAAAATAATGAATAATCAAATCATGCTAGCATGTAATTTGACAATCATTCAATCAAAGAAGAACAGAGTGTAGAGTAAGATTCAAAGTACAGAACCAAAACATCAAAGAGAATTTTCTTTTAAAACATTAATCTTTTGGTGTTTAGTTTAGATGAGAAGATGTTGGGGCTTGAACTGAAGTAGAGGCTTGGTCTGCAAGTAGTGGAACAAGGACAAACTTTGACAGGTGATTTAGCTTTAAATCCATATCCTTCTTCAGAGTGAGGATCCTGTTGTCCAAGAAGCCCAAGTGAGATTCCGAATGATCATGGATAGTTCTCTGAATTTTTGCAACCTCAGCATCTATCTTTGTACTTAGGCCTTCAACTTCTGAGCGTAGAGAAGACCAAAGATCCGACCATTTTTGGTCCATTGCTTGTTGCTTCTGTGCTATTTCCCTAAGAAGATCCGAGGTACCGTCTGTCTCATCCGTCCGAGTTCCTACATTTGGTTGACTCCCCCTGAGTCCTTGCATGGTGCTCGGATGATGAAGCGGATATGTCTTGGAGATTTGCTATTTCAGAAAGATTGGTTGCTATTTCGGCTTGCTCCCTCTCGGACATTTCTTTTTGTAGAAGTGGCCCCTCTATCTCTCGTTTCCTATTCGGAACAGATGATGGTTCTTCCCTTTCTTTATCTCCTCCCGCTTCTGTGTCCTCGTTTTTCCTTTCCCGCTGTTCCAATTGAATGGCCGCCTCATCCTCATAAGTTGTTTTTACGATCGTTTGGATCAGCTTTTCTAGTTCTAAATCATCCGTTTCTGAGCTGTCCGAGATGTCCTCTTTTTCAATTCTGTCAAGCAGCACCTTAGCAAGTTTTCTTCTTTTGGTAGAAGGTCTGGTTAATTTGTGAGCAATCATCTTGATCCTTCTCTTTCGAGTAGATTCAGAGGATGGTTCTGAAGACTTATTATGTGAAGATTCAACAGCAGCCTCCTTCTGAGGAAGGTCTATGAGGATCACTTTCTTCTTTCTATCTCTCCAGCTTCCATTCTCAAATCAGTAACCCATTTTTGTGAGCATAGTCTCACCCACACTTCCTTGATGAAGCTCTATGGATCTGAGCTCCAGAGGTACCATTATTCGCGGGTACTCAAAAATTCTGCTTATCGTAGAACCATAGGGCAGGTGACCCTTGTTCTTCTTCACTGCTCTCCTCATATGCAGAAAGATTAAATGAGGCAGAGAGAAGGGTTGTCCATTTAGAATGGCCCAGATAAGCTTTGCCTCATACTTTGAGACATCTATTTTTTAGGAACCCTTTGGTCTTAGGCGGTTGTTAGCTCTTGACAAGTCGGGGTTACCAGATAGCTTCTTATAGACATCTTCATCTGAGACATGGATTTTGGTGAAGTTGAACAACTCGGTCTGAATAATATCTGCCATGTCTTCAAGACTCTGAATGATGTTCTGTCCCGTGTAGGTGAACTAAATTGCATTTCTATCGATCATTGTGAAGTTTGAATAGAAATAGGCAATCAGGTCAGTGTAAGTTGGTGTAGATAAGGAGCAGAAGTTGTGAAGTTGCAGGTTTGTGAGAGGATAAAGAATCTGCAGACCATTCCTTTCGAAAAAGTCTAAATCAACAGGTGCGTTAGGCATGACTCCTCTAGCAAGTAATGCCTTGTAGCATTGTTCATGTTCTTTTGATCTGAAAAATCTGTCCGCCTCTTCTTCATCAGCCAAAAATTTCATGGGCACAGACTTGAAAAAGGAATAAATCAATTCATCATCATCATCCCTCGGATGTTCAGACACAGAAATTTCTTCCTCTCTTACGTCCTTTTGAGCACTTCCCCGCTCAATTTCCACAGGTTCTTCAGCCTTTTCTTTTCCCTTTCCGGGAGGACGCTGCTCTTGAAGTTCTGTCCCTACCCCGGTAGCTAACCCGATTTCTATATGAGTGAGTATCTCAGAGAATTTTTGCATTTCTCCCTCATCAAAAAATCCATTCATTTTAACAAAATCCAGAATATCAATTTCAAACCTACCACTGATCCTCATTCCTTTAATGATATTCAACAGACCCCTAGCTAACCTAATTCTTGTATCAACAGGAAGACTAACGATTTCCTCGAGGGTACGGATTACCATAGAAGTGATTCGTTGCTAAATCTTCTTGCGTTTCTCCTCGGTTACTCCCGATGGCGAAATCTCTGTCATATGAGTGATCGGTCTTCGTGCTTGCTCTTCAGCTTCACTCGGCAAGGTGGTGAGTGCCGGAGCATCCTTAGTTGTTCTCTGTCCTAAGCGACCGGAGCGGCGAGAGCTAGCCGCCGAGGATTTCTGTGCCGAGGGATTTTTGGGTGCCATGAGGAATGAGATTTGTTGGGTAATCCCGATTGTGAACCTCTGGTGGTTTTAGGGTTTTTCGATTTCGTAGTGCCGAGAGAGCGATTCATGACATTGAACGAGTGGAGAAGGTTTAGGGTCTATGAAGAGTTTTCTCAAAGGGGAATTCTTTAGAAAAGATTTTGAGAATATTTTCAACTCAACCAATTTAAAATCAATCAAGGCAATCAAATATTCAATAAGAGCAATCAGCACAATCACATAATATTTGCCGAATATTTAGGAAGATTATGTTGATGTGTACCTTATTTGTTGCCAAAAATAAAAACGACTTACGCGCCAAGATTTCGAATGATCAAATCTTTTGTCGTATCTGCTCAGAAGATGTTGTCTACGGACGATTTTCCACGTTTTGAGATCCGTAAGTTCCTTTAGAAGATGCTTTCAAGCTCTAGAGCTGCTGAAGGTCTTGGGATGATACTTTCCAAGTTCTGAGGAAATTTCTCCTGTCTAGAACTCAGCTCAAATAGGAATCATGGTAATACCCAACTCTTGTCTAATGTACTCAAATGTAATTTTATCGAGTGCTTTAGTGAATATGTCAGCTAATTGATGTTTAGAATCAACAAATTGAATGTTGACATCACGGTTATGCACATGATCATGAATGAAATGATGCTTAATTTCAATATGCTTAGCTCGTGAGTGCAAAACTGGGTTCTTTGTGAGGTTGATAGCACTAGTGTTGTCACATTTGATTTCCACATTGTGAGCTTCAACACCAAAGTCCTTCGGTTGTTGCTTCATCCATAGTATTTGAGCGCAACAACTTCCTAGTGCAACATATTCAGCTTTCAGAGTTGATAGAGCTACGGTGTTTTGTTTCTTTGAGAACCAAGACACCAAGATTGATCCTAGAAGTTGACATGTGCCTGAAGTACTTTTTCTATCCAACCTACAACCTGCAAGATCAGCATCCGAATAGCCATGTAATATAAGATCTGAGGTTTTTGGATACCACAATCCTAGGTTTGGATTAGTTCCTATATATTTGATGATTCTTTTGACAGCAGACATATGAGATTCTTTTGGATCAGATTGAAATCTCGTACACATGCATACACCGAATATAATATCAGGTCGAGATGCAGTAAGATATAACAAAGAACCAATCATGCTCCCGTATAGTTTCTGATCAACCTATTTGCCCTGTTCATCCTTATCTAGTTTGGATGAGGTGGACATAGGTGATCATGTTTTCTTGCAATTGTTTTCACCAAACTTCTTCACTAGTTCCAAGGCATATTTTTCTTGATGTATGAATGTGTCCCGATTAGTCCGATTTACTTGTAGCCCTAGGAAGAATTTAAGTTCACCCATCATGCTCATCTCAAACTCATTCTCGCATGTTCGAGAGAAATTCCCACAAAAATGTTGGTTAGACGAGCCAAAAATAATATCATCAACATATATCTGGATAAGCAGAATGTCTTTACCTTCCCTTCAAATAAAAAGAGTTGTATCCACTTTACCTTTTTCGAAACCTTTTTCAGTTAGAAAGTTACTTAACCTTTCATACCAAGCTCGAAGTGCTTGCTTCAGCCCATAAAGAGCCTTCTTTAGTTTGTACACATGATCTGAGTTCTTTGGATCTTCAAAACCTGGAGGTTGTTTGACATAAACTTCCTCCTTGATGTACCCATTTAGAAATGCGCTTTTAACATCCATCTGGTACAACTTGAAATCATGATGACAAGCGTAAGCAAGTAGCAATCTGATAGCTTCCAGCCTTGCCACTGGTGCATAGGTTTCATCATAATCAATCCCTTCTTCCCGTGAGTAACCTTGTGCAATAAGCCTTGCTTTGTTCCTAACTACTTTTCCTTTGTCATCCAGCTTATTCCAAAAAAATCCATTTGGTTCCGATGACAGGATGATTCTTTGGTTTGGGTACAAGTTCCCAAACTTCATTCAATCTGAATTGTTGTAGTTCTTGCTGCATAGCTTCGATCCAGCTTTCATCTTCGAGAGCTTCTTCAATTCTTTTGGGTTCAATTTCAGAAACTAGAGCAAAGGCATTTATTGTATCCTTGAGTGTAGATCCGGTTCTGACTCCTTCATCTATATTCCTAATAACCCGATCTGCGGGATGACTTGATCTGTATTTCCAGCTTCTATTTGATTTGACATGTTCGGTCTCGGTGGGGTCTTCATCATTTGATCCTTCGGATGATGTGCCTTGCAAGGTGTTTTCCATGTTCTGAAACATTTCGACTAGTTACGTGTCTTCGGATGATGGTTTTTCTTTTTCGGAAGATGTGTTCCGTATTTCAGATCTTGTTGTTTCTTTCGAATCCATCGTCCGAGTAATTCGCTCTTCTTCAAATTTCACATTCATTGATTCTTCAACTATCTGAGAGTTCTTGTTGAAGACTCGGTATGCTTTACTAGTAGTGGAGTAACCCAAGAATACACCTTCATCTGATCTTTCATCAAACTTACCGATCTATCACTTGCATTCTTAAGAATATAACATTTACTACCAAACGCATGAAAATATGAAATATTTGATTTTCTTCCCTTATAGAGTTCATAGGGAGTTTTCTCAATCAATGGTCTTAAGAAAACACGATTGATTATATAACATACGATCAAACAAACTTTCCACCCGAAATGAGGTGGAGCTTTGCTTTCAATTAAAAAAGTTCGTGCCATTTCTTCCAAAGATCTATTTTTCCTTTCAACAACTCCGTTTTGTTGTGGAGTATAAGGAGAAGAAAAATTGTGTTAAAAATCATTTTGATCACAGAATTCGGCAAAGTAATTATTTTCAAATTCTCCTCCGTGATCAGTTTCGATACAAGTAATTGAATAACCTTTTTCATTTTGAACTTTTCTAGAAAAGGTTTTAAAGAATGAGAATGCATCACTCTTGTGAGTAAGAAAGAATACCCAAGTGAATCTTGTATAGTCATCCACAATAACAAGACAATACTTTCTACCTCTAATACTTTGTGTTCGAGTGGGTCCGAAGATATCCATGTGCAATAGTTGCAGAGCATGAGTAGTGATGACTTCATTAATGGGTTTGTAAGAATTTCTTACTTGCTTTCCGAGTGTGCATGCTTCGCAAAATTTTGTCTTTTCAAATCTGGCATTTGGAAGTCCTCTCACCAGCTTCTTTTTGGAGAGCTTGTTTATTTGCTTGAAGCTTATATGTCCCAGCTTTACGTGCCATAGTTCTGGATCATCTTTGACGGATAGGAGACGTTTTTCATCTTTAGATGATGTGTCCAGAAGGTACATGTTTCCATTTCTTCGTCCGATAAATGATGACTTGTTGTCCCGGCTTGTACCCGAGCACATATTTTCTGCAAAAGAAACTTTGTATCCAATATCGCATAATTGGCTAATACTTACAAGATTGAAATTCAAACCCTTGACTAATGAAACATCTTTGATGAGTAGATTGCCAATCTTCACAGTTCCTTTACCGATAATCGTTCCTTTGCTATTGCCTCCAAAGGACACGTTTCCTCCATCAAATTTTTTGAGATTAATGAACATGGATAAGTCACCAGTCATATGCCTAGAACACCCACTATCAAGGTACCATTTGTTTCTTCTTTTGTTTGGCACCTTCAATGATCAAAGATTCTCATTTTTTCTTTGGTACCCAAATTTGTTTGTGTCCTTTGAGGTTAGTTGTAGAAGTGTATCTAAGAATATCACGAGTTGATCGATTAATCTTTGAGTAATAGCTCCTGGAGTGCTTCGGATCATCACAATTTGAACATCCCGAGGGTTGTTGACCTTCAAATCTTACAAATTGTTTCCTAAAATGACTTTGATAAGTGCGTTTGGAAGGTCGCCGCTTAAGTCTTTCTTTTACATTTGGAAAATAATTTTTCTCATCACTTTCCTTTTGAAAACCAAGTTCGGACTTATTATAGTAGGGAACTTGTATGGAAAGTATACGTTGCAAAGTTTTTGAACCGGATGAGAATTTCTTGTGTATCTCTAAAACTTCCTTTTTCAAAACAGAATTCTCTTTTACGAGAATATCTTTTTCCTTTTTTAGAGAAAATTTTTCCTTTTCAAAATGATTTCTTTCCTTTTTCAAGAAATCATTTTCTTTTTCAAGAGATTCTATCCTTGATTTTAACTGCAAATTTTCGCAAGATATAGAATCGGATTTCTCATTTAGTTGACAATATTCCTTTTCGAGAAAGCAGATTTTATCTTTTTGTGAAATATCCTTCTGTCTAAAAATGACAACTTCCTTCTTCAATTCGTAAAGTCTCTTAAGAGTAGCCTTGTATTCTAAACATAACTCGTCTATATACGCAGATATTTCGGGAGAGATGTTTGGGTGAGTTACCTCGATATCATCATCCGAATCTGTCATTAGACAAACATTTGCGTATTCTTCATCACTTTCACATTCGGTGTCGCTCCAAGTTTCTGCTTTTAAGGCTTTCTTAGATTTTTCATCCTTGTCCTTCTTCTTTAACAAAGGGCAATTGGATTTGATGTGGCCTCTTTTCTTACATTCAAAGCAAATGACTTCTTGGCCTTCATTTTTGGTTTCAGATGATCTTCTCTAATTGAATCTTCTGAGATCCTTTCCGTTTATGAAGTTCCTGCCTTGTTTAGCCATTCGTCCGAATCTTTTGACCATGAGCGCTAACTCTTCATCATCTTCGACTTCAGAGTCTAAAACATCGACATTAAATTTTAAGGCAATTGACTTCTTACCTCTAGTTGTGATTTCATCATTGATCCTTTCTTCTTCATAAGATTGAAGAGTTCCAATGAGCTCATCCATTGACAATGGAGATATTCTTTGAGTCTCTCGAATGGAAGTTTTAACATTGTCCCATTCCTTTGTAAGAGCTCGTAGTAGCTTGTTGATTCTCATAGGTCCGGAAAATGGTTGCTCGTGATATGTGAGACCATTCACTATTTCGGTGAACCCGTCGAACATTTCTTTCATTGTCTCATCAAGCTTCATTTTGAATGTTTCATATTGTCCAAGTAGAAAGTTGACTTTTGTCTCCTTTACTCTGTTTGTTCCTTCATAGGTGACGTGAAGCTTATCCCAAATTTCTTTTGATGAAGAGCAATCTGCAATACGTCTATATTTAGAGGAGATAATGCACTATAAAATGAATAAATAGCCTTTGCATCAAGAGCATCTCTCTTAGTTATCTCTGTTGCGGTTAGAGCAGCCATCGTGTTATCTCCCGCACTTGTAGTCTCTGTTGCTGGATTGACTCCTCTTTGTACGACATCCCAAATTTGAGGATCCCGACATCCGAGAAATGCTTTAAATTTGTTCTACCGGTCGCTATAATCTTTTCCTTCAAAATATGGTGGCCTGTTGTTGCTTCCACCTTCGATCCAAGAAAGAGAGAAATTGCTAGCCATAAAGATCGTTAGCTCAAAAGTAAAAACACTTCACAAAATACGAGCACCTCGCCCTGATACCAATTGTTGTTGGCTAGTGAATTCACCTAGAGGGGGGTGAATAAGTGATAACATGTGATTTTAAGATTTTAGTGCGGAATTCAAGTCACACAACAGAAATCTCAGATGATCAAGCAATTCAATTGATGCTAGAAATGTAATAAGATCGATGCGTATTATTCGTGTGCGGTTTAGCTATCACACCGTATTTAGAATGAACAGAGTAAGAGATAAGGAAAACTGTACGGAGGGATTATAGTGGTTCGGCTTTGATTAAGCCTACGTCCACTTCTTCGGCCGACACCCAATCGGCTGGATTCCATTATTAATCTGCTCGGAGGTTACAGATCTTGACACGCAGGACTTCACACCTAGCGTTCAACATTCTTGTGTACACCTCGTCACAATTACAATGAATGGATCAAGAAGTGTGTTTTAAAATGGAGTACACTCTGTTTAGGAATTATGAACACTTTTCCCTCTTTACGCCGATCTCAATTCCCTTCGTCTTCGAGATGTCTTTTATACTCTTCCGCCTCTAATCTAGCCGTTGCAAGGCATCCGGAAGAGATCTCTCCAAATCTACCCTTTTAGACGAGATGTTTGCAAAAGGAAGATCTCTTAGCCGTTAGGGATCGCCAAAGGAAAGTCTTCCCCGTTTGGATCAAATCGCCCATACAATTATGATCCCGAGTTTGCATAGATGGTTTCTTCCATATAGAAAGTCTTGGTTTGTCTTCTTGATTCCGCATCCTTGATTGATCTTAGTCACCGAAAATCTACAAGAATGATCCAGCTCGATGGCGTCCGTTGATATGCATCAATTAAGTTCAATTTGAGTTCCGATTGAAATTCTGATTACTGCTAGTGAAATACTTCTCTCAGAGCTTGATCATCATCCCAACGTCCGAGCTATCCCCACTCAACGTCCGAGCTCGAAACAGCATCCGAGACTCTCAGAAACAATATCCGAGCCAAATCTTTTTGCCAGATTCAATCCTGTGCATCCCCGCACCAAAGGATAATCAGTAAAACAAGTAAATCACTACATTATCTCAAAATACAAGAGTACCATGATTGTTTTGTCAACTTCAAAACCGTCTAGAGATTTTTCTCAACACTTACCATAGGTATATCTTCCAACTTAGGTTCTTCTTTTGACTTATCTTCCACTATTGCTATATACCCTTGACATCCGTTACTTAAACATTCGGCAGCCTCTATTTCCTTAATTATAAGGGTTGAACATTCTTCCCCATTTGCAATGAACTTATAACTTGGAGAATTTGAGGGATCAAAATGGATCACTTTCTGATAGCAATCTACTTTGGCTCATTGTTGTTGGAGCCAATCCATCCCGATTATGACGTCATAATCACACATGTCTAACACAATCAAATCTATCTTTCTTGCTTGATTGCCTATACTGATATTACATTCTCTACACACTAAGGTGGTCGGCATTTCCTTCCTTAATGGTGTAGAGACTTTTATGACTACCTCAAGAGGTCTAGCTTCTAACCCAATCAAGTTCATAAAGCGCTTGGAAATAAAGGAATGGGTGGCACCTGTATCAAATAGAGCATGCGCAGCACAACTATCAACAAAGACCGTACCTGTGACAACGGTCTTGGAATTCTCCGCACTTTCTTGTATAACAACATAGATTCACCCTTGAGTTGACAGCCGTTGTGTATTTCCTTGCGGTGCGGTTTGTTGTGACTGTTCACGGGCTTACCACAGCTGCTACGGACAATCCCTCATCGGGTGACCCTGTTATCCACATCGAAAATAGGCTCTAGTTTGCATCTTACAAGGTGTTCTACCATGTTGCCTCACGCAATAACGACAAGTTTTGCTTACAGCACTATTGAGTCCCTTCCTCTTTTTATTTGAAACTGGGGGTTGCTTTCGCCTGTACCTCTTGTCACGATTCACTATTCACAACATTACTTGCTCCTAATTCGATGTGAGTACCATATGCTCTAGCGTATACTTTTCTATCATCCGAGTTCGAGCATATAGTTCATTATAATCTCGAAGATTCAATGGTATGACCTGGTCCCTAATGCTGGGACGCGATCCTTCTTTGAATCGCTTAGCCTTGGCCACGGTTTCCTCCACTAGTCTTGGAGCGTACCTTGATAATTTGGCGAATATAGCTTCGTATTGATCCACCGTCATATCATCCTACCACAACTACATAAATTCCACCATTTTCTTGTCTAGAATACTCTCTAAAAAGTATTTATCATAAAACACCTCAACAAAGGTATTCCACGTGATCTCGATACTCGCGGGAAAGACTACCAATTTCGTAGCCTTCCACCAATAGCTTGCATTACCTTGTAATTGATATTCTGCCGGTGTTACTCGATCAACTTTCGAACACTCCAAAAATGAAAATATCCTTTCCAATTCATCAATCCACAACTTCATCTCATCGGGGTTTCCAGTACCAGCAAATTTTAAAGGTCTCTACTTTAGAAATTGCTTAGTCAAGCCCTATATATGGCGTCTACCTTGACTATTTCTAATCCCTAAAGTCGACACATTTCCATTTCCGGACGCATTTGTCGTCGACTATTGGGCCTGCTGTTGGTCTTATTACCCTATGAGGTTTCCAATCCGAGTTAACGCTTGCGCAGTACCGTCTAGTTAAGGATCCAGTCTTGGTGGTCTTCCACGAGAGTTGTCACAACTTCTCCCTAGTCCCACATTGCCTAGGAGGAGGTCTTGGGAAGGCTTTATAAGCCTTAGGTGCCCTTAGACTTGTAAGAGGCCTTTTCCGAGCGTTGAATGGGTGACTCTCGAAGGAACAAAATCGTGAGGACTGTGTGTCCAAAGCGGACAATATCTTGCAAAATGGTGCAGCAGAAGCGCGTCGGGCCTAGGCCGTTACGGTTGGTATCAGAGCCGACCTTCGACCGCGTGTAGGGCCGCAGCGGGCGCTGGCGGGTGCTAGAGGGCACACCGGAGACACCGTGCCTTTAGGGGGGGGACTTTGTCACAACTCCTCCCTAGTCCCACATTGCCTAGGAGGAGGTCTTGGGAAGGCTTTATAAGCCTTGGGTGCCCTTAGACTTGCAAGAGGCCTTTTCCGAGCATTGTATGGGCGACGCTTGGAGGAATAAAACCGTGAGGACTATGTGTCCAAAGCGGACAATATCTTGCAAAGTGGCGTAGCAGAAGCGCGTGGGGCCCGGGCCGTTACTGAAATCACTAGCCATCAACATAAAGTTGAGCTAGTAAGTGTGTTTGGGGTTTAATGATTTACTTATGAATGATAAGTCGAGATGGAAATGACATATCAATGGCTTTGGATGTGAAGTTTCGGGATTGATTTTGGTAGGTCATAGATTTGAAATTGTGTTGGTTTCCAATTGTTTTAGATATCGATTGTTGTGGAAAGGCCCTAATTAATTGTTGATGTGAGGTTCGGGAAGCGAATAAGAAATGTTTGGCAAAGGGCCAGTGGATTAAATGATTTTAATCTTGATTTGTCAACGGCCAAACTTGAGGAAATAGTATAGTGGTCGACAGCAGATTAGGCGATAAATTCGGAAGGCGAGGATCTAGGCTTAAATCGTTGGAGTTGCTAATGAGCCTATTTGGAAAAATTATGGTAATCGATAATTGCGAATTATAGGTATGAATTGGTGTGGCACCTTAATAGTTCAAGTTGTCAAATTTATTAACTACCCCGATTGATGAGAAAAGATTTGTAAGAAAGTAAACAACGAACGTTTAGACTAACGGCTGATGTAATTGAATGCATGTGAGAGTTGTATGCACCGCGATCGGACATGAATTATAGATTGAAATTAGGCAATTAAGCTTGAGATGCGATGATCGCCTATGGAGTTAGAAAGTTCGGACTGATAAAGACCGAAGTGAAGTTAAGCGATGTGTGATGAGTAGTAAGGATGATCATGCACTGCACATGTTTAGAGTTGATTCTCAAAGTGAAAAATATGTTTGAAAGTACAAAGTGTCATATTTCGAGTAATGGACGAAAGATTATGAGTGGATCGAGATGTCATGAATAAGTGATGCTTCTATGCTTTATGGTTTAGGTAAAGGTTAGTCTGTGCCTCTAAATGTGATTCGAAGAGAGAGAGCCCCGTGCTAGGTGACTAGAGTAACCTAAGAATGATTTGAAATCCATATGAGTTAGTTAGCCAGCGACCCAATAATATCATGTTGGAGTGGATTTTATTTGAGGACTATAACTAATGGAACTTTAGATAACATGGAACGACGATTGTGGAAAAAAAAAGTTCATAATGGCAAGCAAAAAATAATTGACGTAGTGAGGTTTGCCGGATAAATGTGTGAGTTATTGAGGTTGGTGATGGCCTAGAATAAGATTAAAATTGCGAGATGTGGCAATTAAGAAAGACGCGTGATTAGAGTGCGCAATGGAAGCATGATAAAGCCACATAGTTTTTGGAGACAATGACTATAAGGGTCTTGCTTTGATAAGGCGGAAGACCTGTTGGGACCCATCGCAATAGCTATAGTACTAGTTCGTTTAAGCAAGAATGTTCCAGAATTTGAGGTAATGTTACTAGTGGATTAACGGGAAGGCGGGTATAGCCAAACACGTGGCGAAGTGTTTGTGTATCGATAAGTCAAGGTGCAGCATTGTAAGGTTGGGGGACTACTACGGCCGTGCAGATTTTAGAGGGAAGGCAGAAGCATAACATGATGGACCTTGTGATGGAATTACCAATAAATCGGAGGGACAATGATTCAAATTGGGCCTTGCAAGGCCAATTGATGAAGTCTGCTCGTTTTATAGCAATGAGAAAGGATTTTACTTTGGTCGGATATGTTGAGCTGTATGTAGTACAAATAATACGCTTTTATGGAGTGTCAATGACGATCACTTCGGATCGAAATCTCTAGTTTCTTGCCACGTTTTGGAAAAGTTTGCAGTCCGAGTTGGGAATGACACTGCATTTTGGTGCGGCTTGCCATCCGCAATCCGATAACCCGTCTGAAAGGAAAATTCGGATGCTAGGTGTCATGTTGCAAGATATGTTGGTGTTTGGTAAAGGAAATAGCGATAGCTTATGCTGGCTACTAGTTAAGAGATTATCGAGCAATAAGTAGGGATGACTGATTTTTGTGATCAATTGGGGATATAGTATGGCAATTGACAGCTAGTTTAGACCGCAAGTTGAGATGGTGACAGTTTAGTTTCGAATTTTTGGAGTTAGGTGATTTAACTTGTCTAGACGGATTGCGGACACGGAATTGTGACAAGTTGGTAATTGAGGATCATAGGCTTGAACCCGACTTATGTATTGATGGTCGCATTGTGCTTTTAGTGCTTTCAGTTGAGATAAGAATTATTATGAAGCGAGTATTGCATGACAAGTAGTGAAGTTGTGAGACGTTAGTACCTTTATCTTTTTGAGGTCGTGTAGTAACCTAATTTCGAGGGCGAAATTTCCTAAGGATGAGAGAGTTGTAACATTCCGGAATTTCGACGTCCGTAAGAAAATTTGATTCGACGAATTTTAGTCTTGAATTCTAGCCTAGTAATTAAATTTGAATTTTTAAAGATTTAAGAGACAATATTTGATTTTTTTTAAGGCGTCGGTTAGAGAAAGCCGAGTTAGATTAGTCAAACCGTCGCGTAGCAGCACCACGACCCTCCGCGCCCGAGCCTAGCCCTAACCGAGCCCTACCTATGAAAATACCAATTTATCCCCGGTCGATTGAGCCAAAAGACTAATTGGTACCCATTTACCAAATTATCGTTTTGCCCCCGAATATTTTGTGCCACAAGACGAAATATTTAAAAGTGTGACTTGACCTTGATGGGCCCCCTCCCCTTTCTTTTCAGCCCCCTTTCACATCACCCCCACCTACTCTCTCTCTGTCTCTCGTGGACCGTGCCCCCCCCCCACAATTTGTACTGTTCTTCTTCTTCCTCTGTCATTTTCTTCGGCCGAAGCTCCCCTCTACCGAAGATCATAGCCACCACCATTCCGCTATGCCTCCTCCGCCCCTTGTGCAGCCACCCCCATCGCCGCTCCGCTATGCCAATCGTCCATTGTCGCATCATCAACTCACCCAACCGAGGCCAAGCTCGTAATGACCCCACCCGAGCCCCTATAACAGCGTTTTGCGCCACTCGCCCTTAACCTCGCTACCTTGAAGTCGAGACCCACAGCCCTCCTCCGCCCGAGCCTTAGCTACGTCGCTGTTGAGAAAAATCCCTAGACAGTTTTGAAGTTGATAAAACAATCCTAGTACTCTTATGTTTTGAGATAATGTCATGATTTACTTATTTTGCAGATTATCCTTTGGTGCGGGGATGCACGG
Source organism: Rhodamnia argentea (assembly GCF_020921035.1). Lineage (NCBI taxonomy): Eukaryota > Viridiplantae > Streptophyta > Magnoliopsida > Myrtales > Myrtaceae > Rhodamnia > Rhodamnia argentea. The sequence goes on from NC_063152.1 coordinate 18,004,536, forward strand.
GATTGAATTTGGCAAAAGGATTTGACTCAAAAGTTGTTTCTGAGAGTCTCAAACGCTAGTTCGAGCTCGGACGTTGAGCAGCAATAGCTCGGACGTTGGAATGATGCTCAAGCTGCGAGAGGAGTATTTCACGAGCAAGAATCAGAACTTCAAGAGGAATACAAATTGAGCTAAATTGATGCATATCAACGGACGCCATCGAGCTGGATTATTCTTGAAGATTCTCGGTGATAGAGATCAATCAAGGATGTGGAACCAAGAAGACAAACAAGGACTTTCCAAATGGAAAAAACCATCTATGGAAACTTGGGATCATAATTGTATGGGCGATTTGATCCAAGCGGGGAAGATTTTCCTTTGGCGATCCCCAACAGCTAAGAGATCTTCTTTTGGCAAACATCTCGTCCAAAAGGGTAGATTTGGAGAGATCTCTTCTGGATGCCTTGCAATGGCTAGATTGGAGGCGGAAGAGTATAAAAGACATCTCGAAGACGAAGGGAAAAGAGATCGGCATTAAGAGGGAAAAGTGTTTATAATTCTTAGATAGAGTGAACTCCATTTTCAATACACTTCTTGATTCATCCATTGTAAGTGTGAGGAGGTGTGTACACGAGTGTTGAGTGTTAGGTGTGAATTCCTACGTGTCAAAGAGATCACTCGATTTGTAACCTCGAGCAGCTTTACGGTGGAATCCAGCCGATTGGCTGTCAGCCGAAAAAGTGGATGTTGGCTTAACCAAAGCCGAACCACTATAATCCCTCCGTGCGGTTTTCCTTATCTCTTATTCTGATCATTCTAAATATTTTGTGATAGCTAAACCGCACACGAACAGCACGTATCGATCCTATTACAAATCCTACATCAACCGAATTGCTTGATCATCTAAGATCTTTGTTTTACACTGTGTGATCTAAATTCCATAATAAAATCATAAAATCACACTTTATCACCTATTCACCCCCCTCTAGGTGAAATCACTAGCCATCAACAATTGGTATCAGAGCTTGGTGCTCGTATTTTGTGAAGTATTTTTACTTCTAAGCTAACGATCTTTATAGCTAGCAATTTCTCTCCCTCTTGGATCGAAGGTGGAAGCAACAACAGGCCACCATACTTTGAAGGAAAAGATTATAGCGACTAGCAGAACAAATTTAAAGCATTTCTCATATGCCGGGATCCTCAAATCTGGGATGTCGTACAAAGAGGAGTAAATCCAACGACAGAGACTACAAGTGCGGGAGATAACACAACAAATGCTCTAACTACAACAGAGATAACCAAGAGAGATGCTCTTGATGCAAAGGCCATTTATTCATTTTACAGTGCATTATCTCCTATTGAATATAGACGTATTGCGGATTGCTCCTCATCAAAAGAAATATGGGATAAGCTTCACGTCACCTATGAAGGAACAGACAGAGTAAAGGAGACAAAAGTCAACTTTCTACTTGGACAATATGAAGCATTCAAAATGAAGCCTGAAGAGACAATGAAAGAGATGTTTGACGGGTTCACCGAAATAGTGAATGGTCTCACATATCACGAGAAACCAGTTTCTAGACCGATGAGAATCAACAAGCTACTCTGTGTTCTTACAAAGGAATGGGACAACGTTAAAACTTCCATTCGAGAGACTCAAAGAATATCTCCGTTGTCAATGGATGAGCTTATTGGGACACTCCAATCCTATGAAGAAGAAAGAATCAATGATGAAAACACAACTAAAGGTAAGAAGTCAATTGCCTTAAAATCTAATGTTGATTCTGACGTTTCAGATTCTCAAGTCAAAGATGATGAAGAGATAACACTCATGGTCAAGAGATTCGGAAGAATGGCTAAACAAGGTAGGAACTTCAAAGACGGAAAGGATCTCGGACGATACAATCGGAGAAGATCATCCGAGACCAAAAATGAAGGTCAAGAAGTTATCCGTTACTAGTGCAAGAAAAGAGGCCACATCAAACCCAATTGCCCTCTATTAAAGAAGAAAGGCAAGGAGGAGGAATCCAAGAAAGCATTGAAAGCATAAACTTGGAGCGATACCGAATGTGAAATTGATAAAGAATACGCAAATATCTGTCTAATGGCGGACTCGGATGATGATCTTGAGGTAACTCATACAAACGTCTCTCCCGAAGTATCTGCGTATATAGATGAGTTGTGTTTAGAATACAAGGCTGCTCTCAAGAGACTTTCTGAATTGAAAAAGGAAGTAGCTATTTTTAAACAAAAGGATATTTCGCAAAAAGATAAAATCAGTTTTCTCGAAAAGAAATTTTGCCAACTAAATGAGAAATCCGATTCTATATCTTGTGAAAATGCGCAATTGAAATCAAGGGTGCAATCTCTTGAAAAGGAAAACGATTTCTTGAAAAAGGAAGGAAATCCTTTTGAGAAGGAAAACGTTTCCCTGAAAAAAGAAAAAGATCTTTTTGAAAAGGAGAACTCCATTTTGAAAAAGGAAGTTTTGGAAATACATAAAAAATTCTCATCCAGTTCAAAAACCTTGCAACATATATTTTCCATACAAGTTCCTTACTATAACAAGTCGGGACTTGATTTTCAAAATGAAAGTGGTGAGAAAAATGATTTTCCAACGGTAAAAGAAAGACTTAAGTAGCGACCTTCTAAATGCACTTACCAAAGTCATTTTAGGAAACAATTTGTAAGATTTGAAGGACAACATCCTTCGGGATGTTCAAATTGTGGTGATCCAAAACATTCCAGGAGCCGATGCTCAAAGATCAATCGACCAACACGTAACATTCTTAGATACGGTTATACGGCTAACCTCAAAGGACCCAAACAAATTTGGATACCAAAGAAAAAGTGAGAATCTTTGATCGTTGCAAGTACCGAACAAAAGGAGAAACAAATGGTACCTTGATAGCGGGTGCTCTAGACATATGACTGGTGACTCATCCATGTTCATTGATTTCGAAAAATTTGATGGAGGAAACGTGTCCTTTGGAGGCAACAGCAAAGGAACGATTATCAACAAAGGAACCGTGAAGATTAGCAATCTACTTATCAAAGATGTTTCATTAGTCAAGGGTTTGAATTTCAATCTTGTTAGTATTAGCCAACTATGCGATATTGGATACGTAGTTTCTTTTGCGGAAAATAAGTACTCATGTACAAGCCAAGACAACAAGTCATCATTCACTGGACAAAGATATGGCAACATGTATCTTCTAGATACATCATCTGAGAATGAGAAATGTCTTCTATCTGTCAAAGACGATCTAGAACTATGGCACGGGAAGCTAGGGCATATAAGCTTCAAACAAATCAACAAGCTTTCCAAAAAGAAGCTGGTGAGAGGACTTCCAAATACCAGATTCGAAAAGACAAAACTTTGCAAAGCATGCACACTTGAAAAGCAAGTAAGAAATTCTTACAAACCCATAAATGAAGTCATCACTACCCATGCTCTGCAGCTGTTGTATATGGATATCTTCGGACCCACTCGAATACAGAGTATTGGAGGAAAAAATTATTGTCTTGTTATTGTGGATGACTATACTAGATTCACTTGGGTATTCTTTCTTACTCACAAGAGGGATGCATTCTCATTCTTTAAAACCTTTTCTAAGAAAGTTCAAAATGAAAAGGGTTATTCAATTACAAGTATCAAAACCGATCACGGAGGAAAATTTGAAAATCACTACTTTGCTGATTTCTATGATCAAAATGGTTTTCAACATAATTTTTCTTCTCCATATACTCCTCAACAAAATGGAGTTGTTTAAAGGAAAAATAGATCTTTGCAAGAAATGGCACGAACCTTTTTAGTTGAAAGCAAAACTCCACCCCATTTCCGGGCTGAAGTTGTTTCAACTGCCTGTTACATTATCAATCGTGTTTTCCTCGGACCATTAATTAAGAAAACTCCCTATGAACTCTACAAGGGAAGGAAACCAAATATTTCATATTTTCATGTGTTTGATTGCAAATGTTATATTCTCAAGAATGCAAGTGATAGGACTAGTAAGTTTGATGAGAGATCGGATGAAGGGGTATTCTTGGGATACTCCACAACTAGTAAGGCTTATCGAGTCTTCTACAAGAATTCTCGGATAGTCGAGGAATCAATGAATGTGAAATTTGAAGAAGAGTGGATTACTTAGACGATGGATTATGAAGAAACAACAAGATCTGAAAATCAGAACTCATCATCTAAGAAGGAAAAACCATCATCTAAAGATGCAGAACGGGATGAAACCTCTCGGAACATGGAAAATACTCTGCAAAGTACATTACCCGAAGATTCAAATGACGAAGATCTCACCGAGACCGAACGTGACAAATCAAATAGGAGCTGGAAATACAGATCTAGTTACCCGGCAAATCAGGTCATTGGAAATATAGATGAAGGAGTTAAAACCGGATCCAAACTCAAGGATACGATAAATGCATTCGCTCTAGTTTCTAAAGTTGAACCCAAAAGAATCGAAGAAGCTCTTAAAGATGAAAGCTGGATCAAAGCCATGCAACAAGAGTTACTACAATTCTGATTAAATGAAGTTTGGGAACTTGTACCCGAACCAAAGAACCATCCCGTTGTTGGAACCAAATGGGTCATCCGGAATAAGTTGGATGACAAAGGAAAAATAATCGGGAACAAAGTAAGGCTAGTTGCAAAAGGATACTCATAAGAAGAAGGGATTGATTATGATGAAACCTATGCACCAAGAGCAAGAATAGAGTCTATCAGATTGCTACTTGCTTACGCTTGCCACCATGATTTCAAGTTGTACCGGATGAATGTTAAAAGCGCATTTCTTAATGGATATATCAAGGAGGAAGTCTATGTCAAACAACCTCCAGGCTTTGAAGATCCAAAGAACTCGGATCATGTGTACAAGTTGAAGAAAGCCCTCTACGGATTGAAGCAAGCACCCCGAACCTGGTATGAAAGGTTAAGTAATTTCCTTATCGAAAAAGGTTTCGAAAAAGGTAAGATTGATACAACTCTATCTATTAGGAGGGAAGGTAAAGATATTTTGCTTATCCAGATATATGTTGATGATATTATATTTGGCTCGTCTAACCAACAACTTTGTGAGAACTTCTCTCGGAACATGCGGAATGAGTTCGAGATGAGCATGATGGGAGAACTCAAATTCTTCCTAGGACTACAAGTAAATCGGATTAATCAGGGCACATTCATACATCAAGAAAAATATACCTTGGAACTAGTGAAGAAGTTTGGTTAAAATAACTGTAAGAAAACAGAATCGCTTATGTCTACCTCATCCAAATTGGATAAGGATGAACAAAGAAAACAGGTTGATCAGAAGTCGTACAGGAGCATGATTGGTTCTTTGTTATATCTTATCGCTTCTCGACCCGATATTATATTTAGTGTATGCATGTGTGCGAGATTTCAATCTGATCCTAAAGAATCTCACATGTCTGCTATCAAAAGAATCATCAAGTGCATAGGAACTAATCCAAACTTGGGATTATGGTATCCTAAAACTTTAGATCTCATATTACATGGCTATTCGGATGCTGATCTTGCGGGTTGTAAGTTAGATAGAAAAAGTACTTCGTGCACATGTTAACTTCTGGGATCAATGCTGGTGTCTTGGTTCTAAAAAAAAATAGAACACCGTAGCTCTATCAACCGTAGAAACCGAGTATGTGGCACTAGAAAGCCGTTGCGCTCGAATTCTATGGATAAAGCAACAATTGAAGGACTTTGGTGTGGAAGCTCACAACGTGGAAATCAAATGTGACAACACAAGTGCTATCAACCTCACAAAGAATCCAGTTTTGCACTCGCGAGCTAAGCATATTGAAATAAAGCATCATTTTATTCGTGATCATGTGCATAACTGTGATGTTAACATTCAATTTGTTGATTCTAAACATCAATTAGCTGACATATTCACTAAGGCACTTGATAAAAATACATTTGAGTACATTAGACAAGAATTGGGTATTACCATGATTCCTATTTAAGCCGAGATCTAGACAAGAGAAATTTCCTCAGAACTTGAAAGTATCATCTGAAGACATGAGAAATTTCCTCGGAACTCGAAAGTATCATCTGAAGACATTCAAGAGCTTCAAAGCTTGAAACCATCATCTGAAGGAACTTAAGATCTCGGAACTTAAAGAATCATCTGAAGACAACATCTTCTGAGCAGATACGACAAAAGATTTGATCGTTCGAAATCTTGGCGCGTAAGTCATTTTTATTTTTGGCAACAAATAAAGTACTCATCAACACTATCTTCCTAAATATTCGGCAACTATTATGTGATTGTGCTGATTGCTCTAATTGTATATTTGATTGCCTTGATTGAAATTAAATTGATTGAGTTAAAATATTCTCAAAATCTTTTCAAAAGAATTTCCCTTTTGAGAAACCACTTCATATACCCTAAACCTTCTCTACTCGTTCACTCTCACAAATCGCACTCTCGGTTCTACGAAATCCAAAAACCCTAAAACTCCCAGAGCTTCACGATTAGAATTACCCAACAACTCTCATTCCTCATGGCACCTAAGAATCCGTCAGCACAAAAATCCTCGGCGGTTGGGCGTCGCCGCTCCGGTCGTCAAGGATCCGGAGGACAGATAGCTTCTGACGTCACTCCAGCCCTCACCACCTTGCCAAGCAAAGCGTAAAAGCGAGCACGAAGATTAATCGCTCATATGGTAGAGATTACACCAAGAGGAGTGATAGAGGAGAAACGCAAGAAGATTCAACAATGACTCTCTTCTACAGTAATCCGAACCCCCGAGGAAAACGCTAGTCCACCTGTTGATAAAAGAATAAGGCTAGCTAGGGGTCCGTTGAATGTCATTAAAGGAATGCGGATTGGTGGTAGGTCCGAAGTTGACATTCTGGATTTTGTTAAATTGAATGGGTTCTTCAATGAGGAAGAAATGCACAAATTCTCCGAGATGCTCACTCAGGCATAAATCACACTAGCTACCGGGGTAGGAACAAAACTTCAAAAGAATAGTTCCTCTAGAAAGGGAAAAGAAAAGGTTGGATAACCTGTAAAGATTGAGCAGGGAAGTGCTTAAAAGGAGGATGTAAAAGAGGAAGAAATTTCTGTGATAAAACATCTAAGGGATGATGATGATGAGCTGATTTATTCCTTCTTCAAGTCTGTACCAATGAAGTTTTTGGCTGGTGAAGAAGAGGCGGACGGGTTGTTCGGATCAAAAGAGCATAAACAGTGCTACAAGGCACTACTTTCTAGAGGCATTATGCCTAACAGCACTGTTGACTCGGACTTCTTTGAAAGGAATGGTCTACAGATCCTTTATCCTCTCACCAACCCGCAACTTCACAACTTCTGCTCCTTATCTACTCCAACTTACATTGAATTAACCGCTTATTTCTACTCGAACTTCACAATGATCGATAGAAATGCAATTCATTTTTCGTACAGGGGGCGTAACATCATTCCGAGTCTTGAAGACCTAGCAGACATTCTTCAGATCGAGCTGTTCAACTTTACAAAAATCCCTGTCTCGGATGAAGATGCCTACAAGGAGCCGTCGGGCAACCCTGTTCTTTCAAGAGCCAACAAGCCACATGTTGAGCATCGCCACTTCCCTCCGAGGACCATTATTCTGCATAAGGTGGTTATCAACCGCCTAAGACCAAAAGGTTCCTCAAAAACAGATGTCTCAAGATATGAGGCAAAGCTTATCCGGGCCATTCTAAATGGAAAACCCTTCTCTCTGCCTCACCTAATTTTTCTACACATGAAGAGAGCGATGAAGAAGAATAAGGGCCAGCTGCCTTATGGATCTCTGATAAGTAGAATTTTTGAGTACCTACGGATAGTGGTACCCCTGGAGCTCAGATCTATAGAGCTTCATCAAGGAAGTGTGGGCGAAACAATGCTCACAAAGATGGGTTATAGGTTTGAGAATGGAAGCTGGCGGGATAGAAAGAAGAAAGTAATCCCCATAGATCTTTCTCGGAAGGAGGCTGCTGTTGAAACTCCACAAAACAAATCTTCGTAACCATCCTCAGAATCCACTCGAAAGAGAAGGATCAAGATGATTGCTCACAAGTCAACCAAACCTAGCAATAAAAGAAGAAAGCTTGCTAAGGTGCTGTTTGACGGAATTGAAAAGGAGTACATCTCAGATAGCTTAGCAATAAATGATACGTAACTAGAAGAGCTTATCCAAACGATCGTTAGATCAACTTATGAGGATGAGACTGCCATTCAACCGGAACAGCGGGAAAAGGAAAAAGAGGACACAGAAGCAGGGGGAGATATAGCAAGAGAAGAAATATCATTTGTCCCGCAACGGGGAATAGAGACAGAGGAGCCACTTCCAAGAGAAGGATCGTCTGAGAGGGAGCAAGCTGAAACAGAAACCAATGCTGTTGAAATAGCAAATCTCCCAAACAGATCTGCTTCATTATCTGAGCACCATGCAAGGACTCAGGGGGAGTCAACAAATATAGGCACTCGGATCGATGAGACAAACAATACCTCGGACCTTCTCGGGAAGATAGCACAAAGGCAACAAGAGATGGATAAAAAATGGTCAGACCTTTGGATCTCTCTGCGCTCAGAAGTTGAAGGCTTGAGCTCAAAGGTAGATGCTGAGGTTGCGAAAATTCATAAAGCTGTCCATGATCATTCGGAATCTCAGCTGGGCTTCTTGGACAACGGGATCCTCACTCTGAAGAAGGATCCGGATTTCAAGCTAAATCAGTTATCCAAGTTTGTCCTAGTTCAACTACCTGCGGACCATGCCTCCACTTCGGTTCAAGCCCCTACATCTTCTCATCCAGACCAAACACCAAAACTTTAAATTGTCTTTACACAATTTCATGTTTGGATCTGTACTCCGAATCTTACTCTGCACTCTGTTCTTCGCTTTTCATCTTATGTGATTGAATGATTCACCTTTTAAATGCTCGCATGTTTGATTTGAATATACCGCATAAGATGATCTGAATAGGCATTGAATTCAGGGGGAGCAACGCTTTGTCACGATCTGACTATGCCGCTCACTCCCTTTTGCTGATGATAAAAAGGGGGAGAATGGTATAATTGTGATGTTGTGATGTGATATGTGCGAAATATGATTCGAAAATTGTATGACTAAATCGTGTGAAATCAATCTATGATATGCGTACGTATTCTGGCAAGAATCCTTCAAATACAGGATTTCGGGTTAAGCATTATCTGTGGAAACATCATCCGAGAAGGAACATCTTCTTCTAAGCTGAGCAGGTAAACAAGTTTCTTTCTCTTAAGAATACATAAGTTTGAAAGCTTTGGCTAATCAAGACAAGCTCCGAACATATGACAGAATGTAATGCTCTGAGGAGTTACAATTATCATATTTGAAACCATTTCACATCTCAATAAGTACATGCACTTAGAATACAAACTTTTCGATTGAGATAGCACAAGTTCCGAGATTGCTCATCATAGCATATAAATGCATTCCTTCTCAGAACTTAATCTTGCTAAAAGTACAAGGAATGAAACTCCAAAATTATTACTTAGCAAGATTATCACTAGAGTAACTTTGCTGAAGTTGCTCATCCTTTTCTAATCTCAATTTTTTCATTACTATAGTGGATCGTTTTGTTATCATCAAAAAGGGGGAGATTGTTGAGAAAAATCCCTAGACAGTTTTGAAGTTGACAAAACAATCCTAGTACTCTTATGTTTTGAGATAATGCCGTGATTTACTTGTTTTACTGATTATCCTTTGGTGCGGGGATGCACGGGATTGAATCTGGCAAAAGGATTTGACTCAAAAATTGTTTCCGAGAGTCTCAAACGCTAGTTCGAGCTCGGACGTTGAGCAGCGATAGCTCGGACGTTGGAATGATGCTCAAGCTCTAAGAGGAGTATTTCACGAGCAAGAATCAGAACTTCAAGAGGAATACAAATTGAGCTAAATTGATGCATATCAACGGACGCCATCGAGCTGGATTATTCTTGAAGATTCTCGGTGATAGAGATCAATCAAGTATGTGGAACTAAGAAGACAAACAAGGACTTTCCAAATGGAAGAAACCATCTATGGAAACCCGGGATCATAATTGTATGAGCGATTTGATCCAAGGAGGGAAGACTTTCCTTTGGCGATCCCCAACGGCTAAGAGATCTTCTTTTGGCAAACATCTCATCCAAAAGGGTAGATTTGGAGAGATCTCTTCCGGATGCCTTGCAATAGCTAGATTGGAGGCGGACGAGTATAAAAGACATCTCGAATAGGAATGGAAAAGAGATCGGCGTTAAGAGGGAAAAGTGTTTATAATTCTTAGATAGAGTGAACTCCATTTTCAATACACTTCTCGATCCATCCATTGTAAGTGTGAGGAGGTGTGCACACGAGTGTTGAGCGTTAGATGTGAATTCTCGCGTGTCAAAGAGATCACCGATTTGTAACATCTGAGCAGCTTTCTAGTGGAATCCAGCCGATTGGCTGTCAACCGAAGAAGTGGACATAGGCCTAACCAAAGCCGAACTACTATAATCCCTCTATGCAGTTTTTCTTATCTCTTACTCTGATCATTCTAAATATTTTGTGATAGCTAAACCGCACACAAACAGCACGTATCGATCCTATTATAAATCCTACATCAATTGAATTGCTTGATCATCCGAGATCTTTGTTTTACGCCGTATGATCTAAATTCCGCAATAAAATCTTAAAATCACACTTTATCACCAATTCACCCCCCTCTAAGTGAAATCACTAGCCATCAACGGTCGCTATCATCGGTCCACCGGCCATTTGTGCCGTCGTCCATCGCCGCACCACCGTGACACAAACCCACGGCCTCTTGGACCCAAGATTTGTGACCTCCGCCCCTTACCGTCGCCTCACCGGGTTTTGCCGTGAGCCGAAGCCACCACTCCAGTCCCCGACCGTCCCGAGCCCAAGAGCTGTAAGCTTCATCTGCGTGCTCTAGCCCTTCGACCCCGTTGCTCGAGCCTAACCCCAATCCCGCCGAGAACCACCTAGCCACCTCCAGTAGAACCCATGGTCATCTGAGCTTCATTGGCCATCGTCCTCAATCCTCCGAGCCGCCGCCCCGTGAGCCCGAGCCCTATGTTCTGTTGCCGACGCCCAAAAATCCGAGACACATTGTTCTTGACCCCTAACGCCAACCCACAATAGCCCCGTCGTCCTTGATGCCGAGCCAAAGCCGGACTCGCAGATCCGAACCATACCATACTCGAACCTATGACGCCTAGCGGACTTGAAACCCAAGCCGACCTATGCCGACCACGAAGACCCGCCGGCCGGACCCGAAGTCCTTATCCGACCCGAACCAAACTCGTTGATTCGACTCAACCCATTGAGCCCGACGTTCGCACCCGTCCGTTGTTGTGGTCGTCATCGATATGCTCGAGTCATCACCAAACGTCGTTAGATTTGTGAGTTAGCCCCTAACTCTCGGTTTAAGTAGCTTAATTACGATCGGTTTAGATAGAAACGTTGCTTAAGCTAAATGATCGTAATTAGTTTAGTTAGTCGATTAGCTAGGTTGTCTGTGACTAACCGATGATTAGAATTGATTGATTGTATTTGATTTATCACGAGCGAGCAATAAGTTAGAGACGAGCGCACGATTGACTATCAATTGGAATTGAATTTGTGACCGAAATCGACCGGTTGTGATCGATTAATTGATTCTTGAACTATTGGATTTGAATGTCGAAATTGATTGTTCATTGCTATGGGGGCTCGATTAGAGATTAATCGCCCCAACTTGCTTGATTTGTCGGTCAATAGAATTGTGCATTCATGTGGCCACGTATGAGATCAAATTGCATGTTTTAGCGTGAAAATGGCCTTGGACCAAATATTTGAGCATGCGTGTAGAAGCATTCGACTAAATTCAAAGAAATGAAATGGCTGGATGTCAAAATGCTTGAGTAGTCACATAATTGGATAATTTCGCCAATCATTATCTTTTGGTTGGTCGGTCCCGGCAATCATTATCTTCTGATTGCGGGATACACATCAATCATTGTCTTCCGGCTGTTCGTTTGCCGGTTGCGGCTTGTGAAAGGCCGAAGCCTTCTTAAGGATTCTTATTAGCTTCGTGCTATGTCGACAATCATTATCTTCCGGTTGGTCCAAATGGGTTACATAGACTATTAGAAGCCATCGCTGAAAGTAAGGGATGATAACCGATCCCGCTAAGAGAGCACCAACCGACTAGTGTACTGGACCTACGGGTCGTTTTTAATAATAAATGGACTACGTGTGGTGTCTTGTACGTGCAAGTGATGAGATGCTTTGCCATTGGATTGGTTGATTGATTGTTATGTCGCATCTACATTGCATTATGTGTGACTTCCGGAGGGTAAGCTTGTATGTGATTGAGATATTTGCCCCGTGATGATGTGATCGTTTGTTAGGATGTCCAAGCGAATCAACGCCTTAGTGGGGCTTAGGCATTGACTTACCGAGATTTATTTCTCACTCGCCTGTCGTTAACCACTTTACAGGTTTTTAACTTTAGAATAGCAGGTTATTGGATCCGAGTGGATGAAGGAGGACAGGGTGGTGTAGCCCCATTTTTGGAGTCGATACGAAGTTAACCCTTACCCGATCCGCATACCTTGTTGTTGGTCATAGAGAGCCGCCCCGAAGTATGGGGTTGTTTACTGTAGTAACTACGTAGGGTTAATGAGTACCTGCTTTTGATATGAATGACTTTTGTTGTTGAGTTGCTAGTTGTGTATCATACTTTTCTATCCCCGCTTGTTGTTTGTTGTCTACGAGATTATCGTTTTCGCATGAGTAATTAAAAGTTTTAAGTTATGGGGCGATGATGTGCCCGGGACGTCATCCTTTGACCTAAGGCATTTAGGTAGGGTAGTCATGTGCCCAAGGATCAGGGCGTGACAATGATCATGAAAACAAATGATTCATTCATTACATTAAATCCCCCGAATGCCAGTGATGGTAAGATTGCATTGTGTATGCATTGCATGGCATTTCACGATAAATCAAGTGAAATACTTGTCGTGAGTCTATTTGACATTATACCGCCAGGAGGTTTATCCAACGGTGCCCTGTGGCACCGGAGGGAAATTCGGGATGCCTTCGATATACTTTAATCGGAGAATGCCTCTACTTACGAGCTTGAGATGCCTGGGAGTGAGATGCTGTGTGAATCTATTCTCGAGGATAGCACACCCGCATGAGGTTCATCCGCGAAGGAGCTAAAGTTGCATTGCATACAAATTCACAAGTTTATGAAAGAAATCTTATACTTGAATCGCTTGACATGCATGTGTTTGGATTCATGAATTGTTGATGTGGTATTTTGATTTCAATACTACTTTCTATTGGGTTAGACGTTTATTCGCGGAGAGATTGAGCTCACCTCTCATGGGATAACTATTTTTCATATTAGCATAGCTAACCAATGATGTTGGTGGCAAGGGGTAACTTACGGATGTTAGTGGTGAAGATGAAGCCATTGAGGGCCGTTAGGTCGGAGTAGTTATCATATTTTGTGATGCTCCAAGAGTCTTTGAACTTTTGTAAAGAATTGGCTAATAATATGATAAAATCAAATATTTGTGCTCTGAGTGTTTTGTTGTTAATGCATGTTAGCTGGTTATGGAAATCATGAAAGGCCATACCCTTTGTATAGGCATGATTGTGCCCGTATGGCCAACTGATTTGATTTAGAGCTTTCGCATGTGCCATTGATATAACAAAAGATTAAAGTAGAGAACGTAAGCCTTAGTCGTAGGCGGTTTGGTATGGGACATTCCGCCGGCCTCATGTGGATTGAGGACGCGACAGTGACAAACCGCCTAGGTCACCACAATTTTAATCTTCGTTAATTCACCACCTGTGGGTATATGAAAAAACTTAGATTAGATAATCCTCAACCATATGCTATACATGTATCTCTCCATACAACAATGCACAATTATCTCCTTTGGAAGTATAATAATGCATTAGAATAGAATACATCCCACTATAATATGAGATCGGAATTTCTCAAACTCAACCGAGTGTGCCACTTTAGTAGTCATAATCTGATTGAATTTTTAAAACTAGGATATAAACTTTATATTTCACAAAATTACATGACATGCTAACTTTCATTGATCCAATTAACAATACATGTTGAATAATATGCACGTAATTTTAGAATTGAAAATAGGAGCAATTATTCACAAAATTACATGATATGCTAACTTACATTGATCCAATTAACAATGCATGTTAAATTATATGCATGTAGTTGATAAAATATACATTGTGCAATCTGTATGTGGTACTTACATGTGAGCTTGCACCCGTATTTCGAAAATCATACAGAAATACATAGAAAAAATACAAAAATACCCCAAACAATATATATTTAGGTTCTATAGATATTTTCCATTCATGAAAGCATCAAACATGTAAAATAAATATACCACATGGTATAACAGAAGCATAGGAGCATGGCGGTACTTGAAACTCCCTAATCGGACCAACCACGCACCACTAAAGTCCTTAGCATGTGAGGCCCACGCGCGAACACGTGCAATGCATGGACAAGTGCAACGCATGTGTTCCAGCCACCAATGGTTTACGTAATTGGTCCAACTGATTTTTCCGGTCCAATCATTACCCCCTCGCTCGACCAATTGAACCGAGTTACCAAAGGGCTTGAGTCAAACGATCAATGGAGTCGGGTTGGGTCTAACCCCAGGTTGGTATGACATCTGCTAACGTCATCCTACACGTGCCTTGTAGGTGCAAGTCAAGTCTCATGCGTGGGTCTCTCTCTGGTGTGTGGCTGCCACGCGCCCGATAGCCAACGGCACGTTCGACTCCCTCCGATGGTGATCTTTACATGGTTTTACTTGTCTCGTCGAGTACTTTCTAAATATGTGATCAAATTTCACTTTTACCGAAAATAAAAATTTAAAAAATAGCTAAAACTTGATTTCGTGACATAAATTATGGTGACTTTGATACCACATGTAAGTTGCAATTATTAACTCAAGCAGTGCCCTAAGATCTCCATAATCAAATACACATATCACAATTATCAAGTAAGAGGAATTTATATACTTTATTTAGAATCCATCGTTCTTGATGAGAAATAGCAATGATCCAATGCTCAAAAGCTTTTCCTCTATAACCCCCTTGATGCACCGACTTCAATGAGAGTACCCTCACATATCGTGTTCTATGGCAACTCTTCATGTGAGGTTATGGGAGCATTCAAGTTTAGAGGAGGGATTTGAGCTCTATTTATAGAGTTTGTAACATACCTCTCATTATGGATAAGGTTTAACTCGGTCCACATTATCCAACCCCATAACAAACTAATTAAGACATTTTACCTTCAAGAAATCTTACTCTTTACTTTATTAGACCAATTAACAATAACTATATTAATTAAGTTAGCCCACAATAAAGAAAACTCTTACAGCTGAGAGAGGAGGAGATTGGCTTGCTAATACTCCACGATTCCATTGGACTACTTAGGAATCGGATTGAATCGGTCGGTCCGATATGGTTTCAAGATCGGGTGGTTTGATTCTCGGTTCCTAGGTGAGATAGGATTGGACCGGGAACCGATAATCCCAATTTATATATGACTTTATTATGTCTTTGCTAGAAATCAAACATGGATATAATAAACTTTATCATATTCTAACTTTAAACTTGACTACCAAATGTAGCCTAACTTCTTATCTCACGATATTTTCTTTATAATAACGAAAAATAGGTAGCAGCTCTTGTTGGTCAAATTTTGGGCATGATATTTTGGAACTACATAAGTTATGTCTACTAAACCAGTTTACAAACTTAATTTACCAAATAATGTGACTATTAAATAAAATATGATTTGATTTTCCCTACATCATTAGCCCTTTATTGGAAAAAAAAACTCGAACACGACTTTTAAATTGCCGAATTATCTGATAAAAAACATATCTCTTGCAATCTTCCAAAGAGAATGGGGAATATCAAGGTTTTGATTTTCATATGTCGTTTGATTCATTGGCTACAATGAGAGTACCCTCACGTATCGTGTTTTATGGCAACTCTTCATGTGAGGTTACGCGAGCATTCTAGTTTAGAGGAGAGATTTTGGCTCTATTTATAGAGTTTGCAACACACCTCTCATTATGGATAAAGTTTAACTCAGTCCACATTATCCAACCCCATAATGAACTAATTAAGACATTTCATCTTCAAGAAATCTTGTCTCTTTACTTTATTAGACCAATTAATAATTACTATATTAAGTAAGTTAACCCACAATAAAGAAAACTCTTACAAGTGAGAGAGGAGGAGATTGGTTTGCTAATACTCCACGATTCCGTTGGATCGCTCAGAAACCGAATCGAATCAATCGGTTCGATATGGTTCCAAGATTAGGTGGTTTGATTCTCGGTTCCTAGGTAAGATAGGATTGGATCGGGAACCGATAATCCCAATTTATGTCCGACTTTAGTATGTCTTGGGCAGAAATCAAACATGGATATCGTAAACTTTATCATATTCTAACTTTTATCTTGACTACTAAATGTCGCCTAACTTCTTATCTCACGATATTTTCTTTATAATAAGGAAAAAATAGGTAGCGGCTACTGTTGGTCAAATTTTGGGCATGATATTTTGGAACTACATAAGTTATGCCTACTAAACCAGTTTACAAAATTAATTTACCACATAATGTGACTATTAAATAAAATATGATTTGATTTTCCCTACATCATTAGCCCTTTATTGGAAAAAAAAAACTCAAACACGACTTTTAAATTGCCGAATTATCTGATAAAAAACATATCTCTTGCAATCTTCCAAAAAGAATGGGGAATATCAAGGTTTTGATTTTCATAAGTCGTTTGATACATTTATTATCTTATAATTTGATCAAATCTTCCCTTATGAACTGATTTTTAGTATTTTAGAATCTAGAAAGTTTTCTTAGATATTTAAGTAATTAAATTCTAGACAGTATTTTGAACGATTTTATTTACTTTATTGAACAGTTTTTTTTTTAACTATTTTTATGAGGATCTTTAGGATTTTTGGGCTATATATGCTTTTGTCAGTTTTCTTTGTAATGAGTTTATCCTTTGAATTAAAACAAAATTAAAGGCATGCTTGTTTCATGAAAAACTAAAGATTTGAAAAAAATCTTTTTTAGACAAATGATTATTTATATCGCTTACAAAAATAATTGAACGAAAAATATTTTCGTCATCCATGAACGAATGAAGTTCGGGAGGTCTATAAAACAGCGATTTGAATGCATACCACCGACCCGATTGGGAGGTCCACTATACGTAGTGTGGTCCAAGGTGCATAGCTTTCTTTGTCTAGCGCACCTCTCTCCAAATTTGGGAGGACATTTGGAGTGTCATAACTTATTTTGGGGCTTACTTGAGTGTCATAAATTTTTTTTTACTCACTTAAATAGTACAACTTTTAAAAATCGATCACTTGATTGCCATCAACGATTTGCCTAGCCGAAAATCCGATGTGGATGTCGAAAAATTTGACATGGCATCGCTCGAACATTTTTTAAAATTTTTTAATGTTTTCTAGAATTTTTTGATATTATTTTTTAATTTTGAATTTTTTTCCTTTTGTCCTTTTCTTTGTATTTTTTTTCCATTGGCAGGCGACGGTCACCTTCGCTACGAACTCGAACACGACTTTAAAATTGCCGAATTACTCGATAAAAAAAATATCTCTTGCAATCTTCCAAAAGCAATGGGGAATATCAAGATTTTGATTTTCATATGTCGTTTGATGCATTTTTTAATATTATTTTTTAATTTTGATTTTTTTTTCTTTTGTTCTTTTCTTTGTATTTTTTTTTTCCATCGGCGGGCGAGAGTCACCTTCGCTACGAAAACTTCGCCCGGCCAACTAACCGGCCATGAGTAAGGCGTGAAGTCCCTTGTTAGACCCGGGCAAGAGCCCGCCGACCTCGGGCAAGGTGGCCCTCGCTTGCCGTCGAGGTCGTCTCCCTCTCTCGAACCTTATTCCACCCACATACTACGAGAACTGTCCTATCGAAGTGAGGCCATTCCAGTCATTCGAAGATGGAAACCCACGGCCATCGACAGATTTACGCCTCTGACCGGATGGGTCCAGGTCCGAACAATCTTATGGGCGAAAAGTCTTCTTCAACCTCTTGCCCTCTCTTGCTCGCTACTTAGATCTTTGCACAATTCGGTGAGCTTAGGACGGAGGAGCCACCGGTGGCGCGAATGTTTTAGCTATCTCCATCGTCTTGCGATTCATGTTCACGTGCCCGTGTTGGCCCGATGGCTAGTGACGATCACCTCGCCCAAGGCCGGCGAGGCCGCAGAGGGCCTCGTCCAGATCCGCCGAGGGACTTCGCGCCCTCGCCTACGGTCGACGAGGCCACGTCCGCCTTCGCCTAGGGCCGACACGTTCCCATCGACCGAGGGGCGAGGCTCGCCTCGCCCTTGAACGAGAGTTTCGTGGCCAGAGAAGGTCGCCGGTGACCCTCACCGGCCAAGGGGGGAAAAAAAAAAAAAGAAACATAGTAAAACAAAAATGGAATTTCCGGACAAATAAAATAACAATAAAAAAATCCACATGTAATTGAAAATAAGTAAAGTAATACTAAAAATTTCACGTTGGTGTACTCAAGTAATCAATTTTACTTCGATGTGGTATTCAATTGAGCAAAAAAAGATTTACTCCAGCCGTCCTTCTCCCCCTAATTTGAATATCCAGCAATTGAGCCAAATACAGATGACCAAACGACAACGGTACTTTGATTATATATAGTTCAGTAACGCTCTTATGCTCAAGTGGCTATTATACAATCTCTTTCTTTCTTTCTTTTTTGGTTCCCAATCGCTACACTAAACATGATCTAACTAGGAAATCGACTAATACTTCCTGGACTCGCTCCCGATCTTAGGCAGATCCTAGCGTTAACGAACAATAATCAAACTAGAGGGCAACTCGGGCAGGCTCTCAAGTTTGTCGCAACTGGAGATGTCGAGCTTCTGGAGACGAGAAAGGAGGGACAGACATGCAGGTAGGGCGCAAATCTGAGTGTCGGACAGGTTCAGGACTGCCAAGGATGACAATCCACGAATCTCATCAGGGACCATCCCTTCTAAACGCCAGCACAAGGAGAAATCTATCTCTTCCAGCTTCTCCAGATTCAGTACAGCTCTGGGGAACTCCTGTATGAAAGTACGCCTCATCCGAAGCACTTTCATATCTTCCAAATCCTTGACTGACGTTGGTAACTTATTAATTGCAGTGTTCGATAAGTCCAGGACTTGCAGTGACGAGAGCTTCCCTATTCCATCTGGAAGGTCGATTAGCCTCTTGCAGTTCTTCAGAGACAGTGTTTTCAGTTGTTCCAGCGATCCAATGGACTCCCAGAGGGTAGCGATATTACTGCCGTCTAGAGTGAGCTTTGTGAGAGACTTCAAGCACGTGATCGAATCGGATATTTCAGTCAGGTTTTTACAGTCACGAGCACTGAGAATTTGGAGCTCCCCCATGGAATCTTGTTGGAAATCAATTCGAGTGATGGCGGTTCCATCGATCACCAGCTCTTTCAAGCATTTCATGGGACCTAAATCTGGCAACTTGTAGAGGCGACTGCACTGCTTCATATGCAAAGATACCAACTTCTCCAGATTACCAAATGATGGATGGATAGATGACAAATTAGAGCAATCTTCCAGAATTAGTCTTTCCAGCTCCATTGAAGCAGGAAATTCTGGAGTGGCAGTCAATTGGACACAACCAGTTAGTTTCAAAACTTTCAGTTTCCTAGCCTGCAAGACAAAATAGGACATGATAGTAAATATTTAGTCCCTGAGAAATACAATTCATCGAAAGAACAAATGTCTGAAGCTAGTAAATTCATTCCATACCTTCTCAAGCAGCTTCCAACCGCTCCAGCCTTTGTTGACCCGCCTCCACGACAAATCAAGAACCACCAAATTTTGCAAACCCAGATTTAGCGTTTGAAAGTCAATATTCTTAGGGCACCCTGGCCAATCAAGCCACATTAAGCTGGAAAGACGATCCCCAAAGTTTCCCTGAATATCAATCCGATCAAGATTGAGGAAGCTCAAGTTCTCTAAACCATCAAATTGATCACAATCAAAACTGGTATGCCCTTTGGATCCATCACCAAACTCGAGCCCGAAGGGTTCAACTTCCCCAGTACCCTATCAGCCAAGCAAAACGAAATTAACTTAAAAAGATTGAGCTGTCTTTTAGCATCACACATGATGAATTAATGAACGAAAGGAACCAATAACAGTATCAGCCAGCATCTATAGAAGAAAAGATGTGGCGCAGTGATTGCAGAAGTTACCTTCCTTCTTTTTAGCACACGCGGTGCTTCTTCGTGGTCCCACAGCCTACCGCGCTTGAAAGGTTTATCTCGGTTTTGATTCCTGAAAAGTTCCCGGCCAAAATTCTTCAGGATTTCATGCATGCCTAGTTCATTATCCTCTCCGATTTCTACCAAAGAAGCAGCATTAAGAGCTAGAATCGATTTAGAAGGAAAGCAGTTACAGTCATCCCACATGTAATAGGGGATTCTATTGTCCTCTCCGATGAAGAAGCATGCTATATCAAGGAATATCTGTCGCTCTTCATCATTTAGGTTGCTATAGCTCTTCGCCAAGGCTGCTATGACTTTGTCATCAGGAGCAATTTCCAATGCATCCAATGTTTCCCTCCAAGCTTCCTCCGAGTCTACAAGGTAAAGAGATGAACCTACCACCTCGAGCGCTAAGGGAAGCCTGCCGGTAGCAGCAACAATATTTCTCGACAGATTCTTGAATTTCTGAGGGGGAGAATCCACTCCAAAAGCATGCCTACAGAATAATGTCAGGGCTTCATCTTTTTCCATCACTTCAAGGACAAAAGTTTCCGCACCATCAATGTTCTCAAGGACATCCTTTCTTTGGGATGTCACAATGACCCTGCTCCCCGGACCAAGCCAATCAAGCTTTCCAACTAATTTGCTGAGCTGTTCATGATCTTTCACATCGTCAAGGAGGAGGAGGATCTTCATTCTTTTAAACCTGTCCTGAATAAAGATCAGAGCTTCGTCAGAACAATTGAACTTGGGGGCATTTCCATCACCAAGGTCGGAAATTAGTTTCTTCTGCACAGACAGGATGTTGCCACGTTCGATTTCGGCTTGGATCTTCCCAAAAGAGCTACAACCATCACACAGATGACGAAGTTGATTATAAACATATTTCGCCAGGACAGTCTTACCCACCCCGGCGATGCCAGATATTCCCAACACCTTTTCACATGTGTCCCCTATTTTAACTGCTTGCCCATTGCAGTATTCAACGTCCATCATGTTCATTATGCATTTCACACGAGCATCGACTCCAACTAACTGTTTTAGGTCCTCCTTGTTCAGCTTCTGCTTAACTTCATGGACTATTTCCTCCATGAGATTGACATGGTCCCTGCCAAATGTAAATGGAATAAAAAGGACAGGGAAGAGAAGGAATCAAAGCGTTATATAATTGGAAAGGATTCAAATCTAGGTAATCTCAACGCAAAGTAGGAAAGATACATGAGAAAAGTAATTTCAGACCAGAGCGTGTCATGGAAAATTACCCTTCATTGTTTTCATGGAGATGGTATGCTTTCGTTTTTCCGATTCGACAGAGAGCAGACTTCCAGGAGCGAATGACTATGGCATCGACGCCGGAATCATTGTGTCCACAGAAGGACCTTGCGAAAGGGCCCTTGCAGCGGCGTGCATCCGACGGGTCGACATAGTAGAAGATAGGGATAATGGTGTGACTCTCACTATCCTTCCGTTTCAACATCTGCTCCAATTCCATGAGGCAGCTCTTGCTGGACGCGTAGTCCTCAGAGACGACGACTATGGATATGATGGACTGGTTGATCGCGGCAATCAGCTCATCGTTGATATCATTGCCTTTCGGCAGGTCTTTCTCGTCTAAAAAGACGTCAATGCCAGCTTTAGTCAACATCATGTGCAGGAATTTCGCAAAGTGTCTGCGTGTGTCCGGTCCTCTGAAACTCAGGAAAACTTCGGGAGGTGGTCGTCTAGACATAGATGAGGAATGACTGGTGACGTGACTATTGTCCATTTTTAGTCCACTATCAGGAAATATCTGCCGTTCATTCTTATCTAGGTTGGTATGGCTCTTCTCCGAGGCTGCTTGGACTCTCTTATGAGGAGCTGCTTCCAATGCAGTCAATGTTTCCCTCCACGCTTTCTTTGATTTTACAAGAAACAGAGATGAACCTATCGCCTCGAGCGCTGAAGGAAGCCCGGCAGTAGCAGCAACGATATCTGAGGACAGTTTCTCGAATTCCTCAAGGGGAGAATCCGTTCCAAAAGCATGCCTACAGAACAATTTCAGAGCTTCATCCTGTTTCATCGGTTCAAGGACAAAACTTCCCGCACTATCGATGTTTCTAAGGACGTCTTGCGTTTGGGATGTTAGAATGACCCTGCTCCCGGGCCCAAGCCAATCCAGCTCTCCTACTAATTCACTGAGCTGTTCATGGTCATATACATCGTCAAGGAGAACAAGGACCTTCCTGGTGCAAAAGTTCTTCCGAATATGCAACAGAGCTTCCTCAGAAGAATCAAACTGTTTGGCATTTCCTTCATCAAGGTCGGAAATTAGCTTGTTCTGTACAGACACGATGCCGTGATGTTTAATTTTGGCTTGGATCTCCCCAAGAAAGCTGCAGGCATCGAACAGATGATAAAGTTGATTATAAACACATTTGGCCAGAACTGTCTTACCCACCCCGGGGATGCCATTTATTCCTAACACTTTTTCACGTGTGTCCCCAATTTGAACCGCCAGCCCATTGCGAACGGCAACGTTCAGCTTTGCCATTATGCCTTGCACATGAGAGTCAACTCTGACTAATTGTTTCGTCACAATTAGGTCCTGCTTCTTCAGCTTCTGCTGAACTTGGTCAACAATTCGCTTTGCGATTTCGCCAGGAGACCTGCCAAATGTATATGCAATAAGAAGGACATGGAAGAGGAGGATTGAAAGCGGAAGAATGCCCATTTGTGCATGATGCTGCCGCTGGTCATTGTTATAGTAACGAATGTGTCATTGGATGTCTTAAACCTAGTTAATTTTAACGCAAAAGCAGGCAAGATACATGAGAAAAGTAATCTCAGGCCAGAGCGGGTCACGAAAATTACACTTCACTTTTTTCGTGGAGATGGTGTCCCTCCAACTCGCCGATCCGACGGAGGGCAGACTTCCAGGAATCAATGACACTGTCGCTGACGCCGCGCTCCTTGTGCTCCACAAAGGAGCTCGCGAAAGGGCCGTTGCAGTCGCGTACATCTGACGGGTCGACATAGTAGAAGATGGGGATGATGATGCGATTCCTATTGTCCATGCCCTTCACCATTTGCCCTAATTCAGTGAGACAGTTCCTGCTGGACGCGTACTCCTCGGAGATGATGGGTATTGATATCTTGCACTCCTCTATCACCTGGATCGGCTGTTGGTAGTTTTCTTTGCCTCTCTCCAGCTCTTCCTCATCCCTAAAGACGCGAATCCCAGTATCACTCAACATGGTGTACAGAAAATCCGCGAAGCCCCTCCGCATCTCCGGCCCTCTGAAACTCAGGAACACTTCGTGGGGTGGCTGTCTGGACATTGATGAGGAACGATCGGTAACGTCACTAAAGTCCATAGCTTGTTTGTGCACCGGAACTTTGATAAAACGGACGAAGGAGATCCCCAGTGGTTGGGCGGACAGAGTAGCGTTTGGTTTTTGGTGAGCAAATCGACTTTTGACTGGTCGGTGGATAGTGGACTTGATGATCTTCTCTTTCGGTCGGTTCTGCTCTGTCCCAGGATTAGTTGTTGGAACATCTTTTAGCAGGAGGGATAACACAATACTAACAAATAAACCCATCAAAAGAGTCCTTGGGCCATCCAAGATCAAATTGTAGAGTGCAGATGGCTATTGTCCCAGGAAGCCAATCAAGGCACTGATTGGATGGCCTAAGCTCATCGTCTTAAGATTCTATCTTCGAATTGGGTTTCCGCAACCCCCCCCCTCTCTCTCTCTCCCCCCGCCGCGGGCCCGGAGCCCCTTTGGAATATTTTGTGTTCAAAAATTTATTTGTCTTTATCTCGCAATTTGCGTTTTTATGAATGAATGAAAGTCTCTTTTTCGACCAAAAAAAAAACAAAAACCATCAAAAGAGTGGATCGAATCGAGCATGTATCGAGTCATAAATTCCGATCCAAATAGACACATTTAACCCGTTTTATGACCTATCTATTGCAATGCGAATCTAGACGTGGCAAAATAGGCCTAAAACAATATTTAATAGTATGGTGGGTTGTATTTAGATTTAAAAACAAGCTTAAATGGGTCTTAAATTGGTCACTTAACGACTTAATGGTTCTTAAATGGATTTTAAATACGCCATACATGGGTTACCTAACTATCTTGAATGAGTGATAAACAAGTTTTTTTATTCTCATCGTCGAGTCAAGCTCTAACGTTTATCTTTATCCCAGCCACTCTGCCGTCGAGTCAAACTCCACTATAGCGTCGAAGCGTATTCGGGCTTTTTCGTCGAGTCAAACTCTGTATGCGTTGGTCCGTTTGTAAGAATTGTACCCTCTCAACCTTTTCGTCGAGTCAAACTCTGTATGTGTTGGTCCGTTTGTAAGAATTGTACACTCTCAACCTTTCCGTCGAGTCAAACTCCGATTTCGGTTTACGTTTGTATAATTTTCTTGAAGTTTCTACGTGTTTATTTCTTGATTTTTTGATCACTCTTGTCTAGAAATCACCACAAGACTCTTTTTCTATATTTAAAAGTCAAAGAACTAATTTCGGTAAAAGATATTTCGTCATAGAGAAATTTCGCGAAATAGATTCATATGGAAAAAATTTCACGATGATTATTGTGTTGGTTACGGAAATCGTGTTGCAATCAAGATCGCCACGGCTAATCATTCGATAAACCCGATCCGTCGAAGTTGGTGATTGTTGCGGTCAAGATGGTCGTGGGCTTTCCATTGATTTCGTGGATGTGTTTCCGAGAGATTTGCTTTATGATCATAGCAACCGGCATTTTGAAAATTGAACGCCGTAAAAATGAGTAAACACGAGTCAGAACTCGTAAATACACATGAAGCTATAGAGAAAAAAAACTCTCAATTTTGTCTTAATTCAAAGGATTAGCTCATTACAAAAGAGAATAATACGAATACGAATATAAATAGTCTAAATTTCCTAATGATTCACTAATAAAAGATAATCGGAAAGCTATTAAAAGAAGTAAAAATAAAAAAATCTCTCAAAATGTTTTTTGGGATCTAATTACCCAGATCACAAAAAACATTTAACGTAACCGGGCAACTCGGGTGGACTCTCAAGATTGTCGCATCCGGAGATGTGGAGTTCCTGAGGCGAGAAAGGCGGGAAATACTTGGAGGTAGGCCGGAAATCCGAGTGTGGGACGGTTTCGTGGATTGCCAAAGATGACAATCTCGACATGTCGAAGTGGATCTCCCCCTCTAATCTCTCGGCATAACGAGAAATCTATCTCTTCCGGGTTCTCTAGATTCGGTATAGTTCCGTGAAACTCCCGTATGGAAGTACGCCTCATCCTAAGCACTTTCATAGCGTTCAAATCCTCGGGCGACGTCGGTAACTTCGAATCGCAGGTTTCGGATAAATCCAGGAATTGCAATAACGTGAGTTTCCCTATTCCATCCGGAAGATTGGATAGTCTCCCGCAGTTCTTCACGCACGGTGTTTTCAGATTCTTCGGTGATCCGATGGACTGCGGGAGGGTATGGATTTCAGAGCCGTCTAGAGAAAGATATGTGAGAGACTCTAAGTACCCGATCGAATCGGTTATTTCGATCAGTGTTTACAATCACGGCACCGAGAGATTTGAGCTTCCTCATGGAACCTTCTTGGAAATCAATCCGAGTGATGGAAGTTCCATCAATCACCAGCTCTTTCAAGCCTGTCATGGGATCCAAATCCGGCAATTCACCGAGGCCACCGCATCCCTTCAAGTTCAAAGATACCAACTTCGTCGGATTACCAAATGATGGATGGATAAATGACAAATTAGAGCAACCTTCCAGAATAAGTCTTTCCAGCTCCATTGAAGCAGGAAATTCTGGAGTGGCAATCAATTGGACACAACCAAGTAAGTTTCAAAACTTTCAGTTTCCTTGCCCGCAAGATAAAATAGGATATTATAGTTCCTAAGAAATGCACCTCGTCACAAGGAAAAAATGTGTGAAGATGGTGAATTCATATCATACCACCGCAAGCAGCTCCCAGCCACTCCAGTATTTGTCAACCTGACTCTCCGACAAATCAAGGATCACCAGGTTTTGCCAAGTCTGAATTAAATGGTCATCAAAAATCTTAGGGCACCGTTGCCAATCAAGCCACCTTAAGCTGAAAAGGCGATTCCCAAAGTTTCCCCGAATGTCAGCTTGATCCAGCTTGAGAAACCTCGAGTTCTGCAAACCATCATTTTGATCACATTCGAAACTGATATTCCCTTTGGACCGGCCCGCAAACTTCAGCCTCAAGGCTTCAACGTACAGAGTACCCTGCCAATCAAGCAAAACAAAATTAACTTCTAAAATTGGAGCTGTCTTTTGGCATCACACTTCCCGAATGATAGAACGAAATGGATCAATAACAGTATCAGTGGGCATCTAAAGAAGAAAAGATGTGGCGCAATGCTCACAGAAGTTACCTTCCCTCCTCTTAGTACATCCAGCGCTTCTTCGCAGTCGCATAGCCTCCGGCGCTTGCAAGGTTCTCTCTTGTATTCACTCTCAACAATTTCCCGGCCAAACTTCTTCAGTATCCCACGCATGCATATTTCTTTATTTTCCCCAATTTCTACCAAAGACCTGGCATGAAGAGAGGGAATCGATAGAGCAGGCATATAATTACGGTCATCCCACATGTAATAGGGGATTCTCTTGTCCTTTCCATTGAAAAAGCATGCTATATCAAGAAATATCTCCTGTTCATTCCTTTTTAAGGTTTCGTAGCTCTTGGAGAAGGCTTTCCAGACACTCTCATGAGGAGCTACTTCCAATGTAGCCAGTGTTTGATTCCACGCTCTTTTGTTGTTTCTTTTTAATAAAGATTTACCTACGCCCTCGAGCGCTAAAGGAAGCCCATGAGTAGCAGCAGCAATACGTATTGACTCCTCCTTGAATTTCTCAGGGGGAGAATCCTCTTCAAAAGCATGCCTACAGAATAATTAAAGAGCTTTATCTTGTTCCATCGTTCTGAGGACAAAACTTTCCGCACCATCGATTCTTATAAGAACGTCAGCCCTTTGGGATGTCACAATGATCGTGCTACCGAGGCCAAACCAATCAAGGTCTCCGACTAATGCGCTGAGCTGTTCATGATCCTTAATGTCATCAAGGAGAATGACCTTCTTGGCGTGAAACCAGCTCTGCATATAGTTCAGAGCATCATCAGAATATTTAAATTCTGGGGCATTTCTGTTATGGAGGTCCGAGATTAGTTGGTTTTGCACAGACACGATTCCCTTATCTTCAATTTCTTGTTGGATCTTTTCAAGAAAGCTACAGGCATCATACAGACGATGAAGTTTATTATAAACACATTTTGCCAGGACCGTCTTGCCAACCCCGGGGATGCCATATATTAACACCATTTCACTTGTGTCTCCAATTTTAACTGCTCGCCCATTGCCGCAGTCAAACTTCAGCTTTGCCATTATTTCCTGCACATGAGAATCGACTCCGACTAACGGTGCCATCACAATTAGGTCCTTCGTCTTCAGAATCTGCTGAACTTCACGGATAATTTGCTTTGTGGCTTCAGCATGATACCTGCCCAAATGGATGTGGAATAATAAGGACATGGAAAGGAAGATCGAAAGCAGAAGAAAACTTATTTGCGCATGATGCAGCTGCCATCACGGTTATTATAATGAAGATATATGTGATAACATTTAAATCTAGTCAATCTTAACACAAAAGTAGGCGAGATAAATGAGAAAAGTAATCTAAGGCCAGAGTGTTTCGTGGAAATTACATTTCACTTTTTTCGTGGAGATGGTGTCCACTCAACTCTGCGATCCGCTGGAGAGCAGACTTCCAGGAATTGATCTGACTGTCATTAGTGCCACGGTTCTTGTGCTTAAGGAAAGCACTCTCGAAGGAACCCTTGCAGTAGCGTACATCCGACGGGTCAACGTAGTAGAAGATGGGGATGATGATGTGATTCTTCTTGTCCAAGCACTCCACCATTTGCTCCGATTCCACGAGGCAGCTCTTGCTGGACGCATACTCCTTGGAGATTACCGGTATTGAGATCTTGGACTGCTTTATCTGTTGGATCAGCTGGGGTGTAATTTCTTTGCCTCCCTCCAGACCTTCCTCGTCTCTAAAGACGCCAATCCCAGCATTGGTCAACATGTTGTAGAGGAAATCCGAAAAGTGGCGCCGTGTGTCCGGCCCTCTGAAACTCAGGAACACTTTTGGCTGGCTAGACATGGATGAGGGATGATTGTTATCGTGACCAGTGTCAATCGTTTGCGTAGCAGATCTTAAGAAACCCTACTAAGGAGCTCGGTCTCTGCAGTGGAGCTCGGTTAAAGAACAGACTTGGTTTGGTTTCTGGTGAGCAAATCGACTGTTGACTGGTCGGTGGCAGTGGCGCTTGATGATCTTCTCTATTGGTTGGTTCTGTCCTGTCGACTGTTGACTGGTCGGTGGCAGTGGCGCTTGATGATCATCTCTATTGGTTGGTTCTGTCCTGTATCCATATTAGCTTTTGAACATGTTTTTTGTTTTTTTGCGCTCTTCTTATTTCAGTTGGTTTTTGTTTTGGGGGGGAGGAAGGAGGGGTTATGTTTTGGTTTTGTCTTCTAATTGACGAAACTATTTATTAGAGAAAGAACAATAAATCCAAAAAATGTATTCATTGTTTTAATCCTGAGAAAAAGGAAGGTCAACGCTATTGAAGATACGATTATTGAGAAAAATGTATCGATTGTTTTATTACAATAACAAAGTTGTTGCGGTGAAGGTCATCTTGGGAAATGCACTTGCACATGGCTCAATAAATTTATTGAATTTCAATTAAGCTTCATTTATTTCGCTGTAAAATTATTAATTTGAGAAATAATTATTTATATCGATTTTCACAATTAATTATTATAATGTTTATTTATCATATACGATAATTTAAACTAAAGCATTTTTGCGGACTATAAAAGTATTTTTCCTTCTTTAGTTTTTTGTAAACGATACAAGATATCATTTTTAAGGAAATAATTTTCAAATCATTTATTGGCTCGTGAAATTAGATATTATTATTTTAATTCAAAAAGTACACTCAAATATATATGATTTTCTTGGGGTTGGTTTTGTTAATTTCCCGAGCCTAGAACAATGACTCTTGAACATTGGGCATAGTATAATTCATTGGAGAGGGCTGTAATCCTTAGTTAGTGGACGGACTTGGCCCATACTTAGTCTCGCGAGAGCATGTAAGTATCTCCCCCACGAGAGAATCCACGTAAATACAGTTCTTGACGAGCATCCGTAATGTCGGAGGCTCAAGAATGGACCGGACTACACGTCAAATAAGAGAAGTATCGCTTGGGCATACGCGCCATGTCGGTCTTTTTTTAGGGCTTAAGTACACCTCAAGTGCCATAAGTTGTGTACGACGCTCACTTTAGTGCCAAAACTTTCAAATCGATCACTTTAGTGCTAAGTTTTTGTAACTTCGATCACTTCAGTGCCAAAACTTTCAAAACGATCACTTTAGTGCTAAGTTTTTGTAACTTCGATCACTTAAATGCCAACTTCTTTTAAAAACGATCACTTTAGTGTTAAATTCATCGAGCCACGTCATCTCAAATATTAATAAAAAATAACACGTGTCGAATTTTCGGCAAGTCACGTCGCCTTTGGCACTAAAGTGATCGTTTTTAAAAGAAGTTGGCACTTAAGTGATCGAAGTTACAAAAACTTAGCACTAAAGTGATCGATTTGAAAGTTTTGGCACTAAAGTGAGCGTCATACACAACTTATGACACTTGTGGTGTACTTAAGCCCTTTTTTTAGAGTTTATGGGTGGACGAGAACGTGTGATATCATTCATTAGTAAGACCCACCCTTAAAATTGTCACCACTTTATGTGGTTACTTCATATATTTATTTTGGGGATTTGGCCCACGTGGATTTAACCAGGATTTCACATTGCATTTTTAATTTTAAAAAACTGAGTTCTTGCACCATAAGTTCACAATAACTTATCAACCTAATGCAATTTGTAAAACTTACTGAGGGCGAGGATGCAAAATGTAATATTTTAAAATTCTAGCGCATAAAACTTTGAAGTCTTGGAGTTTTTTTCCAAATGAATTTTTTTAAAAAAAATATTTACAAAATTATTTTTTAAAAAAATTTACAAATTTGGGCCTCGCTCGGCGGTTGGGGTGCCGAGCGAGGCCCATTCCCTCTCGGCAACCCCGCTGCCTAGAGGGCCGAGTTTGTTTTTCTTTCATATTTTTTTAATTATTGATATTTATAATATTTATTTTATTTATAATTTTTTCTTGTGAAGCTTATATTTATAACATAATTAGCAATAATTAATGTAAAAATTTATTAAGATATATATTTAATAAATAATATTGTAATTATGTAATTAATTAAAAATATTCAAAAAATAAAATTGGTAAGATATATGAAAAAATGAGATTGTCATAATATATAGCAATCGTTAACCGCAATTACATCTACTAATGATGTTGTCTTCCTATATGACCTCTTGTTCCGTAAACATGTCGTCTCCGTTGTTCGATAGGTCTAGTATTGTATCGAGGAAGAGAATGAGAATTTGGATGAGTAGGACATGTATATGACGAAGGTATATCTTGTTGTTGACACTTAAAATAATCCAAGAAAGACTCGTGACAAGCACGTGAGGGAGCAATAATCGGCTACGGGAAGGAATATCGAAGCAAGGTACGAGCCAATCAAAAAGGTGCCACGTGTCGGGGTAAATTCTGGCGCCACTTCCTTCCAAAGCAAGAAAAGTGCACGAAAGGGGGCCACGATCGAAGCGGTTGGCGGTAATCCCCACGAGGTAAAAAGAAAAGGCGCGAAGAACGGGAAACCGTCATCCACGTGGCTTATGGAAAAGAGCAAAGCATGAGGCCAAAGGAAGAAACCGCTCACCCGTTACCAAAGAGCTCGCCTATAAATACCTCGCAGTAGCAAGATACACACATACAACAAACCCAAAACACTTACATTTTCAACTAGCTCTTAACCTTTAGCCTAGCCTAGCTGTAGTTTTCAAATTCCCATCGTCGATTCAATTCCGGTGAGTATCATATCCAGAGTTAGGTGTCGTCGATTAGATTCGGACGTCTACTCACTAGGTTCAGCATCGTCGATTAAATTCCGGTGTTGCACCCTTCACCCATCTTGTCCAATCCCGTCGATTCAATTCCGGTATTGTGTCCTACAATCCCCCGTCCAGTCTTGTTGATTAAATTCCAGCATTGTGTCCTACATCATCTCTCAATCCCGTTGATTCAATTCCAGGGTCGTGTCGAAATTTGTTACATACCGCTACTATTGCACATATTGGGCCGTCGAAGTTGTTGAAAATCTGTTTGTAACGCGCCTTTTGTGTCAATCTACTGCATTTGACACTCTCTGTCCAAAATCGACCCGTAACTCCTTTTCGGAAAACGAACGGATTAAGTTCGATAAAAAATTTTCGCGTGAGTAACCCTTTTTGGGCTATAGCCATTTTGGGCCTAGAACCCATAACCAAAAAAGCCCCGTCGAAGGATTTCGACGCGCAACGATCTTTTTTGGCACGCCCGGTGGGACCATTGGTGTCGGTTCGAGAGAAGTGCTATGCTACGCACGTGAGGACGTAGCAATTTAAACGGTGGTGGAGACGAACCCTTGGAAGAAATACAACGAATGGAGTCATCCATGGCCCATCAAGAGGACATCGAGGTCTCTCGACGTAACGTCGAGGAGCCAAGGAGGAATCCGGAAATGACGCCTGTCATGTTAACGTCGATAAGGCATACCATCGAAGAAGTCCAGAATGAGTTTGTCGATCACATGGTCCAGTGAATGATCGAGGTTGTCGTGCCATTAATCATCAACACATATCATGAATGTGCTGCAGGACAGCATGGGATTACGGTTAACCCACCTCATATTCAAGAAGGGAATGGGTTTGTACCAGCAGCAAGTGGCGGGTTACCAGCAACGATACGCCAAATGTAGGCCCCGTAGGACAGAATACTCAGCCTTTAGCACATGTGCGGATTCTGCAACGAGGGGAGGCATTATCGGCCAACGAACCTAGACCTCCGGTAAATGCGGACACATGTATGTTCCCTAGACATCCTATTCGACAAGATATACCCGTGGACACTACTATGTTTTCGGGACACCCTGTTCGACAAGACGAGAATATTGCTCGTCAGAGGTCAGCTGCCCAGCATAACCCCGTCCCCGTCAATAAACAACTCGTACCCATGATCATCGAAAATCAGGGGGCAGTACCTTTTAGGGGGCAATGGCAGGCTAGGGGGCGGGACCAATTTCCCCAAGTCAGGGGGCCAGGACGGTTTGGATATCAAGCCTTACGACCTGGATATCGCCAGATAAATCAAGTTCTACAACCACCAGGTCCTAAGCCTATGTTTCACTTTGTTGTGCAACCCATGTATCATGCACCACAACCTGGGTATCAAATGCCATATCAACCGCAGTACCATCAGCCAGTGTTCGACCAGGCACCCGTATACATTGACCCAATGGTAGGATACCGGGCTAATGTCTACCGAAAACCATACCCAGATTGGATGGATACGATCCCGTATCCAAGAGGGTTTAAAATACTCGAGTTCACACTTTTTACTAGCGAGGATGATCAGTCCACGTATGAACATATCAATCGTTTTCTAGCACTATGTTGAGATGCTACACATGCAGATCATTGGAAATTAAGACTCTTTCCATTATCCTTGTCAAAGACAGCCTTTACATGGTATACCACACTACCACCCAATTCGATGTTGACATGGGAGCAGATGGAACGTTTGTTTCATGGCCGGTTTCAAAGAGCGGTATCAGTAGCGGATTTGTCAACAATGAAGCAAATGACAAATGAGATCGTCGACCGCTTTATTGCAAGGTTCAAACGGGCTAGGAACAAGTGCTTAGTTCCTTTACCCGAAAAAACGTTCGCTGAATTCGCCTTTAACGGGTTGAAATTCGAAATACGAGACAGGATGGTGGGACATCCATGTGCGGATCTGTTCGAATTGTCCACGATGGCAGCAAAGCATGAGAGTCTGCTCAAGGAAAAAGACAAGAGGCATACCCGAAAAGGAGATGTAAGTTTTGTCGAGCCATCCGATTTCGACGAAGAATCAACGGATCCTGTCGAAGTGGCCATCGCCCGCTTAACCATCAGCAAGCCATACACTTGCCAAGCACTGAAGCCAGCAAGGATGAAAGAGAAGTCAACTATAATGGCTAAGGCGAAAAGGGCAATGTACTATTCATTCGACGCGAATCGGGCGGAGGAAATTTTCGACATATTGCGGGCCGACGGACAAATCAAGCTAACTGAAGGACAGAAGATACCATCCAAAGAAGAATTAGCAGGGAAGAAGTACTGCAAATGGCACCATTCGTGGAGCTATAACACTTCGGATTGTTTAGTCCTCAAAAAGAACATTCAAGAAGCGATTCAGCAAGGGAAGATCAAATTCGCCGAGGACAAAGGGAAGCCCACGATGGATGTGGACACCGATCCTTTTCCAGTAATAACTAGGATGGTGTCTTTAAAGCAGTCAAATAATGGGCATACGTCAATAAATTTATGCGCTCATTGCAGACGAAAATTGGGAAACATGAGTACACCCGAGGAAAGGTACCAAAAGAGCGGTCGAATTAGTCAGAGAGACAAGACGCCTTTTCACATCAAAAGTACCGGACCTCGGAGAAGTCCCAACCATCAAAGAATTTATAAGTCATTTAAGCAGAGATATGATGAGGGGGACCCTACAATTGGTACTTTAGGTGAGCCAAGTGGCAAGTTCGATTATTACGTAAGCTATGGTCCGCCACCCCCACATCCTCAAGAAAGAATCCATTATGGATGGGGAAAGGAGTTCGACAGAAATTTTCGACGAAGCCCCCATGAGCCACATCGTCGATGAACTCTTAAGATACCAGGCAACCATGTAGAGGGATCATGGTACGAGGTGATGGAGGACCAAGAAAAGGAGAAAATCTTGACCCGAACTTAGAAGAGAAGGGTGCAAAGAAAGAATAAGGTCCGCATACTACGGCAACAAGAGATTCCAGCCGGTCATGGGTCGGTACCAACATCTTCTAACCACACCAAGCTTCGGAGAACAAGAAATCTGGTTTGGCGGCGACGACCGGAAAAGACACACACGGATCAAGAAAAAGAGGACAAGGGTACAAAGCCACGTAAAACATCTGCGTCTAAATCCTGGTTTAAAACCCCTGTAAGCAGGTTAGTATCCCCTCTAAGCTCTTGTATGGTACGAGTTAAATTACCACAAGAGTTTCGACTTGAGTCGACCTCAGCCGACGGCGGCGACGAGGAAACGACGCAAGAAAAGGAACGGGCTCGGTTTTGCTTCAACGATGAAGAAACCATGGAATTCGGAAAACCCATGGAAGATCTCTCAAATCATTTGAGGTCGCTCAATATAAATGCCAAGATCAACGGGTGGCCGATAATGAAAGTACTCGTAGATAGGGGGTCAACGCTAAATCTCATTCCATACCGCTTCTTCAAGAAAATAGGAAGGAATGATGACGAAATAATCCTATCGAATATACAGTTGTCTAATTTCACTGGTGAAATTACTAAAGTAAAGGGAGTATATGTCGCCGACCCGACCGTCGGATCTAAAACATCGAGGACGTCCTTCGGCGTCGTCGATGCCGACGGGTCTTATAACTTGCTGTTGGGACGGGATTGGATACATGGAAACCAATGTGTCCCATCAACACTTCACCAGATGCTAGCATTCTGGAATGGGGACAAAGTGGAATATGTAAAAGCAAATCCTCGGACTTGTGTTACCTGGACCCGTATATCCGGCCGGGACAAAGTGATGCCGGATGATTGCCTTCGCGTATCTAAGCCGCCCGAAGCAGATACAAGAGATATTGCATTCTGCCGTTTTGACAAAGGGAGCACCGAGTGGATCCCGAAAAAGGAATCGGTAGAACTAATCGACCAGATTTCCGATGGAAACTCGGTCACTTGCATAAAACCTCGCTAAGAGGTATGCGGCCTACTGGGCCGAGCAAAATGATCAAGCTAGACAGCTTGCAGATGGCATTCTAGATTTCGAAGAATCCCCAATTAAGGAGGACGACAAGGTAATTCAAGCTCAAGACCCATGGAAGAAGTCAATCTCGGAGATGAGGCCTGCCCTCGACCTACTTATGTGAGCCAACTACCCGATCAGCGATACAAGGTTCAAATGGTAAACCTATTGAGGAAATATAAGGATTGTTTCGCCTGGAATTACCATGAGATGCCCGGCCTTTCGAGAAACATCGTTGAGCATCGATTGCCAATTAAGAGGGGATTTCGACCACACCAACAGTCTGCTAGAAGGTTCGCTCTCGAAGTAATCCTTAAAATTAAGGAGGAAATTGAGCGCCTCCTTTCAGCCGGATTCATAAGATCAGCAAGGTATGTCTAATGGTTGTCGAATATCGTGCCCGTCAAGAAGAAGAATGGCAAACTCCGAGTGTGTGTTGATTTCCGCGACCTTAATGCGGCCACCCCGAAAGATGAGTACCGGATGCCCATGATCGATATGTTGATTGATTCGGCCTCTAATAATGAAATGATGTCCCTCATGGACGGACACTCCGGGTACAATCGGATATTTAGAGCAGCAGAGGACGTTCACAAGACGGCCTTCAGATGCCCCGGGGCCATTGGTACGTTCGAATGAGTCGTCATGCCTTTCGGATTGAAGAATGCCGGTGCTACATATCAAAGAGCAATGAATTATATTTTCCACGACATGATTGGGGAATTTATGGAGGTCTACATTGATGACGTCATCGTCAAGACGCACCATGTAAGTCATCCGGACCACCTAGAGCAAGCTTTTGAGAGAATACACAAATTTAAGTTAAAGATGAATCCTTTGAAATGTGCTTTCGGGATAAAAGTCGGCAATTTCCTTGGTTTTTTAGTTCATCAAAGAGGTATAGAAGTAGGCATGAATAAAGCTAAGGCTATTTTAGAATTGACATCTCCTCGATAATAAAAACAGCTGCAAATGTTAATCGGGAAGTTAAATTTCTTGCGGCGTTTTATAGCTAACCTCTCGGGAAAAATCGAAGTTTTCTCCCCGTTGCTCAAATTGAAGAATGAGCGAGAGTTTGTGTGGGAAGAGAAGGATCAAGTGGCTTTCGACGGGTTAAAAGGGTATCTCATCAAGCCACCGGTGTTGATGCCACCAAAGGCGGGACGGCCATTGAAGTTGTACTTATCGGCCGCCGATACAACGATAGGGAGTATGCTGGCTCAAGAAAACGATGAAGGGAAAGAGCATGCCGTGTACTACCTAAGTAGGATGCTCAACGATGCCGAGACGAGATACACGTCCATCAAAAAATTATGTTTATCATTGTACTACGCCCGTACAAAATTACGACATTATATGTTGCCGACTACGGTACATGTAATTTGCAAAAAAGACATGATTAAGTACATGTTGTCCAGGCCGATCATTAGGGGCCGGATTGCAAAA
The DNA here is from genome assembly GCF_020921035.1 of Rhodamnia argentea. Lineage (NCBI taxonomy): Eukaryota > Viridiplantae > Streptophyta > Magnoliopsida > Myrtales > Myrtaceae > Rhodamnia > Rhodamnia argentea. The sequence continues at coordinate 18,041,413 of NC_063152.1, forward strand.
TAGGCGTTTACTCCGATAGAAATCGATCTGATTTATGTGCCGCTCAAAGCAGAAAAAGAGCAGGCAATATCCGATTTCATTACCGAATACCCGTTAGGTTTAAAAGTCGAGGATGATGAAAATTATCTTGGTATTGCACCTTGGATATTAAATTTTGATGGGTCGGTGGCATCCGATTCAGCAAATGCAGGAATCATGGTTATATCACCCTTTCGATAGAAGACAAAACTCATATTCAGGCTTGACTTTGAATGCTCAAATAACCAAGCGGAATATGAAGCCCCGATCGTGGGATCGAATGTTTTAATTGACATGGGGGTCAGGTCAATTAAATTGAAGGGCGATTCTCAGCCGGTGATCAAACGGCTAAATGGTGAGTATCAATGTTTGAATGAAAACATTATTAGACATCATCACCTGGCAAAAGAATTGTTGTCGAAGTTCGTCGAATACGAACTAATCCATATCAAGAGGTCGTGTTACTCCTGGAGATTATGGTGCAATCATTAAGAGTAAAGCTCCAAGATGGTATGGCTAAAGAGCAGTACGATGAAATGATGTACGCCAACATTGATGAATTGGGAGAGAACCGAGCCACAGCACTGGAAAAATTAATGGCTCAGAAGCGAAGGGTTGCCAAGGCTTACAACAAACACGTAAAAGCTAAGCATTTTGACGTGGGAGACTTGGTGTGGAAGACTATTTTGCCTATGAACCTCGATAGCAAGAAGTTTGGCAAGTGGTCATCAAAGTGGGAAGGACCATATTTGATAAATGACACCCTCCCCGGGAATGCGTACTGAGTAATGGAAATCGATGGAAGGGAACTACAACGTTCGATTAACGGGAAGTATTTGAAAAAGTTCTACCCATCGATGTGGGAAATGCGAGGAGAATCGTAGAGCGAGGAGTAAGAAAGTTCAGTTTCATTCATTCAAAAACCTTTTTTACATTCTTCCTCTCTTTCTCTCTCTTTCTCTCTTTCTTTCTCTCTTTCTCTTTCCTTCTCTCTCTCTCTCTTCCTCTTTCTCGCTTGCCCCAAGAGACCATTACTGGAAGTGCTCCCCGAAACGAACAACAAAACCCCACAGCCGGCATTCTAACTTGGCGTTCTCCTCCATCGCGCGGTGGTGAGCTTCAACTAACTCCTCCGGTGCCGCCTCCGCCTTGTCCTTCTCTCTCTCCAGCCGCTGAAGGTGCTCCTTCCGACCCCGTAGAAGACCATTGGTAGAGTCCAACATGGCCTTCGGACTCTCCAAAGGGGCCCCAATGGAAACCAAGGAACGGGTCTCGCAGGCTTCAGCCAATTCGTGTTCCCGTTGCTCGGATTCCTTCAGAGGCCTTCGCAGTATCCCGGGCCGGGCGATCGGGCGGTCGGAAACAATATTCTGAAGTTGGAGGACGCTAGCGTGAGAGGCATGAAGAGCTTCCCGGACGTTGCAAAGCTCCTTGTGCACCACCTCGCCGTTCTCAATCTTTTCGATTTTACACCAAACTTCATGTTCGGTGAGATCGTGTTGGGATATGGTAGCCAGATTCCGACGAAACTTCTCCAGCCCATAGTCGAAGAGTGTAATGAACTCTTCGTAGTCCGACCGGAATGGGTGGTCAGAGGGAAGATTTTGGGGCGCGGAGCGGCTGAGCAGGCGTGCAGGCTTCTCAAGAGCCCGTGGTTTCACCATCAGCATGGTGTAGGTGTAACTCAGAAGAGAGATAATCTCCCTTCAAAGAGCCGAGAACTCACGGCTAAAGTATACGGGGGGAGATGAAGCCGAAGAAGAAGACGCACGCTCCATTAAGGCTTTGAGAAGTTTGCTCTAAGGGTGAAAGGCAAAGGGTTTGGATGAGGACCTACTCCGTGCAAGTGATCATATTTATAGATAAAGGCCAAGGAACGGTTCGTCCCACGATGCTAAGTATCCGCCCACGACCTTTCGATGATCGAGGCAAGAAAGTTAGTGGACGCTTATCGAGGCGAGGAGGTATATCGCCATTGGTGAAGCACATAAGTAACCATAATGACGCGAGTGGCGGGTTTCCCGCTGGCTATTGACTACGTCGAACCGTCATGACGATTTGAATTCAGAAGGAGAATCGGAAACGACGTCTTTCATTAAATGCCGCATAGAAAAAGGATGATCTTGAGAAGATCATGTCATGATGAACTTTGGAGAATTGACACTAAGACCGGCAGTTCAATGATAGATTAAGATGATAAAGACAGGTGACATTAACGTGGGACTAGCAACAGCGGACTACAACACGTGCCGTTCAAGACTCAAGACAAAACTATGAAGTTGCATTTCACTGTTGCAATTGGCGTCAACAATTGCCTCCTTTTGATGATTGGCCTGCATCATATCAAGGTGCAGTGATTCGCAAATTGCCTCTTGCTATCTAACTACCTTCAATTGTGTAGATAGTGCTTGCGGGGTGGTACAACCGTCACTTTCCAGGGTATCAAGAATACTACGTTGATAAGCTAGCTCATTATCAACAAGGAGAGAATCTGTTTCCAATTTGTCGATGATCGCTATTTCACACCGCCTTGCCTTGAAAGACCTTAAAGTCGAGCCAAATGTGAGGAAGAGTTCATTAATGGCAAATCCAAGGGCACGACATTGGATCGGATAGGGTAAATGAGCCAAAAAAGTAAGGAGAGCTTTGATCTCGTCCTCAACAGATGCTTTGTTACATATATCGGCATATCCTCTTTCCAGTAAATCATGCAGGCGTAACCACTTGCCGCGAAGATATGGATAGTCGCAGTGAAGAGCACTCGATGGGCCGGCTAAGGCACTCGCCAAGTTCATATGAACAATCCACGATTTATTGGGCGGGTCATCTGTGCGGCCGTCAGAAGCCGATGAATCATCTGTGGAGGAAGTTAGATCAATACTTACATCAAGCAAGAATGCGGGGAAGTACCCACTTTCATTGTTAGGTTGTTCATATATCTATATCAACAAAGGGTTTACCTTCATCGATTGGTTGCTCAAGTATAATGCTCGGTATAACGAAAGAAGCAGGTTTTCTTAGAGGATGCAACAAGCCAAATGAGTTTCGACGGACTTTCGGAAGAACGGCCCTCGCACCGGTTGAAAACAAAGAGGAGCGGTAGGAGAGCCACCTCTTGTTGAAAAATGAGGAACTACAAGGATGGCCAGAGAAGGTGACAAATACAAAGTGCCCGAGAACAGCATGTGCAACTTCGATATGGCCCACCATGTCGGTTACATTTTCCTTGCAACCAGAAAAGGGAAAATTCATGGAATACACCAACGGCATTGGAATTCCCCGAGTAAGCCCAAATTGGCGAGCACAATAATGAGGGTTATAAATCTCGAATCCCGATGAGAATTCGCCGCCGCCAGACAAATTCATGGCTAAGTCAGCTGGGACTAACATGCTCATCCGTAAAAGATGAGAATCGGGACCTACGTTGGAGGAGCTATAGACATCATTATCGACAGGCAGCCTGAAAAAAATCAAAACCGGTGAGAGACAACGGTTCAATAAGGAAGTCGTCGAAAGGGTTAAGGTTATCTGGAGCACAATGAAGGGTTTGATTGAACGCTATGGGTACATCATCTCTTTTCGATGACTCAACCGTCGAAGTGGGCGCCCGATCAAAAAACATATGAGGAAAGTACACTCGGAGCCAATAGTGCGGAATCCATAAAGGACCGGAAAAAGGAGCAGGATGTTTATCCATCAGCGAAGATTGAGCATCCGATAACCCCCAATATAATGCAGCCAGGAACATCCGGCCTAGTCCAATATCAACACCACATGCCAGTTCATAAGCCATATCAAGGAATTCCGAGGAAATTCGACATGTGGGAAGACAAAAGACATATTTGCAAAGCCAACACAGAAGGAAGGCTATATGTTCCCCGAGAAGAATGGGTCCCGAAGATTTAGCATGGTGATCCATGAATTTGCCATATAACAGTCAAGGCAAGCAAGGACATATCGGGAAAAAATTGATCGTTCGGAGGTCGAGAGTCACCATCGATAAATGGAGAAAGACCGGTCAAGAACCAAATATCAAGAAGGGTAGGGGTCATTGGACCAATAGACAAAAAGAAACAATTCGATGATGGTGACCAAAAGCAACACAAAGCGCCAATGAGGCCATACTCGGAGGGATCAATAGATGTACCGCAAAAGGATAACAGGACATCTATCCTGGCCTGTGCCTGCATGGTAGCCGCCTCTCCTTCCAGTTGTTTGTACTAGTTATAAAATTGATGGTCGAAGGATGGATATGAAGAAAATCTATAATTATCCGACAACCAAGCAGAGGTACAAATGATAGATTGCTCAAAGGGTAAGATTTCTTCGGAGCAACGGAGAAAGCAATTACTCAGCAAAGAAGGAGATGTGGACCCAAAATGATGTGACCATTGCTGGGTTGGTGATCCATGAAGGATAAGGAAAGTTCCTTTTTGGCTTCATTGTGAGAAAAAGCGTCAAAGCGCGACAAGCGGGAAGCTGCGTGAGTGCTCATGTGAACTCGATGGCAAAGTTCGTGTGGATTGGCATTTGGGGGCAATCATTATTTACAAGGGATTTTGAAGTAACCAACTCGGGATAATAATGGCAAGTTACTCGACGTGGGCAATTACATGGATCGTGGCGTAATGCAATACGAAAAACAAGGAGGAAAAAAGGGGAGATTTCATTAACAAATATTAGGATACAAGGCCGTCTTGATCCCCTCAAGCAACTCACAGAGTAAACGTTCAAACTTCCTATTTTTATCCATGTACATGTTCCTAGTACGACGTCGATCTATTTCTGCTCGCACAACCCGAGCGCAATCGGCTCGTTTCTTCTCTTCTAAGGAGGCTACGGACGTTTTCAGTTGATCTTCTATGGAGGATCGACGGGAAAGTACGATTGATCGTTGACTTCGAGTCTCCTCTAGTTGTCTCTCTATCGCTAGCCTCTGTTGCTCCAGGGCAGCTTCCTTCTTGTCCAAAGCAATGAGCTCGTCGACAGCGGATTGAAGGGATTGTTCTCCTTGAGTCACAAGTTGCCCCGCTTCTTGGGTCTTGGAGCTAGGAGAAAAGAGCTGATCAGGAAAATTCGACAGAGCAAGTATCTTGTCCCGACACCGTCGAAAATGCACGAAGGGAGTTGGAAAGTGTTCTAAGAATGCTTTTAGCCGGCGAACTGCACCCACAGGAAGTCTCGCGCCGACTTCCTCTTTGACCGACCACTCCATCACGGATTGAATGCTTTGAATATTCGATGGGTTGTCAACAAAGGAGGCCACCCCCGAATGAATAAGGTCCAAGGAGCAAGACAGCATGATTCCCAACTTGCTGAAAATCTCCGAGTCAAGCGAGTTGCTTGATTGAGGCATACTTGGATGATCTGAAGAGCGAGAAGATCCAGCAAGATGGATTTGAATGTCTTCGACGGGCGACGTAAGAAGAGAAGCAGCATGAAGATCCCGGATAACGTCCACGGATAAAGGATCTTCGGTTGTTGAGGGACCTTCGACCATCGAAGGAACTTCGACCATTGAGGTCGGGACAATGGCAAGGGCTAGCGAAGACGGCTCCCCTTGAGGCTCCCCTTGAGGCTCTATAGACGAAGGAGCCGCAGGTTCAAACGAACTTCCAGCAGCGGTAATATTGCTTGGGCCCCCAACAGTTCGATCAAGATCCACCAAATGATCTTCAGGAAAAGCGGTTGGAGGTGCTTCGACAGGTTGAGGGACTTTTGGAGATTCCATCGGAAATTTGCTCTTCTTCGCTCCCATCTTTTGCCGTTTAAGAGAAGTGAGTGTCTCCTCATCGCCTTCGTCATCGTAGTCGTCACCTAACAGCTAAAGTAAAGTAAAGTCACTCCGGGCTAGTAATACCGAGAAAATTAGGAAGAAAGAGACTCACCTGAAACAGTCATCGGACGTTTGCGACCACCGATTGAGAGAGCTCTGGTTGCACCCTTTTTCCTAGTTTTCTTCAAGGCATGACCAAAGGGCTGTATCCGGCTACTCCGAAGGATGGATGAGATGGCATCTTCGAAAGGGCTTTCGAAGGCAAAGGACGTCCACCAGGTCGTAAACTCGGAGGTCACGCCGGGACTAGAACGTAATGTTGTTGGGATGTCCCCCGAGAACCGCCGATACATCATGGTCGTAATTTCGGCACAGCAGGCGAACGGTCCATCGATCTTGATGTTATAGATCTTCTTGTCCATCGATGGGAAATCCATGAGATAAGGGATAGGCATAGGCACCGCCCGACGAAGGCCGAACCGCTCGGCGCAAGAATGAGGAGAATATGGTTCAAAACCAGGATAGAACCTTCCCTTGAGACATAGTCGGATTGGGGGTCTCGAGGGAATAGGACAAAGGTCCAAAAGTCACGATGATTGAACCGTTTTAAGGTTCGAGAACCGAAACAAAAGTCGATTTGCCTGAGCGGTAAGGAAAGAAGCCTACTTGATCAGCCTCATAAGACAGAAGTTGTCGAAGAAAGAACCGGAAAGGTTGAACATCACCAGGAGCCTTTGAGGGGGCAGCTTGGAGTAGTCGTATACCAAGTTTTAAAGGAACCATGTTAGATTGAAAGAAGGAACGCTCTCGAACATGAAAGGAAAATAGAATGCGACCCAGGCTTGAAGAATCCAAAGCGGACCCGACAACACACTGTCCTCTTCAAAACTTGACATTAGTCGAGCGGCATAAGAAATACTTCTATATAGAGACGCCAAGGCAAGAGGGCCAAGAGCAACAAGATTCCCTTTTGCTAAAAGTAAGGCAAGGTCATAATAGTCCTTAGATACTTTGAGAGTCGGACTAAAGAATAGATACTTCGACAGCCAAAAAAGAAGGAAAGCCGTTCGCTCCTCAAAGGAAACAGCTCGGATGTTCTACAGTAAGCATCGATGAACTTCCCGTAGGCAAGAGTATCATCGGAGATGGGGCAGTCCTTGGTTTTCGCAGATTTTTGACAGAAGCCCCATAAGTAGAGAGACCGGCTATGGCAAAGGTATCTAGAAGGGTTACGGACATAGGACCCCATGGGAAGAAAAAACAATTGATAGAGGAGGACCGGAAGCTTGTAACGGACCCCGGTAGGCCTCTATTCAAATTGTGGGACAACATGCTGACCTCAATCGTTGTCCCGATCTGCGCCGTTTCCTAGAGACCGACCGTTGGAATATCCTCTTGAAGCCTTTGAAACCAGGTATAAGCCCTGTCATCAAATGACGGAAAACTCCTAAATCGCTGAGCCGACATGGACCAAATGTCCTTTAGTGGAAAGGCTTGAATAGGAAGCTGCTCATCGGCCCGCATTGGGAAGCAAGATTGAAGAGACGATGGAACGTGGTGGTGATCATGGAGGCTGGGCCCTAGGATGAGACCGGCATACTCTCGTTGAGTGTTTAACAACTTGAGGAAACAGTGATCAGCATCATCACTATTGATGATTTCATCGAAGCGGGTGATGAACTGGTGAGGAAGGAACTCATGGGTTTCGGTCGCCATGAAAGCTTGGAATGCTAAAAAAAGGGGGTTTAGGGTTTAAGGAAAACCTTGGATGAAGAAAGACGACAATTGGGAGCTTTTTCAAGATCCTTAAAAGCGAGATGAAAAGAGCCGAGACACGGTACGAAGTCGAAAAGGTTGCGTTTCGGGAAAAGAGATCAAGGGGAAAGCGTAATCATCATTTGTACAGCTGGAAATCATCAAACCAGAGGAAGATATTTTAAAAGAGGTAAATCTTCGATTTACATCTTTTAAAGGGGGCATGTGTTGACACTTAAAATAATCCAAGAAAGACTCGTGACAAGCACGTGAGGGAGCAATAATCAGCTACGGGAAGGAACACCGAAGCAAGGTACGTACCAATCAAAAAGGTGCCACGTGTCGGGGTAAATTCGCGCGCCACTTCCTTCCAGAGCAAGAAAAGCGCGCGGAAGGGGGCCACGATCGAAGCGGTTGGCGGTAATCCCCACGAGGTAAAAAGAAAAGGCGTGAAGACCGGGAAACCGTCATCCACGTGGCTTATGGAAAAGAGCAAAGCGTGTGGCCAAAGGAAGAAACCGCTCGGCGGTTATCAAAGAGTCTGCCTATAAATACCTCGCAGTAGCAAGATACACACACACACAACAAACCCAAAACGCTTACATTTTCAACTAGCTCTTAACGTTTAGCCTAGCCTAGCTGTAGTTTTCAGATCCCTATCGTCGATTCAATTCCGGCGAGTATCATATCCAGAGTTAGGTGTCGTTGATTAGATTCTGACATCTACTCACTAGGTTCAAGATCGTCGATTAAATTCCGGTGTTGCTGTTGGGATACACGTAACATGCATAGGCAAATAAATCATAAACGCAGCGGAAGTAAATAAAAACCCATACACGTATCTCCGGAGGCGTAGTTCGTGCGTTTCAATCGAAAAACATGTGTAACGAAGGGGTTTAACGGATTACCTCTTGAAGCGTGCTTGAAACGAAACAGGTTTAGATGTTCTTCGATCCGAGTCCCACAAGTGTCGGGCCTCTAGTTCGGACACACCACCACTCGCAACGATGAACGGAAGAACGAACGCGAGAATCACCACTTGAATTGTGCTAGCAATATTGTGGAATCAATTCTCCGCAACTCTCAAAAATTTCGGGTCTTTCGTATGAAAAGTGAGAGAGTATTTTTAATCTCTTTTTCCTCTTCACACGCACACGCGAGAATACTCTTTTTCTCAAAACAGCCCACTAGAATGGCACGCACACTAAGAGCGTAAAAACTGTTTTTACGCTCGCGCGCGAAGAGAAAAACGGAAAACCGTTTGCACGGCACACACGATCCGATCGTGTGTGCAACGTGCACCACGCCCCACGGTCAACAACTATTTGTTGACCGTGTGAGACGTGCACATGGCCAACAAATGTGCTGGCCGTGTGTTACGTGCAAATTTTTTTTATTAGTTTATTTATTATTATTAAAAAAACAATATATATGATATATCATACATATATATATAAAGACAAAAACAATATATAAATATATATACCAGCATGTGTGCAATTTCGGGCACATCAATATGTGTCGATTTAGGACGTGCGTGTGCATCATATGCACATAGCCCATGACCAAAAAATAAAAAAATTAAATTAAATCATATTTAATCTAATTTCAGTCCGACTAATTCAATAGTCACGATTGCAAACATATTTGCAATATCATCTTTCCGTTCAATGTCATCATGAATTGGTTATGGTGTGTGACATTCCTAGGTTCATCACTGAGCTAGTAGTAAGACATGCACTAACACATTAGAACATCCAAGAGAATTGATTGTCCCGATCAATCTCCAGGTCCTACAAGCCATGAGTGACATCTAGCAATATGTCATGGCTACCTAGACAGTGTGAATGCTTTAAGAACATAATGAACCCGTCGCCTTTGACTACAGTGTAATTCAATCCCTCCGTCTTACTATATCCCGATCGAACAAAGACCATGGAATATTTGTCAAGTCACCGATTCGATCATATGCACAAATCTAATCGACATGCATTCAAACGAGACATGAACATTTCATTCTCGGTTATAACCCCGGTCGAGGATTTCAATGCATTGTCATAATTAAATTGCATAGGATATCATACCTTGCATGTGACAAGGAGACAGATTCCATTTTGCGCACACGTGTGACTTCGTATGTGCATGAACTGCGACCATCAAGAACAGAGACGGATCGACGAACCATCAATATGCGTCCTCATGAACCATAGTCATCCAACACACAAGTCAACACTATACCTCAGGTCTAAGGATTATTTACACAAGACCAAAGCATGAACAATTAGACATTGACCACGCTAAAAGCTTCCATGTCGCTAATCGTTCAATGCGTGTCACGTTCAATGAACTTGTCTGATACAAGCACCTGTGTTCTAACTCGGGCATCGCAATACCCAATGACTTGTGACTCGTCATTCCCTTAAGCATCCAATGCTCAATGGTGAAGTTAAGAACACACCGGTCTCAACAGGATCATTGATATCCATTCAATGATCCATCAACCGGGAACAGTTTAAAGATTCGGTTTAATCGTGAACCTGTCACACATATTCTCAACGTCTCAAGAATAGGTCCAGCCACAACCGATCTTGTGGAATTTATTCATATAAGTAAATAATTGGACAAATGAATAAATACGTCTTTGCCATTAATTAAATAATAAATTGAAAATACAACTGAAATCCCTAACATGTAACTATTACATAGTCGCTTTAGGGCATATCTCTAACAGTTGTACCCTTCACCCATCTTGTCCAGATCCGTCGATTCAATTTCGGTATTGTGTCCTACAATCCCCCGTCCAAGGCTGTTGATTAAATTCTAGCATTGTGTCCTACATCATCTCCCGATCCTATCGATTCAATTCCAGGGTCGTGTCGAAATTTGTTACATACTGCTACTATTGCACATATTGGGCCGTCGAAGTTGTTGAAAATCTGTTTGTAACGCGCCTTTTGTGTCAATCTACCGCATTTGACAGTCTCCGTCCAAAACCGACCCAGAACTCCTTTTCGGAAAACGAACGAATTAAGTTCGATAAAAGATTCTCGCGTGAGTAACCCTTTTTTGGGCTATAGCCATTTTGGGCCTAGAACCCATAACCAAAAAAGCCCCGTCGAAGGATTTCGACGCGCAACACTTGTGAAAATATACCGTGCCTAGACGCTACATATTGACGCAACATTTAGTCAAAATAACAAACAAATCCCTACTTAAAGAGAAAAATCTCAAAATTCAATAATAATCATCATCCTAAAAAAATGTTATAATAACACCTTTTATAGGGTGTTAACCTTAAACCTAGCCCTAGTAGGATTTTAACTATGAAAATCCAAAATTATAAGATCGCCATTAATAAATCCCGAAAATACTAAAAAAATAGGAAAGCCCATCTAGGCGATCCCAAATCGTAAAAATCCATCGTTCGTCATTGCCAACGCCCGTGAATATTGATTATGACATCGTTTCGCTTCGATCGACCGAATTTGAGCCCGATCCGATGTCGTTGACCCAATCTGCCGATTTTTGACACATCACCATTTCACCTTCCGATTGGATTTCTACCAATCCAATAGATGAATATATTATGAAAATATCATTTTTTTCATATATCTTACCAAATTTTATTTTATGAATATTTTTAATTAATTACATAATTACAACATTATTTGTTAATTATAGATCTTAATAAATATTGACATTAATTATTGTTAATTATGTTATAAAGATGAGCTTCACAAGAAAAAAAATTATAAATAAAAAAATATTAAAGTATCAATAATTAAAAAAATACGAATTTTTTTTTTTAGAAAAGGGCTCGGGTATGGGCCTTGCTCGGCATGGGGGTTGCCGAGCAAGAGCTGCTCGGCAATCCAACCGCCAAAGAAGGGCCTGGGCCCACCCCAACCTCTCGTTCAGCACTTCAACAGGTGAGCGAGGCCCAAATTTGTAAATATTTATTTTAAAAATAAATTTTGTAAATATCTTTTTAAATAAATTAATTTGAAAAGAAAACCCGAAGTCTTGCGGTGGAAAACTTTGAAATAGGATATAAATTATTCCATATTATAGTTCATGAAGTTTGCTGTTATTATCCTAAAGAAGATTTATGGATATGTTGTGCATGCGTGTGCCGGCCGACGTCATGTATTGGCTACATTGATTTCGTCATAATCACAAGTTTCCATCTTGAAAAGAGACCCTAAAGCTTAGTCACATGGAATGTAACCGAAATGTTGACTTTGAGTATCCAATGCATTTAAAATGGTAGATAGGCTGTAGAGATCGGTTCCTCAATGATGATCTCGTTGTTATCCTAAACAAAGAAAAGCGTGGATGTGCACATGAACGCATATGCCGGTCAACGTCGTTCATTCGATATATCGATTCCGTCGGGAGGATGCCTCGAAAGAAAGGTTCCTCAAATTTGCTTTTCTGGTTTTGTTTTTACTAAGCAAGATTTTTTTTATTCATACTCCTAATGTCAATCTTGGAGTATGCGGTGCATTAAAAAATTAAATATTTAATTAATTTAAAAACTCTTCACTTATGAAGACATGTGCTCCGGCTACAAAATGTGACATTCAATTTAATGAGTTCACATGTTTACTTTTCATGACTTTAAAGTATTAATTTTGCACGATGTTCTATGTTAGATTCAATGAGAAAAACTACCTTATTCCTTCGAAGTAGGGAGTGATATCCTACATAATGACAAAGTGAGGTGATAAAAGACTATAAGCTCCCGAACTCATCCTCAGTAAATAAAAAACTGAAAATTCATGATTAAGCACATGGTTTTCCAGATTGCAAGGAGCTCTTATAGCCATTACATGTGGAAATAAAAAGTCAATTGGGATTTTGAACTACCATAATTAAGCACATGATTTTGCCCAAATTGCAAGGAGCTCTTACAACCATAATTTTTTTTAAAGAGAAAGTCAGTTGAGATTTGGAATTGGATCCACATTTTATCACATATATAATCATAATCACAATATTTTATTATATTTTAGTGTTTACCACTGTGAAGGTCGTTGTTATTACATTTTTAAGTGCGAACAACGCAAATGCTACAAAGTAGGGTATTTCATATGCTCTAGTGTACTCATTTGAATGTGACTTTGGAGTTCATAGTCGTGGTAGAAACAAATTACCTTGTATAATTCAATGACAATATCATGGCAGTGACCATAAAACTATCTTGTTGTCTTAAGTTATGAGAAGTGGCTTCGTAAATAAATTTGAAAAAGCAAAAAAAAAAAAACCTTGGAATTCTTGGAGTTGGTAGTGCTAATTTCCCAAGCCCAGGCCCGTAGGCCTAATACTCTAGAACATTGGGCCTAATTTTATCCGATGGAGAGGGCAGCAACCCATAGTTGACAAAAGGACTAGGCCCATGCTCAATCTCACAAGGGCGGGAAGTGACCACCCAGTGGAGAGAATCCCGGCACGTGCAGCTATAAAGAGCTTGTGACATGATGTCATTCCTTTAAATGAAGAGCTTGTGACATCCTATTAAAATGGTTATCTCATTAATTCAGACACTTTTCATTGGCACCTCCTGTCGGTGCAAATAAAAACATACATAAGTGATTAAAATATGTTCACTCTAATGTGTTGTGAAATAATATGAGAGCTAATGGATCCGGCAATTGAGTCTAACGAGAAACGAATAAATTACTAGAAAAATCAACGAGAACTCATAAAGAGCACGATAAATTTACGGGGTTCACTCTAAATGTGGGTATTTATTTCAGCAAGAGAGCCGGCAACAAATTAAAAAGTGAGCTTGAGATTAATGAGTTCTCATTTTTTTTTTTATCGAATTTGCATGTTCACTGCGTTTACTTTGCCTATTTTAAAAGCACATTTTCGCTTGATCGTCTATTTTATATTCAAAGAGAAAAACTCCTCAACTCCTTGGAAGTAGGGAGTCAATATCCAACATAACGACAAAATGAGGTGATAAAAAGACATAAGCTCAAGTATTCGTGCTTCATGCCAGGAAAAAAAAAAAGTATTCGTGCTCGGTAATTAAAAAAATTGGATATCCATTACTAAGCACATGATTTCCCATATTGTAAGGAGCTCTTATAGCCATAATTATAGGAAATAGAAAATTGGCGGAGATACTGAACTGGATCCACGTTCAAATATGTACATAAATAAATTATGTTCTTTCATTGCATTTGACTTTTGAGGGTATATCGCTATAAAAGTCATTGTTATTATATTTTTAAGTGCCAACAAAGTAGGCACTATATATATATATATATATATATATATATATGGAACCCCATTTAAATATACACATCAATTATACTCTTTCGTTGCATTTGATTTTGTAGTGTTCAACTTTATAATATACATTATTATTACATTTTTAAGTGCCAACAGAGCTGACACTAAAGAGAAGGAATACATGAATTTTTTTTTTTTTTTTTTGGTGAAAAGGAATCTATGGTTAAGCACATGATTTCCCATATTGCAAGGAGCTCTTATAGGCATACTTTTAGGAAATAGAAAGTTAAACTGAGATATTGAACTGGATCCCCATTTAATAAATACATACATTAATTTTGCTCTACCGCTGCATTTGAGTTTTTAGTATTCATCGCTATAAAAGTCATTATTGTTATATTTGAAGTGTCAAAGCATACACTAAAGAGCAGGAATCCATGGTTAAGCACATCATTTTCCAAATTGCAAGGAGATGTTATAGACATAATTTTAGAAGTTAACAGAGATCTTGAACTCGATCCCCATTTAAGTATATGAATTCATCAGCTCTGCTCCTTCATTGCATTGGGCTTTTAGAGTTTACCGCTATAAAAGTCATTATTATTTTAAAGTTAAATGCCAACAGAGCAGACACTAAAAAGTAGGGATCCATGGTTAAGCACATGATTTTCCAAATTGCAATGAGATCTTATAAAAATAATTTTAGAAGCTAGCATAGATCTTGAACTAGATCCCCATTTAAGTATATAAATACATCAGTTTTGCTCCTTCATTGCATTGGACTTTTAGAGTTTACTGCAATAAAAGTAATTGTTATTATATTTTGAAGTGCCAATGGAGAATCTAAAGAGGAGGAATCCATGGTTAAGCACATGATTTCTTAAATTGAAGGGAGCTCTTTCAGCCACTATTTTAGGGATAGAAAGTTATTTGAGATCTTCAATTGAACCTACACATATTTCTATATAATCACATTTCTGATCTTTTATTGTCTTTGATTTTTTAGTGGTCACGGCTACAAAAGTTTATTTTGTTTTTAAGTGCAATGGAACAACACTAACGAGTGGAGTGGAGTATTTCATAAGCTCTATTTCACTTACTAAAATATTTTGCATGTAAACAAGAATAAAGAAGCCATCTCTATTGATAGGCATGCGTGCAGCTATCAAACCCGTTATTATTATTTTGGGTCAAAGAAACATCGATAGGACGTACGTGAGGGAGTAAATTGACACCGGACCAGTTACATAATAAAATATCAGAAAAGAGGACACTTCTTGCAAAAGCAAGAATTTATAAACCTATTTTGTTGTCATAACTTATGAAAGTTGACTTCGTTTTATCAAGAAAGAAAAAGTGAAGAACAACGAAGATATATACGTTTTTCTTGGAGTTGGTTATGTTAATTCCCTAGGCGCAAGACCATTACTCTCGAACATTCAACATACTTTAGTTTGTTGGAGAGGGCTGCAACCCTTAGTTGATGGACGGGCTTGGCGCATACTCGGTCTCACGAGGGCGGGTAGTGATCACCCACTCTAGAAGGTCTAAGCAAGTACAGTTCTTGACAAACATCTAGAATGGCGGAGGCTCAAGAATGGACCCAGACCCGCACATCAAATAGGGGATGTATAGCTTGGCCATACGCGCTATGTCGGTCATTCAATTTGATAGTTTGTGAGTGGATGAGATCATGCGATACCACTTTTTAGTAAGACCTACCCTTAATATGATCACCATTTTATGTGGTCATTACATTGCATGTAGAACTTTGAAATCCCCCGGTGAAAAATGCTAGGGCTTTGAAAAAAGAACATAGAAATAGCCTATATTAAAGTATAGTTCATGAAGATTTTTGTTAGTATTCTAAAGAAGATATTATGGATGTACATGACGTCTTGTATAGGATACATATTTCGTCATATTCACAAATTTCCATCTTGAAAAGATCAAGTACCCCAAGGCTAGTCTCATTCAATGTAACTCAAATGTTGATCTTGGAGTATTCATGCATTGAAAAGAGAAAACAAGTTGTCGAGATCAATTTCATAATGATGATATTGTTGTACCCTAAAAGAAAAACAAAACTATGAATGTGCATGTGCCGATCGACGTTATGTATTAGATACATCGATTCCGTCATGAGGAGATCTCGAAAGAAAGATTCCTTGAATATGCCTTTTTTATTTTTTGCTAAGCAAGATTTGTTTAATAATACTCTCAATGTAGATCTTGGAATATGCAATGCATTGAAAAAAAACAACTATCTAATTAATTTAAGAACTTTTCACTTATCAGAACTTGTGAGACGTCTAAAATATGTGACATTCAATTTAATGAGTTCACATGTTCACTTTCCTTGTCTTTAAAATGTCAATTCCATAGGATCCTCTATGTTAGATTCAATGAGAAAAACTACCTTATTCCTTGAGAGTAGGGAGTCGATACCCTACACAATGACAAATTGGGGTGATAAAAGAATATAAGCTCAAGTACTTGTGCTTACTAAATAAAAAACTAAAAATCATGGTTAAGCACATGATTTTCCATGTTGTAAGAAGCTCTTGAAGCCATAATATGTGGAAATAAAAATTCTAACCGAGATTTTGAACTGCCATCATTAAGCACATGATTTCCCAAATTGCAAGGAACTCTTGTAGCAATAATTTTAGGAAATAGAAACTTAACGAAGATTTCGAACTGGATCCAAATTTTAATATATGCATGCATCAATGATCTTTCGTTGCATTTGATTTTTTAGCATTCACTGCTATAAAAGTCATTATTATTATATTTTTCAGTGCCAATTGAGCAGACGCTAAAGAATAGGAATCATGGTTAAGCACATGATTTCCCGAATCTTAAGAAGCACTTTCAGCCATAATTTGACGAATAGAAATTTATCTTAGATCTTCAATTGAATCTGCACATATTTATATATAACCACAGCTAGTTATGGCCACAGGCCGGAACCGAAATCAAAACTTTAAGGGGAGGTTCTGGTTCCGATTTTGAATCGGTAGTTCTGGGTTGGTTCAAGACCCGGTTACGGTTCAAAGCTGAAATGGAACCTCCGATTCCGATAACGGTTTTTAAATTTAATTTTTAAATAATAAATTATCAAATACAAATTGTAATCAAATTATAAATTGTTATCAAATTTGGAGGAGAAAAAAACGGAGGGGGAAGGGGCTTGAACTTAATGAATTATCATTAAGCGCCTATATATCTTTTTGGGGATAGAAGAATCAAAGTTCATATAATTCTTTCCCTTTTTTATTTTATTTTATTTTATTTTTGTATTGTATCGGCTAGTTTGCCGGTTCCGGGCCAGTTCAATGAAATGGAGACCCGTAACCGACTCCTATGGCACGGGCCGATTCCGGTTTGGAACCGGCAGGCCCGGTCAACGGGCCGGTTATGGGTTTGATCCAGGCTAGTTCTGGGACCAAATCGGCATGTGGCCATCTCTAACCATAGCTCCCAGCTTTTGTTGAATTTGAATTTTTGTTTTAGTGGTCAAGACTACAAAAAGTCGCTGTTATTTTTTTTTTATACGCCATGAGTAGGCACTAAAGAGTGGAGTATTACATAAGCTTTATTTTACTTACTTAAATTTCTCGTTCCAAAGATAAAATAATAATAGGAGCCATCTCCAAAGGATAGACATGCGTGGACCTATCAATGCCGTCATTATTGTTTTGGGTCGGAGAAGCATCATTAGGAGCAAAAGTCACATGGATATGTGTGAGTGAGTAAATTGGAATCGGACCACTAACATGGTAAGATATTAGAAAAGAGAACACTGCTTGCAAGATCCAGAACATTGAGAGTCTCAAGAATGAACCAGAGGGTGCATCAATTAGTGGAAGCATAGATCGGCCATACGAGCCATCTCAGTCCTTTAATTCGAGAGTTTGTGAGCGGACGAGATCATGTGAAACCATTCATTAGTAAGACCTATCCTTAAGATGGTCACCACTTTATGTGGTTCATTTTTGTGATTTTGCTCACGGGCATGAACCGGATCATTAAATTGCAATCTTAGTTTAAGAAAAATGAGTTATTGCATAATAGTTCACAATATACTTGCGTATATTGCATTTTGTAAATCTTATAGAGGGCAAGGATGCAAAAAAGTGATATTTTGAAACTTTAGCGTGTGAAACTTTGAAATCTCCTGGTTCAAAATGTAATGATTTTGAAAATAGGGTCTAGAAATAGTCTATACTATAGTTTATGAATATTTTGGTTATCATCCTAAAGAAGATATTGTGGATGTACTTGTGCATGTGTGTCCCGGATGACGTCTTGTATTGGATACATTGATTGAGTCATAATCGCAAATTTCCATCTTGAAAAGATAATTACCCTAGAGCTAAGTCTCATTGAATGTAACTCAAATGTTGATCTTGGAGCATGCAATGCATTGAAAATGTGTATATATATATTCCTAAATTGTTGATGGGGCTAATGCTCCAAAACCTAAATTTGTTCCCTCTATTGACCTTCTCAATCTCAACTCTAGGTTAAGATATAATTGTAAACACAACATTTCTAAGTAGTGTTGGGGTGTGGTTCATACTCCCATGGGACAGGAAAGGACGTGAGTCCTGCTCTATGCTTGGCCGGCGGGGGTCCGGGGGAGTTACCTCGGCGGGGTTCTCAAGGGAGCAATGCCCCCTGGGCACTAGAGAGTTTTTATGATTTAAGCTTGTAATTTTTCATTAGTAGCTTGGGCTTGAGCTCATGAATAGCTACTACTATGTATACTCTTTTTCGCTTGTAATTGAGTGATATAACGAGAGGTGTAAGGTGCTGATATAGTGGAATCCTTGCTGGACGTAGCCCTAGGTCAAGGGTAAACCAGGATAAAATCTCGTGTCTCAATTTTTCTTTTTCTCGCTTCTTTTACTTCACTGCGATTGTACGCTGATCCTAACAAGTAGTAGTAGAGTGATTGTCTTGTTAGGTATCCTAGCCTCAACTCAAATGTCAATTATTGTGAAAATATCTTGGAAGCTAGCATCTTCCAATCCAAGTCTAATGACATGTTAATAGAGTGATTGTCTTGTTAGGTATCCCGCTTATCGTTGCTCGTTACCGCTTGACATGTGTTTGATTAAGTGATAGATAGTTAGTTTAGTTGTTAAGGTAGACGCTTCCATTTGCTGAGCTTTCGCTCACTTCTGTTGTTAAACTGTTCTTCATATTAGTTAGATATGCCGATCCCGCCACCACCCGTCACCCGTAACCTTCGCTACGGTGCACCCGTTGGCTTCTCACACTGGTGGGAAGAATATCGTGAGCCTTACCTGTCATATTTACGATATCGAATTATGCGAGTAATGTGTCGTGTCGAAATTCTCTATTTTTTTAGAATGACGAGCCAGTGTGTCATATCATGTCTTATTATATCTTGTCGTGTCGTGTCGCGTGTTGGTGTCGGTGCTACTTAGACTATTATCACAATATCTCTTCCCATTGGATATGTGAAATAGGATGTCATAAGCTCCTCAATTAAAGGAATGACGTCATGTCCTCTCCAATGTTGGCGCATACGGCCAAGACAAACTTCTCATATTCGATGAGCGATCAGATCCACTCTTGAGCCTCCGCCATTCAAGTACCTTAAAGAGAAAATTCTGGGACTCTAACTCAAATAGTCAAATGTTGATTAAAATAATTATCCTATTCACTAGCACCACCTACCGGTGCAAATAGAAACATCCATAAATGATTAAGATATGTTCACTCTAAATTGTTGTGAAATAATATGAGAGCTAACGGATCCGGCAATTGAGTCTAACGCGAGATGAATAAATTACTAGAAAAATCAATGAAAACTCATAAAAAAAACATGATAAATTTACGTGGTTCACTTTAAATGTGGGTGTCTATTCTACCAAGAGAGCCAACAATAAATTGAAGTGAGATTTAAATTAATGAGTTCGCACGTTCACTATGTTTACTTTCCCCATTTTAAAAGCACATTCACGCATGGTCGTCTATTTTATATTCAAAGAGAAAAACTCCTCAAGTCCTTGGAAGTAGAGAGTCAATATCTAACATAATGACAAAATGAGGTGATAAAAAGACATAAGCTCAAGTATCCGTGCTTAGTAACAAGAAAAATTGGATATCCATTGTTTAGCACTTGATTTTTCACATTGCCAGTTGACCGCACCGTGAAAGAAAATGATGGAAGCTTTAATGGCCAGAAATCGAGTATCATCTAATGCTGAGGTTGGGATACTCATCCAAGTACTTTTTAACATGAAGTATAATGGTGTAGGAGGAGTTAGGGATTATATTTTGAGAATGTTGAACTTGCAAACAAAACTTAAGGTTCTCGGTATTATAATTCCTGGTGTCATTATAATACATCAAGCCTTGAACACCCTTCCCCTTGAGTTTGGTATGATCAAGATTAGTTTCAACACACAGGATGAGACCTAGTCTATTAATGATCCGATAGCCAAGGTGGTGGCGGAAGAAGAAAAGTGGAAAAAGGATGGAGGGCACTTTGCCCTGGTTGCCTCCACTGGCGGCATAAGAAAGGTAAGGGTTCAAACTTCGTACTAGTAGAGTAACTCATTTTGCCACTGGTTCTACCGATAATACGGGGTCATAAAAAAGCATCCTTTAAAATGGATAATGACCGCCGCTTCTTCTGTAAAAAAAAAAGGTCACAAGAAGAAGGACTACTTCAAATATAAGAATTGATTGTCTAAATGTGAGGATACATGTATTGATTCTTTGGCATTTATTTGTGAATTTAGCCTATCAGAAGCCCCATCCAATTCATGGTGGCTAGATAGTGGTGCAGCAAGTCATGTTATGTTTACCATACGGGAGTTCATAAATCGGAAGAAGCTAAATCGGGATGAATCAAATCTCAAAGTGGGAGATAACAATAAAGTAAACGTTGAGTTCATGGGAGATGTCACTTTGGTCTTAGAATCTGGTTACAATATGATGACAAGAAACACCTTTTATGTACCTTCCTTTAAACGAAACTTAGTTTTCGTATCATGTTTGGACATGTATGGTTATTCTTTTGAAATAAAGAACAATATGGTTTTCATGTTTTTTAAATCAAATAAGGTTGGGTATTGCAATATGTTCAATAGATTGTACATATTGTGTTTAACTCCCAATGGTATATACGTCACTTATATAGTTGAAAATATTATCTCCAAAAGAACTCTACCTAATGAACAGTCTTACGCATTATGGCATAAACGTCTTGGTCACATTTCTAGGGAAATAGTAGAAAGGCTGATAAAGGTTGACATCCTACCTACTCTTAAATGCGGCCTAGAAACTTGCCTATCTTCTTGTAGAGGTAAGACGGCTAAGATAAAGAAAAAAATGGCAGTTCGTAGTTCTGACCTATTGTAGGTCATTCACACCGATATCGGTGAACCCTATACCGCAACCTTGTGTAGAAATTTTTATTTCATCACTTTTATCGATGATTATTCCCAATATGGTTATCTGTACTTGATTAAGGAAAAGCCCGAGTGTCTTGACAAGTTCAAGATATTTCGGACTAAAGTCGAAAAACAGTTGGGAAAAGTCATAAAGGTTGTTAGATCTGACAGAGGTGATGAGTATTATAGCAGACATAGCGATGTTAGACAGCTTAAAGGGCCATTTGCTAAATAATTAGATGATTATGGGATAGTAGCTCGGTTTACTATGCCCGAGAGTCCTAAACAGGATGGTGTAGCCAAAAGACGTAATCATACTTTCATGGATATGATGAGGAATATGATTAGTATAACCAACTTGCTTATTTTTCTCTGGGGTGAGGCTTTGAAAATAGCCTTTATGTTTTAAACCGGGTTCCCACCAAAGTCGTTCTATTGACTCTTTTTGAGTTATGGAATGGACGTAAACCCAGCTTAAACCATATGAAAGTTTGGGGTTGTCTTGCTGAAGTGAAGTTATATGATCCAACATTAAGTAAATTGGACTCTAGAATTACTTGATGTTATTTCGTGTCTTATCTAGATCATTCAAAGTAATATCGATTTTATAACCGTAATGGATGTACAAGAATTGTGGAATAAAAAACAGTGAAGTTTATGAAATTTGATGTGGCCGAAAAGGGCAGCTGCTCAAAGACTATTGAAGATAACAATACGGTGGGGACTACTATGTCATTTTCTCTATCAATACGGACAATTATGAAGCCTCTCATACCACAGACCGAACCTGTTGGGCTTTAGGATCCAATTATTAAAACAGTTCCTTATGAAGTTACTCAAGCCCCATAGATGAAGGATCAAACTCAAGTAGCTCTGCTTAAGAGGTCTATCTAGCAGAGATGATCAGCTATTTCACCGGACTACATAGTCTATCCGGGTGAATAGAACTACAATATTGGCTATGTGGTTGATCCAGTTACTTATACAGATGTTGTTTCTTGTCCTCAATCGGATCCGTGGCTAGATGCGATGAAAGATGAAATGCAGTCTATAAGACATAATGATGCTTGGGAACTTGTTGTATTGCTTGAGGGTCACAATGCAAGCAGCTGCAAATGGCTATATAAGACAAAAAGAGACTCCAGAGGAAAGATAGAAAAGTTTCAAGCTAAACTGGTAGCTAAAGGTTTCACTCGGAGAGAGAGTAGACTATGAAGCAACTTTTTCTCCAGTCTCTTTTAAAGATTCTTTCAGAGTGATCATGGCATTAATAACTCATTTAGATACACTAGATGGATGTAAAGACTGTTTTTCCGAATGGAGACCTTGATGAGGAAGTCTATATGGTACAACCCGAAGATTTTGTAGCCGATAATTCAGGTGAGCTTCTGTGTAGACTAAAGAAGTCTATTTATGGCCTCAAGCAAGCTTCCAGACAACGGTATTTAAAGTTTCATAGTGTTATCACTTCATTCGATTTTGTCGAGAATAGAGTGGATCGGTGTATATCTTGCAAGGTCGGTGGGAAGAAATTCATTTTTCTCGTTCTTTATGTGGACGACATATTGCTTGCGAGCAGTGATGTTGAATTACCGCATGAAACAAAACGGATGTTGTCAGAAAATTTTGATATGTAAGACCTTGGTAATGCGTCTTTTGTCCATGGTATTGAGATCCATAGGGATCGCTCTCACCGGGTATTAGGTTTATCTTAGAGGGCATCTATTGATCGTATTTTGGAAATATTCAATAAGCAGCATTGCAAACCATGAATTGCTCCTGTGTGTAAAGGCAATAAATTAAGTCTTTCACAATGTCCTCATTCAAATATTGAGAAAGCCCGGATGAATGATGTACCTTATGCTAGAGCAGTTGATAGTATCATGTATGCACAAGTTTGCGCTAGACCAGATATTGCTTTCACAATAGGACCTTTAGGTAGATATCAATCAAATTCGGGACACGATCATTGGGTTACTGCCAAGAAGGTTCTAAAGTACCTAAAGAAGACGAATGACTATATGCTGATTTATAGTCATATTCAAGACCCGCAACTAGTAGGGTATTCGGATTCAAACTATCTTGGCTGTCCGGATGATAAAAAGTCGACATCGGGATACATTTTTATGTTAGCAGGTGGTGCAGTATCATGAAAAAGTGAGAAATAGAAAATAGTATCATCCTCTACCATGCAAGCGGAGTTTATAGCATGCTATACGGCTGCTATTCAGGCTATTTAGCTTCGGAACCTTATTAGGAAGTTGATTGTATTTGATTTTGTTGACGGACCCATATAGTTGTACTCTGATAGTAAATCTACGGTGTTGTTTATTAACAATAACAGAGGTTTCAAGAGGTCTAAGCATATGGAGGTCAAGTTTTTGACCATAAAGGAATCTATGCAAAATGGCGACGTTGCAAGAGAGTATATTTCCATAGATGATATGGTTGCGGACCCATTGGTTAAAGGTCTTCGCCCTTGTATATTTAATGGACATGTCATTAGTATGGGCTTGTGGCATCATTGGATGCTATTGTTTAGTGGGAGCTATTTTGTTTTGCTCTACTAAAGATCACATCCGCGTTTGTCACTTTTTGTAACATTTTGATATGTATTGAATACATATACTTGATGAAAATCTTGAGGTATGTGTAAACCTTGAGTATTGGCTATGGGCATCTAGTTACTAGCCGTATTTATATGTCTTGTTACACATAAAGTGAAGTTAACTATAAAGATAAGACATATGCGGGTTCATTGAAAAATAAAGGATATTCTCTTATGGCACATCGGGTTTTGTAATACATAAAGGAGAGAGAATGGTGACTAACAAAGGGGATAATACATAAAGTATCTCTCTTTATGAGGTTTTATCCATTTGCTATACTACCATATTGAATCTATATCAGTAGAGTTAAGAGCACTTATGACCATGGATGGCTCTGAGTCCGCTGATGCGATTCTCGCCATGATTTGGTATTTTAGATTTTATAGGATCGGATTGACTGTTAAGAATAATCTCTAGACCAACATAAAGTGAGCATATACAGTACAATTTCAATTAATATTCGCCCAAGTGAGAGAATGTAAGGTTTTCCTAATGTGGGCTTATATTAATTGAGATTGTAATTACCGTTTTACGGGATTTATTTACCGTTTACGGGATTGGTCTAATAAAATAAGATATAAAGATTCCTAGTGTGGGCTGAGTTGAGCCCGGTCCGTGATGAGAGGACCCAGCTGAAAATTCTATAAATAGCGCTCTAGTCCCTCCTATAACCCTTAATGATTCAGAAATCACATCACATAAAGTTCGGAAAGAAAGTGAGGGGCGTCTTTGAAGTGGCGTAATGCCTAGTTCGGAAGTGCTACATGTGGTGGATTTCTCTTGTCCCGAATATGTTGAAGCACAAGAATGACTAGTTTTTCCACTTCTTGTCAACAGCATGGTGAGACATTAAAAGAAAACAAACATTAGCGATGCTCCGGAGGAAAAGCAAAACACATCATATGGCATGATGATCATACTTGATGGGATGTCTTCAAACGTTTTCCGATACTCCTCTGGGCTTGTTTTACTTCACCTAAACTTGCAGCCTTACATCCAATCACGATCACCTGCTCCAAGGATGTCGATTCCTCGAGGCCTTCGATGTCGTTGATCTTCCGGCACCTGTGGATTTCCGGGACTCTCAACATGTTGAGGTCGGATACGTTGGGCAACTTATCGAGGGACCCATAGTTCTTGAGAGAATCTCATCAATGATGTCAATTTGGAAAGGCCATCGAGATGTACTATCGGGCAATGCGATACAACCAGGACCTCTAGGCTTTTTAGTTACGCAAGCTCTCTAATCTCTTCGACGGGCGAGTTCAAGAGCTCTAGCTCCAACAGGTAAATCAAACTCTTAAGTGTCGGCAAACTCGTCAGCGACATACAAGGTTGGATGGACAATACGGACAACGATGAGGGGAGCCCCGATACTCCTTGAAGATTCACGCCCGTCGGGACGACTTTGTTGAGCCGAGGATTGCATGCGGGGCCGTACTCAAATCCCAAATTGGAGATTTGGGAATGAGACAACTCTAAGCTCTTGAGCTTCGGCAAGCTTATGGTCCATAGAGACCGGGACGAAGGAGGATCTATTAGCTCCTTGGGCTTTTCATAGCCTAAGCTCAAATCTTCCAGTTCAACCAAATTCTAGATATCTGGGTGTTGCGCGTCGAAATCCTTCGACGGGGCTTTCTTGGTTATGGGTTCCGGGCCCAAAATGACTGTAGCCCAAAAGAGATTGCTAACGCTAGAATCTTTTATCGAACTTAATTAGTTCATTTTTCGAAAAGGGGTTATGGGTCGGTTTTGGACAGAGAGTGTCAAATGCAGTAGATGTCTTTATTAACACAAAAAGGCGTGTTACGGACTATTAGTAACTTCGACAACTCAACACGTGCAATAGTCGAGGTGTACAACAAGCTTCGATGCGACTCTGAAATTAAATCAACAGGGACGGATGGAAATGAAGGACACAATGCTGGAATCAATCAACAGCACTGGACGGGGGATTATAGGACACAATACTGGAATTGAATCGACGGTATTATACAAGATGGATGAAGGGTACAACACCGGAATTGAATCGACGATCCTGAACCTAGTGAGTAGACGTCGGAATTTAATCGACGACACTTGACTCTGGATATGAAACTCGCCGGAATTGAATCGACGACGGGAATCTGGAAAGCTATGGCTAGGCTAGACTAAAGGCTAAGAGCTAGTTGAAAAGATAGGTGTTTTTGTGTCTGTTGTTGTGTGTGTTGTGTTTGCTACTACGGGGTATTTATAGGCAGACTTCCTTGGTAACCGTCGAGTGATTTTTTACTTCGGCCCCACGCTTTATCCTTTTCCATAAGCCATGTGGATAACGGTTTCCTAGTCTTCGCGCCTTTTCTTTTTACCGCGTAGGGATTACCGCCAATCTTTTGGTAACCGCTACGATCGTGGCTCTTCTCCTCGCGCTTTTCTTGTTACGGAAGGAAATGGCGCTAGAATTTACCCCGGCACATGGAACCTTTTTGATCGGTACGTACCTTGCTCTAGTGTTCCTTTCTATAGCTGATTGTCGCCCCCTCGCGTGCTTGTCACGAGCCCTCTTGGATTGTTTTTTAGGTGTCAACACATACCCCCTTTTAAAAGATGTAAATCGAAGATTTATCTCTTTTAAAATATTTTTCTCCGATTTGATGGTCTCCAGCTGTAAAAATGATGATTACGCTTTTCCTTTGACCCCTTTTCCCGAGATGCAATCCTTTCAACTTCGTACGGTGCATCGGCTCTTTTTGTCTTGCTTTTAAGGATCTTGAAAAAGCTTTTACTCGTCATCTTTCTGCGTCCAAGGTTTTTCCTAAACCCTAAACCCTTTTTCGAGCATTCCAAGCTTTCATGGTGATCGAAACCCCCGAGTTCTTCCCTCGCCAGTTCATCGCTCGCTTCGATGAGATCATCAACAATGATGATGCTGATCACCATTTCCTTAAGTTATTAAACACTCAACGAGAGTATGCCGGACTCGTTCTTGGGCCCGGTCTCCACGATCATTATCACATTCCAGCGTCTCTTCAATCTTGCTTCCCGACGCGAGCGGATGAACAACTTCCTATTCAAGCCTCTCCACCGAAGGACATTTAGTCCATGCCGGCTCAACGATTCAAGAGTTTTCCACTATTCGATGACGGGGCTTACACCTGGTTCCAAAGGCTTCAAGAGGATACTCTAACGGTTGGTCTCCGGGAAACGACGCAGATAAGGACAGTGATTGAGGTTAGCATGTTGTCCCATGATTTGAATAGGGGCCTACCGGGGTCCGTTATAAGCTTCTGATCTTCCTCTACCAATTGCTTTTTCTTCCAATGGGGTCCCCATGTCCGTAACCTTTCTAGATACCTTCGCCATCGCTGGCCTCTCCCCTTATGGGGCCTCTGTCAAGAATCTAGGGAAAACCAAGGACTGCCCCATCTTTGATGATACTCTTGCCTACGGGAAGTTCATTGATGCTTATTGTAGAACATCCGGAGTCGTTTCCCTCAAGGAGCGAACGGCTTTCCTTCTTTTTTGGCAGTCGAAGTATCTATTCTTTAGTCTGACCCTCAAAGTGTCCAATGATTATTTTGACCTTGCCGTACTTCTAGCAAAAGGGAATCTTGTCGCTCTTGGCCCTCTTGCCTTGGCGTCTCTGTACAAAAGTATTTCTTACGTTGCTCGACTAATGTTGAATTCTGAGGAAGACAGCGTGCTGTCGAGTCCGCTCTAGATTCTTCAAGCCTGGGTCGTATTCTATTTTTCTTTCATGTTCGAGAGCGTTCCTTCCTTCGATCCTAACGGGGTTCCTTTAAAACTTGGTATACGATTGCTCCAAGTTGCCCCCTCAAAGGCCCCCGGTGATGTTCAGCGTTTTCGGTTCTTTCTTCGACGCCTTCTGTCTTATGAGGCTGACCGAGTAGATTTCTTCCCTTGTTGCTCGGGTGAATTCAACTTTTGTTTCAACTCTCGAACCTTGAAACGGCTTAACCATCGTGACTTTTGGACCTTTGTCCTATTCCCTCGAGACCTTCTAATCCGACTATGTCTTAAGGAAAGGTTCTATCTTGGTTTTGAACCATATTCTCCTCATTCTTGCGCCCGGCGGTTCGGCCTTCGACAGGCAATGCCTATGCCTATACCTTGTCTCATGGATTTCCCATCAATGGACAAGAAGCTCTATAACAACAAGGTCGATGGACTATTCGCCTATTGTGCCGAGATCACAACCATGATGTATCAATGGTTTTTGGGGGACATCCCAACAAGACTACGTTCTAGTCCCGGTGTGATTTCTGAGTTTACGACCTGGTGGACGTCCTTTACCTTCGAAAGCCCTTTTGAAGATGCCATCTCGTCCATCCTCAAGAGTAGCTGGATATAGCCCTTTAGTCATACCTCGAAGAAAATCGAGAAAAAGGGTGCAACTAGAACCCTCTCAATTGGTGGTCGCAAACGTCCGACGACCGTTTTCGGTAAGTCTCTTTTTTCCTAATTTTCTTAGTGTTACTAGCCTGGAGTGACTTTACTTTACCTTCACTGGTAGGCGACGACTCGGATGACGAAGCCGATGAGGAAACGCTCACTTCTCTTAAACGGCGAAAGATGGAGGCAAAGAAGAGCAAATCTCTGATGGAATCTCCCAAGGTTCCTCGGCATGTCGAAGCTCCTCCGATTGGTTGTCCCGAAGATCCTTTGGGGAGTCTTGATCCACCTGTTGGGAGGCCCGGCAATATTGCCGTTGCTGGAAGTTCGTCGACCCCTGCGACTTCCTCGCTTATAGAGCTTTAAGGGGAGTCTTCTCCACTAGCCTTTGCCATTGTCCCGCCTTCGATGGTCGAAACTCCTTTGATGGCTGAAGATCCCACAATAGCTGAAGATCCTTCATTCGCGGACATTATCTGGGATCTTCCTGCTGCTTCTCTCTTTCTATCGCCCGTCAAAGACGTTCAAAACTATCTTGTTGGGTCTTCTCGATTTTCAGATCATCCGAGTATGCCTCAACCAAGCAGCTCCTCCGACTCAGAAACTTTCAGCAAGTTGGGAATTATGCTGTCTTGCTCCTTGGACCTTGTTCATTCGGGGGTGGCCTCCTTCGTCAACAATCCATCGAATATTCAAAGTATCAAGTCCGTGATAGAGTGGTCGGTCAAAGAGGAAGTCAGCGAGAAGTTTCCTGCGGGTTTAGTTCATCGGATGAAAGCATTCTTGAAACACTTTCCTACTCCCTTTGTACATTTTCGGCGGTGTCAAGACAAGATGCTTGCTCTGTCGAACTTTCCCGATCAGCTCTTCTCTCCTAGCTCCGAGACCCAAGAAGCGGGACAACTTGTGACTCAAGGAGAGTAGTCCCTTCAATCCGCCATTGACAAGCTTACCGCCTTGGACGAGAAGGAAGCTGTTTTGGAGCAAATGAGGCTGGCGATAGAGAGGGAACTAGAGGAGACTCGATGCCGACGATTGATCGTACTCTCTCATCGATCTTCCATAGAAGATCAATCGAAGACGTCCGTAGCCTCCTTGGAGGAGAAGAAACGGGCCGATTGCACTCGGGTAGTGCAAGCAGAAATAGATCGGCATCGCATTAGGAACATGTATATAGATAAAAATAGGAAGTTTGAGCGTTTACTCTGTGATTTGCTTGAGGGGATCAAAACAGCCTTGTATCCCGATAATTCTTAATGAAATTTCGCCCCTTTCCTTCCTTATTTCTTGCACCATACTCTGCCACAATCTATGTAATTGCCCATGTTTGAGTAACTGCCATCATCATCCCGAGTTGGTTACTCCAAAATCCCTTATAAATTATGATCGCCCCCAAATGCCAACCCACACGAACCTTGTCACAAAGTCCATATGAGTACTCACACGCCTTCCCGCTTGTCGCGTTACGACGCTTTTTCCCACAATGATGCCAAGAAAGAACTCTCCTTATCTTTCATGGATCATCAATCCTGAAATGGTCACACTATTTTGGGTTCGTATCTCACAAGTTTGCCGCCTCTTTCTTCACTGATTAATTGCTTTTCCCGCTACTCCGAGGAAATCTTACCCTTTGAGCAATCTATCATTTGTACTTTTGCTTGGTTATCAAATAATCATAGATTTTCTTCATATCCATCCTTCGACCACCAATTTTACAACTGGTACAAACGACTAGAAGGGGAGGCAACTACCACCTAGGCACAGGCCAGGATAGATGTCCTGTTATCATTCTGCGGTATATCCATTGATCCCTCCGAGTATGGCCTCATCGGCAGCTTGTGTTGCTTTTGGTCGCCATCGTTGAATTGTTTCTTTTTACCCATTGGTCCAGTGACTCCTACCCTTCTTGATATTTGGTTCCTGACCGGTCTTTCTCCATTTATCGATGGTGATACTCGACCTCCGAACGACCAATTTTTACTTGACATGTATTGCTGCCTTGACCTGCCGTACGGCAAATTAATGGATTGTCATGCTAAATCTTCAGGACCCATTCTTCCCGGGGAACATACAGCCTTCCTTCTGTATTGGCTCTGCAAATATGTCTTTTATCTCCCCACATGTCGAATTTCTTCGGAATTCCTCGATATGACATGTGAACTCGCGTGTGGTGTTGATGTTGGACTAGGCCGGATGTTCCTGGCTGCGTTGTACCGAGGGTTGACGGATGCCCAATCTTCGCTGATGGATAAACATTATGCTCCTTTTTCCGGTCCCTCATGGTTTCTGCATTGTTGGCTCCGAGCGTACTTCCCTCATATGTTTCCCGATAAGCCGCTTACTTCGACGGTTGAGTCATTGGTGATTAAAGGAAATGGTGCACCTACGGCATTTAATCGGATCCTTATTTGTGCTCCCGATAACCTTAACCCTTTTGATGACTTCCTCATTGAGCTGTTATCTCTCACCAGGTTTGACTTTTTCGGGCTACCTATCGACGATGGTGTCTATAGCTCCTCCAGCGCAAGTCCCGACTCTCATCTATTCTGGATGAGCATGTTAGTCCCAACCGACTTAGCCATGAATTTGTTTGGCGACGGCGAATTCTCATCGGGATTCGAAATTTATAAACCTCATTATTGTGCTCGCCAATTTAGGCTTACTCGGGGTGTTCCAATGCCGGTGGTGTATTCCATGAATTTCCCTTTTTCTGGTTGCAAGGAGGATGTAACCGACATAGTGGACCATATCGAAGTTGCGTTGTCGCGACCCTCTCCTTCCGGCGATAGCGGGAGGCAAGAGCAAGGGTTAACAAGCCGATTCCCTTTTATATGACTCCGGTTGACAGCGAGATCTTTAGGATCGCGAGTCTCTCCCAATACCCATTTCTTGAATCGCGATGTGGGAGAAAAATTATATCGAGATCGACCTTAATGTGGTCGAGTGACATGTACATAGAGTACATGCATTTTGGAGTCGCCACCGATCAATTTATTGAAGGGTATGATCGGAAAACCCTACCGAGCGGTCGGGAGAAACCGTTCGGTTCTACGAGAACCGGAGATTTGGGTCCGGGGACTTGGTTACGCCAAGATTTATATTGACGCCCTTTCGGTTACCGATGTTGAGTGATTTTCTAACTTAAGAATTCATGCAGATGAAATTTCGGGTGAGGTAGGTTCTAACGATTTAAGGTATCATGCGGACGGGATTTTTCTACCCTAGCAGTCACAATCATGAAATTTAATGCGCAATCAAAGTAATCACAATCAATTCGGACAATCAATCAAGTGGACGAGTCTAATATGGCTCTATCGACCCATAGAAGTATCAACTTTGAGTTTCGGGGTGGTTCGGGAAAATTTGGAGTGGAAAGCCCAAAAGGGTAGAATGGTCATTTTTGGGGGTTCGGGACCCGAAAATCACAAAATTGAGGTCGGGCCAGTTGAATGTGGCCATTTCCCATTTTTTGTGATTTTCTATAATTTTTCTAATTTTTCTAATTTTTTTGTATTTTTTATTTTATTTTTTTTATTTTCTAAAAAAAAATTGGGAATTTTCCAGATCGATATTCATTGACCCTCAAAGTCTCAAAATTTTCAATCCGGACTATAAGAGTCTCGAATCGATCTAGAAACTTTTTAGAAATTTTTTAGGAAAATCTGGGAATTTTTGTGAATTTTCTATGAATTTTTACAATTTTTTGAATTTTTGGAAATTTTTATTTATTTTTTATTAATATTTCCGGGCCGGGTCAACCCGGTCCAGATCGCCCGCGAACCGCTCGACACAAAAACGGCGACGTTTACTATTTATTCCTATTTTTTTAATTTTCTAACTAATTTCCGAATATTCGGGAATATTAAAAATGAACGGACGGCCGGGATCAATCTTGGAATTGTTCTCGGCCGTCGACTCCTTCTTATTCAAAACGACGCCGCTTCGGACCTCCTGTCTTAAACGACGCCGCATCTCACCTCAAACGAACGGCCACGATTCAAACCTAAGTGCGATCTAGACCGTCAACTCGCTCGGCTATAAAACGACGCCGCACCGCCTAATTTGAACGAACGGTCAAGATCTAACCTAGATCTAATCTAAGCCGTTCACCGCACCTAAGCCAAAACGACGCCAAATCGGTTATTATGCTGAACGGCCACGATCACTCCTCGACTTAATCCAGGCCGTCCATTCCTTATCCGCCCTAAACGACGACGCATAAGCCTACTAAAACGACGCCGTTCTCGCATTTTTTAATTTCTATCTAATATATCAAATTTTCAAAAATACTAAATGAAGATCCAACGGCTGAGAATCAAACCTATCTAATTTTCTCAGCCGTTAGATTAGATCTGAGTCAGCCCGCTCGCGCCAACGGCCGAGCCGACTCGAATCCGAGCCGGCCCTATCACGCAACGACACCTCAGCTCATTTGACCCGCTGACCTGCCACGTCTGCGTCTTCTTCAACCTCGCGACGACAATAAATGGATGGTCGTAGTTTCTACGGCGAGATCTAACGGTGAGATCTCGCCGGAATGACTCAAAATCACCGCCGATTGACTCGATTCGACACCCGGACTAACATATATAAAAATCAAATGATTTCACCCACAAAATCAACGTGAATCAAGCTCGCACAGTGTCAAAGTTACGTAGTTCATTCAAGCAATTCAGAGCACGATAATCCAATTCCTTTACAAAAACACTCAAATAAGAGTTCCGGAGGCTTACCTCGAGCTCGGTTCGAGCTCGCATGGCCTAGAATTTCCTAGGCAGGCTTCGACGGTTCGAGCTATGGCGATCGGGTTTCACGGGCTCGATTCGAGGTTTTTGCTCGAAATTGAAGTAAAACAACGATGCGAAGATGATAAGCAATGTTCAAGGACAAAAACGCACACAACAATTGCGAGAATCATGCATGGATCGGTGTGATGCCATGGATGAATAGAACCGAGATTTGAAGAGCAACTTACCGATTTAGGAGCTCGTAGGTTAATCGAGCTGGCGCGATCGAATCCTGGAGTTGATACGAAGCTTTTGAACTTGATTGCAGGCTTCGATTCGCCTTGGATTGGTCTCACGAAGAACTTGCGGGCCTGTTCGAAGTTCCGGTGATGGAATCGCCCGGGAGCTCCTCTCTCTCTAGTCTGTTGTATCTTGGCGAACACGAATGAAGCCCCCCTTTGATTCGCGAAGCTTCTCCTCCTTTTATACTCACGTTTTGAAAATTGGCGCGCACGGTTATGAGCTGGCCGAGCACTTCTCACGTGTAATCACGTGCTAATAGGCTCGCCGAACGGTGACGGAATCATTAGGATTCCGTCCAAGTCCGTTAGACCTCCAATTAGTCACAAACGAGCGTGAATTTGACACGGTTTGGGAAATGTTGACTTTTTGCTCGACCGAGATTTTGACCGGCTCGCCGGAGCTCCTCCGGCGGCCATTGACCCCAAGATTAGGCTCAATCAACGCACATTCATCTAAGGGACAAAACGCCTAAGGTGCCCCGCTCGATTATCGTCAATTGGATGGTCAATTTGCTCTTTGAATCTCAGCCAAGCACTGTTCATGCGCGCAAATGCCCCGAGGAAGAAGACGACACTGTTTGAACCGGTCGGACCGGTTCGACCGGCGATCAGACAGGTCCGAACCGGTTCCTGCAGTGAATTTTTCAACATTTTCAAAATTAATCAAAATTGACTGGGAATTTTTGCAATTAAACTTCAAAATTGGACTTAGGGACCTGGATATTATCTAGAAATGCAATTTTGCCGAAAATTTTCCATCAATTTATGCAAAAGCCCCAAATTTTTCTAAATTGGCAAATTGAGGAAAAGTTCAATTGAGTGCCCTAATTATCAAATTGGACCATGCGACCTATGCCAATCGATTCAGAGCATATGAAAACCTAGGGGGACGGTCCAATTTTGCCACGAAAGTCCCTCAATTAAAAGTAATTTAAAAAATTGGCAAGTTGAGGGACTAAATTGCAAATATTTTGGGGATTTTTGCCTAATTCGTGCAATTGGAGGTGCAATTGATCAAATTGAAGTTCAAAGGGATTGTAATTGAATTTTTAGACTTAAAATGTGCAAAAATTACAAATAAAAAAGACTCAATTGGTATTTTTTGTGTAAATTCAACTCTAGGTATTATGAAGAAACACCCAAGATTGAACTCAATTTTTGATTTTTTCATGAGGCCAATATGAAAAGGGAATTAAATGAAAAAATTGGACATTTTTGTGTATTTTTGTGACCTCGAAAAGTATTTTTTATGAATTTTCTAATATATTTCTATTTTCTGAAAATATTAAAAAATGTGAAAAATATGAAAAATTATTTTTTATCCAAAATTGGTTCCTTCTGCTTGGCCAAGGCTTCCAATGTTGATTTTTTAATTTTTTTTTGATTTTTTGTAAATTTTTGAGAATTTTTAGAAAATAAAACTAAATGAAAACCGATCAAAAATCAGGTATCAACAATTGCCCCTCTTTGAAAGTAATCTCGGTTAGAGGTTGCTTTCAAAGACAAGGTGACACCCGAGTCCTTAATCGACTTTGCTGGGGAGAAATCTAAAGAAAACTTAGTCTTAACATTCAATTGTCTTACCTTTGTCATTAAAGCTCTAATTCGGCGAGGAATTATTTCAGCTCATGCTCATTTTATGTGAAAGAGAAACGAGGAGAGAGAGAGAGACTTATATGTAGCTCACCTGTTTGTGGTCCGAGATTTGTTGATCTATGGTCGAGTGAATGAGTGTATGGAATTACCTTTGAATGGTTGGCGAGATTTTATGATGGTCGGCGTCCGTCCGGTGTCGAATTGTGGTTTGAAGATTTGGAAGAAAGTTTTACCCTTGTAACAAAGGGGTTTTACCCATTAGAATGCAGATTGGCTATCCTCTAGGAAGGGACTCACCATCCGGAGAAATTGGCTATCCCGTAAGAAGGAATTCACCATTCAAAATGCAGATCGGTTATCCTCTAGGAAGGGACTCACCGTCTAG
Organism: Rhodamnia argentea; assembly: GCF_020921035.1. Lineage (NCBI taxonomy): Eukaryota > Viridiplantae > Streptophyta > Magnoliopsida > Myrtales > Myrtaceae > Rhodamnia > Rhodamnia argentea. Next base: position 18,076,652 of record NC_063152.1, read on the forward strand.
AAGAGAGGTTCACCCTTGTAACAAAAGGGTTTCACCTATTAAAGTGAGATTGGCTATCCTCTAGGAAGGGACTCACCATCTAAAATGCAGATCGATTATCCTCTAGGAAGGGACTCACCGTCTAGAAGAGAGGTTCACCCTTGTAACAAAGGGGTTTCACCTATTAAAATGACATTGGCTATCCTCTAGGAAGGGACTCACCATCTAAAATGCAGATCGGTTATCCCCTAGGAAGGGACTCACCGTCTGGAAGAGAGGTTCACTCTTGTAATAAAGGGGTTTCACCTATTAAAATGAGATTGGCTATCCTCTAGGAAGGGACTCACCATCTAAAATGCAGATCGGTTATCCTCTAGGAAGGGACTCGCCGTCCGGAAGAGAGGTTCACCCTTATAACAAAGGGGTTTCACCTATTAAAATGAGATTGGCTATCCTCTAGGAAGAGACTCACCATCTAAAATGCAGATCGGTTATCCTCTAGGAAGGGATTCACCGTCTGGAAGAGAGGTTCACCCTTGTAACAAAGGGGTTTCACCTGTTAAAATGAGATTAGCTATCCTCTAGGAAGGGACTCGCCGATTTAAAATGGGTTTGGCTTATCCACTGGGGATTCATCTTTTAAAAGAGAAGGGTGCCATCTGAGGACCTAGGTTTACTAGTGTACCTACAGAAGCTTAAACCCTATTTTCAAATTTTTCAAATGAGAGGGTGCCATCTGAGGACCTAGGTTTACTAGTGTACCCACAAAAGCTCAAACCCTATTTTCAAAATTTTCAAATGAGAGGGTGCCATCCGAGGACCTAGGTTTACTAGTGTACCCACTGAAGCTCAAACCATATTTTCAAATTTTTCAAATGAGAGGGTGCCATATGAGGACCTAGGTTTACTAGTGTACCCACGTAAGCTCAAACCCTATTTTCAAATTTTTCAAGTGAGAGGGTGCCATCTGAGGACCTAGGTTTACTAGTGTACCCACGTAAGCTCAAACCCTATTTTCAAATTTTAAAGTTGAGGATCCGAGGACCTGGGGATGCCGGAAGACCCGCAGAAAATCCAAGTTAATCAATCTTTAAAATGTAACTTTTCCGAGGATTTGGGGTCACTAGGGAACCTGCAGAAAGTTCAATCAAACATCATTAGAATGACAATTTTAAGTTCTGGGAAGAAACTTAAGAATTCCAGACAAATTTTCATAGTATAATTGTGAAGGAAATGCGTCCAATCACAAGTTCGGACCTCCATTGGGGATGGATTTTGAATGACACATCCCGAGTGTTCTATAAAAAGGTTGTTTTAAAAGTTTTTCAAAAAGATTTTCCTTCATCCAAGAGGGCTTCTCACCATTTTGGGAAAGCTTTTCTTAAAACTCGAATCTGATCACAGGAAACCTAACCTTGAGGTTTCGGGATCATTCGAGATGCATACAATCTGACTAATTAGAGAAGGCATTTTAAAAGGGACCGTAATTCAGGTCGGGTTAATGGTTTATCAAAGGATATTCATTTTGAGGCTTAGAAATGAACATTGATTAAAAATAGCTTCTTCGGGTTTACAAGTCAAGAACCCTGAAGACATGATAAGACATGATTGTACTTACCTCTTAGATCAGAAAAGTTTTGGTGACAGGTTGTATCTTGGTTTAAGGTGGGCTTTTTAAGAAAGGTCATATTTTCAAAAAAAGGGGTGAACTTGGGTGATCACCTTGACATTCTAACCAGCATTCATTTGCTTTTGAGGAATTTTCATGATCAACTTTCTTCAACTTGCTTTGAGGATTTTCTTCCTTTCATCTTGATTTTTCAAACTTTGCCCTTTTTCGGGATACTCCTTTTTTCATGGGCTTTGGCCTTGCTTTTACCAGGCACTTTGCTCTTTCTAGCCCTTTTGTTTCTTGCTATTTTTTGCATTGAGTGGCTCTTTTGGAAACCAGGATCGAAAATTCTTCCAATTATGCATTTTGACTTATTGCTGATAATTCCTTTTGCTTTGCCCCGGTTTAGGGAGGTAATCACCAACAATGGTTTTGAAATAAATATTACGAAGGCTCAAATTGGCTTATCAAAGGGTAAGGTATTTAGGGATATAGAAATGAAGTGTTTTTCTTCACTTTGAGGTGTTCCAAGTCTCTGCCAGAAATCACTTGAAGCTATCACAAAAAGATTGATGCGGGTTAGCACAATAAAGTCTTACCCCGATCTTTTCTCCAAGGAATCATCCAATGAACCTCCAAATATGCCCCAGTGTGGGGTGGTTCTTGATAGGATTTTGTCCAGAAAATTCTCCCTTTTTGGTTCAGAGTAGTTAACAAGGGATATAAATGTGTATGGATAATTTTGAAATGGAAATGCCTTTCATCATTTCAATCCATGTAATCACCGCGAATGATCCCTACGTCCCGATATTAAGCTCTTTCGTTTTGTCACTCTCGCTCATCACTCAAGTGTATCGGGGACGTGTTTGAGGATAAGGCTTGCCTCTTTTCATTTGAAGTATCATCCTTTTGAAAAACTTTCAAAACATGCCCTTTTATAGAACTTCAGGGCGTTCTCATCAAAACTCATCATTTACCAAAAGGTTTTCATCAAAAGGTGTATTCAAAAGATGTTTCTGAAACTTGAAAGAAATGTTTCTTTGAAAGGGCCTTGTGGCTTTATAAATCCAAGTATTTCAATTTCAAGCACGATAGTGTATGAAGATATTTCATAAAAGAGGGGAACCTCAAACCTGTCTTCTTCAAATGTTGACTTTTGTCTCCTACGTAAATAAAGGAAACAATCGGTTCAAAGACATTCAAAATTTCAAATCCTGAAGCGACTTCCTCCTGTCTTCTTCGGATGTCAATTTCCACCGCCTGCACAAACAAAAAGGAACCGATTAGTTAAAGATATCCAAAATTTTAAATCCCGAAGTGACTTTCTCCTATCTCTTTTGGATATTGATTCATGTTTCCTGCATAAACAAAAGGAATCAATCAATTAAATATGTTTAAAATTTTTAAATCCCAAAAGTGACTTCCTTGTTTGATCGATTGCTCTGCAGGATTCTACATGACTCCCAGTTCACCCGCAAAATAAAAACGTATGCAAATGCATGTATCAAATGTCATGCGAATGCAAAATTTATGTGACTCGGATCTGCTCATCAATCGCTTTGAAGCTTGATTTTATTTCAAGGATAATATCTCTTCACGGGCGTCGCATTTCTTGGACTTGCCAATTCTTCTCCATCCATGTTTACAAGAATAAGAGCTCCCCCGGATAAGACCTTTTGAATCACGTAGGGGCCTTTATAATTTGGCATGAATTTGCCTCCTGGGTTTTGAGCATTTGGGAGCATTTTCTTCACAACCAGCATCCCTCCTTCAAAATTTTCGGGCTTGACTTTCTTGTTAAAAGCTCTAGCCACTTTTTTTCGGTAGTTTTGACCATGGCAAATGGCCTTTAATCGCTTTTCATCAATCAAATTCAACTGTTCGTGTCTCTGCCGGTTCCACTCATCCTCCATGAGTTCTACCCGAGACAGGACCCTTAAAGAGGAGATTTCCACTTCTACCGGTAGGATTGCTTCCATACCGTATACCAAAGAGTAGGGAGTTGCCCCAGTTGAGGTGCGAATCGAAGTTCGATAAGCCATAAGAGCATATGGCAATCTTTCGTGCCAATCTCAATATTTTTCATTAGTTTTGGCCAATATCTTCTTGATGTTCTTGTTTGCCGCTCCACAGCTCCATTCATTTGTGGGCGGTAAGGTGCGGAATTAAGGTGTCGTACCTTAAATTATTCCAATAAGTGGTCGACTACCTTGTTATTCAAATTGGAACCATTATCGGTAATGATGGCTCTTGGAACTCCGTATCTTGATATGATATCTCGCTCGATGAATTTAGCCACGCTGTTCGCAGTGACATTGGCATATGAGCTGGCTTCGATCCATTTGGTGAAGTAGTCAATAGCCACCAGAATGAAACGATGTCCATTGGAGGCCTTTGGGTTGATAGGGCCAATCATATCAATTCCCCACATAGAAAATGGCCATGGTTTCGACATCCGATGTAGTTCATTTGGGGGCACGTTTATCCTGTCGCCGTATACTTGGCATTGATGATAGGATCTCACATGATGATTGCAATCCGACTCAATAGTCATCCGGTAATATTCGAGTCTCATAATCTTCTTGGCAAGGAGGTGACCATTCATATTTGGCCCACATTCTCCTTCATGAATCTCTTTCATAATGAGATTTGCTTCTTTGGCATTTACACACCTTAGTAGGATTGAATCGAAGGATCTCTTATATAGGATCTGTCCACTGAGGAAGAATTTAGAGGCCATCTTGCTAATGTACCTCTTATCTTCCGGTTGATCGCCTCGTGGGAATTCGCCTTTCAGCAGGTAATTTTTGATGTCATGATACCACGGTTCTTCATCGGGTTCTTCTTCAATGACCATGCAAGATGCGGGTTGATCAAGGATGTCAATCCTTAACGGTTCTATCTTAAGGCCATCTTGCACTTGTAACATGGCTGATAGTGTGGCCAAAGCATCAGCAAAATGATTTTGAGTTCTTGGTAGATACTCAAAAGTGATCTCCTCAAAATGTTGGATCAGCTCTTCGAGGAATTTATGATAAGGGATAAGGTTGGGATCCTTTGTTTTCCACTCCCCTTGAGTTTGTAAGATGATTAGCATAGAATCCCCATATACCAGTAGCTTCTTTACTTTTAATGAAATGGCCAATTGTAATCCCAGTATGCGGGCCTCATATTCAGAAATGTTGTTCGTGCATGGGAATACCAACTTGGCTAAGATCGGATAATGTTGATCTTCAGGGGATATCAAAACCGCCCCGGTGCATGATCCGGTGAGATTCACTGCGCCATCAAAGTACATCGTCCATTTGTCTTCAGATATGTTCAGAATTTGACCTCCTTTGTTTTGTTCTAAAGCGTCTTTAGGAGGATTTTCAGCTAGCATATCAACAATCGCTCTCCCTTTGACAGATTTTTGGGGAGAGGTTCTGATGTCGAATTCTGAAAGAAGCACTTGCCATTTGGCCATCTTTCCCAATAACGTCGGTTTTTCCAGGAGATATTTGATAGGGTCATTCTCGGTGACTAACTGGATATGATAGTGTAAGGTATACTGCCTCAATCTATGGAGAACCCAAACTAGTGCTGCGCAAGTCCTTTCCATGGATGAGTATTTAGCTTCGGATGTTGTGAACTTTTTGCTGAAATAATATATGGCCCATTCCTTTCGATCCTCGGGGTTGGTTTGGGCTAATAAAGCTCCCAAGGACTCATCATGAACTATCGGATATAGAGTTAAAGGAACGTTAGGGATAGGAGGTACCAGATCTTGGGGTTGTACCAAGTATTCCTTGATCTTCTTAAATGCTTGTTGACATTTTGCATCCCATTTTACTTTCGTGCCTTTCTTCAGAAGCTTGAAAAAGGATTTCACCGTTTCTGACACCTGCGATATGAATCTGGATATATAATTCAATCTTCCAAGTAGACCCCTCACCTCTTTAACAGTGGAATGAGTCCCTATTTCCCATATAGCTTTGATCTTGGAGGGGTCGATCTCGATACCACGATCGCTTACGACAAATCCAAGCAGTTTTCCAAATCTTGCGCCAAATACGCACTTCGCAGGGTTCAACTTGAGCTTGTACTTTCTCAATCGATCAAATAATTTCCTCAGCACTTGAACATGGTCTTCTCCAGGTCTAGACTTGGCAATCATATCATCCACATAGACCTCCATCTCCTTATGTATCATATCATGAAAGAGGGTTACCATAGCCCTTTGATAAGTTGCCCCTGCATTTTTCAGTCCAAAGGGCATGACCTTGTAATAGAAGATCCCCCATTGTGTAGTGAATGAGGTCTTGATCTTATCTTCTTCTTTCAACATGATCTGGTTATATCCCGAGAATCCATCCATGAAGGAGAATAATTCAAAGCCCACGGTGCTATCGACAAGCACATCAATGTGCGGTAGGGGAAAATCATCTTTCGGATCGGCTTTGTTCAAGTCTCGATAATCCACGTATATTCTAATTCTCCCATCCTTCTTCTTAATCGGCACGATGTTGGCGACCCAATCAGCATATGGGACAACCTCGATAAATCCAACTTTAAGGAGCTTCATCACCTCTTCTTTGATCTCATCTCGCGATTCGGGGTTCATTTTCCTGGATGGCTGATTGACCGGTGTGCAAGCAGGATTTGTAGGCAGAGCATGCTCCACGATTTCACGGTCTAAACCTGGCATGTCAGCATATGACCAAGCGAAAATATCTTGATATTCTTTAAGCAACACCGTCATTCTTGAAACATCTGCTGCAGATAAGTGTCCTCCTATTTTCACTTCTTTGACACAAGCGGAATCTCCCAAGTTAATAGTAATGGGTTCTTCGGAGATAGGAGGCTTAAATTCTTCAAAACAATCTCATTCTCTCTTGATATCGCTCACATCAGCCTCTTCTATATCAATCTCATATGCATAATCATCGAGCCGATCCGAGTCACATATTAACCTGTTATGCATGGGTGGGATGACATGCCCGAAATGCACCAAGGATGGTTAGTATATGAATGATGAAATTATAAAATGCATGATTTGTTTTGACAAAAACATTTTCGAATTTCTTTTTGGAAAGAAAAGAATAGGAAGGAGAACTAGTCCTCGATTTTCTAGACGTCCCGGTTCTCAAAAGGTCATTTTAAAACCCAAGATCATATGGCAGATCAGGCCTCAAGTTTCATGGTAGAATCAATTGTCATCATCGGACTAATCCGTCGCTCCATATGTCTGTAATAAAACTTGAGATGATTTTCATTAATAGATGCAACTAAAAGTGATACAGCATTGCACTTCTTGGATCGCAACAAGAGATACAAAGGGTGCTAAAAAGAAGGAACAAAAAGATTTAGAAACAAATGCAGTAATTGAAATGCATTAAAAGATAAAGTTCAGAAGGAACCTTTTACTCGGGGGTGGGGAAATCATCGTCCAGCCACTCAATGATTACGTTCACCCGATTATCCAGGAACGGGTTGAATAAGTCCGGCTCTGCATCTTCGTAAATGTCCTCATCTTCTAGCCATTTGCCTCCTTTGGAGAACACCTCAGATAGGGGATTTTGAAACATCTTCCCTCTAGCTTTCCATACATCGATGCCTACAAAACGGCCACCTTGGTGTCCACGGCGTCCACGGTCTCCATAACACTTGTTTCGACCTCGGCCTCGACCGGTATCATTCTTTATCACTCCCTTATAACCCGGACCAACCTTGTGGTCATTCGAGTCCAAATTCAAAGGATTACGAATTTCCCGGCCATATTTCCCCAATCCGGTGCCAGGAATGAAACCATGTATGAGTAGCACTTTTCCCGTCATGGTTGCGGATTTTGACAATCTTGGAGTAATCATCCTCACGTCGGATGGTACGTTCATGACAGATATGATGTCAAAAGCGTGATAGCTCAGCTCTTCCTCCTTTGAGGGTTCAATGTATGGGACCATCCCTTTTAACGAAGCGCGATGCCCCGTCTCGCCATGGACGATAATCAACCGGCCTCTAACTACAAATTTTACCTTCTGATGCGGGGAGGAAGGTACCGCCCCTGACACGTGAATCCACGGTCTTCCCGGAAGCAAGGTGAAGGCGCTAGAGATATCCAACACTTGGAATGGTATAGAGAATGTTACCGGTCCAATGGCAATGTCCAACTCAATCTCCCCACTACATTTTTGGAGACTCCGTCAAATGACCGGATAGTGGCCTTGGATGTCTTGACGAAATCTTCGTTTATCCCTAAGTTTCTTAAAGTGCTCAAAGGACACTGATTAAAGGCTGAGCCATTGTCAATTAAGACATGAGGTACCTCTTTCCCATGGCACCTTACGGCGATATAAAGGGCTCTATTATGTATACGCCCCTCTTTTGGGAAATCTTCATCTGAAAAGGATATCGGGTCTTTCAAGAGGATAGCCCCCACGAAATCCCCTAGTTGAACTTCGTTAATGGTCTCCGGGACATGGACCTCATCTAATACCTTCAAGAGGGCATTCTTATGCTTTTCGGAATTCTTAAAGAGATCTAGCAAAGAGATCCGGGCCGGCATTTTCTGCAATTGGTCGACGACCTCATATTCACCGGTTCTCACGACCGATTGCAACTTCTCAACTTCTTCCGCAATTGGCGTTTTCTTTTCGAGCTCTGCCTCTCTTGGTGGATAACATCTTCCCGATCTCATAATGGCGTCAATCTCGCCCGTTCCATAGTCCCAGTGAACCGCCTTCGGGTTATACTCTTCCACAAGCGGTAATTTAATCTTCACCGGCTTGACCTCCTCTTGTAGTGATTCGGACGTTGACGATTTTTCCGAGGTGGATGCTTCCCAATTATCCACCTTATTCAGATCAATGACAAAACGAATCGGAGTATCTACCATCCCGATCATCTCATCTTCATGGACATCATCGGGGTTATATTCCGGACATGGCCTTACGGGCGTGGCATTTTCTTCATCCAAACGCCCTTGCCTTTCCCTCTTGACCCTCAGGATTATTCCTTCAATTCTCATGCCGATCTCCACCATATGTTGAAATGAAGAATACGTGTATGCATACATGCAATCAAAATATTCTGCCGGAAGTGACTTGAGCACGAACTCCAACATCTCCCTTTCTGACGGTGGCGGTTGCACCATCACAGCATGTTTCTTCCATCTCCTAGCAAAGAGCTCAAAACTCTCATCTTCACTTTTTCCGATGTTCAACAAATTGGCCTTGGTAAAGTATCCCCTAATTCCAGCTTCAAAATTCCTCACAAAGTGCTTAGATAATTCTTCCCAATTTGGAACCCAATCCGGATCAACCGATTGGAACCATGCCAGAGCGAAACCTGTCAAGCTATGTCCGAAGTTCCGAATTAACGTTTCGTCATCTTCGTGATGGCCAATCATTTAGCGAAGATAATATGAGATATGCGCCAGAGGACACCCAGCGCCATTATACTTTATGCGGAAATTCAACCTTGGATTCACGCCTTGGAGCGGAATATTTCTAGCTTGGGTGAGTGGCGTAATCGGTTCTTTCAACTCATCCATCTTCCTTGACACGTCATCACCTTGCTCTTGCAGTAGAGCGATCTTTCGATTTTGCGTCTCCATGGCCCGCCGTATCTCCAGAATCCGCATATTCTCATCTATCGCCACGGTGTTATTCTTGGCCACTAATTGAGATAACTCTGCCACCATAGTCGTCAAATGACGTATGTGAGTTTCCAGATTAGAAAGTCGCACGTTGGATTCCCGATTCACCTGTTCATTCCGAGGAGCCTCTTGATTCTTAGCTTCATCAACCGTTCCCACAAATTCTTCACTTTCGGGATCATCCATGCCATCCCACCCGTCGGGAACTATATCTCCGGAATCGACGAAAAAGCTTGGTGGCGCCGAGTATAGGACTTTAAAGTTGTAGCCACCGCTATCTTCTCCGAGGTTATCAACTATCTCGCCTCTCTCAAGAGCTTTTTGTAAAAACCTTCTATCTCCTCTACGGGCCTTGTCCAAGCGGACTTCATATTCGTCTAGCTCTTCGATTTCCTTATCATCTTTGACGCTCATCAAATATCCCGAGGGTATTTTCCAGACACCTCTCCTTGTAGCTTTCATTGCGAATTCTTCTGCCAATATGTCCATAGCCACATACGTTCCTTTAAAAGTAACGTCTTCTATTCTTCCTATGACGCCCAAATTGATCGGCTTTTCCAAGCAAGCCTCCTTTTGTTCCCGGGAAATACTCTCTCCTTTCGGGTATTGTGATGTCAATGTCGGGATATCCCGCATTTTACTTGTATCAACTATAAATTCCAGAACCTCTTCCTCTTTATCTTCAAAAATCGCGTTCACCTCGCGATGCTCGTGTAACGGGTTTTGTTGCACATTCGGTTCAGCCTTATCAAACTCTAGGACTTTTCCATGGATTAATACTTGTACCTTGAACTTGAGAGCAAGACAGTTGTCTACGTTGTGCCCCCTTTCTCCCATATGGTATACACATGTCCGGGTCTCATCAAACCCGGGAAATCTTGGAGGATGAGCTCTAGATGGCTCTTTTGCAACTAGTCGATTCTCCAACAACATGAGTAGCAATTTAGATAACGGCCCGGGTAAAGGGGTAAAAACAGGTTGATTTCTTCTTCTAGGTTCGGGTGGTTTAGAAGCGATCCAGGAGGACGTTCCTTGGGTAGGGGTAGAAGATGAGAAATTTTTAGGCTTAAGCGGGTTTGGGACAAAGGTCACTTCTCCGGTTTGCTCCCTATTGTCCCTTCTCAAAGGGTATTGGCGTCCGAAAGGTGCTTCGGGCATTTTCTTCTCCTTTAGTGCCCATTCGTGACGTTCTGCCACCTTGATCGGGTGCGCAAACGTCCGACACCCGGAGGTGTTCAGCTTGTTGAAGTATTCAAAAGGCAACGCCTTGAGGAAGAGGTCTATCAATTCTTCTTCGAGAATGGGCGGTTTTACTTGTACAGCCAATGTTCTCCATCTCTGAGCGTAGGCACGAACGGCCTCATTCTTTCCTTTTACGGTTCTCAGAAGGTCCTCTCTAGTGAGGGTAGTCGTGGTATTAAACTTGTATTGCCGAAGGAACTCGTCGGCCAGCTTGTCCCAATCGGCGAGCCTCTCTGGTTCTAATTTAATGAACCACGCCAAGGCTGCCCCAAATAGGCTTTCTTGGAAGGTGTTGACCAAGAGCGGAATGTTGTCCGAGAATTGCGACGTTCGGCACAAGTAATACTTCAAGTGCACCTTGGGACACCCGGTCCCGTTATATTTCCTCACAAAATCTGGTTCCTTGTAATCAGCAGGAACTTCTATCTTCTCAAATGGTGCTACTTTATCGAACCCGGAAAGTTCATACCCTTGACTTGCCAGGCATTCTTCGATCTTAGCGAGCCTTTTAATTTCCTCCTCCATTTTGAGGACTTGCTTCTCCTTCTTTTCCAGGTCTATTGCAATTGGAGGATCCTTAGGCGGTCGCTCCGGATTCGGAGTGGGATTGGCGGCAGGTGCCGGGTTAGTATTTGTACCATCTAATGAGCCCGACGGGGCTTGAGAATTAGGGTCAATAGGGTATCTCCCTTGACTTGCAATCATCATCGCCTTCATTTCCGCCACCATTGTGGCTATCATATTCATTTGGTTCTCCAAGTTACCCACACGAGGTGCGAGCTCTTCCCGCTCCATTCTCAATTAACGCGTCTTGCTACGAGTTCTCGTGTTTATCAATCACCTATTTTTCAGAACATCAAATCAGTATGGAGAACATTCAAGGATTTGGAGACGTTGATCCGTGGTAATTGAATTTTCTATATGTATGCATAAAATGCTCATGAAAGAAATAATATGCATTTATTACGGACCAAATTGTTCGAAAGTATCTAAAAGATAACAAGTATGTAAAATCTAAATGGGGAACAGATCTATCCGAGTCGAGGGCGCTTGTACTCTTCTTGCTCTTCTGATCCATCGGAATCCCATAGGTATGGGTCTTCTCCTTCTTCCGACACCCACTACCTCGGATCTTCCGGAATGTATGGCTCCACTCCCGGTATGTACGGCACTATATATTCGGGCTCATAGGACTCCACCTTTTCAATCCGAGGAGATACGCACTCGGGTACATATGGCTCTACTAATGATTGGCGGTACTCCTTAAACTTCTGAATATACTCCTTAGAGGCTCTATGAATGTTCATCTCGTCATCCAAATAATCCGGCCATTCGACTTGTTGCAGTGGGGAATTCTTCAAAGCGTAAAGTATAAGCTTGATCCGGGCTCGATACTGCTTCTTTGCTTCCTTGGTGAGCTTTCCTCGTGTCATGTCAAATGAGAAGATCCCTGGACAAACACCCGGTGGTACCTCTTGTAAAACTCCAAATTGCCTTACCACTCGAATGGGATAATATGCCACAGCGCCAGTACATCCCAAGAAGGGAATAGGGCTATCTTCAACGCCAATGATGCGAGCCCGAAAGATCTTAGGCCAAGTCAAACGCCATCGAATGTGTTTGAGCTTCAAATTATCTAATAGCTCAACCCATTTTTTAAACGAGTGTTTGGGTACGAGGGATTGACACTTGAAGAAGGATTTAAGAGGGTGAACGTGCTCGTTGATCTCATAACACCCCACTCGGAGTTAGAAGGTCTTTATATGAGAAGTGAACCACATGTGGAGTAGTCCGTTGGATGCTTGGAAAATGGCCTTTTTGGAAGTTTTGGAACGGTTTAGAGAGAGAAAGGTCTCAGCTAGAATCATGTATGAATAATTCCAGCGACAACATGCTTGTCTGGCTATATGGACTATAGAAGGGTCAAAAGTGGTTCTAGAGGTTAGGAATAGGACGAATGCAAAGAAGGCTAAAATGAATACCTTTCCCGATTTATGACCGGTTTCGGCGGGTAGGGAGGAATAGTTGTCAAAAAGGAATGAGAATGTGAATTTGCCGGAGTTGGACTTATAGACTTTCTCTATTTCAGAGGTTTTGAGACGAAGAAAGCTCGATAGAGAACGAGTAGAATCCATGTCAAGAGGGGGTTGAGCTATATGGTCGTCAAACTCAGCCCCGATGATAGCGGTATACTCCTCAAGCGTAGGAGTCGGTTCAAGACCTTGAAAATTAAATGTCATCGTGCGCATATCCCATGCCTTGGCCAATGCTTGAATGAGGGCCGATTGATATTCAACTTTGATCAAATCCACCAATCGTCCCAAAGGCCCTTCAACGTATGCTTTGTTGATTATATTGAGGCGATCCCACCATAGAGAAAGCTCCTTGCGCGGTACCGGGATGACTTTGATATCTCCATTCCCCATGATCTAAAAATGCAAAATGATGATCCTAAAGTCAATTACCACGGATTTAATATGAATATGCATGAAATATGATGCAAATGTACTAATCAAATCCCATGTTATCTCTTGGTAACATGAGAGTCAACTACTCCCATTTAACCCAAATAAGCAAAATAGGGTAATTATGGACCAAATCTCACCCAAAGATGGCATGTAATTGATTAGGATCGTTTAAGTGTAATCGGGGTAGAGAGCCACTTTTACAACTCAAAATTTGATAACCCATGGAATGCATAAGTCTAATACAAGATAAAAATGTCTAGAAATTTTCGATCAATACATGTCAAAGGAACGCATGTAAATGACTCAAAGGAAATGTAATAAACCCTAGAAATTGCTCCAAAGTCCAACTATGACTAGATAGTCAAGTCGGTGTCCTCATCGGATGATATCTCCACTATCTCGGGAAGCTTGGCATCTTCTTCATCCTCGGAGGATATGATGATGATTTCTTTCTTCTTAATCGGGGAGTGTTTTGGGGTCATTTTGATTGCACGAGGTCGCCTCGCCAATTTCATGTATAACTCCCAAATCCTCTCTTTTTCGCACTTGAGTTCCAAATGTTGTCCACAACTAGTATAATCGCAACCCTCACTACGAGCGCGGTTCCGTCCATTGAGCTCCCGTCCATGGACAAATCCAAAGACTTGAAAAGTAGCGGGCACTCGGTCCTTGCGTCGAATGGTTCTCCGCTCCCATGTGAATACATCGGGTACATTGATCAGACTTTGGGGCGCCATCTATCCTAGAAATAAAAATTGGCCTTCAACCCCGATCACTTAAACGATCTTACAAGTGTGAATGATATGTCATGAAAATGCATGATATACAAAATTTAAATTTACAAGTTCAAAATAAAGAGGTTAAAAAGCCTTACCAACCGATGTTACTCTTTTTTTTTGGGTTTTTGGTTTTAGGTATACCAACCGTCCATTTCACATGCGCATGAGACAAGTGAGGTTTAACTCTAAAGAAATCAAAAAGGCTCGGGTATGGACCTAAAAGCGCTCCCACTATACAAATCGATGAGCCGCCCATAAGCGCAATCAAACAACAAGTGGGTAGGATCATCAATCTTGCATTGCGAGCGGGATCAAATATGGTCAACCCAAGTGCAATCAAACACGGAAGCTTCGCATACCGATCCCTATCTATGGCGACCTATAAGGGTGATTCGCGGCTCGGGTTTAGGTGCTTGTGTGTGCAGTGTCGTGATCCTCAAAATATGCAAGATATGCACAACAATTTATATTCAAAATACCGCTTCAATATGTGCACAAATAAACACACAACCCGAAACACCATATCTGCATCAAAAAGGTTAACATAGACGCCACCCCTTATAACTCCCATCTGCATCAACATTTAACACTTTTGTTAGTGGACGTACCTCACCTTCAAGAGCATCTGCGTAAAACGGGATTAGAAAGCACTCAACATTTTCATCGGCTTAAGTCCTCTTAATGGTTTAGCTACCATTCGATTCCCTAGTGGAGTCGCCAGTCTGTCGCGACCCTCTCCTTCCGGCGATAGCGAGAGGCGAGAGCGAGGGTTAACGAGTCGATTCTCTTTTATATGACCCCGGTTGACAGTGAGATCTTTAGGATCGCAGGTCTCTCCCAAGACCCATTACTCGAATCGCGATGTGGGAGAAAAATTATATCAAGATCGACCTTAGTGTGATCGGGTGATATGTGCAAAGTGTACATGTATTTTGGAGTCACCACCGATCAATTTATTGGAGGGTATGATCGAAAAACCTTACCGAGCGGTCGGGAGAAACAGTTCGGTTAAACGAGAACCAGAGATTTGGGTCCGAGGACTTGGTTACGCCAAGATTTATATTGATGCCCTTTTGATTACCGATGTTGAGTGATTTTCTAACCTAAGAATTCATGCAGATGAAATTTCGGGTGAGGTAGGTTCTAACGATCTAAGGTATCATACAGACGGGATTTTTCTACCCTAGCAGTCACAATCATGAAATTTAATGCGCAATCAAAGTAATCACAATCAATTCGGACAATCAATCAAGTGGACGAGTCTAATATGGCCCTATCGACCCACGTAAATATCAACTTTGGGTTTCGGGGTGGTTCGGGAAAATTTGGGACGGAAAGCCCGTAAGGGTAGAATGGTCATTTTTGGGGGTTCGGGACCCGTAAATCACAAAATTGAGGTCGGGCCAGTTGAATGTGGTCTTTTCTCATTTTTTGTGATTTTCTAGAATTTTTCTATTTTTTCTATTTTTTGATTTTTTATTATTTTTATTTATTTTCTATAAAAAAAATTGAGAATTTTCCGGATCGATATTCATCGACCCTCAAAGTCTCAAAATTTTTGATCTAGACTATAAGAGTCTCGAATCGATATATAAATTTTTTAGAAATTTTTGGGAAAATCTGGGAATTTTTGTGAATTTTCTATGAATTTTTACAATTTTTTGAATTTTTGGAAATTTTTATTTATTTTTTATTAATATTTTCGGACCGGGTCAACCCGATCAACCCGGTCCAGATCGTCCGTGAACCGCTCGACACAAAAACGGCGATGTTTACTATTTATTCCTATTTTTTTTATTTTCTAACTAATTTCCGAATATTCGGGAATATTAAAAATGAACGGACGGCCGGGATCAATCTTGGAATTGATCTCAGCCGTCGACTCCTTCTTATTCAAAACGACGCCGCATCTCACCTCAAACGAACGGCTACGATTCAAACCTAGGTGCGATCTAGGCCGTCAACTCGCTCGGCTATAAAACAACGCCGCACCGCCTAATTTGAACGAACGGTCAAGATCTAACCTAGATCTAATCTAAGCCATTCGCCGTATCTAAGCCAAAACGATGCCGAATCCGTTATTACGCTGAACGGCCACGATCACTCCTCGACTTAATCCGGGCCGTCCATTCCTTATCCGCCCTAAACGACGACGCATAAGCCTACTAAAACGACGCCATTCTCGCATTTTTTAATTTCTATCTAATATATAAAATTTTCGAAAATACTAAATGAAGATCCAACGGCCGAGAATCAAACCTATCTAATTTTCTCAGCCGTTGGATCGATCTCGAGTCCGCCCGCTCGCGCCAACGGTCGAGCCGACTCGGATCTGAGCCGACCCTATCACGCGACGACACCTCTGCTCGTTTGACCCGCCGACCCGCCACGTCCGCGTCTTCTTCAACCTCGCGACGACGATAAATGGACGGCCGTAGTTTCTCCGGCGAGATCTAACGGTGAGATCTCGCCGGAATGACTCAAAATCACCGCCGATCGACTCGATTCGATTCGACACCCGGACTAACATATATAAAAATCAAATGATTTCATCCACAAAATCAACGTGAATCAAGCTCGCACGGTGTCAAAGTTGCAGAGTTCATTCAAGCAATCCAGAGCACGATAATCCAATTCCTTTACAAAAACACTCAAATAAGAGTTCCGGAGGCTTACCTCGAGCTCGGATCGAGCTCGTGTGGCCTAGAATTTCCTAGGCAGGCTTCGACGGTTGGAGCTATGGCGGTCAGGTTTCATGGGCTCGATTGGAGGTTTTTGCGTGCAATCGAAGCAAAACAACGATGCGAAGATGATTAGCAATGTTCAAGGACAAAAACGCACACAACAATTGCGAGAATCATGCATGGATCGGTGTGATGCCATGGATGAACAGAGCTAAGATTTGAAGAGCGACTTACCGATTTAGGAGCTCGTAGGTTAATCGAGCCGGCGCGATCGAATCCTGGAGTTGATACGAAGCTTTTGAACTTGATTACAGGCTTCGATTCGGCTTGGATTGGTCTCACGAAGAACTTGCAGCACTGTTCGAAGTTCCGGTGATGGAATCGCCCAGGAGCTCCTCTCTCTAGCTTTCTCTCTCTCTCTCTCTAGTTTGTTGTATCTTGGCGAACACGAATGAAGCCCCCCTTTGATTCGCGAAGCTTCTCCTCCTTTTATACTCGCGTTTTGAAAATTGGCGCGCACGGTTATGAGCTGGCCGAGCACTTCTCACGTGTAATCACGTGCTAATAGGCTCGCCGGACGGTGACGGAATCATTAGGATTCCGTCCAAGTCCGTTAGACCTCCAATTAGTCACAAACGAGCGTGAATTTGACACGGTTTGGGAAATGTTGACTTTGTGCTCGATCGAGATTTTGACCGGCTCGCCGGAGCTCCTCCGACGGCCATTGACCCCAAGATTAAGCTCAATCAACGCACATTCATCTAAGGGACAAAACGCCTAAGGTGCCCCGCTCGATTATCATCAATTGGATGGTCAATTTGCTCTTTGAATCTCAGCCAAGCACTGTTCATGCGTGCAAATGCCCCGAGGAAGAAGACGTCACCGTTTGAACCGGTCAGACTAGTTCGACCGGCGGTCAAACCGGTCCGAACCGGTTCAGGCAGTGAATTTTCCAACATTTTCAAAATTAATCAAAATTGACTGTGAATTTTTGCAATTAAACTTCAAAATTGGACTTAGGGACCTGGATATTATCTAGAAATGCAATTTTGCCCAAACTTTTCCATCAATTTATGCAAAAGCCCCAAACTTTTCTAAATTGGCAAATTGGGGAAAAGTCCAATTGAGTGCCCTAATGATCAAATTGGACCATGCGACCTATGCCAATCGATACAGAGCATATGAAAACCTAGGGGGACGGTCCAATTTTGCCACGAAAGTCCCTCAATTAAAAGTAATTTCAAAAATTGGCAAGTTGAGGGACTAAATTGCAAATATTTTGGGGATTTTTGCCTAATTCGTGCAATTGGAGGTGCAATTGATCAAATTGAAGTTCAAAGGGACTGCAATTGAATGTCTAGACTTAAAATGTGCAAAAATTGCAAATAAAAAAGACTCAATTGGTATTTTTTTGTGTAAATTCAACTCTAGGTATTATGAAGAAACACCCAAGATTGAACTCAATTTTTGATTTTTCATGAGGTCAATATGAAAAGGGAATTAAATGAAAAATATTGGACATTTTTCTGTATTTTTGTGACCTCGAAAAGTATTTTTTATGAATTTTCTAATATATTTCTATTTTCCAAAAATATTAAAAAATGTGAAAAATATGAAAAATTGTTTTTTGTCCAACATTGGTTCCTTATGCTTGGCCAAGGCTTCCAATGTTGATTTTTTAATTTTTTTTTTTTTTTGTGAATTTTTGAGAATTTTTAGAAAATAAAACTAAAGGAAAACCGATAAAAAATCGGTTGTCAACATGCGTATGTTGTTCTCAGACGCTTTGTGTTTATCGCCTTCTCTGGCCACCCTTGTAGCTCCTCCTTTTTCAACAAATGGTGGTTTTCCTATCGCTCTTCCTTGTTTCTAGCCGCTGCAAAGGACATTCTTCCGAAAGTTTACCGAACCCCATTGGGTTTGCTGCACCCTCTAAGAAAACCCGTTCCTTTTATTATTTCGAGCATTGTACTTGAGCAACCAATCGATGAAGGTAAGCCTTTAATTGCTACTCTCGCGGAATGTAGGTGTACGAGCAACCCGTCGATGGAGGTAGGCCCTTCTTTTGCATTCTTGCTTGGTGTAAGTACTAATCTGACTTCTCCTCTAGATGACTCACCGGCTTCTGATGGCCGCACAAATGACCTACCCAGCAATTCGTAGGTCGTTCATATGAACATGGCAAGTACCTCGGCTGGTTCATCGAATGCTCTTTACTACGATTACCCATTTCTTCGCGCTAAATGGTTGCGCTTGCATGATTTCTTGGGGGAAGGATATGCCGCTATATGCGATAGAGCATCTATTGAGGATGAGATCCAAGCTCTCCTTACTTTCTTGGTCCATTTACCTTATCCGATCCAATGTCGTGCCCTTGAATTTGCCATTAATGAACTCTTCCTCACATTTGGCTCGATTTTGAGGTCCTTGGGAACAAGGCAGCGTGAATCGGCAATTATCGACAAATTAGAAGCGGATTCTCTCCTTGCCGACAATGAGCCGGCTTATCAACGTAGTATCCTTAATACCTTGAAAAGTGACGGTTGTACCACCCTGCAGGCCCTATCTGCCCAATTGAAGGTGGTCAAACAGCAAGAGGCTATTTGCGAATCACCGCACCTTGATATGATGCGAGCCAAGTATCAAAAGGAAGCAATTGTTGACGCCAACCGCAATGATGAAATGCAGCTTCATAGCTTTGTCTTGAGTCTTGAACAGCACGTGTTGTAGTCCGCTGTTACTAGTCCCTATTAATGCCACCTGTCTTTATCATCTTAATCCATCATCGAACTTTTTGGTCTTAGTGTCAAATCCCCAAAATTCATCATGACATGATTTTCTCGAGACCATCTTTTCTCCTTGCGGCATTTAATGATAGACGTCATCCCCGATTTTCCTTCCGAATTCGAATCGCCACGATGGTTCGATGCGAACAATCACCGGAGGGAAATCCGCCACTCGCGTCATTATGGTTACTTATACACTTCACCAACCGTGATATACCTCTTCGTCTCGATAACCGCCCACTAACTTTACTGCATCGATCATCGGAAGGTCGTGAGCGGATACTTAGCACCGTGGGATGAACTGTTCCTTGATCTTTATCTATAAATAGCATCACTTGCCCGGAGTAGGTCCCCATCCAAACCCTTTGCCTTTCATCCTTAGAGCAAACTTCTCAAAGCCATCATGGAGCGCGCGTCTTCCTCTTTAGCCTCATCTCCCCCTACACGCTTTAGCCGTGAGTTCTCGGCTATTTGGAAGGAGATCATCTCCCTTCTGAGCTACACCGACACCATGTTGGTGGTGAAACCCCGGGCTCTCGAGAAACTAAACGTCCCGCTTAACCGTTCCGCACCCCAAAATCTCCCCTCCGACCATCTGTTCCCGTCGGACTATGAAGAGTTCATTACGCTCTTCGACTATGGGCCGGAGAGGTTTTGCCGAAATCTGGCGTCCATGTCCCGGCACGATCTCACCGAACATAAAGTCTGGTGCAAGATCGAAGAAATCGAGAACGGCGAGGTGGTGTACAAGGAGCTCTGCAACGTCCGGGAAGCCCTCCATGCCTCTCACGCTAGCATCCTCCGACTTCGGAACATTGTTTTCGACCGCCTGACTACCAGCCAGCGACACCTGCGAAGGCCTTTGAAGGATTCCGAGCAACGGGAATACGAACCGGCCGAGGCTTACGAGACCCGGTGCTTGGCTTCCAGAGGCCCCTTCGGAGGGTCTGAAGACCATGCTGGATTCTACCAATGGTCTTATGCAAACTCAGAAAGAGCACCTTCAGCGGCTGGAGAGCGAGAAGGATAAGCGGGAGGCGGCCATGGAGGAGCCGGCCGAAGCCTACCACCGTGCGAGGGAGGAGAACGTCAAGCTGGAGGACCGGCCGTGGAGCTTCATCGTCCGTTTCAAGGAGCACTTCCGGTGAAGGTCCGCTGAAATGAGCAGGATAGGAAGAGAGAGAGAGAGATATATATATATATATAGAGAAAGAGAGGGAAAGAGAGAGAGAGAGAAAGGGAGAGAACAGAGGAATGTACGAGGGTTTCAATGAATGAAATGAGTTTTCTTACTCCTTGCCTCCCGACTCTTCTCGTATCTCCCACATCGATGGGTAGAACCTTTTCAAATATTTCTCATTGATTGATCGTTGTAGTTCTCTTCCATCGATTTTCATCATTCGATATGCGTTTCCCGGGAGAACATCTATTATCAAATATGGTCCTTCCCACTTTGATGACCACTTGCCAAACTTCTCGCTGTCGAGGTTCATAGGCAAAATAGTCTTCCATACCAAATCTCCCACGTCGAAATGCTTAACTCTCACATGTTTGTTGTAAGCTTTGGCAACCCTTCGTTTCTGAGCCATTAACTTTTTTAGTGCCGTGGCTCGATTTTCTCCCAACTCATCAATGTTGGCGTTCATCATCTCATCGTATTGTTCTTTAGCCATGCTATCTTGGAGCTTCACCCTTAATTATTGCACAGTAATTTCTAGAGGTAACACAGCTTCTTGTCCATACGTTAGCATATAAGGAGTAACTCCAGTGCTTAATCTTTTGGACGTCCGATAAGCCCATAGCATTGTCGAAAGCAGTGAGTCCCACTCCTTTGGGTTGTCCTCCAAATGCTTTTTAATCAGTCCAATGATTATTTTATTAGAAGCTTCCGCTTGGTCATTAGCTTGGGCATAATAAGGCGTTGAATGGATCATCTTGATACCCCTAGACTTAGCAAAATCCAGTATTTCTTACCCCGTGAAGACTATCCCTTGGTCGGCAGTGATAGTCACCGGAATACCAAATCGATGAATAATTCGCTCTTCGATAAACTCCCCGACTGTTTTTTGTGTCACACTTTTGTATGACGCCGCTTCGACCCACTTTGTGAAATAATCTGTGGCCACTAAAATGAAACTATGCTTCTTCGACGAGGGAGGATAAATTTTTCCTATCATATCCATCGTCCATCCCCAAAAAGGCCATGGCTTGATAATTGGGTTCATTAACGCGGCCGGCACTTGCTAGATTGGTCCATGTCTTTAGCATGATTGATACCCTTTCGCATAGTCTATGTAGTCTTGAGTGATTGTTGGCCAAAAATATCCATGTCGCCTTAATAACCACTTCGTTTTCAATCCAGCCTGATGTGCCCCTGAGATCCCTTCATGGACTTCCGTCATGGCTAGCATTGCTTCCTCTTGTCCCAAGCACTTAAGAAGTAATCCATCGATCGATACAACTCGTTGTCAATCAACAGATATTTCGGGGCTTTTCTCTTGAAATCCTTACTGCCAAAACCCGGGTTCTTCAAGTAGTTTACCAAAGGGGTCCTTCAATCTTGTTGGCCATTGGTTTGTCTTTCAGCTTTCTCATTCTCAACCATCATTACCCGAGCATCTATCGACGGTAAAGTCCTTACTTGGATAATGATATGATCTGCAAGCTCCTTCGATATACGATATCCCGATGCCATCCGAGCCAATTCGTTGGCTTCTGAATTTTCGCTTCTCTTGACATGGATTAGCTCGTGCTCGGCGAAATTCGACAACAATTCTTTCGCCAGATGGTGATGCCCAATGATGTTTTCATTTAAACATTGATACTCATCATTTAGTTGTTTGATCACCAGCTGGGAATCCCATTTTACATTAATTGACCTGACCCCCATGTCAATTAAAACATTCAATCCTACGATTAGGACTTCATATTCGGCTTGCTTATTCGAGCATTCGAAGTCAAGCCCGAATATGAGCTTTGTTTTCTGTCGAAAGGGTGATATAACCATAATTCCCGCACCCTTTGAACCGGACGCCACCGACCTATCGAAATATAATGTCCAAGGTGCAACACCAAGATAATTTTCATCATCCTCGATTTTTAAACCCGATGGGTATTCGGTAATGACATCGGATATTGCCTGCCCTTTCATTGCTTTGACCGGCATATAAATCAAATCGATTTCTATTAGAGTAAATGCCCATTTTGCAATCCGGTCTCTAATGATTGGCCTGGACAATATGTACTTAATCACGTCTGTCTTGCAAATTACATGTACCGTAGTCGGCAACATATAATGTCGTAATTTCGTATAGGCATAGTACGGTGATAAGCATAGTTTTTCGATGGACGTGTATCTTGTCTCGGTATCATTGAGCATCCTACTTAGGTAGTACACAGCCTGCTCTTTGCCTTCATCGTTTTCTTGAGCCAAGATACTCCCAATCGTTGTATTAGCAGCCGACAAGTACAACTTCAATGGCCGTCCAGCTTTCGGTGGTATCAAAACCGGTGACTTGATGAGATACTCTTTTAACTTGCCGAAGGCCATTTGATGCTTTTTCTCCCATATAAACTCTTGTTCATTCTTCAATTTGAGTAACGGGGAGAAAACTTCGATTTTTCCCGACAGATTAGCTATAAAACGCCGCAAAAAATTTAATTTCCTGATTAGCATTTGCAGCTATTTTTTACTAACAAGGGCTGGTAATGCTAAAATAGCCTTAGCCTTATTCATTTCTATTTCTATACCTCTTCGATGGACCGGAAAACCTAGGACATTGCCAACTCTTATCCCGAAAGCACATTTTAAAGGATTCATCTTCAACTTAAACTTACGCATTCTCTCAAAAGCTTCTTCTAGGTGGTCCGGATGACTTACCGGGTCTGTTTTGACGATGACGTCATCAATGTAGACCTCTATGAATTCCCTAATCATGTCATGGAAAATGTAATTCATTGCTCTTTGATACGTAGCACCGGCGTTCTTCAATCCGAAAGGCATGACGACCCATTCGAACGTACCAATAGCCCCGGGGCATCTGAAGGCTGTCTTGTGAATGTCCTCTGCTGCTATAAATATCTAATTATACCCGGAATGCCCGTCCATGAGAGACATCATTTCATTGTTGGAGGCCGAGTCGATCAACATATCGGCCATGGGCATTTGGTACTCATCTTTTGGGGTGGCCGCATTGAGGTCGCGGAAATCGACGCATACTCGGAGTTTATCATTCTTCTTCTTAATCGGCACAAGATTTGATAGCCATTCGATAAACCTTGCCGATCTTATGAATCCGGCAGAAAGGAGGCGCTCAATTTCCTCCTTAATTTTAAGAATCACTTTCGGAGCAAACCTTCTAGCAGCCTGTTGGTGTGGTCGAAATCCCCTCTTAATTGGCAATCGATGCTCAACTACGCTTTTCGAAAGGCCAGGCATCTCATGGTAATTCCAGGCAAAACAGTCCTTATATTTCCTCAACGGGTTTACCATTTGAACTTTGTATTGCTGATCGAGCAATTAGTTGATATAAGTAGGTTGCGGGTAGGCCTCATCTCCAAGATTAACTTCTTCCACCAGGTCTTGAGCTTGGATTACTTTGTCATCTTCCTTAATTGGGGATTCTCCGAAATCTAGAATACCGTCTGCAAGCTGGCTAGTTTGATTATTTTGCTCGGCCCCGTAGGCCGCATACCTATCGCCGAGATTTTGTGCAAGTGATCGAGTTCCCATTAGAAAACTAGTCGATTGGTTCCACCGGTTCCTTTCTTGGGACCCACTTAGTGTTTCCCTTGTCGAAACGGCAGAATGCAATATCCCTTGAGTCCGCTTCAGGCGGCCTAGACACGCGAAGGTAATCATCTGACATCACTTTGTCCCGACCGGATATACGGGTCCAAGTAACACAAGTCTGAGGATTCACCTTTACATATTCCACCTTGTTCCCATTCCAAAATGCCAGCATTTGGTGAAGTGTTGATGGGACATATTGGTTTCCATGTATCCAATCTCATCTCAAAAGCAAGTTATAAGACCCGTCGGCGTCCATGACACGGAAGGACGTCCTCGACGTTTTAGATCCGACGGTCGGGTCGGCGACATACACTCCCTTTACTTCGGTAATCTCGCTAGTGAAATCGGATAACTGTATATTCGATGGGATTATCTCGTCATCATTCCTTCCTATTTTCTTGAAGAAGCGGTATCGAATGAGATTTAGCGGTGATCCCCCATCTACCAGCACTTTAATTACGGGTCGCCCGTTGATCTTGGCATTTATGTTGAGCGACCTCAAATGATTTGAGACATCTTCCATGGGTTTTCCGAATTCCATGGTTTCTTCATCATTAAAGCAAAATTGAACCATTTCCTTCTCTTGTGTCGTTTCTTCGTTGTCTCCGTCAGCCGAGGTCGACTCAAGTCGAAACTCGTGTGGCAATTTAACTTGTACCATACAAGAGCTTAGAGGGGATACCGACCTGCTAACGGGGGTTTTAAACCGAGATTTAGACGCAGATGGTTTTCGTGGCTTGGCGCCTTTGTTATCTTTTTCCCGAGTTGGCTGTGTCTCTTCCGGTTATCACCGCCAAATCAGATTTCTTGCCCTCCCGGGCTTGGTGTAGCTCGGGGCCGTTAGCATTGACTCACGGCTGATCGGGATCTCTTGTTGCCGTAGTATGCGAACCCTATTCCTTCTTTGCACCATTCTTTTTTGAGTTCGGGTCATGATTTTCTCCTTCTCCCGGTCCTCCGTTACCTCGCACCGTGATCCCTCCATAGGGTTGCTCGGTATCTTAAGAGTTCGTCGACGATATGGCTCATGGGGGAT
Source organism: Rhodamnia argentea (assembly GCF_020921035.1). Classification (NCBI taxonomy): domain Eukaryota; kingdom Viridiplantae; phylum Streptophyta; class Magnoliopsida; order Myrtales; family Myrtaceae; genus Rhodamnia; species Rhodamnia argentea. The sequence goes on from NC_063152.1 coordinate 18,101,666, forward strand.
TCGTTGAAAGTCTCTGTCGAACACTTTTCCCCACCCGTAAGGGATTCCTTCTTGAGGATATGTGGGTGGTGGACCATAGCTTACGTAATAATCAAACTTGCCACTTGGCTCACCTAAAGTACCAATTGTAGGGTCCCCTTCATCATATCTCCGCTTGAATAACCTATAAGCTCCTTGATGATTGAGACCTCTCCGAGGCCCGGTACTTTCGATCCGAAGAGGTGTCTTATTTCTTTGACTAGTTCGATTGCTCCTTTGGTACCCTCCCTTGGGTGTACTCGTGTTTCCCAATTTTCGTCTACAATGAGTGCATAAATTTGGAGACTTATGCCCCTCAGTTGATCGCTTTAAAGAAACCATTCCAATCATCACTAGAAAAGGATCAATATCCACATCCATCGGGGACTTCCCTTTGTCTTCGCCGAATTTGATCTTCCCTTGTCGAATTGCTTCTTGGATGTTCTTTTTTAGAACTAAACAATCCGAGGTGTTATGGCTCCACGAATGGTGCCATTTGCAGTACTTCTTCCATGCTAATTCTTCTTTGGACGGTATCTTCTATCCTTCTGTTAGCTTGATTTGTCCGTCGGCCAAATGAATGTCGAAAATTTCTTCCGCCCGATTTGCATCGAATGAATAGTATACTACCTCTTTTGCTTTAGCCATTATAGTTGACTTTTCTTTCATCATTGCTGGCTTCAGTGCTTGGCAAGTGTATGGTCCGTCGATGGTTAATCGGGCGACGGCCACTTCGACGAGATCCGTTAATTCTTCGTCGAAATCGGGCGGCTCAACAAAACTTACATCTCCCCTCCGGGTATGCCCCTTGTCTTTTTCCTTAAGCAGACTCTCATGCTTTGCCGTCATTGTGGACAATTCGAACAGATCTGTGCATGGATGCCCGACCATCCTATCTCGTATTTCGAATTTCAACCCATTGAAGGCGAATTCTGCGAAATTTTTTTTAGGTAAAGGAACTCAGCACTTGTTCCTAGCCCGTTTGAACCTTGCAACAAACCGGTCGATAGTCTCGTTTGTCATTTGTTTCATTATCGACAAATCAGCTACTGACAAATTTGACACCGCTCTTTAGAATCGGCCATGAAACAAACGTTCCATCTGCTCCCATGTCAGCACCGAATTGGGTGGTAGCGCGGTATACCATGTAAAGGCTGTCTTTGACAAGGATAATGGAAAGCGCCTTAATTTCTAGTGATCCGCATGTGTAGCATCTCTACATAGTACTAGAAAATGATTGATATGTTCATATGTGAACCGATCATCCTCACCAGTAAAAAGTGTAAACTCGTGTATTTTAAATCCCCTCGGATACGGGATCGTATCTATCCAATCCGGGTATGGTTTTCGGTAGACATTAGCTCAGTATCCTACCATTGGGTCAATGTATACGGACGTTTAGTCGAACACCGGCTAATGGTACTACGGTTGATATGGCATTTGATATCCAGGTTGTGGTGCATGAAACATAGGCTTGGGACCTGGTGGTTGTGGAGCTTGATTCATCTGCCGATACCCGTGTCGTATGGCTTGATGTCCAAACCGGCCCGGGCCCCCGACCTGGGGAAATTGGTCCCGCCCCCTAGCTTAGGGAAATTGGTCCCGCCCCCTAGCATGCCATTGCCCCCTAAGGGTACCGTCCCCCGGTTTTCGATGATCAAGGGTACCGGTTGTTCGTTGATAGGGACGGGGTTATGCTGGGCGGTAAACTCCCGACGAGAGACATTCTCGTCTTGTCGAACGTGGTGTCCCGGAAACACACCCGTGTCTATGAGCATATCTTGTCGAATAAGATGTCTAGGGAACATACCGTGTCTCGCATTTAGCGGGGGTCCAGGTTCGTTGACTAGCAACGCCTCCCCTCGTTGCAAGATCCGCGCAGGTGCCAAAGGTTGAGTGTTTTGTCTAACGGGACCTACGTTCGGCGGTGTTGTTGCTGGTAACACGCCGCTTGTTGTTGGTACGAAGCCATTCCTCCCTTGGACATGAGGAGGGTTGACCGTGATTCCATGCTGTCTGCAGCCGCATTCGTGATATGTGTTGATGATTAACGGCCCGACAACCTCGGTCATTCGCTGAACCATATGATCAACGAACTCGTTTCGAACTTCTTCAATGGTGCGTCTTATCGAAGTTAACATGACGGGCGTTATTTCCGGATTTTTCCTTGGCTCCTCGACGTTACGTCGAGATACTTCGGCGTCTTCTACTGGGACCCGATGGGCCGTAGATGACTCCACCCGTTGCATCTCTTCTAGGGGTTCGTCTCCAACACCGTCTAAGTTAATACGTCCTCTTGTGCGCGTCATAGCACCTCTCTCGAACCGACACCGATGTCCTACCGGGGGTGCCAAAAAAGATTGTTGCGCGTCGAAATCTTTCGACAGGGCTTTCTTGGTTATGGGTTCTGGGCCCAAAATGACTGTAGCCCAAAAGAGATTGTTAACGCTAGAATCTTTTATCGAACTTAATCAGTTCATTTTCCGAAAAGGGGTTCTAGGTCAATTTTGGACAGAGAGTGTCAAATGCAGTAGATGTCTTTATTAACACAAAAAGGCGTGTTACAAACTATTAGTAACTCCGACAACTCAACACGTGCAATAGTCGAGGCGTACAGCAAGCTTCGATGCGACTGCGAAGTTAACTCAACAGGGTCGAACGGAAATGTGGGACACAATGCTGGAATTCAATCAACAAGACCGGACGGGAGATTATAGGACACAATACCGGAATTGAATCGACGGTATTGGACAAGATGGATGAAGGGTACAACACCGGAATTGAATCGACGGTCCCGAACCTAGTGAGCAGACATCGAAATTTAATCGACGACACCCGACTCTGGATATGAAACTCGCCGGAATTGAATCGACGACGGGAATCTGAAAAGCTATAGCTAAGCTAGACTAAAGGCTAAGAGGTAGTTGAAAAGATAGGTATTTTCGTGTTTGTTGTTGTGTGTGTTATGTTTGCTACTACGGGGTATTTATAGGCAGACTTCCTTGGTAACCGTCGAGTGGTTTCTTCCTTCGGCCCCACGCTTTATCATTTTCCATAAGCCATGTGGATGACGGTTTCCTAGTCTTCGCGCCTTTTCTTTTTACCTCGTGGGGATTACCGCTAATCTTTTGGTAACCGCTCCGATCGTGGCTCTTCTCCGCGTGCTTTTCTTGTTCGGGAAGGAAATGGCGCCAGAATTTACCCCGGCACATAGCGCCTTTTTGATCGGTATTGCTCCAGTGTTCCTTTCTACAGCTGATTGTCGCCCCCTCACGTGCTTGTCACGAGCCCTCTTGGATTGTTTTTTAGGTGTCAACACTGGGATTATGCTCATCTTCTTTGAACTTATTCGCAGACAAGTCAAACTCAAGGGAAGCACGGGCAATGTTTCAAGGCCGTCGCAAGCAAGTAAATTGAGAGTCCGGAGATGGCTTAGCAACTGGATTGACTCTGGTAGGCTCGAAACACAAGTATATCCTAGCATCAAAATTTTCAGGAATTGTAGATTCTCAATGTTACTAGGAATGCTTCCCTCCAAACTCCTACAGTGGGAGGCATGGATCTCTTCAAGCTTCCTTAGCTCGCCAATGGCACTAGGAAACTTTCTCACATGACAACGCTCCATCTTAAGAACTCTCGGTAGCTGCGGGTTACTCGTGGAGTCGGGCGGTTCCACAATAGGCGTCCCCGATACGTCCAACTCCAAAAATGAGCATCCTAAATTGGCTATTGATTCCGGAAGTTTCTGTATCTCCCGGCAGTCCCTCAACGACAATCGTTCTAGTTTCACCAAACTCCTAATTGAATTGGGGAGTTGGACGATTAGCGCATTGTCCAGCAAGAGCATCGAAAGAGCTTCCGTGAAGCAAATGGTTTCTGGCGGGTAAGTTAGTGAACGACAATTGTAGGCACTAAGAGTTTGCAGTCCCCTCATTCTAGCTATCGATTCAAGGATTTCTGGTATTGAAGTGCCATCAATGAGAAGTTCTTTCAGCGCTTCCATGTAACCCATTTCTGGCGGCAACTCACTAAGATTGCTGCAGGATTTCAAATTCAAGGAAACCAAGGATGTTAGATCACAGATTGAACGGTGTATCTCGACCAATTGAGAACAGCGCTCGAGAATCAGCATCTCCAACTGCGGGTAATTGGAGAAGTCGGGAGTCATCAGCATTTCATTACACCCCGTGAGGTTCAAAACTTTCAATTGCTGCATCTGCGATCCAAAATAGAATATATTTCAGACAAGGTCAATTCCCAAGGATGAAACGAAAAAATGAAACATTTTTCATGTCACCTCGATTCCACTCCAACCCTCCCATTCATGAGTGACCTTGCTCCATGATAAATCAAGAATCACCAATTTCCCCGGATGCAAGTTCATGGCTTCAAAGGTCATTGGGCACCCTCGCCAATCGAACCACCTTAAATTGGAAAGTATATTTATGAAATCTCCCCGGATATTTGCACTGTCCAGTTTAAGGAACCTCAGCTTGGACAGGCTTTGAAATTCTTCACGTGTGAAATAATCGCTTGAGCCATTGGCGTACTTAAGACACCGGGCTTGAACCCTTTCCGTTCCCTGTAGATTGAAGGAAGAAAAGATGAGTGAATTCTACGGCAGTGAAAGTACGATATACATTATTCCAAAACAAGGACATTTTACCTCTTTTCTCCTTAAGACACCGAGGGCTTCCTCGTGATTCCACAGCCTGCTGCGCCTTCCGGGTTCGCTGTGTCTTCGTCGCGGACAATTGCTAGACCGAGGTCTCTTAATAGACCATACATTGAGAGCTTGTTGTTCTCTCGGATTTTCACCAGGGACGTGAGAAGGAGACTGTCAATACCACTACTAGGACAAAAATCGCAGTCCTCCCACATATAGAAGGGAATTCTCTTGTCTTGTCCTATGAAGAACAAGCTATATCCAGAAATATATCTTTAGTCCCTTGATCTAGATCTTGATAGGTAGTCATCAACACTTTAAGGACCATACTGGCTGGAATTTCCTAAGTTGATGCAACGTCTCATCCCATGTTTCTTTCTTTTTTCTGTACAGAAATGAGCCCAGAACCTCAATTACTAAAGGGATCCCTCCAATTTTGGAAACAATCTGCTCGGATAGATCTTCATAATTCTCACGGGGAGAACTTTCCCCGAAAGCATGTCGACAGAAAAGACAAAGGGACTTGTCGAATTTCATAGGCTTGACTTCATAAGCCGCAAACATGTGGGGGATATAGCCCATACCGGCGTTTCTGGTGGTTACGATTATCTTGCTTCTCGATCCAAACCAGCTTAGCTTCCCAGCAAATGCTTCGAGTTGATGGCTCTCATGGACATCATCGAGCACAATGAGAACTCTCTTTCTGCGAAACTTATTTGCGATGTGTTGAATACCTTCTTCTACGAAATCCAAGCTTATGGGCTCCTGCTTTAGCAGGTCAGAAACCAGTCGGCTCTGCAGATGTTCTAGGGGCTCTGTCTTCGATACCTCCCTGATGTTCCCTAGATAGCTACAGCCTTCAAACAGAGGATACAGCTGGCTGTAAATGAACTTTGCAAGAGTCGTTTTACCGATCCCCCCGATGCCATGTATCCAGGCCATTCGGACCCCATTACCGCGTATTGCAACCGCTTGTCCGTTGCGATAGTCGACGTCAAGCCTTGTCATTGGCTTGCGGACTTGATTGTTGATTCCGACTGGCATGGAAGTACCAAGTAGTTCAGCATTCTTCAGCTGCCAAGTGACATACAGGATGAGCTCAGATATAAACCTGCCATCCCTAAGAATCAAAATGCGCGATGGTGAGAAATTAAAGAAAGAAATAAGAAGAAAGGCAGAAGAATGAAGCAGAACACACAAGTTGAGTTACAATTCGTGACCCACGAGGACAAGGCCACATGAGAAATGTCATTTTCAAAGCATGGACTAGGGAGTTTTGGCCCCGACAGTAACCGGGAGCTCCTAAGGTACCATATGCTCCATTGTTCACCAAGGTAATCTACAACAGCAGGATAGTTCAACATCAATCAGCTGACGCTGGAATTTAAAAGGAAGTACACGCAAAGGAAAGTAGAGTAGAGTTACTGGTCGGTTGTGTGGTCAAATCGATATCCCTTCAACTGTCCAATACGATGGAGGGCGGACTTCCAGGAGTCGAGGTGCCAATTGATCCCTCTTTTATTGTGTTTTGCAAAGGAACCAATGTCGGAGGGGTCGACGCCATAGAAAATGGGAACGATGGCATGGTTCCTGGTGTCCCTCCACTCCAACATCTTGGCCAGCCCCATGAAGCAGCTCTCACTGGAAGCGTAGTCCGGCGAGATGATGGGTATCGATATCTTCGACTGTCCAATTGCTTCGACCAGCGTGGGGTCAATTTCCTTGGCTGCCCCCACCTCCTTTTCGTCTCTAAACACGCTTATCCCCGCATTGGATAAGCCGGCGAGAAGGCGATTCGCGAAATGCCTACTCCTATTCGTTGCTCCAAAGCTCAAGACCACGTCGTATCATGACTGCATGGAGGATGCGGACACTGATAGTGATGACAGAGAATTGCTAAAGGCCATTCCCAAGAGTTGGAGAAATTTCGTGCAAGCTATTTGTTTCTCTCTCTCTCTCTCTCTCTCTCTCTCTCCCCTTGTTCTCTCCCTCTTAACTCACGTACCAGGATGATATAAAGATGTAGCAAAGCTCCTCGGTCTTCATTGTAATAGATCAGCAACAGCACACAGTAGGGGTCGTGGACTAGTAGTTGGTTGCGATGGTTGGACTAGTAAAAAAGGATTTGCACTTAAATGAGTTGGGGTCAGATGAAACGGTTGTTAGGACCCTCGTGAGATTATGGGCCTGCTAGTCCTTTTGCCTAAAGCATTAAATTAGGCCCCAATATTCTAGGGTAATGGGCCTATAGGCCTGGGCCTCGCAAATTAACATTGCCAAACTCCAACATCTCCGAAGTCTCTCTCTTCTTTGTTTACGAAGTCACTTTGCATTACTTAAAGACAACAAAATAGTTGTACAGTTTTTTTTTTTTTTTTGTCTCCATTAGAAACACTAAATTGGGTCTCTTTGGAGCCACTAGTTATTTCCACGATATAGTAGCTGAATTAATCAAGTTAATTTTTTTTGCCCTGCGTCGACTATGAACTACAACGTCACAGTCAAATTAGTAAACTAGAGCATATGGAATACCATACTCTTTCGCATCTGCACTACTGGCACTTAAAAATATAATAATGACTTTTATAGCGGTGAAAACTCAAAAGTCAAATGTAACAAAAGATTATAATTATGATTATATATTGTATACGTGGATCGTGTCCAAACTCTCCCTTGAATTTTCATTTCTAAAACTAATAGCGTTAAGAGCTCCTTGAAATTCGGGAAAACATGTGCTTAATGATGGCTGTTCAAAACCTCAGTTGACTTAGCTCCTTGTAATCTGGGAATCATATGCTCAATCATGAATTTTCAGTTTTTTATTTACTAAGCACAAATATTTACATTCTTTTATCACCTCAATTTGTCATTATGTAGGATATTGACTTCCCGCTCTCAAGGAATAAGGAAGCTTTTCTCATTGAATATGACATAGATGATCGTGCGAAATCGGTACTTTTAAAACCAGTACAGCGGACATGTGAACTCATTAAATTGAATATGTCATTTACATGTGAACTCATTAAATTGAATATGTCATTTTCTAGACATCTCACATGCCCACATAAGTGAAAAGTTTTTAAAAGAATTAGATATTTATTTTTAATTGCATATTCCAAGATCGACATTAGGAGTATTTTTAAACAAATCTTGCTCAGTAAAAACAAAAAAACAAAATTGCATATTCAAGGAATCTTTCTTTCAAGATGCCCTCATGAGGGCATGGATGGATCTAATACATGAAGTCAACTAGCACATTCATACATTATGGAACTAATCTTGACAGCTAGCCTACACTTTTGCACGGTGTGTTCTCAAAACCTTCCATTGTTTAATGGTGAGATCTAAAAATTTTACACATCTACCACAGACTAAAATGAAATTATATTACCCAATTTGATTGAAAGCGATACCAACGAGAAATATCCAATAAATGTATCGTTGCTTATCGTTCGTCGACCATAATTACTTAGCAACTTTTGTTAGGAAAATAAAGCAGCAATGACAATGTTATGAAATATGTACTTTCTGGAGGGTCAGCACAGGAAGAGAATTGGGGTGCTGCGATGCAAGTGAAATAACCCAGGGGAATCAAAATCAACTGTGATGCTTAGATCACATTAAAAAGAAAGAAACAATACAACATGAAATTAACACTGACAAATTACATAATATTAACACCAAAAAAATAAGATAATATCCAACTGTTTGAGTCAATGAGAGTTCGATCGACGAGGAGCTTTCAAGAGTTAGGTTGATTGATCAAATCGTTGGAAAGATGTGAATGATAAGCACTAACAAATTGTGGCCAAGTGTTAAAGCAAATGATCAACAAACAAAAGGGAGATTTCCTAGCATGTAAACACAAATGTAACCATCAAGTACTTGTTAATAAGTGTTGCTAAATAATACGAGCCAAATATGGCATATATAACTTTTTAGTAAATCTTTATATGTAACATTCGATAGTGGGTTATGAATATCGACATTGTACTCTTTGTAAAGGTTCATTAAATCAATTACAGAGCACTCAATGTTCTTCATTTTCTGCAGTCTTCTGTTTTACATTATCATTTACATTACCGGCAATGGCTAATTCCTACATTTATGCCTTGAGATTCCTTGTCATTTAATTACCTATCCAATATTAACGAATGACCCTTCATAATCTTTTTCGGTTCCTTCTATCCTTCATTTCACAGGATGTTTCACTAGAAATGAAACATCTTTCCTTAGATTTGTGACCTAGACATTTAAGTCGTAATGCATAAGACTGTTCCTTAGTTAATTCCTATATTTATGCCTTGACATTTTAGCTGTATAGACGACATATACATCACTGGGAGTTAAAAATAATATGTGCAATCTATTGGACATATAGCAACACCCAACCTTATTTGAATCAAAGAACATAGAAATATTATTGTTCCTTATTTCAAAAGAGTAGCTACACAAGTCCGGACTTAATATGGAAACTAAGTCCTATTTACAGGAAAGTACATAAAATATGTTTCTTAATGTCAAATTAGAACCAGAATCTAGAATGAAATTCCCACAAACTCAATATTGCCTTTATAATTATTTCTACAGTGAGATTGATTTATCCTGATTTGGTGTCTTCCAATTTATGAATCCATATATAGTAAGCGCAACATGATTTTTTGCACCATTATCTAAACACCACAAACAAGATGGGGTTTTCGATAGATTAGATTCATAAACTATTGAAAAAGAATCATTACCTTTAGGCTCATGCTTAGACAATCAAGTTTTGTATTTATTACAGTCCTTCTTTATGTGACCGTACTTCTTACAAAAGAAGTAGCAATCACCATTCTTCTTAAATGATACTTTCTATAGACCTAAATCTTAAGAATAACCGGTGACTTTACAAGTTCCTTTTTTAGTATGATTTATGAATCTCTTAGTATGCAATTCTACCATCTTTAAGATGTAATCTATGATCCTAATAGAACCATCATTCCCGATGTTGAAGAGTCATTGTAGATGTGTACCACTCTTAGAATTAGACAAGACATGGTTCCAAGCCTCCAAGGCTTCCTTCATTTATTTAACAAAGGCAATCAGTGGCAAAACATTGTTTCAAGTGTTCTTAATAGATCGCTTCATAGTAAGCAAATCCTATTGTTTTTTTTCCGAGCAACACATAGTGCTTTTCGGGGACCCTCAGTAATGATAGTGAGTTCCGTGGGCTTATACTTAATAAGAGCAATATAAATATTCACTAGCTATATCGCCAACAAAAAATTCTCATTCAATTTCTTAAAGTTTGAACCAGTTTGAATCTCAATTCTAATAGAGTTGCCGTTTACGTAAAATGTGACTAAAAAATAATCAACGAATATAATTAGCATAATGTGAAAATTTACATTGAGAGTTACATGCATCATCATATAATCATCTTTAGGTAGAATACATGATATGCAGTTATATATTCTCTGCATTATAGCGGCCATGAGCATATATTTTTGTGGTGACATGAAAACCCTCACCTATTTAACGGTGAATTAGCATTTAGTGAGTTCGGATTATTGAATAAGTATTAAGGGATTTTTATTCGGACTCGGGGAAATTTTCGAGGAATTATTAGTGACCAGTAATATTTTTAGGGACACTATGTGTTGAATTTAGGCTACATCGGGTCAAATATGAGTCAACCGGGGACAGAAAAAGACATGTGGGCGCACGTGGTGTCACGCCCCGACTCTCGAGTTCGCGACATCCCTACTAATTCGCCACAGGTCATAGATGATAGCGTCCCGGGTAGGCTATCGACCTACGTACTTAAAACGCATGCGGAACGTGCTACACTCCCAAATAATTATAAACATCGGGGATAGTATATTAGGAAAGCTCAACAGTCGTTCATTCAAAAGACTTCTTCATTCATTAACCAAAAGTAGATGACCTTTAACCCTACAGAGCTACAGTAGTCACATACAACCCCATACTTCGGGGCGGCTCTCGAGGATCTCAAAACAAAGGTACTAAGGTTAAACCTTCATCTACTTCAAAAGACTAATCCAACAGCCAAATCTTAGCATCCATAGGGTTCCATCACTCGGGACCCGAAAATGTTAGCCCACGACGGGGTGAGAAATAAATCTCAGCGAAGTCAACGCCTAAGCCCGGTTAGGGCGTTGATTCACTCGGACATCCTAACAAACAATCGTACCATCCAAGAGTAGATATTTCCAACCACATGCGAACTTACGGGTCTTCGCCTACGCATAATGCAATGCTTGACTCCAATCAACAATCACGACTGACAGATAGCCGGCAAGGAATCACATCAACTTGCACACATGGGACACCACACGAAGTCCAATTATTAATGTAAGAGGCCACATGGCCCGGGACACTAGACGGTTGGTGCCTAGCACACTAGACGATTGGTGCTCTATCGGCGAGACCAGGCATCGTCCCATTACTTCGGCGACGGCGACTACTATGCTAGTGTAATTCCGATCGACATGGCACGACATAGCAGGCATTCCAAAAGGAGCGTCGGTCCGTCACAAGTCGCGACCGGCATCCGCTCAATCCGACGACACGGAAAGGCATACATCTAACAAGTCGTGTAATTCCGGTCGACACGACACGATCATATCGGGAACAACCATTAAGTGACCACTCAAGCGCATTTGACAACATTCAGTCAAATTCTTATCTTTAGACTTAGCCGGATGCTCATGCAGTCATAATCAAAGATCGAGCACCATGCCGTTTTCATGCTAAAAATATGCGGTTTGCTTTCACCCAGGTTGCGAGGATGCACATATTGTCCACCGGACTTTGCATCTGACAACATGGGACCGACACCCACAATTTTCGCTCAAAACATCCAACACGCAAAACCAAGCATCCAGACATGCAATCGGGACAATCGCCCAATATCTTTCAATAATTTGACAATAAAAGTCAATCCAAATTTATAATTCATCTATCGAAATTCCAAGCCAACCACTAATCAAGCGTCCACTCGGCCCTGTCCTATCGCTCACACGCGATCACACACCTGCAATCATCGCCTAAACAATCGGTCCGATTTACTACCAAATAGCCGCAGACATCCTAACTAGCAAACCGACTTAATTAATCGTGGCCATTTAACTTAAACCCAGTCTCTATTTAACCGACCACGATTAGGCTACCTAAACACCATATTAGGCTAATTACTCTAATTACAAAAAAAACTAATTACCGCTAATTACACTAACTCAGCCCAATTAGCGCCCTAATCGGGGTTTAGAGGTCGACTCACAACAACGGCGGTCGATGTCGAGTCGGGCACGAACTTCAAGGCCGATGTCAAAAATTACTGTTCACCGCCGGAATTACTGTTCATGGCCAGCCGACGGTACTATTCACGGTCGAAATTGACGACGAGCTCGTGGCGACGGTGGAGTCTCGGCGGCCCGGTCTCGGCGGCTTACGGTGGGTGGCTTGGGCAGCAAAATGTAAGGGGAACCGGGCTGGTTCGAGGGTGGTGTGAGGTGGTCACGGCTGAAACGGTGGTTGGAGGTCAAACGGGTCGGCGGTCGAAGGAACAGAGGCGTCGGGGCGGCAGGTCGACGGGGCCGGAGCACCGGGGCTATGGGCGGCGGCACGCGAAGGCTCTGGCCGAGAGGGTCAAATTGGTGCAGCTCGGGGCGAGATCAACGTAACTCGGCGAGGCGACGGGCGGGTGGCCGACGGTTGTAGGTGGTCGGCGGCGGAAGGGTGAGATGAGGTGAAGTAGTGGCGGTGGCGGCCGAGCGTGGATGGGCGGTGAAGCAACGGTAGAAGAAAGCTTCGAGGGGAGGGGGGTTGTCGCAAACCGAGAGAGGAAAGGAAGAAGAAGGAAGAAGAAGGAGAATCACGTAGGGGAGGGGTTTGGTCGCGTGCAACTGAGGGAAAAGAGGGGAGAGAGAGAGAGAGAGAGAGAGAGAGAGAGAGAGAGAGAGAGAGAGAATGAGTTGATAGAGGGGAGAGGGGAGAGGGGGAAAAAGAGAGTGTCACGTAGGGTGGGGGAGAGGGGACCGACGAGAAAGAGGGGAGAGACGGAAGAGTGATGTGAGTAGGTGGTGGTGATGTGAAGGCAGGTGGGGCCCACTCAAATACAATGCTTTGGCATTTTGTGAATAAGGGAGGGGCAAAAGGGTAATTCAATAAATCGGGACCGAGCAAATTTTTGGCACGCTGAGTTGAAGTTATTTTGATCTTTTCACCGTCTAGGCTCGGTCAAGAAAAGGCTCGGGCGCAAGGCAATAAATCCTAAATTGCGATGACCGAGATTTCGAGACCTAATCGAAATCGAACGACAAATCGGGACTCATCCAAAATTCATCACTTAAGTCCTTACAATCTGAATTTTGCACCGGCTAAAATCCAATAATAATCCTTTTTATTGAACTTGGTCTCTGCACGTAGGGTCTAATTTCCGTGGCGTCACAACTCTCCCCACCTTAGGAAATTTCGTCCTCGAAATTCAACCACCGCAACTCCTCAAAAGGATGGAGACATCGACACTTCATTACATCTTCACCGATCGTCATAATATTCTCGTTTTACATCAATCCTTCTCTCAATTCGGAGCATTAAACCCACACTTCGACCGTCAATACACCGGTCGGTTCAAATATGTAATCCTCGATTACCAACCTGTCACAAATTCGTATTCCCAATTCACCTAGACAAGTTAAAGCATTTAACTCCAAAAATCCAAAGATAAATTTTAATCACCTGAACTTGTTTCCCAATCGAGCTATCGATTGCCAATCATTTTTCTCGTACTAGGTGAAATCACATCTTACAATATATTGCATAGTATCCGACTTATCTTTTTGGACAAGCCACCCGTCCGTTGATGGTAGTCTATACCAACCGCAGCTTCGTTCTCAAAGTAGTCTGTAGACCTTTCCAAAATGTGGCGGTGAACTTGAGATCGTGATCTGAAGTGATCATTACTAGTACTCCCTAAAGACGTACTATCTATGGTGCATATAGTTCAACCTCCCTATCCAAAATAAAATCATTTCTCACGACTACAAAACGAGCAGACTTTGTCAATCTGTCCGCCACAACCCAAATTGAACTATGCCTCCTTTGACTTCAAGGAAATTTCCATCACAAGTTCGTTGTGACATGCTCTCATTCATTTTTTTTTTTTTTTTGAAATCTCCAGCAGCTACGGCAGTCCATTAGACCCGCCATAATGCACCTTGACTTGCCGATAAGGCTAACACTTCATCACGTGCTTGGCTGCATCAGCCTTCAAAGCAATCCACCAAAAGTGATGTCTCGGATTCTGCTACTTCTTTTTGCTAACAGGATTAATACTATACCACTATGATGGGCTTCCGACAAATTTTCTGCCTTAACCAAAGCAAGACCCTCATGGTCATTATCTTCAGAAACTATGTGGCCCCTCTATGCTTCCGACGCGCACTCTAATCACGTGCCTTTCTTAATTGCCACATCTCGCAATCTTAACCTTATTTTAGGTCATCACCGATTTTAGTAACTTAAAAACTCAATTGGCAATCCCCACTATATCACCCACTCATAACTTGCCGGTACCAACCTTTATTGTTTGTCTCTACAATCCTTCGTTCCGTCTGTTTCCCTATGGTTTCATTGGTTACAGTCATCAAATATTATACACTTCCCCATGACAATGTCGGGTTGCTAGTCGACTAGCTCATAGGGTCTCCAATCATTTCAAGCTTATCCTATTCACACATCGTAGGCCCTCTCCGACCTACTCTCGGAGGTACAACCCAACCTTTACTAATACCATGAAATATAAGGGTATCACTTAACCGTGGTCTCTCCATCCACTCATCATCTTTTATATGGCGCTGAAGATGCAACGCTATGCACTCTTGAAAGTATTTTCACTTTGAGAACCAACTTCAATGTCATGAACATGTGCAAGATACGATCCTTCTCACCATTCTTCACATATCACTCGTTTTCACTTCAATCTTTATCATTTCAAACTTTCTAACTCCATAAGCGACCGATGCATCTCGGAGATCCATTTCCTAAGATCAATCTATGACCTCATGTCGGATCATGGCCCAAATAATTCTCGTATGCATTCAATTACATTGCATGCTAGTCCAAGTGACCTCTTTCTCGTCAATTAGTACCGTCGATAAAATCCATAACTTAAGTCATCAAGGTGCCACACCCATTTCAGACCTATAATCCACAATTATCGGTCATCATGATCTTTCCCAATAGGTTCACCACCAAACTCCAATGATTTACACTTAGATCCTCGCCTCCCGAACTTATCGCCCAATTTATTGTCAATCACTATGCTATATCCTCGAGTTTGGTCGTTGACGAGTCAATATTATAATCATCTAATCCAACTAGTCCTTCGTCCAAGCGTTTCTTGCTCGCTTCTTGCTCGCTTCTTGAACCTCACATCATCAATTAATCGGGGCCTTTTCATAACAATCGATATCTAAAACAATTAGGAACCGATATAATTTCAAGCCTATGATCCACCAAAATCAATCCTCAAACGTCACATCCAAAGTCATTGATATACATTTCCATATCAACTTATCATTCTTAAGTAAATTATTAAGCCTCAAGCACATTCACCACTCAAATCCACACTTAAAGCTCTCTCGCTTCGTTCGCTTCCTTGCGAGCCTCAATCATATTATCACTATCGTCGCCAAGTATCCTTGGCATCCACTTTCCAACAAATGCATAGCTTCCAATGATGAAACCAATAGCATCGAGGCCCCACCTCGACCTCTAACAAACTCAAAGGTACCTTCACTTGATGGGTTAAATTGCACTGCTTTACGACTACATTCTACTATGGCTTTTTGCCTTGTCGGCTCGTCCATTCTAGCAATCGGATCAAAGTCAAACATTTCTAACACGATCAGGTCTATCCTACCCTCATGACCATCTATTACCAGCTTACAATTCGGACAGCCTACAGTAGTAACTACGCTATCCTTTAAAGGCGTAGAAATCTTAAACACAGCATCCATGGGAATTAATTTCAATCCAGCTAACCCAACAAATTTAGCAACCACAAATGAGTGTGTTGCACCCGGATTAAACAAAGCATATGTGACATGGTTGTGCAAGAGGACCGTCACTGTAACGGTCGGCGAATCCTTCGCCTCCTCTCGGGTGACAAAAAACACCCTTCCTTGCGCCGGAAGTCGACTTTGAAATTTTTGTGGCGCATTCCCTCCAAACTGCCCTCTCTGCTATGGTGGTACCTGTCCGCTCTGCTGCCTCTGCGGGCAATCTCTCACTTGATGGCCACGTTGGCCACACCCAAAACAGGCTCCTCCTTGATATGGGCATTGAGTAGTCGCATGCCTTTGATGGCATAGACGGCACTCGTCATCCCGACGAAAAACCGACTTGTTGATCACCCCTCTTCTGTTGGGCGGGATATGGCGCCCGCCACCGGGCATCGGCCTCTTTCCTTGCCGAATGTCCCGTCTGTGCGATGGTATAAACAGCAATCCGGTTGCGGCAGCCCTCTCGGCGAAATCACGTTCCACCATCTGCGCCCTCTCATATAGGTCGTCATAATCTTTCAAGTTGAGCGGCACCAACACGCTCTTGATTTTCGACTTCGATCCATCCCGGAATCTTCTTGCCCTATCTACGGGGTCCTCTATCATCCTTGGGGCACATTTTGATAGTTCAATAAACCTGGCCTTGTATTCATCCACCGATAATTGGTTTTGGCGCAGACGAAGGAATTCTGCCATCTTTTGTTCCCTTGCAGTATCCGAAAAGTACTTTCCATTAAATGCTCCCACAAAGCTATCCCATATCGGGGCTATACCATCCGGAAAGACCCCGTCCTTAGTGGCTCTCCACCACGAACTTGCATTGCCCCGCAACCGATAAATAGCCGGAGTGACCTTATCTTCATCCGTACACCTTAGTAGGGCGAACGCTTTTTCCAGCTCCTCTATCCAAGAGGTAGCAGCCTCCGGATCTCCGCTTCCCGCAAATTTAGGCGGCTTCAGCTTAAGGAACTGTTCAACCAACTTTTGTGCCTGGCGTCCATCATTCGCCGCTCCAAGTGGCATATTCCCTCATGGTACTTTAGCGGCGACAGCAGCATTTTGGTTCCTTACTTGCTGCCACATTAGATCTCCAATGGCTCCTAGCGCCTCAAGGATCCCATCAATCCTCGGATCCCGCCCGTCGAGCCTAACTCGGGATACCCTTTCACCTCCCAAGATCTCGGCGATCGTTGGATCCCGTCCTACAGCATATCTGGATTCGATCTAACATTCCTAACTCGGGGTGCTCTTCCACCGCGTCTGCTCATCTTGCAGGAAAATACGGAGTCCCGCCCACCCCATAGCAAACGCAATAAGAAGACAGCCCCAGAAACTAGAACACGGATAACAATCACATGCGCGGCGCTTACGGTCTTACTAACTATCCCAATTTCCCAACACACCTTATCACTCCAGGCCAATAACCGGATGGATCAGGCCGACCTTGCTCTGATACCACATTGGGCGGGGATGTCACGCCCCGACTCTCGAGTTCGCGACATCCCTACCAATTCACCATAGGTCATAAATGATAGCGTCCCGGGTAGGCTATCGACCTACGTACTTAAAACGCATGCGGAACGTGTTACACTCCCAATTAATTACAAACAACGGGGATAGTATATTAGGAAAGCTCAACGGTCGTTCATTCAAAAGACTTCTTCATTCATTAACCAAAAGTAGATGAACTTTAACCCTACTGAGCTACGGTAGTCACATACAACCCCACACTTCGGGGCGACTCTCGAGGATCTCAAAACAAAGGTACTAAGGTTAAACCTTCATCTACTTCAAAAGACTAATCCAGCAGCCAAATCTTCGCATCCATGGGGTTTCATCACTCGGGACCTGAAAATGTTAGCCCACGACGGGGTGAGAAATAAATCTCGGCGAAGTCAACGCCTAAGCCCGGTTAGGGCGTTGATTCACTCAGACATCCTAACAAACAATCGTATCATCCAAGAGCAGATATTTCCAACCACATGCGAACTTACCGGTCTTGAGCCACGCATAATGCAATGCTTGACTCCAATCAACAATCACGACAGACAGATAGGCGGCAAGGCATCACATCAACTTGCACACATGAGACACCACACGAAGTCCAATTATTAACGGAAGATACCACATGGCCCGGAACACTAGACGGTTGGTGCCTAGCACACTAGACAGTTGGTGCTCTCTGCGCGGGACCGGGCATCGTCCCATTACTTCGGCGACGGCGATTACTATGCCGGTGTAATTCCGATCGACACGGCACGACATAGCAGGCATTCCAAAAGGAGCGTCGGTCCGTCACAAGCTGCGACCGGCATCTGCTCAATCCGACGACACGGAAAGGCGTACATCTAACAAGTCGTGTAATTCCGGTCGACACGGCACGATCACGTCGGGAACAACCATTAAGTGACCACTCAAGCGTATTTGACAACAATCAGTCAAATTCTTATCTTTAGACTTAGCCGAATGCTCATGCAGTCATGATTAAAGACTCGGCACCATGCCGTTTTCATGCTAAAATTATGCGGTTTGCTTTCACCCGGTTCGCATGGATGCACATATTGTCCACTAGACTTTGCATCCGACAACATGGGACCGACACCCACAATTTTCACTCAAAACATCCAACACGCAAAACCAAGCATCCGGACATGCAATCGGGACAATCAACCAATATCTTTCAATAATCCGACAATAAAAGTCAATCCAAATTTATAATTCATCTATCGAAATTCCAAGCCAACCACTAATCAAGCGTCCACTCGGCCTTGTTCCATCGCTCACACGCGATCACACACCGACAATCATTGCCCAAACAATCGATCCGATTTACTACCAAATAGCCGCAGACATCCTAACTAGCAAACCGACTTAATTAATCGTGGACATTTAACTTAAACCCAGTCTTTATTTAACCGACCACGATTAAGCTACCTAAACACTATATTAGGCTAATTACTCTAATTATAAAAAAAAACTAATTACCGCTAATTACACTAACTCAGCCCAATTAGCGCCCTAATCGGGGTTTAGAGGTCGACTCACAACAACAGCAATCGATGTCGGGTCGGGCACGAACTTCAAGGCCGATGTCAAAAATTACTGTTCACCGTCGGAATTACTGTTCACGGCCGGCCGACGGTACTATTCACGATCGAAATTGACGACGAGCTCGTGGCGACGGTGGAGTCTCGGCGGCCCGGTCTCGGCGGCTTACGGTGGGTGGCTTAGGCAGCAAAACGGAAGGGGAACCGGGCTGGTTCGAGGGTGGTGTGAGGTGGTCACGGCTGGGCCGGTGGTTGGAGGTCAAACGGGTCGGCGGCCGAAGGAACAGAGGCATCGGGGCGGCAGGCCGACGGGGCCGGAGTGCCGGGGCTGGGTATGGTGGCACGCGAAGGCTCGGGCCGAGAGGTTCTAGTTGGTGCAGCTCGGGACAAGATCGACGTAACTGGCCGAGGCGATCGGCGGGTGGCCGACGGTTGCAGGTGGTCGGCGGCGGAAGGGTGAGATGAGGTGACGGTAGTGGCGGTGGCGGCCGAGCGTGGATAGGCGGTGAAGCAGCGGTAGAAGAAAGCTTCGAGGGGAGGGGGGTTGTCGCAAACCGGGGGAGGAAAGGAAGAAGGAAGAAGAAGGAGAATCACGTGGGGGAGGGTCTGGTCGCGTGCAGGAGAGGGAAAAGATGAGAGAGAGAGAGAGAGAGAGAGAGAGAGAGAGAGAGAGAGAATGAGTTGACAGAGGGGAGAGGGGGAAAAAGAGAGTGTCACGTAGGGTGGAGGAGAGGGGACCGGCGGGAAAGAGGGGAGAGAGAGAAGAGTGATGTGAGTAGGTGGTGGTGATGTGAAGGCTGGTGGGGCCCACTCAAATACAATGCTTTGGCATTTTGTGAATAAGGGAGGGGCAAAAGGGTAATTCAATAAATCGGCACCGGGCAAATTTTTGGGGCGCTGAGTTGAAGTTATTTTGATCTTTTCACCGTCTAGGCTCGATCAAGAAAAGGCTCGGGCGCGAAGTAATAAATCCTAAATTGCGATGACCGAGATTTCGAGACCTAATCGAAATCGAACGACAAATCGGGACTCATCCAAAATTCGTCACTTAAGTCCTTACGATCTGAATTTTGCACCGGCTAAAATCCAATAATAATCCTTTTTATTGAACTTGGTCTCTACACAGAGGGTCTAATTTCCAGGGCGTCACACGTGAACGGGTGGGGGACTATGTGTTAGCACGTGGCAAGGCAGTGCCATGTGGCGGCCATGCGCGCCTCGTGCGTGTCATGTGCTTGACACATGTCAAGCTATGGTCAACTACAAGTCGTTGACTCGTTCTAAATCGCCGATCGCAAGCTAGCCGGCCTAAGCGGGCTGGACTTTAGTTGCTTCCCCTATATATACCTTAGCGATCGGTTTATTTGTCATAAGATCGTCAAAACATTATCATTCTACTTATCTGAGATTGTCGACCACCCTAGCCGAGGCCAACCGCCGTTATCATCCACGACCGCAACTCGACCGCCATCATCGTGCGCCGCCCTAGCCGACCGCTTTAGCCATTCAGCCCCGCCTTTCACCCATTAGGCCGTTGTTCGCCTCGTTCGCCCGATCGTTTGACTGTTCATTCATTGAATCGAGGCAAATGAAATTCTAACTTTTATAGTTTTTTTGGATTGAAGGTAAAATCATTTGTCAATAGTTTTTTTTTTATGCCTTCAATATACTTTAATCGGAGAATGCCTCTGCTTACGAGCTTGAGATGCCTCGGAGTGAGATGCTGCGTGAGTCTATTCCCGAGGATAGCACACCCGCATGAGGTTCATCCGCGAAGGAACTAAAGTTGCATTGCATACAAATTCACAAGTTTATGAAAGAAATCTTATACTTGAATCGCTTGTTATGCATGCATTTGGATTCATGAATTGTTGATGTAGTATTTTGATTTCAATACTACTTTCTATTGGATTAGACGTTTATTCACAGAGAGGTTGAGCTCACCCCTCGTGGGATAACTATTTTTCATATTAGCGTAGCTAACTAGTTATGTTGGCAGCAAGGAGTAACTTACGGATGTTAGCGGTGATGATGAAGCTATTGAGGGCCGTTAGGCCAAAGTAGTTATCGTATTTTGTGATGCTCCCGGAATCTTTGAACTTTTGTAAAGAATTGGTTAATGATATGTTAAAATCAAATATTTATGCTCTGGGTGTTTTGTTGTTAACGCATGTTATCTGGTTAGGAAAATCATGAAAGGCCATACCCTTTGTATAGGCATGCTTGCGGTCATGTTTGTTATGCACTTGTGCCCGTATGGCTGATCGATTTGATTTAGAGCTTCTGCATGCACCATTGATATAACAAAAGATTAAAGTAGACAACGTAAACCTTAGTCGCGAGCAGTTTGGTATGGGACGTTCCGCCGGCCTCGTGTGGATTGAGGACGCGACAATGACGAACCGCTTGGGTCGCTACAATTATAATCTTTGTTAATTCACCACCTGTGGGTGTATGAAAAAACTTAGATTAGATAATCCTCAACCATATGCTATACATGTATCTCTCTATACAACAATACACAATTATCTTCTTTGGGAGTATAATAATGCATTAGAATAGAAGACATCCCACTATAATATGAGATCATAATTTCTCAAACTCAACCGAGTGTGCCACTTTAGCAATCATAATCCAATTGAATTTTCGAAACTAGGATATAAACTTTATATTTCACAATATTACATGGCATGCTAACTTACATTGATCCAATTAATAATACATGTTGAATAATATGCACGTAATTTTAGAATTGAAAATAAGAGCAATTATTCACAAAATTACATGCCATGCTAGCTTACATTGATCCAATTAACAATACATGTTAAATTATATACATGTAGTTGATAAAATATACTCTGTACAATCTGTATGTGGTACTTACATGTGAGCTTGCACTTGTACTTCGAAAATCATACAGAAATACATAGAAAAATACAAAAATACCCCAAACAATATATGTATTTAGGGTTCTATAGGTATTTTCCATTCATAAAAGCATCAACCATGTAATATAAATATACCACATGGTATAACAGAAGCATAGGAGCATGTCGATACTTGAAACTCCTTGATCGGACAAGCCACGCGCTACCAATGTCCTTAGCACGTAAAGCCCACGTGCGGACGCATACAATGCGTGGACACGTGCAACGCATGTGTTCTAACCACCAATGGTTTACAAAATCGGTCCAACCTATTTTTCCGATCCAACCGTTGCCCCTTGCTTGACCAATTGAATCGGGTTACCAAAGGGCTTGAGTCAAACAATCAATGGAGTTAATTTGGGTCTGACCCCAAGTTGCTATGACATCTGCTAACGTCAACCTACACGTGCCTCGCAAGTGCAGGTCAAGTCTCGCGCGTGGGTCTCTCTCGGGTGTGGGGCGCCATGCTCCCGATGGCCGGCGGCACGTTCGACTCCCTCCGGTGGCGATCTTTACATGGTTTTACTTGTCTCATTGAGTAATTTCTGAATATGTGATCAAATTTCACTTTTACCGAAAATAAAAAAAAATTTAAAAAGCTAAAACTTGATTTCGTGACCTAAATTATGGTGGCTTTGATACCACATATAAGCTACGATTATTAACTCAAGCAGTGCCCTAAGATCTCCATAATCAAATACGCATATCACAATTATCAAGTAAGAGGAATTTATATACTTTATTTAGGATCCATTGTTCTTGATGCGGAATAGTGATGATCCGATGCTCAAAAGCTTTTCCTCTATAACCCCCTTGATTCATCGGCTTCAATGAGAGTACCCTCACGTATCGTGTTTTATGGCAACTTTTCATGTGAGGTTACGCGAGCATTCTAGTTTAGAGGAGGGATTTTAGCTCTATTTATAGAGTTTGTAACATACCTCTCATTACGGATAATGTTTAACTCGGTCCACATTATCCAACCCTATAATGAACTAATTAAGACATTTTATCTTCAAGAAATCTTGTCTCTTTACTTTATTAGACCAATTAATAATTACTATATTAAGTAAGTTAACCCACAATAAAGAAAACTCTTACGGCTGAGAGAGGAGGAGATTGGCTTGCTAATACTCCACGATTCCGTTGGACCGCCCA
The DNA here is from genome assembly GCF_020921035.1 of Rhodamnia argentea. Taxonomy (NCBI): domain Eukaryota; kingdom Viridiplantae; phylum Streptophyta; class Magnoliopsida; order Myrtales; family Myrtaceae; genus Rhodamnia; species Rhodamnia argentea. The sequence goes on from NC_063152.1 coordinate 18,124,554, forward strand.
GGAACCGGATCGAATCGGTCGGTTCGAAATGGTTCCAAGATTAGGTGGTTTGATTCTCGATTCCTAGGTAAGATAGGATTGGATCGGGAACCGATAATCCCAATTTATATCTGACTTTATTATGTCTTGGGCAGAAATCAAACATGGATATAATAAACTTTATCATATTCTAACTTTTATCTTGACTACTAAATGTAGCCTAACTTCTTATCTCACGATATTTTCTTTATAATAAGGAAAAAATAGGTAGCGGCTACTATTGGTCAAATTTTGGGCATGATATTTTGGAACTACATAAGTTATGTCTACTAAACTAGTTTACAAAATTAATTTACCAAATAATGTGACTATTAAATAAATTTTCCCTACATCATTAGCCCTTTATTGGAAAAAAAAAACTCGAACACGACTTTAAAATTGCCGAATTATCTGATAAAAAAAATATCTCTTGCAATCTTCCAAAAAGAATGGGGAATATCAAGATTTTGATTTTCATATGTCGTTTGATACATTTATTGTCTTATAATTTGATCAAATCTTCCCTTATGAACTGATTTTTAGTATTTTAGAATCTAGAAAGCTTTCTTAGATATTTAAGTAATTAAATTCTAGATAGTATTTCGAAAGATTTTATTTACTTTATTGAATAGTTTTTTTAACTATTTTTATGAGGATCTTTAGGATTTTTGGGCTATATATGTTTTTATCGGTTTTCTTTATAATGAGTTTATCCTTTGAATTAAAACAAAGTTAAAGGCACGCTTGTTTCATGAAAAACTGAAGATTTGAAAAAATATTTTTTAGAAAAATGATCATTTATATCGCTTACAAAAATAATTGAACGAAAAATATTTTCATCATCCATGAACGAATGAAGTTTAGGAGGTCTATAAAACGGCGATTTGAATGCATACCACCGATCCGGTTGGGAGGTCCACTATACGTCGTGTGGTCCAAGGTGTATAGCTTTCTTTGTCCAGCGCACCTCTCTCCCAATTTGGGAGGACACCTGGAGTGTCATAACTTGTTTTGGGGTTTACTTGAGTTCCATAATTTTTTTTTTACTCACTTAAGTAGTACAACTTTTAAAAATTGATCACTTGAGTGCCATCAATGATTTTCCTAAGTGAAAATCCGATGTGGATGTCGAAAAATCTGACGTGGCATCTTTGGAACATTTTTTTAAAATTTTTCAATGTTTTCTACAATTTTTTAATATTATTTTTTAATTTTGATTTTTTTTTCTTTTGTTCTTTTCTTTGTATTTTTTTTTTCCATCGGCAGGCGAGGGTCACCTTCGCTACGAAAACTTTGCCCAACCACCTAACTGGCCATGAGTAAGGCGTGAAGTCCCTTGCGAGATCTGGGCAAGTGGGGGTGTCGGAATCAAATCGAAAAACCGAAATGAACCGAAACCGAAAATAAAACCGAACCGAAATTTCATATATTTTTGGTTCGCTTCAGTTTTTTATTCGAATAATGGAAAATAACCGATTTTCTCTTTCGGTTCGGTTTATTTTGCTTTAATTCGGTTCGGTTAACCGAACAATAGCATTTCTCCCGAGATCTTGTCTTCTCATTCTAGCATTTAATTTTCTCTCATCTCTCTCTCTCCTCTCTCTGCTAAACCCTTTTGTCTTTAAAATTTTAGACTTCGCTTTTACGATGTTCCTAGCTCGCTTCCAGATTCAAGCTCTCCGCCGTCGACGGATGGACCGCTCGAATTCGGACCCGATCGCCATCGTTTCTCAGTAACACCCGCCTAGATTCTGCCTCTCAATCGCGTCCCTGGAGCCATGGCTAGGGCTCACGGCAACTGGGAGAGGATGGTTAGGGCGTTGAGGAGGGAGCAGCCCGGGAGTGGCCGTCCGCTTGAGCTGACTTTGACTTAGTGAGGAGGTGATTGTGGTGGCCATCGAAGACTGTCAGATTTCGAGGGTTTTTCTCAGGTGGAGAGGATGAGGAAGAAGACGCCGCCGGGGGGTGGGGTGGGGTGGTAGGGGTGGGGGTGGTGGGGGCGAAGGAGGGGGAGGAGAGGATAGGAATTGAAGGGTCCAGAATGGGCAAGGTATTTTTCTGGTCCAGGTCGTTCAGTTTCATTCAATGCAACTATAAAAAGAAGAGAGAAAACCGAAAATCCGAACCAAACCGTACCATACCGAATCGAATTTTTTATTCGGTTTATATTCGATTTGAATAATAATTCGGTTCGGTTCAGTTAATTACCGTATTGATCCGGTTCGATTCGGTTTTTCAATACGGTTCGGTTCGATTTTTTAAAAAAACCGAACCGAATCGAACCGAACCATTGACACCCCTATGGGCAAGAGCCTGCCGGCCTTGGGCAAGGTGGCCCTCGCTTGCCGTCGGGGTCGTCTCCCCTCTCTGAACCTTCTTCCACCCACATACTACAGGAACTGTCCTATCGAAGTGAGGCCATTCTAGTCATACGAAGATGGAAACCCACGGCCAACGACAGATTTACGCCTCTGACCGGATGGGTCCAGGTCTAAACAATCTTTTGGGCGAAAAGTCTTCAACCTCTTTCTCTCTCTCGCTCGCTACTTAGATCTTTGCACAATTCGGTGAGCTTACGGCAGAGGAGCCACCGGGGGTGCGAATGTTTTAGCTATCTCGATCGTCTCGCAATTCGTTTTCACGTGCCCGTGTTGGCCCAATGACCGGCAACGGTCACCTCGCCCAAGGCCGCCGAGGCCGGAAAGGGCCTTGTCCGGATCCGCCGAGGGACTTCGCGCCCTCGCTCGCGGGCGGCAAGGCCCCGTATGCCTTCGCCCGGGGCCGTCACGTTCCCACCAGCCGAGAGGCGAGGCTGCCCTCGCCCTTGAATGAGAGTTTCGTGGCGGGAGAGGGTCACCGGTGACCCTCGCCGGCCAAGGGGAAAAAATAAAGAAACAAAGTAAAACAAAAATGGAATTTCCGGACAAATAAAATAACAATAAAAAAAATCTTCGTGTAATTGAAAATAAGTAAAGTAATAACAAAAATTTCACGTAGGTGTACTCAAGTGATCAATTTTATTTCGATGTGGTACTTAATTGAGCCAAAAAAATTTTACTCCAGCCGTCCTCCCCCAAATTTGAATATCCAGCAATTGAGCCAAATACAGATGACCAAACGACAACAGTGCTTTGATTATATATAGTTCGGTAACGCTCTTATGCTCAAGTAGCTATTGTACAATCTCTTTTTTTCTTTCTTTTTTGGTTCCCAATCGCTACACTAAACATAATCTAACTAGGAAATCGACTAATAATTCCTGGACTCGCTCCCAATCTTAGGCAGATCCTAGTGTTAACGAACAATAATCAAACCAGCGGGCAACTCGGGCAGGCTCTCAAGTTTGTAGCATCTGGAGATGTCGAGCTTCTGGAGACGAGAAAGGCGGGATAGACATGCAGGTAGGGCGCAAATCTGAGTGTCGGACAGGTTCAGGATTGCCAAGGATGACGATCCACAAATCTCATCAGGGACCATCCCTTCTAAATTCCGGCACAAGGAGAAATCCATCTCTTCCAGCTTCTCCAGATTCAGTACAGCTCTGGGGAACTCCCTTATGAAAGTACGCCTCATCCGAAGCACTTTCATATCTTTCAAATCCTTGACTGACGTTGGTAACTTGTTAATTGCAGTGCTCGATAAGTCCAGCACTTGCAGTGACGTGAGCTTCCCTATTCCATCTGGAAGGTCGATTAGCCTCTCGCAGTTCTTCAGAGACAGTGTTTCCAGTTGTTCCAGCGATCCAATGGGCTCTGGGAGGGTAACGATATCACTGCCGTCTAGAGCGAGATATGTGAGAGACTCTAAGCACCTGATCAAATCGGTTATTTCAGTCAGGTGTTTACAATCACAGGCACTGGGAGTTTTGAGCTTCCTCATGGAACCTTCTTGGAAATCAATCCGAGTGATGGAAGTTCCATCGATCACCAGCTCTTTCAAGCCTGTCATGGGACCAAAATCTGGCAATTCACTGAGGCAACTGCATCCCTTCAAGTTCAAATATACCAACTTCGTCAGATTACCAAATGATGGATGGATAACTGCTAATTTAGAGCAGCCTTCCAGAATAAGTCTTTCCAGCTCCATTGAAGCTGGAAATTCGGAGTGGCAATCAATTGGGCACAACCAGTTAGTCTCAAAACTTTCAGTTTTCTTGCCTGCAAGATAAAATAGGACATGAGAGTTCGTGTTTAGTTCCAGGGAAATATGTTGTTGAAACAAAGAAGAAAAAAATGCATGAACATAGTAAATTGATTCAATACCTCCTCAAGCAGCTTCCAACCACTGCAGTCTTTGTTGACCTGGCTCCACGACAAATCAAGAACCACCAAATTTTGCAAACCCAGATTTAGCGTTTGAAAGTCAATATTCTTAGGCCACCCCGGCCAATCAAGCCACATTAAGCTGGAAAGACGATCCCCAAAGTTTCCCTGACTATTGACCCGATCAAGATTGAGGAAGCCGAAGTTCTCTAAACCATCAAATTGATCACAATCAAAACTGGTATGCCCTTCGGATCCGTCACCAAACTCGAGCCCAAAGGGTCCAACTTCCCCAGTACCCTATCAGCCAAGCAAAACGAAATTAACTTAAAAAGATTGAGCTGTCTTTTAGCATCACACATGATGAATTAGTGAACGAAAGGAGCCAATAACAGTATCAGCCGGCATCTATAGAAGAAAAGATGTGGTGCAGTGATCGCAAAAGTTACCTTCCTTCTTTTTAGCACACGCAGTGCTTTGTCGTCCCACAGCCTACTGCGCTTGTAAGGTTTATCTTGGTTTTGATTCCTGACAATTTCCCGGCCAAAATTCTTCAGGATTTCATGCATGCCTAGTTCATTATCCTCTCCGATTTTTACCAAAGAAGCGGCAATAAGAGCTAGAATCGATTTAGAAGGAGAGTAGTTACAGTCATCCCACATGTAATAGGGGATTCTATTGTCCTCTCCGATGAAGAAGCATGCTATATCAAGGAATATCTGTCGTTCTTCATCATTTAGGTTGCCATAGCTCTTCGCCAAGGCTGCTATGACTTTGTCATGAGGAGCAATTTCCAATGCATCCAATGTTTCCCTCCAAACTGCCTCCGAGTCTACAAGGTAAAGAGATGAACCTACCACCTCGAGTGCTAAAGGAAGCCTGCCGGTAGCAGCAACAATATTTCTTGACAGATCCTTGAATTTCTGAGGGGGAGAATCCGCTCCAAAAGCATGCCTGCAGAATAATGTCAGAGCTTCATCTTTTTCCATCAGTCCAAGGACAAAAGTTTCCGCACCATCAATGTTCTTAAGGACATCCTTTCTTTGGGATGTCACAATGACCCTGCTCCCCAGACCAAGCCAATCAAGCTTTCCGACTAATTTGCTGAGCTGTTCATGATCTTTCACATCGTCAAGGAGGAGGAGGATCTTCATTCTTTTAAACCTGTTCCGAATAAAGATCAGAGCTTCATCAGAACAATTGAACTTGTGGGCATTTCCATCACCAAGGTCGGAAATTAGTTGCTTCTGCGCAGACAGGACATTGCCATGTTCGATTTCAGCTTGGATCTTCCCAAAAAAGCTATGACCATCATACATATGACGAAGTTGATGATAAATATATTTCGCCAGGACAGTCTTACCCACCCCGGCGATGCCAGATATTCCTAACACCTTTTCACGTGTGTCCCCTATTTTAACTGCTTGCCCATTGCGGTAGTCAACGTCCATCTTCTCCATTATGCGTTTCACATGAGCATCGACTCCGACTAACTGTTTTGGCACAATTAGGTCCTCCTTGTTCAGCTTCTGCTCAACTTCATGGACTATTTCATTCATGAGATTGAAATGATCCCTGCCAAATGTAAATGGGATAAAAAGGACAGGGAAGAGAAGGAATCAAAGCGCGATATAATTGGATAGGATTCAAATCTAGGTAATCTCAATGCAAAAGTAGTGAGATACATGAGAAAAGTAATTTCAGACCAGAGCGTGTCATGGAAAATTACCCTTCATTGTTTTCACAGAGATGGTGTCCGGCCATTCTTCCAATTCGATTGAGAGCAGACTTCCAGAAGCCAATGACCGTGGCATCGCTGCCGGAATCATTGTGCTCACGCATTGACCTCGCGAACGGGCCCTTGCAGTGGCGTACATCCGACGGGTCGACATAGTAGAAGATAGGGATAATGGTGTGACTCTCACTATCCTTCCACTTCAACATTTGCTCCAATTCCATGAGGCAGCTCTTGCTGGACACGTAGTCCTCGGAGATGACGGCTATTGATAACTTGGACTGACTGATCACAGCAATCAGCTCGTCGTTGAGATCATTGCCTTTCGGCAGGTCAATCTCGTCTATAAAGACATCAATGCCAGCTCTAGTCAACATCATGTGCAGGAATTTCGCAAAGTTCCAACGTGTGTCCGGTCCTCTGAAACTCAGGAAAACGTCGGGGGGTGGTCGTCTAGACATAGATGAGGAATGACTGGCGACGTGACTATTGTCCATTTTCAGTCCACTATCAGGAAATATCTGCCGTTCATTTCTTATCTAGGTTGGTATGGCTCTTCTCCGAGGCTGCTTGGACTCTCTTATGAGGAGCTGCTTCCAATGCAGTCAACGTTTCCCTCCACACTTTCTTTGATTTTACAAGAAACAGAGATGAACCTATCGCCCTGAGCTCTAAAGGAAGCCCGGCAGTAGCAGCAACGATATCTGAGGACAGTTTCTCGAATTCCTCGAGGGGAGAATCCGTTCCAAAAGCATGCCTACAGAACAATTTCAGAGCTTCATCTTGTTTCATCGGTTTGAGGACAAAACTTTCCGCACCATCGATGTTTCTAAGGACGTCTTGCGTTTGGGATGTTAGAATGACCCTGCTCCCGGGCCCAAGCCAATCAAGCTCTCCTACTAATTCACCGAGCTGTTCATGATCATATACATCGTCAAGGAGAACAAGGACCTTCCTGATGCAAAAGTTGTTCCGAATATGAAACAGAGCTTCCTCAGAAGAATCAAACTGTTTGGCATTTCCTTCATCAAGGTCGGAAATTAGCTTGTTCTGTACAGACACGATGCCGTGATGTTTAATTTTGGCTTGGATCTCCCCAAGAAAGCTGCAGGCATCGAACAGATGATAAAGTTGATTATAAACACATTTGGCCAGAACTGTCTTACCCACCCCGGGGATGCCATATATTCCTAACACTTTTTGACGTGTGTCCCCAATTTGAACCGCCTGCCCATTGCGAACGGCAACGTTCAGCTTTGCCATTATGCCTTGCACATGAGAGTCAACTCTGACTAATTGTTTCGTCACAATTAGGTCCTGCTTCTTCAGCTTCTGCTGAACTTGGTCAACAATTCGCTTTGCGATTTCGCCAGGAGACCTGCCAAATGTATATGCAATAAGAAGGACATGGAAGAGGAGGATTGAAAGCGGAAGAATGCCCATTTGTGCATGATGCTGCCGCTGGTCATTGTTATAGTAACGAATGTGTAATTGGATGTCTTAAACCTAGTTAATTTTAACGCAAAAGCAGGCAAGATACATGAGAAAAGTAATCTCAGGCCAGAGCGGGTCACGAAAATTACACTTCACTTTTTTCGTGGAGATGGTGTCCCTCCAACTCGCCGATCCGACGGAGGGCAGACTTCCAGGAATCAATGACACTGTCGCTGACGCCGCGCTCCTTGTGCTCCACAAAGGAGCTCGCGAAAGGGCCGTTGCAGTCGCGTACATCTGACGGGTCGACATAGTAGAAGATGGGGATGATGATGCGATTCCTATTGTCCATGCCCTTCACCATTTGCCCTAATTCAGTGAGACAGTTCCGGCTGGACGCGTACTCGGAGATGATGGGTATTGATATCTTGCAGTGCTCTATCACCTGGATCGGCTGTTGGTAGTTTTCTTTGCCTCTCTCCAGCTCTTCCTCATTCCTAAAGACGCGAATCCCAGTATCACTCACCATGGTGTACAGAAAATCCGCGAAGCCCCTGCGCATCTCCGGCCCTCTGAACCTCAGGAACACTTCGTGGGGTGGCTGTCTGGACATTGATGAGGAACGATCGGTAACGTCACTAAAGTCCATAGCTTGTTTGTGCACCGGAACTTTGATAAAACGGACGAAGGAGATCTCCCGTGGCTGGGCGGACAGAATAGGGTTTGGTTTTTGGTGAGCAAATCGACTTTTGACTGGTCGGTGGATAGTGAACTTGATGATCTACCCTTTCGGTCGGTTCTGCCCTGTCCCAGGATTAGTTGTTGGAACATCTTTTAGCTGGAGGGATAACACAATACTAACAAATAAACCCATCAAAAGAGTCCTTGGGCCATCCAAGATCAAATTGTAGAGTGCAGATGGCTATTGGCCCAAATGACTTCAGTGAAAGTAGCCCATTGTCCCAGGGAAGCCGATCAAGCTACTGATTGGATGGCCGAAGCTCATCGTCTTAAGATTCTATCTTCGAATTGGGTTTCCGCGCCCCCCGAAGCCCCTTTGGAATATTTTGTGTTCAAAAATTTATTTGTCTTTATCTCGCAATTTGCGTTTTTATGAATGAATGAAAGTCTCTTTTTCGACCAAAAAAAAAACAAAAACCATCAAAAGAGTGGATCGAGTCGAGCATGTATCGAGTCATAAATTCCGATCCAAATAGACACATTTAACCCGTTTTATGACCTATCTATTGCAATGCGAATCTAGACGTGGCAAAATAGGCCTAAAACAATATTTAATAGTATGGTGGGTTGTATTTAGATTTAAAAACAAGCTTAAATGGGTCTTAAATTGGTCACTTAACGACTTAATGGTTCTTAAATGGATTTTAAATACGCCATACATGGGTTACCTAACTATCTTGAATGAGTGATAAACAAGTTTTTTTATTCTCATCGTCGAGTCAAGCTCTAACATTTATCTTTATCCCTGCCACTCTGCCGTCGAGTCAAACTCCACTATAGCGTCGAAGCGTATTCAAGCTTTTTCGTCGAGTCAAACTCTGTATGCGTTGGTCCGTTTGTAAGAATTGTACCCTCTCAACCTTTTCGTCGAGTCAAACTCTGTATGTGTTGGTCCGTTTGTAAGAATTGTACACTCTCAACCTTTCCGTCGAGTCAAACTCCGATTTCGGTTTACGTTTGTATAATTTTCTTGAAGTTTCTACGTGTTTATTTCTTGATTTTTTGGATCACTCTTGTCTAGAAATCACCACAAGACTCTTTTTCTATATTTAAAAGTCAAAGAACTAATTACGGTAAAAGATATTTCGTCGCGGGAGAAATTCTGGCGAAATAGATTCATATGGAAAAAATTTCACGATGATTATTGTGTTGGTTACGGAAATCGTGTTGCAATCAAGATCGCCACGGCTAATCATTCGATAAACCCGATCCGTCGAAGTTGGTGATTGTTGCGGTCAAGATGGTCGTGGGCTTTCCATTGATTTCGTGGATGTGTTTCCGAGAGATTTGCTTTATGATCATAGCAACCGGCATTTTGAAAATTGAACGCCGTAAAAATGAGTAAACACGAGTCAGAACTCGTAAATACACATGAAGCTATAGAGAAAAAAAACTCTCAATTTTGTCTTAATTCAAAGGATTAGCTCATTACAAAAGAGAATAATACGAATACGAATATAAATAGTCTAAATTTCCTAATGATTCACTAATAAAAGATAATCGGAAAGCTATTAAAAGAAGTAAAAAAAAAAAAAATCTCTCAAAATGTTTTACGGGATCTAATTACCCGGATCACAAAAAACATTTAACGTAACCGGGCAACTCGGGTGGACTCCGAAGATTGTCGCATCTGGAGATGTGGAGTTCCCGGAGGCGAGAAAGGCGGGAAATACTTGGAGGTAGGCCGGAAATCCGAGTGTGGGACAGTTTCGGGATTGCCAAAGATGACAATCTCGACATGTCGAAGTGGATCTCCCCCTCTAATCTCCGGCATAACGAGAAATCTATCTCTTCCGGGTTCTCTAGATTCAGTATAGTTCCGGGAAACTCCCGTATGGAAGTACGCCTCATCCTAAGCACTTTCATAGCGTTCAAATCCTCGGGCGACGTCGGTAACTTCTGAATCGCAGTTTCGGATAAATCCAGGAATTGCAATAACGTGAGTTTCCCTATTCCATCCGGAAGATTGGATAGTCTCCCGCAGTTCTTCACAGACGGTGTTTTCAGATTCTTCGGTGATCCGATGGACTCTGGGAGGGTATGGATTTCAGAGCCGTCTAGAGAAAGATATGTGAGAGACTCTAAGTACACGATCGAATCGGTTATTTCGGTCAGGTGTTTACAATCACGGGCACCGAGAGATTTGAGCTTCCTCATGGAACCTTCTTGGAAATCAATCCGAGTGATGGAAGTTCCATCAATCACCAGCTCTTTCAAGCCTGTCATGGGATCCAAATCCGGCAATTCACCGAGGCCACTGCATCCCTTCAAGTTCAAAGATACCAACTTCGTCGGATTACCAAATGATGGATGGATAAATGACAAATTAGAGCAACCTTCCAGAATAAGTCTTTCCAGCTCCATTGAAGCAGGAAATTCTGGAGTGGCAATCAATTGGACACAACCAGTAAGTTTCAAAACTTTCGGTTTCCTTGCCTGCAAGATAAAATAGGATATTATAGTTCCTAAGAAATGCACCTCGTCACAAGGAAAAAATGTGTGAAGATGGTGAATTCATATCATACCACCGCAAGCAGCTCCCAGCCACTCCAGTATTTGTCAACCTGACTCTCCGACAAATCAAGGATCACCAGGTTTTGCCAAGTCTGAATTAAATGGTCATCAAAAATCTTAGGGCACCGTTGCCAATCAAGCCACCTTAAGCTGAAAAGGCGATTCCCAAAGTTTCCCCGAATGTCAGCTTGATCCAGCTTGAGAAACCTCGAGTTCTGCAAACCATCATTTTGATCACATTCGAAACTGATATTCCCTTTGGACCGGCCCGCAAACTTCAGCCTCAAGGCTTCAACGTACAGAGTACCCTGCCAATCAAGCAAAACAAAATTAACTTCTAAAATTGGAGCTGTCTTTTGGCATCACACTTCCCGAATGATAGAACGAAATGGATCAATAACAGTATCAGTGGGCATCTAAAGAAGAAAAGATGTGGCGCAATGCTCACAGAAGTTACCTTCCCTCCTCTTAGTACATCCAGCGCTTCTTCGCAGTCGCATAGCCTCCGGCGCTTGCAAGGTTCTCTCTTGTATTCACTCTCAACAATTTCCCGGCCAAACTTCTTCAGTATCCCACGCATGCATATTTCTTTATTTTCCCCAATTTCTACCAAAGACCTGGCATGAAGAGAGGGAATCGATAGAGCAGGCATATAATTACGGTCATCCCACATGTAATAGGGGATTCTCTTGTCCTTTCCATTGAAAAAGCATGCTATATCAAGAAATATCTCCTGTTCATTCCTTTTTAAGGTTTCGTAGCTCTTGGAGAAGGCTTTCCAGACACTCTCATGAGGAGCTACTTCCAATGTAGCCAGTGTTTGATTCCACGCTCTTTTGTTTCTTTTTAATAAAGATTTACCTACGCCCTCGAGCGCTAAAGGAAGCCCATGAGTAGCAGCAGCGATACGTATTGACTCGTCCTTGAATTTCTCAGGGGGAGAATCCTCTTCAAAAGCATGCCTACAGAATAATTGCAGAGCTTTATCTTGTTCCATCGTTCTGAGGACAAAACTTTCCGCACCATCGATTCTTATAAGAATGTCAGCCCTTTGGGATGTCACAATGATCGTGCTACCGAGGCCAAACCAATCAAGGTCTCCGACTAATGCGCTGAGCTGTTCATGATCCTTAACGTCGTCAAGGAGAATGAGGACCTTCTTGGCGTGAAACCAGCTCTGCATATAGTTCAGAGCATCATCAGAATATTTAAATTCTGGGGCATTTCTGTTATGGAGGTCCGAGATTAGTTGGTTTTGCACAGACACGATGCCCTTCACGATTCCCTTATCTTCAATTTGTTCTTGGATCTTTTCAAGAAAGCTACAGGCATCATACAGATGATGAAGTTTATTATAAACACATTTTGCCAGGACCGTCTTGCCAACCCCGGGGATGCCATATATTAACACCATTTCACTTGTGTCTCCAATTTTAACTGCTCGCCCATTGCCGCAGTGAAACTTCAGCTTTGCCATTATTTCCTGCACATGAGGTTCGACTCCGACTAACGGTGCCATCACAATTAGGTCCTTTGTCTTCAGAATCTGCTGAACTTCATGGACAATTCGCTTTGTGGCTTCAGCATGATACCTGCCCAAATGGATGTGGAATAAAAAGGACATGGAAAGGAAGATCAAAAGAGGAAGAAAACTTATTTGCGCATGATGCAGCTGCCATCACCGTTATTATAATGAAGATATATGCGATACCATTTAAATCTAGTCAATCTTAACACAAAAGTAGGCGAGATAGATGAGAAAAGTAATCTAAGGCCAGAGTGTTTCGTGGCAATTACACTTTTTCGTGGAAAGGGTGTCCCTTCAACTTTCCGATCCGCTGGAGAGCACACTTCCAGGAATTGATCTGACTGTCATTAATGCCACGGTTCTTGTGCTTAAGGAAAGCACTCTCGAAGGAACCCTTGCAGTAGCGTACGTCCGACGGGTCGACGTAGTAGAAGATGGGGATGATGGTGTGGTCCTTCTTGTCCAAGCACTCCACCATTTGCTCCGATTCCACGAGGCAGCTCTTGCTGGACGCATACTCCTTGGAGATTACCGGTATTGAGATCTTGGACTACTTTATCTGTTGGATCAGCTGGGGTGTAATTTCTTTGCCTCCCTCCAGACCTTCCTCGTCTCTAAAGACGCCAATCCCAGCATTGGTCAACATGGTGTAGAGGAAATCCGAAAAGTGCCACCGTGTGTCCGGCCCTCTGAAACTCAGGAACACTTTTGGCTGGCTAGACATGGATGAGGGATTATTGTTATCGTGAACAGTGTCAATCGTTTGTGTAGCAGATCTTAAGAAACCCTACTAAGGAGCTCGGTCTCTGCGGAGGAGCTCGGTTAAAGAACAGACTTGGTTTGGTTTCTGGTGAGCAAATCGACCGTTGACTGGTCGGCGGCAGTGGCGCTTGATGATCTTCTCTATTGGTTGGTTCTGTCCTGTCGACTGTTGACTGGTCGGTGGCAGTGGGGCTTGATGATCTTCTCTATTGGTTGGTCTTTGTTTTTGTTTTTTTTTTTTTTTTTGGGGGTTGTTGGGGGTGGGTGGGTTTGGGGGGGGGAGAGAGGGAGGAAGGAGGGGTTATGTTTTGGTTTTGTCTTCTAATCGACGAAACTATTTATTAGAGAAAGAACAATAAATCCAAAAAAATGCATTCATTGTTTTAATCCTGAGAAAAAGGAAGGTCAACGCTATTGAAGATACGATTGTTGACAAAAATGTATCGATTGTTTTATTACAATAACAAAGTTGTTGCGGTGAAGGTCATCTTGGGAAATGCACTTGCACATGGCTCAATAAATTTAATGAATTTCAATTAAGCTTCGTTTATTTCGCTGTAAAATTATTAATTTGAGAAATAATTATTTATATCGATTTTCACAATTAATTAATATAATATTTATTTATTATATACGATAATTTAAACTATGGCATTTTTGCGGACTATAGAAGTATTTTTCCTTCTTTAGTTTTTTGTAAACGATATAAGATATCATTTTTAAGGAAATAATTTTCAAATCATTTATTTTCAGCGAAACAAACGGAACCTTAGTACAAAATTTACTTTTTGATGGGTATTTTGTTGCATGGGGTTATTGGTTGGCTCATGAAATTAGATATTATTATTTTAATTCAAAAAGTACACGTAAATATATATATATATATATATATATATGATTTTCTTGGTGTTGGTTTTGTTAATTTCCCGAGCCTAGAACAATGACTCTTGAACATTGGGCATAGTATAATTCATTGGAGAGGGCTGTAATCCTTAGTTGGTGGACGGACTTGGCCCATACTTAGTCTCGCGAGAGAAGGTAAGTATCTCCCCCACGAGAGAATCTAAGTAAAATTTACAAATTTGGGCCTCCCTCGGCGGTTAGGGTGCCGAGCGAGGCCCATTCCCTCTCGGCAACCCTGCCGCCTAGAGGGCCGAGTTTGTTTTTCTTTCATATTTTTTTAATTATTGATATTTATAATATTTATTTTATCTATAATTTTTTCTTGTGAAGCTTATATTTATAACATAATTAGCAATAATTAATGTAAAAATTTATTAAGATATATATTTAATAAATAATATTGTAATTACGTAATTAATTAAAATATTCAAAAAATAAAATTAGTAAGATATATGAAAAAATGAGATTGTCATAATATATAACAATCGTCAACCGCAATTACATCTACTAATGATGTTGTCCTCCTATATGACCTCCCGTTCCGTAAACAGGTCGTCTCCGTTGTTCGGTAGGTCTAGTATTGTATCGAGGAAGAGGATGAGAATTTGGGTGAGTAGGACGTGTATATGACGAAGGTATATCTTGTGAAAATATATCGTACCTAGACGCTACATATTGACGCACAGATTTAGCCAAAATAACAAACAAATCCCTATTTAAAGAGAAAAATCTCAAAATTCAATAATAATCATCATCCTAAAAAATGTTATAATAACACCTTTTATAGGGTGTTAACCTTAAACCTAGCCATAGTAGGATTTTAAATATCAAAATCCAAAATTACAAGACCGCCATTAATAAATCCCGAAAATACTAAAAAAATAGGAAAACCCATCTAGACGATCCCAAATCGCAAAAATCTATCGTTCGTCACCGTCAACGCCCATGAATATTGATTATGACGTCGTTTCGCTTCGATCGACCGAATTTGAGCCCGATTCGATGTCGTTGACTCGATCTGCCGATTTTTGACACATCACCATTTCACCTTCCGATTGGATTTCTACCAATCCAATAGATGAATATATTATGAAAATATCATTTTTTTCATATATCTTACCAATTTTATTTTATGAATATTTTAATTAATTACATAATTACAACATTATTTATTAATTATAGATCTTAATAAATATTTACATTAATTATTGCTAATTATGTTATAAAGATGAGCTTCACAAGAAAAAAAATTATAAATAAAAAAAATATTAAAGTATCAATAATTAAAAAAATATGAAATTTAAAAAAAAAAAAGGGTCCGGGTATGGGCCTTGCTCGGTAGTGGGGTTGCCGAGCAAGGGCCCGGGCTCACCCCAACCTCTCGCTCGGCACTTCAACAGGCGAGCGAGACCCAAATTTGTAAATATTTGTTTTAAAAATTAATTTTGTAAATATTTTTTTAAAAAAATTAATTTGGAAAGAAAACCTGAAGTCTTGCGGTGGAAAACTTTGAAATAGGATATAAATTATTCCATATTATAGTTCATGAAGTTTGCTGTTATTATCCTAAAGAAGATTTTATGGATATGTTGTGCATGCGTGTGCCGACCGACGTCATGTATTGGCTACATTGATTTCGTCATAATCACAAGTTTCCATCTTGAAAAGATACCCTAAAGCTTAGACCCATGGAATGTAACAGAAATGTTGACTTTGAGTATCTAATGCGTTTAAAATGGTAGACAGTTTGTAGAGATCGGTTCCTCAATGATGATCTCGTTGTTATCCTAAACAAAGAAAACTGTGGATGTGCACATGAACGCATATGCCGGTCAACGTCGTTCATTCGATATATCGATTCCGTCGGGAGGATGCCTCGAAAGAAAGGTTCCTCAAATTTGCTTTTCTGGTTTTGTTTTTACTAAGCAAGATTTTTTTTATTCATACTCCTAATGTCAATCTTGGAGTATGCAGTGCATTAAAAAAATAAATATTTAATTAATTTAAAAACTCTTCACTTATGAAGACATGTGCTCCGGCTACAAAATGTGACATTCAATTTAATGAGTTCACATGTTTACTTTTCATGACTTTAAAGTATTAATTTTGCACGATGTTCTATCTTAGATTCAATGAGAAAAACTACCTTATTCTTTCGAAGTAGGGAGTGATATCCTACATAATGACAAAGTGAGGTGATAAAAGACTATAAGCTCCCGAACTCATCCTCGGTAAATAAAAAACTGAAAATTCATGATTAAGCACATGATTTTCCAGATTGCAAGGAGCTCTTATAGCCATTACATGTGGAAATAAAAAGTCAATTGGGATTTTGAACTACCATAATTAAGCACATGATTTTGCCCAAATTGCAAGGAGCTCTTACAACCATAATTTTTTTTAAAGAGAAAGTCAGTTGAGATTTGGAATTGGATCCACATTTTATCACATATATAATCATAATCACAATATTTTATTATATTTTAGTGTTTACTACTGTGAAGGTCGTTGTTATTACATTTTTAAGTGCGAACAACGCAAATGCTACAAAGTAGGGTATTTCATATGCTCTAGTGTACTCATTTGAATGTGACTTTGGAGTTCATAGTCGTGGTAGAAACAAATTACCTTGTATAATTCAATGACAATATCATGGCGGTGACCATAAAACTATCTTGTTGTCTTAAGTTATGAGAAGTGGCTTCGTAAATAAATTTGAAAAAGCAAAAAAAAAAAAACCTTGGAATTCTTGGAGTTGGTAGTGCTAATTTCCCAAGCCCAGGCCCGTAGGCCTAATACTCTAGAACATTGGGCCTAATTTTATCCGATGGAGAGGGCAGCAACCCATAGTTGACAAAAGGACTAGGCCCATGCTCAATCTTACAAGGGCGGGAAGTGACCACCCAGTGGAGAGAATCCCGGCACGTGCAGCTATAAAGAGCTTGTGACATGATGTCATTCCTTTAAATGAAGAGCCTGTGACATCCTATTAAAATGCTTATCTCATTAAGTCGGACACTTTTCACTGGCACCTCCTGTCGGTGCAAATAAAAACATACATAAGTGATTAAAATATGTTCACTCTATTGTGTTGTGAAATAATATGAGAACTAATGGATCTGGCAATTGAGTCTAACGCAAAACGAATAAATTACTAGAAAAATCAACGAGAACCGATAAAGAGCACGATAAATTTACGGGGTTCACTCTAAATGTGGGTATTTATTTCAGCAAGAGAGCCAGCAACAAATTAAAAAGTGAGCTTGAGATTAATGAGTTCGCATATTTTTTTTTGATCGAATTTGCATGTTCACTGCGTTTACTTTGCCTATTTTAAAAGCACATTTTCGCTTGATCGTCTATTTTATATTCAAAGAGAAAAACTCCTCAACTCCTTGGAAGTAGGGAGTCAATATCCAACATAACGACAAAATGAGGTGATAAAAAGACATACGCTCAAGTATTCGTGCTTCATGCCAGAAAAAAAAAAAAGTATTCGTGCTCAGTAATTAAAAAAATTGGATATCCATTACTAAGCACATGATTTCCCATATTGTAAGGAGCTCTTATAGCCATAATTATAGGAAATAGAAAATTGGCGGAGATACTGAACTGGATCCACGTTCAAATATGTACATAAATAAATTATGTTCTTTCATTGCATTTGACTTTTGAGGGTATATCGCTATAAAAGTCATTGTTATTATATTTTTAAGTGCCAACAAAGTAGGCACTATATATATATATATATATATATATATATATATATGGAACCCCATTTAAATATACACATCAATTATACTCTTTCGTTGCATTTGATTTTGTAGTGTTCAACTTTATAATATACATTATTATTACATTTTTAAGTGCCAACAGAGCTGACACTAAAGAGAAGGAATACATGAATCTTTTTTTTTTTTTTGGTGAAAAGGAATCTATGGTTAAGCACATGATTTCCCATATTGCAAGGAGCTCTTATAGGCATAATTTTAGGAAATAGAAAGTTAAACCGAGATATTGAACTGGATCCCCATTTAATAAATACATACATTAATTTTGCTCTACCGCTGCATTTGAGTTTTTAGTATTCATCGCTATAAAAGTCATTATTGTTATATTTGAAGTGTCAAAGCATACACTAAAGAGCAGGAATCCATGGTTAAGCACATCATTTTCCAAATTGCAAGGAGAAGTTATAGACATAATTTTAGAAGTTAACAGAGATCTTGAACTCGATCCCCATTTAAGTATATGAATTCATCAGCTCTGCTCCTTCATTGCATTGGGCTTTTAGAGTTTACCGCTATAAAAGTCATTATTATTTTAAAGTTAAATGCCAACAGAGCAGACACTAAAAAGTAGGGATCCATGGTTAAGCACATGATTTTCCAAATTGCAATGAGATCTTATAAAAATAATTTTAGAAGCTAGCATAGATCTTGAACTAGATCCCCATTTAAGTATATAAATACATCAGTTTTGCTCCTTCACTGCATTGGACTTTTAGAGTTTACTGCAATAAAAGTAATTGTTATTATATTTTGAAGTGCCAATGGAGAATCTAAAGAGGAGGAATCCATGGTTAAGCACATGATTTCTTAAATTGAAGGGAGCTCTTTCAGCCACTATTTTAGGGATAGAAAGTTATTTGAGATCTTCAATTGAACCTACACATATTTCTATATAATCACATTTCTGATCTTTTATTGTCTTTGGTTTTTTAGTGGTCACGGCTACAAAAGTTTATTTTGTTTTTAAGTGCAATGGAACAACACTAACGAGTGGAGTGGAGTATTTCATAAGCTCTATTTCACTTACTAAAATATTTTACACGTAAACAAGAATAAAGAAGCCATCTCTATTGATAGGCATGCGTGCAGCTATCAAACCCGTTATTATTATTTTGGGTCAAAGAAACATCGATAGGACGTACGTGAGGGAGTAAATTGACACCGGACCAGTTACATAATAAAATATCAGAAAAGAGGACACTTCTTGCAAAAGCAAGAATTTATAAACCTATTTTGTTGTCATAACTTATGAAAGTTGACTTCGTTTTATCAAGAAAGAAAAAGTGAAGAACAACGAAGATATATACGTTTTTCTTGGAGTTGGTTATGTTAATTCCCTAGGCGCAAGACCATTACTCTCGAACATTCAACATACTTTAGTTTGTTGGAGAGGGCTGCAACCCTTAGTTGATGGACGGGCTTGGCGCATACTCGGTCTCACGAGGGCGGGTAGTGATCACCCACTCTAGAAGGTCTAAGCAAGTACAGTTCTTGACAAACATCTAGAATGGCGGAGGCTCAAGAATGGACCCAGACCCGCACATCAAATAGGGGATGTATAGCTTGGCCATACGACGTTATGTATTAGATACATCGATTCCGTCATGAGGAGATCTCGAAAGAAAGATTCCTTGAATATGCCTTTTTTATTTTTTGCTAAGCAAGATTTGTTTAATAATACTCTCAATGTAGATCTTGGAATATGCAATGCATTGAAAAAAAACAACTATCTAATTAATTTAAGAACTTTTCACTTATCAGAACTTGTGAGACGTCTAAAATATGTGACATTCAATTTAATGAGTTCACATGTTCACTTTCCTTGTCTTTAAAATGTCAATTCCATAGGATCCTCTATGTTAGATTCAATGAGAAAAACTACCTTATTCCTTGAGAGTAGGGAGTCGATACCCTACATAATGACAAATTGGGGTGATAAAAGAATATAAGCTCAAGTACTTGTGCTTACTAAATAAAAAACTAAAAATCATGGTTAAGCACATGATTTTCCATGTTGTAAGAAGCTCTTGAAGCCATAATATGTGGAAATAAAAATTCTAACTGAGATTTTGAACTGCCATCATTAAGCACATGATTTCCCAAATTGCAAGGAACTCTTGTAGCAATAATTTTAGGAAATAGAAACTTAACGAAGATTTCGAACTGGATCCAAATTTTAATATATGCATGCATCAATGATCTTTCGTTGCATTTGATTTTTTAGCATTCACTGCTATAAAAGTCATTATTATTATATTTTTCGGTGCCAACTGAGCAGACGCTAAAGAATAGGAATCATGGTTAAGCACATGATTTCCCGAATCTTAAGAAGCACTTTCAGCCATAATTTGACGAATAGAAATTTATCTTAGATCTTCAATTGAATCTGCACATATTTATATATAACCACAGCTAGTTATGGCCACTCGGAACCGAAATCAAAACTTTAAGGGGAGGTTCCGGTTCCGATTTTGAATCGGTAGTTCCGGGTTGGTTCAAGACCCGGTTACGGTTCAAAGCTGAAATGGAACCTCCGATTCCGATTACGGTTTTTAAATTTAATTTTTAAATAATAAATTATCAAATACAAATTGTAATCAAATTATAAATTGTTATCAAATTTGGAGGAGAAAAAAACGGAGGGGGAAGGGGCTTGAACTTAATGAATTATCATTAAGCGCCTATATATATTTTTGGGGATAGAAGAATCAAAGTTCATATAATTCTTTCCCCTTTTTATTTTATTTTATTTTATTTTATTTTTGTATTGTATCGGCTAGTTTGCCGGTTCCGGGCCAGTTCAATGAAATGGAGACCCGTAACCGACTCCTATGGCACGGGCCGATTCCGGTTTGGAACCGGCAAGCTCGGTTAACGGGCCGGTTATGGGTTTGATCCAGGCTAGTTACGGGACCAAATCGGCCTGTGGCCATCTCTAACCATAGCTCCCAGCTTTTTTTGAATTTGAATTTTTGTTTTAGTGGTCAAGACTACAAAAAGTCGCTGTTATTTTTTTTTTATACGCCATGAGTAGGCACTAAAGAGTGGAGTATTACATAAGCTTTATTTTACTTACTTAAATTTCTCGTTCCAAAGATAAAATAATAATAGGAGCCATCTCCAAAGGATAGACATGCGTGGACCTATCAATGCCGTCATTATTGTTTTGGGTCGGAGAAGCATCATTAGGAGCAAAAGTCACATGGATATGTGTGAGTGAGTAAATTGGAATCGGACCACTAACATGGTAAGATATTAGAAAAGAGAACACCGCTTGCAAGATCCAGAACGTTGAGAGTCTCAAGAATGAACCGGAGGGTGCATCAATTAGTGGAAGCATAGATCGGCCATACGAGCCATCTCAGTCCTTTAATTCGAGAGTTTGTGAGCGGATGAGATCATGTGAAACCATTCATTAGTAAGACCTATCCTTAAGATGGTCACCACTTTATGTGGTTCATTTTTGTGATTTTGCTCACGGGCATGAACCGGATCATTAAATTGCAATCTTAGTTTAAGAAAAATGAGTTATTGCATAATAGTTCACAATATACTTGCGTATATTGCATTTTGTAGATCTTATAGAGGGCGAGGATGCAAAAAAGTGATATTTTGAAACTTTAGCGTGTGAAACTTTGAAATATCCTGGTTCAAAATGTAACGATTTTGAAAATAGGGTCTAGAAATAGTCTATACTATAGTTTATGAATATTTTGGTTATCATCCTAAAGAAGATATTGTGGATGTACTTGTGCATGTGTGTCCCGGATGACGTCTTGTATTGGATACATTGATTGAGTCATAATCGCAAATTTCCATCTTGAAAAGATAATTACCCTAGAGCTAAGTCTCATTGAATGTAACTCAAATGTTGATCTTGGAGCATGCAATGCATTGAAAATGTGTATATATATATTCCTAAATTGTTGATGGGGCTAATGCTCCAAAACCTAAATTTGTTCCCTCTATTGACCTTCTCAATCTCAACTCTAGGTTAAGATATAATTGTAAACACAACATTTCTAGGTAGTGTTGGGGTGTGGTTCATACTCCCATGGGACGGGAAAGGACGTGAGTCCTTCTCTATGCTTTGCCGGCGGGGGTTCGGGGGAGTTACCTCGGTGGGGTTCTCAAGGGAGCAATGCCCCCTGGGCACTAGAGATTTTTTATGATTTAAGCTTGTAATTTTTCATTAGTAGTTTGGGCTTGAGCTCATGAATAGCTACTACTATATATACTCTTTTTCGCTTGTAATTGAGTGATATAACGAGATGTGTAAGGTCTTGATATAGTGGAATCCTTGCTGGACGTAGCCCTAGGTCAAGGGTAAACTAGGATAAAATCTCGTGTCTCAATTTTTCTTTTTCTCGCTTCTTTTACTTCACTGCGATTGTACGTTGATCCTAACAAGTAGTAGTAGAGTGATTGTCTTGTCAGGTATCCTAGCCTCAACTCAAATGTCAATTATTGTGAAAATATCTTGGAAGCTAGCATCTTCCAATCCAAGTCTAATGACATGTTAATAGAGTGATTGTCTTGTTAGGTATCCCGCTTATCGTTGCTCGTTACCGCTTGACATGTGTTTGATTAAGTGATAGATAGTTAGTTTAGTTGTTAAGGTAGACGCTTCCATTTGCTGAGCTTTCGCTCACTTACGTCGTTAAACTGTTCTTCATATTAGTTAGATATGCCGATCCCGCCACCACCCGTCACCCGTAACCTTCGCTACGGTGCACCCGTTGGCTTCTCACACTGGTGGGAAGAATATCGTGAGCCTTACCTGTCATATTTACGATATCGAATTATGCGAGTAATGTGTCGTGTCGAAATTCTCTATTTTTTTAGAATGACGAGCCAGTGTGTCATATCATGTCTTATTATATCTTGTCGTGTCGTGTCGTATCGCGTGTTGGTGTCGGTGCTACTTAGACTATTATCACAATATCTCTTCCCATTGGATATGTGAAATAGGATGTCATAAGCTCCTCAATTAAAGGAATGACGTCATGTCCTCTCCAATGTTGGCGCATACAACCAAGACAAACTTCTCATATTCGACGAGCGATCGGATCCACTCTTGGGCCTCCGCCATTCAAGTACCTTAAAGAGAAAATTCTGGGACTCTAACTCAAATAGTCAAATGTTGATTAAAATAATTATCCTATTCACTAGCACCACCTACCAGTGCAAATAGAAACATCCATAAATTATTAAGATATGTTCACTCTAAATTGTTGTGAAATAATATGAGAGCTAACGGATCTGGCAATTGAGTCTAACGCGAGATGAATAAATTACTAGAAAAATCAATGAAAACTCATAAAAAAAACATGATAAATTTACGTGGTTCACTTTAAATGTGGGTGTCTATTCTACCAAGAGAGCCAACAATAAATTGAAGTGAGATTTAAATTAATGAGTTCGCACGTTCACTATGTTTACTTTCCCCATTTTAAAAGCACATTCACGCATGGTCGTCTATTTTATATTCAAAGAGAAAAATTCCTCGGGTCCTTGGAAGTAGAGAGTCAATATCTAACATAATGACAAAATGAGGTGATAAAAAGACATAAGCTCAAGTATCCGTGCTTAGTAAAAAGAAAAATTGGATATCCATTGTTTAGCACTTGATTTTTCACATTGCCGGTTGATTGCACCGTGAAAGAAAATGATGGAAGCTTTAATGGCCAGAAACCGAGTATCATCTAATGCTGAGGTTGGGATACTCATCCAAGTACTTTTTAACATGAAGTATAATGGTGTAGGGAGTTAGGGATTATATTTTGAGAATGTTGAACTTGCAAACAAAACTTAAGGTTCTCGGTATTATAATTCCTGGTGTCATTATAATACATTAAGCCTTGAACACCCTTCCCCTTGAGTTTGGTATGATCAAGATTAGTTTCAACACACGGGATGAGACCTAGTCATTAATGATCCGATAGCCAAGGTGGTGGCGGAAGAAGAAAAGTGGAAAAAGGATGGAGGGCACTTTGCCCTGGTTGCCTCCAATTCTAGCATAAGAAAGGTAAGGGTTCAAACTTCGTACTAGTAGAGTAACTCATTTTGCCACTGGTTCTACCGATAATACGGGGTCATAAAAAAGCATCCTTTAAAATGGATAATGACCGTTTGCTTCTTCAAAAAAAAAAGGTCACAAGAAGAAGGACTACTTCAAATATAAGAATTATTTGTCTAAATGTGAGGATACATGTATTGATTCTTTGGCATTTATTTGTGAATTTAGCCTATCAGAAGCCCCATCCAATTCATGGTGGCTAGATAGTGGTGCAGCAAGTCATGTTATGTTTACCATACGGGAGTTCATAAATCGGAAGAAGCTAAATCGGGATGAATCAAATCTCAAAGTGGGAGATAACAATAAAGTAAACGTTGAGTTCATGGGAGATGTCACTTTGGTTTTAGAATCTGGTTACAATATGATGACAAGAAACACCTTTTATGTACCTTCCTTTAAACGAAACTTAGTTTTCGTATCATGTTTGGACATGTATGGTTATTCTTTTGAAATAAAGAACAATATGGTTTTCATGTTTTTTAAATCATAAGGTTGGGTATTGCAATATGTTCAATAGATTGTACATATTGTGTTTAACTCCCAATGGTATATACGTCACTTATATAGTTGAAAATATTATCTCCAAAAGAACTCTACCTAATGAACAGTCTTACGCATTATGGCATAAACGTCTTGGTCACATTTCTAGGGAAATAGTAGAAAGGCCGATAAAGGTTGACATCCTACCTACTCTTAAATGCGGCCTGGAAACTTGCCTATCTCTTTGTAGAGGTAAGACGGCTAAGATAAAGAAGAAAATGGCGGTTCGTAGTTCTGACCTATTGTAGGTCATTCACACCGATATCGGTGGACCCTATACTGCAACCTTGTGTAGAAATTTTTATTTCATCACTTTTGTCGATGATTATTCCCAATATGGTTATCCGTACTTGATTAAGGAAAAGCCCGAGTGTTTTGACAAGTTCAAGATATTTCGGACTAAAGTCGAAAAACAGTTGGGAAAAGTCAAAAAGGTTGTTAGATCTGATAGAGGTGATGAGTATTATAGCAGACATAGCGATGTTAGACAGCTTAAAGGGCCATTTGCTAAATAATTAGATGATTATGGGATAGTAGCTCGGTTTACTATGCCCGAGAGTCCTAAACGGGATGGTGTAGCCGAAAGACGTAATCATACTTTCATGGATATGATGAGGAATATGATTAGTATAACCAACTTGCTTATTTTTCTCTGGGGTAAGGCTTTGAAAATAGCCTTTATGTTTTAAACCGGGTTCCCACCAAAGCTGTTCCATTGACTCTTTTTGAGTTATGGAGTGGACGTAAACCCAGCTTAAACCATATGAAAGTTTGGGGTTATCTTGCTGAAGTGAAGTTATATGATCCAACATTAAGTAAATTGGACTCTAGAATTACTTGATGTTATTTCGTGTCTTATCTAGATCATTCAAAGTAATATCGATTTTATAACCGTAATGGATGTACAAGAATTGTGAAATCAAAAACAGTGAAGTTTCTGAAATTTGATGTGGCCGAAAAGGGCAGCTACTCAAAGACTATTGAAGATAACAATACGGTGGGGACTACTATGTCATTTTCGCTATCAATACAGACAATTATGAAGCCTCTCATACCACAGACCGAACCTGTTGGGCTTTAGGATCCAATTATTAAAACAGTTCCTTATGAAGTTACTCAAGCCCCATAGATGAAGGATCAAACTCAAGTAGCTCTGCTTAAGAGGTCTATCTAGCAGAGATGATCAGCTATTTCACCGGACTACATAGTCTATCCGGATGAATAGAACTACAATATCGGCTATGTGGTTGATCCAGTTACTTATACAGATGCTGTTTCTTGTCCTCAATCAGATCTGTGGCTAGATGCGATGAAAGATGAAATGCGATCTATAAGACATAATGATGCTTGGGAACTTGTTGTATTGCTTGAGGGTCACAATGCAAGCAACTGCAAATGGCTGTATAAGACAAAAAGAGACTCCGGAGGAAAGATAGAAAAGTTTCAAGCTAAACTGGTAGCTAAAGGTTTCACTCGGAGAGAAGGAGTAGACTATGAAGCAACTTTTTCTCCAGTCTCTTTTAAAGATTCTTTCGGAGTGATCATGGCATTAATAACTCATTTAGATACACTAGATGGATGTAAAGACTGTTTTTCCGAATGGAGACCTTGATGAGGAAGTCTATATGGTACAACCCGAAGATTTTGTAGCCGATAATTCAGGTGAGCTTGTGTATAGACTAAAGAAGTCTATTTATGGCCTCAAGCAAGCTTCCGGACAATGGTATTTAAAGTTTCATAGTGTTATCACTTCATTCGATTTTGTCGAGAATAGAGTGGATCGGTGTATATACTGCAAGGTCGGTGGGAAGAAATTCATTTTTCTCGTTCTTTATGTGGACGACATATTGCTTGCGAGCAGTGATGTTGAATTACCGCATGAAACAAAACGTATGTTGTCGGAAAATTTTGATATGTAGGACCTTGGTAATGCGTCTTTTGTCCATGGTATTGAGATCCATAGGGATCGCTCTCACCGGGTATTAGGTTTATCTTAGAGGGCATCTATTGATCGTATTTTGGAAATATTCAATAAGCGGCATTGCAAACCATGAATTGCTCCTGTCTGTAAAGGCAATAAATTAAGTCTTTCGCAATGTCCTCATTCAAATATTGAGAAAGCCCAGATAATGATGTACCTTATGCTAGAGCAGTTGATAGTATCATGTATGCACAAGTTTGCGCTAGACCGGATATTGCTTTCACAATAGGACTTTTAGGTAGATATCAATCAAATTCGGGACACGATCACCGGGTTCTTGCCAAGAAGGTTCTAAAGTACCTAAAGAAGATGAATGACTATATGCTGATTTATAGTCATATTCAAGACCTGCAACTAGTAGGGTATTCGGATTCAAACTATGCTGGCTGTCTAGATGATAAAAAGTCGACATCGGGATACATTTTTATGTTAGCGGGTGGTGCAATATCATGAAAAAGCGAGAAACAGAAAATAGTATCATCCTCTACCATGCAAGCGGAGTTTATAGCATGCTATACGACTGCTATTCAAGGCTATTTAGCTTCGGAACCTTATTAGGAAGTTGATTGTATTTGATTTTGTTGACAGACCCATATAGTTGTACTCTGATAGTAAATCTACGGTGTTGTTTATTAACAATAACAGAGGTTTCAAGAGGTCTAAGCATATGGAGGTCAAGTTTTTGACCATAAAGGAATCAGTACAAAATGGCGACGTTGCGAGAGAGTATATTTCCATAGATGATATGGTTGCGGACCCTCTGGTTAAAGGTCTTCGCCCTTGTATATTTAATGGACATGTCATTAGTATGGGCTTGTGGCATCATTGGATGCTATTGTTTAGTGGGAGCTATTTTGTTTTGCTCTACTAAAGATCACATCCGCGTTTGTCACTTTTTGTAACATTTTGATATGTATTGAATACATATACTTGATGAAAATCTTGAGGTATGTGTAAACCTTGAGTATTGGCTATGGGCATCTAGTTACTAGCCGTATTTATATGTCTTGTTACACATAAAGTGAAGTTAACTATAAAGATAAGACATATGCGGGTTCATTGAAAAATAAAGGATATTCTCTTACGGCACATCGGGTTTTGTAATACATAAAGGAGAGAGAATGGTGACTAACAAAGGGGATAATACATAAAGTATCTCTCTTTATGAGGTTTTATCCATTTGCTATACTACCATATTGAATCTATATCAGTAGAGTTAAGAGCACTCATGACCATGGATGGCTCTGAGTCTGCCGATGCGATTCTTGCCATGATTTGGTATTTTAGATTTTATAGGATCGGATTGATCGTTAAGAATAATCTCTAGACCAAAATAAAGATGAGCATATACAGTACAATTTCAATTAATATTCACCCAAGTGAGAGAATGTAAGGTTTTCCTAATGTGGGCTTATATTAATTGAGATTGTAATTACCGTTTTACGGGATTTATTTACCGTTTACGGGATTGGTCTAATAAAATAAGATATAAAGATTCCTAGTGTGGGCTGAGTTGAGCCCGGTCCGTGATGAGAGGGCCCAGCTGAAAATTCTATAAATAGTGCTCTAGTCCCTCCTATAACCCTTAATGATTCGGAAATCACATCACATAAAGTTTAGAAAGAAAGTGAGGGGCGTCTTTGAAGTGGCGTAATGCCTAGTTCGGAAGTGCTACATGTGGTGGATTTCTCTGGTCCCGAATATGTTGAAGCACAAGAATGACTAGTTTTTCCACTTCTCGTCAACAGCATGGTGAGACATTAAAAGAAAACAAACATTAGCGATGCTCCGGAGGAAAAGCAAAACACATCATATGGCATGATGATCATACTTAATGGGATGTCTTCAAACGTTTTCCGATACTCCTCCGGGCTTGTTTTACTTCACCTAAACTTGCAGCCTTACATCCAATCATGATCGGCTGCTCCACGGATGTCGATTCCTCGAGGCCTTCGATGTCGTTGATCTTCTGGCACCTGTGGATTTCCGGGACTCTCAACATGTTGAGGTCGGATACGTTGGGCAACTTATTGAGGGACCCACGGTTCTTGAGAGAATCTCATCAATGATGTCAATTTGGAAAGGCCATCGAGATGTACTATCGGGCAATGCGATACAACCAGGACCTCTAGGCTTTTTAGTTCTGCAAGCTCTCTAATCTCTTCGACGGGCGAGTTCAAGAGCTCTAGCTCCAACAGGTAAATCAAACTCTCAAGTGTCGGCAAACTCGTCGGCGACATACAAGGTTGGATGGACAATACGGACAACGATGAGAGGAGCCCCGATACTCCTTGAAGATTCACGCCCGTCGGGACGACTTTGTTGAGCCGAGGATTGCATGCGGGGCCGTACTCAAATCCCAAATTGAAGATTTGGGAATGAGACAACTCTAAGCTCTTGAGCTTCGGCAAGCTTATGGTCCATAGACATTGGGACGAAGGAGGATCTATTAGCTCCTTGGGCTTTTCATAGCCTAAGCTCAAATCTCCAGTTCAACCAAATTCTAGATATCTAGGTGTTGCGCGTCGAAATCCTTCGACGGGGCTTTCTTGGTTATGGGTTTTGGGCCCAAAATGACTGTAACCCAAAAGAGATTGCTAACGCTAGAATCTTTTATCGAACTTAATTAGTTCATTTTTCGAAAAGGGGTTATGGGTCGGTTTTGGACAGAGAGTGTTAAATGCGGTAGATGTCTTTATTAACACAAAAAGGCGTGTTACGTACTATTGGTAACTTCGACAACTCAACACGTGCAATAGTCGAGGTGTACAACAAGCTTCGATGCGACTCTGAAATTAAATCAACGGGGACGGATGGAAATGTAGGACACAATGCTGGAATCAATCAACAGCACTAGATGGGGGATTATAGGACACAATACCGGAATTGAATCGACGGTATTATACAAGATGGATAAAGGGTACAACACCGAAATTGAATCGACGGTCCCGAACCTAGTGAGCAGACGTCGGAATTTAATCGACGACACTTGACTCTGGATATGAAACTCGCCGAAATTGAATCGACGACGGGAATCTGGAAAGCTATGGCTAGGCTAGACTAAAGGCTAAGAGCTAGTTGAAAAGATAGGTGTTTTTGTGTCTGTTGTTGTGTGTGTTGTGTTTGCTACTACGGGGTATTTATAGGCGGACTTCCTTGGTAATCGTCGAGTGATTTTTTACTTCGGCCCCACGCTTTATCCTTTTCCATAAGCCATGTGGATAACGGTTTCCTAGTCTTCGCGCCTTTTCTTTTTACCGCGTAGGGATTACCGCCAATCTTTTGGTAACCGCTCTGATCATGGATCTTCTCCTCGCGTTTTTCTTGTTCCGGAAGGAAATGGCGCTAGAATTTACCCCGGCACGTGGCACCTTTTTGATCGGTACGTACCTTGCTCTAGTGTTCCTTTCTGTAGCCGATTGTCGCCCCCTCACGTGCTTGTCACGAGCCCTCTTGGATTGTTTTTTAGGTGTCAACACATGCCCCCTTTTAAAAGATGTAAATCGAAGATTTACCTCTTTTAAAATATTTTTCTCTGATTTGATGGTCTCCAGCTGTAAAAATGATGATTACGCTTTTCCTTTGACCCCTTTTCCCGAGATGCAATCCTTTCGACTTCGTACGCTGCATTAGCTCTTTTTGTCTTGCTTTTAAGGATCTTGAAAAAGCTTTTACTCGTCATCTTTCTGCGCCCAAGGTTTTTCCTAAACCCTAAACCCTTTTTCGAGCATTCCAAGCTTTCATGGTGATCGAAACCCCCGAGTTCTTCCCTCGCCGGTTCATCGCTCGCTTCGATGAGATCATCAACAATGATGATGCTGATCACCATTTCCTTAAGTTATTAAACACTCAACGAGAGTATGCCGGACTCGTTCTTAGGCCCGGTCTCCACGATCATTATCACATTCCAGCGTCTCTTCAATCTTGCTTCCCGACGCGAGCAGATGAACAACTTCCTATTCAAGCCTCTCCACCGAAGGACATTTAGTCCATGCCGGCTCAACGATTCAAGAGTTTTCCACTATTCGATGACGGGGCTTACACCTGGTTCCAAAGGCTTCAAGAGGATACTCCAACGGTTGGTCTCTGGGAAACGGCGCAGATAAGGACAGTGATTGAGGTTAGCATGTTGTCTCATGATTTGAATAGTAGCCTATCGGGGTCCGTTATAAGCTTCTGATCTTCCTCTACCAATTGCTTTTTCTTCCAATGGGTCCCCATGTCCGTAACCTTTCTAGATACCTTCGCCATCGCCGGCCTCTCCCCTTATGGGACCTCTGTCAAGAATCTGGGGAAAACCAAGGACCGCCCCATCTTTGATGATACTCTTGCCTACGGGAAGTTCATTGATGCTTATTGTAGAACATCCTGAGCTGTTTCCCTCAAGGAGCGAACGGCTTTCCTTCTTTTTTGGTCGTCGAAGTATCTATTCTTTAGTCCGACCCTCAAAGTGTCCAAGGATTATTTTGACCTTGCCTTACTTCTAGCAAAAGGGAATCTTGTCGCTCTTGGCCCTCTTGCCTTGGCATCTCTGTACGAAAGTATTTCTTACGCTGCTCGACTAATGTTGAATTCTGAAGAAGACAGCGTGCTATCGAGTCCGCTCTGGATTCTTCAAGCCTGGGTCGTATTCTATTTTTCTTTCATGTTCGAGAGCGTTCCTTCCTTCGATCCTAACGGGGTTCCTTTAAAACTTGGTATACGATCGCTTCAAGCTGCCCCCTCAAAGGCCCCCGGTGATGTTCGGCGTTTTCGGTTCTTTCTTCGACGCCTTCTGTTTTATGAGGCCGACCGAGTAGATTTCTTCCCTCATTGCTCGGGTGAATTCGACTTTTGTTTCAACTCTCGAACCTTGAAACGGCTTAACCATCGTGACTTTTGGACCTTTGTCCTATTCCCTCGAGACCTTCCAATCCGACTATGTCTTAAGAAAAGGTTCTATCTTGGTTTTGAACCATATTCTCCTCATTCTTGCGCCAGGCGGTTCGGCCTTGGACAGGCAATGCCTATGCCTATACCTTATCTCATGGATTTCCCATCAATGGACAAGAAGGTCTATAACAACAAGGTCGATGGACTATTCGCCTGCTATGCCGAGATCACAACCATGATGTATCAACGGTTTTTGGGGGACATCCCAACAGCACTACGTTCTAGTCCCGGTGTGATTTCTGAGTTTATGACCTGGTGGACGTCCTTTACCTTCGAAAGCCCTTTTGAAGATGCCATCTCGTCCATCCTCAAGAGTAGCTGGATATAACCCTTTAGTCATACCTCGAAGAAAATCGGGAAAAAGGGTGCAACCAGAACCCTCTCAATTGGTGGTCGCAAACGTCCGACGATTTTTTACGGTAAGTCTCTTTCTTCCTAATTTTCTTAGTGTTACTAGCCCGGAGTGACTTTAGTTTACCTTCGCTGGTAGGCGACGACTCGGATGACGAAGGCGATGAGGAAACGCTCACTTCTCTTAAACGGCGAAAGATGGGGGCAAAGAAGAGCAAATCTCTGATGGAATCTCCCAAGGTTCCTCAGCATGTCGAAGCTCCTCCGACATCTTGTCCCGAAGATCCTTTGGGGAGTCTTGATCCACCTGTTGGGAGGCCCGACAATATTGCCATTGCTGGAAGTTCGTCTGACCCTGCGACTTCCTCGCCTATAGAGCTTCAAGGGGAGTCTTCTCCACTAGCCTTTGCCATTGTCCCGGCTTCGATGGTCGAAACTCCTTTGATGGCTGAAGATCCCACAATAGCTGAAGATCCTTCATTCGCGGACATTATCTGGGATCTTCCTGCTGCTTCTCTCTTTCTATCGCTCGTCAAAGACGTTCAAAACTATCTTGTTGGGTCTTCTCGATCTTCGGATCATCCGAGTATGCCTCAACCAAGCAGCTCCTCCGACTCAGAAACTTTCAGCAAGTTGGGAATTATGCTGTCTTGCTCCTTGGACCTTGTTCATTCAGGGGTGGCCTCCTTCGTCAACAATCCATCGAATATTCAAAGTATCAAGTCCGTGATAGAGTGGTCGGTCAAAGAGGAAGTCGGCGAGAAGTTTCCTGCGGGTTTAGTTCGCCGGATGAAAGCATTCTTGGAACACTTTCCTACTCCCTTTGTATATTTTCGGCGGTGTCAGGACAAGATGCTTGCTCTGTCGAACTTTCCCGATCGGCTCTTCTCTCCTAGCTCCGAGACCCAAGAAGCGGGACAACTTGTGACTCAAGGAGAGTAGTCCCTTCAATCCGCCATTGACAAGCTTGCTGCCTTGGACGAGAAGGAAGCTGTTTTGGAGCAACAGAGGCCGGCGATAGAGAGGGAGCTAGAGGAGACTCGATGCCGACGATTGACAGTACTCTCTCATCGATCTTCCATAGAAGATCAATCGAAGACGTCCGTAGCCTCCTTGGAGGAGAAGAAACGAGCCGATTGCACTCGGGTAGTGCAAGCAGAAATAGATCGGCATCGCATTAGGAACATGTACATAGATAAAAATAGGAAGTTTGAGCGTTTACTCTGTGATTTGCTTGAGGGGATCAAAATGACCTTGTATCCCGATAATTCTTAATGAAATTTCGCCCCTTTCCTTCCTTATTTCTTGCGCCTACTCTGCCACAATCTATGTAATTGCCCACGTTTGAGTAATCGCCATCATCATCCCGAGTTGGTTACTCCAAAATCCCTTATAAATTATGATCGCCCCCAAATGCCAACCCACACGAACCTTGTCACAAAGTCCATATGAGTACTCACGCGACTTCCTGCTTGTCGCGTTACGACGCTTTTTCCCACAATGATGCCAAGAAAGAACTCTCCTTATCTTTCATGGATCATCAATCCGGAAATGGTCACACTATTTTGGGTCCACATCTCACAAGTTTGCCGCCTCTTTCTTCACTGATTAATTGCTTTTCCCGCTACTCCGAGGAAATCTTACCCTTTGAGCAATCTATCATTTGTACTTTTGCTTGGTTATCGAATAATCATAGATTTTCTTCATATCCATCCTTCGACCACCAATTTTACAACTGGTACAAACGACTAGAAGGGGAGGCAACTACCACCTAGGCACAGGCCGGGATAGATGTCCTGTTATCATTCTGCGGTATATCCACCGATCCCTCCGAGTATGGCCTCATTGGCAGCTTGTGTTGCTTTTGGTCGCCATTGTTGAATTGTTTCTTTTTACCCATTGGTCCAGTGACTCCTACCTTTCTTGATATTTGGTTCCTGACCGGTCTTTCTCCATTTATCGATGGTGATACTCGACCTCCGAACGACCAATTTTTACCCGACATGTATTGTTGCCTTGACTCGCCGTACGGCAAATTAATGGATTGTCATGCTAAATCTTCGGGACCCATTCTTCCCGGGGAACATACAGCCTTCCTTCCGTATTGGCTCTGCAAATATGTCTTTTATCTCCCCACATGTCGAATTTCTTCAGAATTCCTCGATATGGCATGTGAACTCGCGTGTGGTGTTGATGTTGGACTAGGCCAGATGTTCCCGGCTGCGTTGTACCGAGGGTTGACGGATGCCCAATCTTCGCTGATGGATAAACATTCTGCTCCTTTTTCCGGTCCCTTATGGTTTCTGCATTGTTGGCTCCGAGCGTACTTCCCTCATATGTTTCCCGATAAGCCGCTTACTTCGACGGTTGAGTCATTGGTGATTAAAGGAAATGGTGCACCTACGGCATTTAATCGGATCCTTCGTTGTGCTCCCGATAACCTTAACCCTTTTGATGACTTCCTCATTGAGCCGTTATCTCTCACCAGTTTTGACTTTTTCGGGCTACCTATCGACGATGGTGTCTATAGCTCCTCCAGCGCAAGTCCCGACTCTCATCTATTCTGGATGAGCGTGTTAGTCCCAGCTGACTTAGCCATGAATTTGTTTGGCGGCGGCGAATTCTCATCGGGATTCGAAATTTATAATCCTCATTATTGTGCTCGCCAATTTGGGCTTACTCGGGGTGTTCCAATGCCGGTGGTGTATTCCATGAATTTCCCTTTTTCTGGTTGCAAGGAGGATGTAACCGACATAGTGGACCATATCAAAGTTGCGTTGTCGCGACCCTCTCCTTCCGGCGATAGCGGGAGGCAAGAGCAAGGGTTAACAAGCCGATTCCCTTTTATATGACTCCGGTTGACAGCGAGATCTTTAGGATCGCGAGTCTCTCCCAATACCCATTACTTGAATCGCGATGTGGGAGAAAAATTATATCGAGATCGACCTTAGTGTGGTCGAGTGACATGTACATAGTGTATATGCATTTTGGATTCGCCACCGATCAATTTATTGAAGGGTATGATCGGAAAACCCTACCGAGCGGTCGGGAAACCGTTCGGTTCTACGAGAACCAGAGATTTGGGTCCGGGGACTTGGTTACGCCAAGATTTATATTGACGCCCTTTCGGTTACCGATGTTGAGTGATTTTCTAATTTAAGAATTCATGCAGATGAAATTTCGGGTGAGGTAGGTTCTAACGATTTAAGGTATCATGCAGACTGGATTTTTCTACCCTAGCGGTCACAATCATGAAATTTAATGCGCAATCAAAGTAATCACAATCAATTCGGACAATCAATCAAGTGGACGAGTCTAATATGGCCCTATCAACCCATAGAAGTATCAACTTTGAGTTTCGGGGTGGTTCGGGAAAATTTGGAATGGAAACTCCAAAAGGGTAGAATGGTCATTTTTGGGGGTTCGGGACCCGAAAATCACAAAATTGAGGTCAGGCCAGTTGAATGTGGCCATTTCCCATTTTTTGTGATTTTCTATAATTTTTCTAATTTTTCTAATTTTTTTGGATTTTTTATTTTATTTTTTTTTTATTTTCTAAAAAAAATTGGGAATTTTCCGGATCGATATTCATCGACCCTCAAAGTCTCAAAATTTTCGATCCAGACTATAAGAGTCTCGAATCGATCTAGAAATTTTTTAGAAATTTTTTGGGAAAATCTGGGAATTTTTGTGAATTTTCTATGAATTTTTACAATTTTTTGAATTTTTGGAAATTTTTATTTATTTTTTATTAATATTTCCGGGCCGGGTCAACCCGGTCCAGATCGCCCGCGAACCGCTCGACACAAAAACGGCGACGTTTACTATTTATTCCTATTTTTTTAATTTTCTAACTAATTTCCGAATATTCGGGAATATTAAAAATGAACGGACGGCCGGGATCAATCTTGGAATTGTTCTCAGCTGTCGACTCCTTCTTATTCAAAACGACGCCGCTTCGGACCTCCTGTCTTAAACGACGCCGCATCTCACCTCAAACGAACGCCCACGATTCAAACCTAAGTGCGATCTAGACCGTCAACTCGCTCGGCTATAAAACGACGCCGCACCGCCTAATTTGAACGAATGGTCAAGATCTAACCTAGATCTAATCTAAGCCATTCACCGCACCTAAGCCAAAACAACGCCAAATCGGTTATTACGCTGAACGGCCACGATCACTCCTCGACTTAATCCAGGCCGTCCATTCCTTATCCGCCCTAAACGACGACGCATAAGCCTACTAAAACGACGCCGTTCTCGCATTTTTTAATTTCTATCTAATATATCAAATTTTCAAAAATACTAAATGAAGATCCAACGGCTGAGAATCAAACCTATCTAATTTTCTCAGCCGTTGGATTAGATCTAAGTCAGCCCGCTCGCGCCAACGGCCGAGCCGACTCGGATTCGAGCCGGCCCTATCACGCGACGACACCTCGGCTCATTTGACCCGCCGACCCGCCACGTCTGCGTCTTCTTCAACCTCGCGACGACAATAAATGGATGGTCGTAGTTTCTACGGCGAGATCTAACGGTGAGATCTCGCCGGAATGACTCAAAATCACCGCCGATCGACTCGATTCGACACCCGGACTAACATATATAAAAATCAAATGATTTCACCCACAAAATCAACGTGAATCAAGCTCGCACAGTGTCAAAGTTACAGAGTTCATTCAAGCAATTCAGAGCACGATAATCCAATTCCTTTACAAAAACACTCAAATAAGAGTTGCAGAGGCTTACCTCGAGCTCGGATCGAGCTCTCATGGCCTAGAATTTCCTAGGCAAGCTTCGACGATTCGAGCTATGGCGATCGGGTTTCACAGGCTCGATTCGAGGTTTTTGCTCGAAATTGAAGCAAAACAACGATGCGAAGATGATCAGCAATGTTCAAGGACAAAAACGCACACAACAATTGCGAGAATCATGCATGGATCAGTGTGATGCCATGGATGAATAGAGCTGAGATTTGAAGAGCAACTTACCGATTTAGGAGCTCGTAGGTTAATCGAGTTGGCGCGATCGAATCCTGGAGTTGATACGAAGCTTTTGAACTTGATTGCGGGCTTCGATTCGGCTTGGATTGGTCTCACGAAGAACTTCCGGACACGTTCGAAGTTCCGGTGATGGAATCGCCCGGGAGCTCCTCTCTCTCTAGTCCGTTGTATCTTGGCGAACACGAATGAAGCCCCCCTTTGATTCGCGAAGCTTCTCCTCCTTTTATACTCACGTTTTGAAAATTGGTGCGCACGGTTATGAGCTGGCCGAGCACTTCTCACGTGTAATCACGTGCTAATAGGCTCGCCGGACGGTGACGGAATCATTAGGATTCCGTCCAAGTCCGTTAGACCTCCAATTAGTCACAAACGAGCGTGAATTTGACACGGTTTGGGAAATGTTGACTTTTTGCTCGACCGAGATTTTGATCGGCTTGCCGGAGCTCCTCTCGCGGCCATTGACCTCAAGATTAGGCTCAATCAACGCACATTCATCTAAGGGACAAAACGCCTAAGGTGCCCCGCTCGATTATTGTCAATTGGATGGTCAATTTGCTCTTTGAATCTCAGCCAAGCACTGTTCATGCGCGCAAATGCCCCGAGGAAGAAGACGACATTGATTGAACCGGTCGGACCGGTTCGACCGGCTGTCAGACCGGTCCGAACAAGTTCAGACAGTGAATTTTCCAACATTTTCAAAATTAATCAATGTTGACTGGGAATTTTTGCAATTAAACTTCAAAATTGGACTTAGGGACCTGGATATTATCTAGAAATGCAATTTTGTCGAAAATTTTCCATCAATTTATGCAAAAGCCCCAAAATTTTCTAAATTGGCAAATTGGGGAAAAGTTCAATTGAGTGCCCTAATTATCAAATTGGACCATGCGACCTATGCCAATCGATTCAGAGCATATGAAAACCTAGGGGGACGGTCCAATTTTGCCACGAAAGTCCCTCAATTAAAAGTAATTTAAAAAATTGGCAAGTTGAGGAACTAAATTGCAAATATTTTGGGGATTTTTGCCTAATTCGTGCAATTGGAGGTGCAATTGATCAAATTGAAGTTCAAAGGGACTGTAATTGAATTTTTAGACTTAAAATGTGCAAAAATTGCAAATAAAAAAGACTCAATTGGTATTTTTTGTGTAAATTCAACTCTAGGTATTATGAAGAAACACCCAAGATTGAACTCAATTTTTGATTTTTTTCATGAGGCCAATATGAAAAGGGAATTAAATGAAAAAATTGGACATTTTTGTGTATTTTTGTGACCTCGAAAAGTATTTTTTATGAATTTTCTAATATTTTTCTATTTTTTGAAAATATTAAAAAATGTGAAAAATATGAAAAATTATTTTTTATCCAAAATTGGTTCCTTATGCTTGGCCAAGGCTTCCAATGTTGATTTTTTAATTTTTTTGATTTTTTGTAAATTTTTGAGAATTTTTAGAAAATAAAACTAAATGAAAACCGATCAAAAATCGGGTATCAACATGTGCACCTCTTTGAAAGTAATCTCGGTTAGAGGTTGCTTTCAAAGACAAGGTGACACCCGAGTCCTTAATCGACTTTGCTGGGGAGAAATCTAAAGAAAACTTAGTCTTAACATTCAATTGTCTTACCTTTGTCATTAAAGCTCTGATTCGGCGAGGAATTATTTCAGCTCATGCTCATTTTATGTGAAAGAGAAACGAGGAGAGAGAGAGAGACTTACATGTAGCTCACCTGTTTGTGGTCCGAGATTTGTTGATCTATGGTCGAGTGAATGAGTGTATGGAATTACCTTTGAATGGTTGGCGAGATTTTATGATGGTCGGCGTCCGTCCGGTATCGAATTGTGGTTTGAAGATTTGGAAGAAAGTTTTACCCTTGTAACAAAGGGGTTTTACCCATTAGAATGCAGATTGGCTATCCTCTAGGAAGGGACTCACCATCCGGAGAAATTGGCTATCCCGTAAGAAGGAATTCACCATTCAAAATGCGGATCGGTTATCCTCTAGGAAGGGACTCACCGTGCGGAAGAGAGGTTCACCCTTGTAACAAAAGGGTTTCACCTATTAAAATGAGATTGGCTATCCTCTAGGAAGGGACTCACCATCTAAAATGCAGATCGATTATCCTCTAGGAAGGGACTCACCGTCTAGAAGAGAGGTTCACCCTTGTAACAAAGGGGTTTCACCTATTAAAATGACATTGGCTATCCTCTAGGAAGGGACTCACCATCTAAAATGCAGATCGGTTATCCCCTAGGAAGGGACTCACCGTCCGGAAGAGAGGTTCACCCTTGTAACAAAGGGGTTTCACCTATTAAAATGAGATTGGCTATCCTCTAGGAAGGGACTCACCATCTAAAATGCAGATCGGTTATCCTCTAGGAAGGGACTCGCCGTCCGGAAGAGAGGTTCACCCTTATAACAAAGGGGTTTCACCTATTAAAATGAGATTGGCTATCCTCTAGAAAGAGACTCACCATCTAAAATGCAGATCGCTTATCCTCTAGGAAGGGATTCACCGTCTGGAAGAGAGGTTCACCCTTGTAACAAAGGGGTTTCACCTGTTAAAATGAGATTGGCTATCCTCTAGGAAGGGACTCGCCGATTTAAAATGGGTTTGGCTTATCCACTGGGGATTCATCTTTTAAAAGAGAAGGGTGCCATTTGAGGACCTAGGTTTACTAGTGTACCCACATAAGCTCAAACCCTATTTTCAAATTTTTCAAATGAGAGGGTGCCATTTGAGGACCTAGGTTTACTAGTGTACCCACGTAAGCTCAAACCCTATTTTCAAAATTTTCAAATGAGAGGGTGCCATCTGAGGACCTAGGTTTACTAGTGTACCCACAGAAGCTCAAACCCTATTTTCAAAATTTTCAAATGAGAGGGTGCCATCTGAGGACCTAGGTTTACTAGTGTACCCACAAAAGCTCAAACCCTATTTTCAAAATTTTCAAATGAGAGGGTGCCATCTGAGCACCTAGGTTTACTAGTGTACCCACGTAAGCTCAAACCATATTTTCAAATTTTTCAAATGAGAGGGTGCCATATGAGGACCTAGGTTTACTACTGTACCCACAGAAGCTCAAACCCTATTTTCAAATTTTTCAAGTGAGAGGGTGCCATCGGAGGACCTAGGTTTACTAGTGTACCCACAGAAGCTCAAACCCTATTTTCAAATTTTAAAGTTGAGGATCCGAGGACCCGGGGATGCCGGAAGACCCGCAGAAAATCCAAGTTAATCAAATCTTTAAAATGTAACTTTTCCGAGGATTTGGGGTCACTAGGGAACCTGCAGAAAGTTCAATCAAACATCATTAGAATGACAATTTTAAGTTCTGGGAAGAAACTTAAGAATTCCAGACAAATTTTCATAGTATAATTATGAAGGAAATGCGTCCAATCACAAGTTCGGACCTCCATTGGGGATGGACTTTGAATGACACATCCCGAGTGTTCTACAAAAAGGTTGTTTTAAAAGTTTTTCAAAAAGGTTTTCCTTCATCCAAGAGGGCTTCTCACCATTTTGGGAAGGCTTTTCTTAAAACTCGAATCCGATCACAGGAAACCTAACCTTGAGGTTTCGGGATCATTCGAGATGCATACAATCCGACTAATTAGAGAAGGCATTTTAAAAGGGACCGTAATTCAGGTCAGGTCAATGGTTTATCAAAGGATATTCATTTTGAGACTTAGAAATGAACATTGATTAAAAATAGCTTCTTCGGGTTTACAAGTCAAGAACCCCGAAGACATGATAAGACATGATTGTACTTACCTCTTAGATCGGAAAAGTTTTGGTGACAAGTTATATCTTGGTTTAAGGTGGGCTTTTTAAGAAAGGCCATATTTTCGGAAAAAAGGGGTGAACTTGGGTGATCACCTTGACATTCTAACCAGCATTCATTTGCTTTTGAGAAATTTTCATGATCAACTTTCTTCAACTTGCTTTGAGGATTTTCTTCCTTTCATCTTGATTTTTCAAACTTTGCCCTTTTTCGGGATGCTCTTTTTTTCATGGGATTTGGCCTTGCTTTTACCAGGCATTTTGCTCTTTCTAGCCCTTTTGTTTCTTGCTATTTTTTGCATTGACTGTCTCTTTTGGAAACCAGGATCGAAAATTCTTCCAATTATGCATTTTGACTTATTGCTGATAATTCCTTTTGCTTTGCCCCAGTTTAGGGAGGTGCACCAACAATGGTTTTGAAATGAATATTACGAAGGCTCAAATTGGCTTATCAAAGGGTAAGGTATTTAGGGATATAGAAATGAAGTGTTTTTCTTCACTTTGAGGTGTTCCAAGTCTCGCGCGTAAATCACCTGAAGCTATCACAAAAAGATTGATGCGGGTTAGCACAATAAAGTCTTACCCCGATCTTTTCTCCAAGGAATCATTCAATGAACCTCCAACTATGCCCCGGTGTGGGGTGGTTCTTGATAGGGTTTTGTCTAGAAAATTCTCCCTTTTTGGTTCGTAGTAGTTAACAAGGGATATAAATGTGTATGGATAATTTTGAAATGGAAATGC
Source organism: Rhodamnia argentea (assembly GCF_020921035.1). Classification (NCBI taxonomy): domain Eukaryota; kingdom Viridiplantae; phylum Streptophyta; class Magnoliopsida; order Myrtales; family Myrtaceae; genus Rhodamnia; species Rhodamnia argentea. The sequence goes on from NC_063152.1 coordinate 18,165,652, forward strand.
CTTTCATCATTTCAATCCATGTAATCACCGCGAATGATCCCTACGTCCCGATATTAAGCTCTTTCGTTTTGTCACTCTCGCTCATCACTCAAGTGTATCGGGGACGTGTTTGAGGATAAGTCTTGCCTCTTTTCATTTGAAGTATCATCCTCTTGAAAAGCTTTCAAAACATGCCCTTTTATAGAACTTCGTGGCGTTCTCATCAAAACTCATCATTTACCAAAAGGTTTTCATCAAAAGGTGTATTCAAAAGATGTTTCTGAAACTTGAAAGAAATGTTTCTTTGAAAGGGCCTTGTGGCTTTATAAATCCAAGTCTTTCAATTTCAAGCACGATAGTGTATGAAGATATTTCATAAAAGAGGGGAACCTCAAACCTGTCTTCTTCAAATGTTGACTTCTGTCTCCTACGTAAATAAAAGGAAACAATCGGTTCAAAGACATTCAAAATTTCAAATCCCGAAGCGACTTCCTCCTGTCTTCTTCGGATGTCAATTTCCACCGCTCGCACAAACAAAAAGGAACCGATTAGTTAAAGATATCCAAAATTTTAAATCCCGAAGCGACTTCCTCCTATCTCTTTCGGATATTGATTCATGTTTCCTGCATAAACAAAAGGAATCAATCAATTAAAGATGTTTAAAATTTTTAAATCCCAAAAGTGACTTCCTTGTTTGATCGATTGCTCTGCAGGATTCTACATGACTCCCAGTTCACCCGCAAAATAAAAACGTATGCGGATGCATGTATCAAATGTCATGCGAATGCAAAATTTATGTGACTCAGATCCGCTCATCAATCGCTTTGAAGCTTGATTTTATTTCAAGGATAATATCTCTTCACGGCGTCTGCATTTCTTGGACTTGCCAATTCTTCTCCATCCATGTTTACAAGAATAAGAGCTCCCCCGGATAAGACCTTCTGAATCACGTAGGGGCCTTCATAATTTGGCATGAATTTGCCTCCCGGGTTTTGAGCATTTGGGAGCATTTTCTTCACAACCAGCATCCCCGCTTCAAAATTTTTGGGCTTGACTTTCTTGTTAAAAGCTCTAGCCACTTTCTTCTGGTAGCTTTGACCATGGCAAATGGTCTTTAATCGCTTTTCATCAATCAAATTCAACTGTTCGTGTCTCTGCCGGTTCCACTCATCCTCCATGAGTTCTACCCGAGACAGGACCCTTAAAGAGGGGATTTCCACTTCTACCGGTAGGATTGCTTCCATACAGTATACCAAAGAGTAGGGAGTTGCCCCGGTTGAGATGCAAATCAAAGTTCGATAAGCCATAAGAGCATATGGCAATCTTTCGTGCCAATCTCAATATTTTTCAGGAGTTTTGGCCAATATCTTCTTGATGTTCTTGTTTGCCGCTTCCACAGCTCCATTCATTTGTGGGCGGTAAGGTGAAGAATTAAGGTGTCGTACCTTAAATTATTCCAATAAGTGGTCGACTACCTTGTTATTCAAATTGGAACCATTATCAGTAATGATGGCTCTTGGAACTCCGTATCTTGATATGATATCCCGCTTGATGAATTTAGTCACGCTGTTCGCAGTGACATTGGCATATGAGCTGGCTTCAATCCATTTGGTGAAGTAGTCAATAGCCACCAGAATGAAACGATGTCCATTGGACGCCTTTGGGTTGATAGGGCCAATCATATCAATTCCCCACATAGAAAATGGCCATGGTTCTGACATCCGATGTAGTTCATTTGGGGGCACGTTTATCCTGTCGCCGTATACTTGGCATTGATGATAGGATCTCACATGATGATTGCACTCTGACTCAATAGTCATCCAAGAATATCCGAGTCTCATAATCTTCTTGGCAAGGAGGTGACCATTCATATGCGGCCCACATTCTCCTTCATGAATCTCTTTCATAATGAGATTTGCTTCTTTGGCATTTACACACCTTAGTAGGATTGAATCGAAGGATCTCTTATATAGGATCTGTCCACCGAGGAAGAATTTAGAGGCCATCTTGCTAATGTACCTATTATCTTCCGGTTGATTGCCTTGTGGGAATTCGCCTTTCAGCAGGTAATTTTTGATGTCATGATACCACGGTTCTTCATCGGGTTCTTCTTCAATGACCATGCAGTATGCAAGTTGATCAAGGATGTCAATCCTTAACGGTTCTATCTCAAGGCCATCTTGCACTTGTAACATGGCTGATAGTGTGGCCAAAGCATCAGCAAAATGATTTTGAGTTCTTGGTAGATACTCAAAAGTGATCTCCTCAAAATGTTGGATCAGCTCTTCGAGGAATTTATGATAAGGGATAAGGTTGGGATCCTTTGTTTTCCACTCCCCTTGAGTTTGTAAGATGATTAGCATAGAATCCCCATATACCAAGAGCTTCTTTACTTTTAATGAAATGGCCAATTGTAATCCCAAGATGCAGGACTCATATTCAGAAATGTTGTTCGTGCATGGAAATACCAACTTGGCTAAGACTGGATAATGTTGATCTTCGGGGGATATCAAAACCGCCCCGGCACTCGATCCGGTGAGAGTCACTACGCCATCAAAGTACATCGTCCATTTGTCTTCGGATATGTTCGGAATTTGACCTCCTTTGTTTTGCTTTAAAGCGTCTTTAGGAGGATTTTCAGCTAGCATATCAACAATCGCTCTCCCTTTGACATATTTTTGGGGAGAGGTTCTAATGTCGAATTCCGAAAGAAGCACTTGCCATTTGGCCATCTTTCCCAATAACGCTGGTTTTTCCAGGAGATATTTGATAGGGTCATTCTCGGTGACTAACTGGATATGATAGTGCAAGGTATACCGCCTCAATCTATGAGAACCCAAACTAGTGCTGCGCAAGTCCTTTCCACAGATGAGTATTTAGCTTCGGATGTTGTGAACTTTTTGCTGAAATAATATATGGCCCATTCCTTTCGATCCTCGGGGTTGGTTTGGGCTAATAAAGCTCCCAAGGACTCATCATGAACTATCAGATATAGAGTTAAAGGAACGTTAGGGATAGGAGGTACCAGATCTTGGGGTTGTACCAAGTATTCCTTGATCTTCTTAAATGCTTGTTGACATTTTGCATCCCATTTTACTTTCGCGCCTTTCTTCAGAAGCTTGAAAAAGGATTTCGCCGTTTCTGACAGCTGCGATATGAATCTGGATATATAATTCAATCTTCCAAGTAGACCCCTCACCTCTTTAACAGTGGAAGGAGTCCCTATTTCCCATATAGCTTTGATCTTGGAGGGGTCGATCTCGATACCACGATCGCTTACGACAAATCCAAGCAGTTTTCCAAATCTTGCGCCAAATACGCACTTCGCGGGGTTCAACTTGAGCTTGTACTTTCTCAATCGATCAAATAATTTCCTCAGCACTTGAACATGGTCTTCTCCAGGTCTAGACTTGGCAATCATATCATCCACATAGACCTCCATCTCCTTATGTATCATATCATGAAAGAGGGTTACCATAGCCCTTTGATAAGTTGCCCTCGCATTTTTCAGTCCAAAGGGCATGACCTTGTAATGGAAGATCCCCCATTGTGTAGTGAATGAGGTCTTGATCTTATCTTCTTCTTTCAGCATGATCTGGTTATATCCCGAGAATCCATCCATGAAGGAGAATAATTCAAAGCCCACGGTGCTATCGACGAGCACATCAATGTGCGGTAGGGGAAAATCATCTTTCGGATCGGCTTTGTTCAAGTCTCGATAATCCACGTATATTCTAATTCTCCCATCCTTCTTCTTAATCGGCACGATGTTGGCGACCCAATCAGCATATGGGATAGCCTCGATAAATCCAACTTTAAGGAGCTTCATCACCTCTTCTTTGATCTCATCTGCCGGTTCGGGGTTCATTCTCCTGGATGGCTGATTGACCGGTGTGCAAGCAGGATTTGTAGGCAGAGCATGCTCCACGATTTCACGATCTAAACCTGGCATGTCAGCATATGACCAGGCGAAAATATCTTGATATTCTTTAAGCAACACCGTCATTCTTGAAACATCTGCTGCAGATAAGTGTCCTCCTATTTTCACTTCTTTGACACAAGCGGAATCTCCCAAGTTAATAGTAATGGGTTCTTCGGAGATAGGAGGTTTAGATTCTTCAAAACAATCTCATTCTCTCTTGATATCGCTCACATCAGCCTCTTCTATATCAATCTCATGTGCATAATCATCGAGCCGATCTGAGTCACATATTAACCTGTTATGCATGGGTGGGATGACATGCCTGAAATGCACCAAGGATGGTTAGTATATGAATGATGAAATTATAAAATGCATGATTTGTTTTGACAAAAACATTTTCGAATTTCTTTTTGGAAAGAAAAGAATAGGAAGGAGAACTATTCCTCGATTTTCTAGACGTCCCGGTTCTCAAAAGGTCATTTTAAAACCTAAGATCATATGGCGGATCGGGCCTCAAGTTTCATGGTAGAATCAATTGTCATCATCGGACCAATCCGTCGCTCCATATGTCCGTAATAAAACTTGAGATGATTTTCATTAATAGATGCAACTAAAAGTGATACAGCATCGCACTTCTTGGATCGCAACAAGAGATACAAAGGGTGCTAAAAAGAGGGAACAAAAAGATTTAGAAACAAATGCAGTAATTGAAATGCATTAAAAGATAAAGTTCAGAAGGAACCTTTTACTCAGGGGTGGGGAAATCATCGTCCAGCCACTCAATGATTACGTTCACCCGATTATCCAGGAACGGGTTGAATAAGTCCGGCTCTGCATCTTCAGAAATGTCCTCATCTTCGAGCCATTTGCCTCCTTTGGAGAACACCTCAGATAGGGGATTTTGAAACATCTTCCCTCTAGCTTTCCATGCATCGATGCCTACAAAACGACCACCTTGGTGTCCACGGCGTCCACGGTCTCCATAACACTTGTTTCGACCTCGGCCTCGACCCGTATCATTCTTTATCACTCCCTTATAACCCAGACCAACCTTGTGGTCATTCGAGTCCAAATTCAAAGGATTACGAATTTCCTGGCCATATTTCCCCAATCCAAGGCCAGGAATGAAACCATGTATGAGTAGCACTTTTCCCGTCATGGTTGCGGATTTTGACAATCTTGGAGTAATCATCCTCACGTCAGATGGTACGTTCATGACAGATATGATGTCAAAAGCGTGATAGCTCAGCTCTTCCTCCTTTGAGGGTTCAATGTATGGGACCATCCCTTTTAACGAAGCGCGATGCCCTGTCTCGCCATGGACGGTAATCAACTGGCCTCTAACTACAAATTTTACCTTCTGATGCGGGGAGGAAGGTACCGCCCTGCACACGTGAATCCACGGTCTTCCCAGAAGCAAGGTGAAGGCGCTAGAGATATCCAACACTTGGAATGGTATAGAGAATGTTACCGGTCCAATGGCAATGTCCAACTCAATCTCCCCCACTACATTTTTGGAGACTCCGTCAAATGACCGGATAGTGGCCTTGGATGTCTTGACGAAATCTTCGTTTATCCCTAAGCTTCTTAAAGTGCTCAAAGGACACAGATTAAAGGCTGAGCCATTGTCAATTAAGACATGAGGTACCTCTTTCCCATGGCACCTTACGGCGATATAAAGGGCTCTATTATGTATACGCCCCTCTTTTGGGAAATCTTCATCTGAAAAGGATATCTGGTCTTTCAAGAGGATAGCCCCCACGAAATCCCCTAGTTGAACTTCGTTAATGGTCTCCGGGACATGGACCTCATCTAATACCTTCAAGAGGGCATTCTTGTGCTTTTGGGAATTCTTAAAGAGATCTAGCAAAGAGATCCGGGCCGGCATTTTCTGCAATTGGTCGACGACCTCATATTCACCGGTTCTCACGACCGATTGCAACTTCTCAACTTCTTCTGCAATTGGCGTTTTCTTTTCGAGCTCTGCCTCTCTTGGTGGATAACATCTTCCTAATCTCATAATGGCGTCAATCTCGCCCGTTCCATAGTCCCAATGAACCGCCTTCGGGTTATACTCTTCCACATGCGGTAATTTAATCTTCACCGGCTTGACCTCCTCTTGTGGTGATTCGGACGTTGACGATTTTTCCGAGGCGGATGCTTCCCAATTATCCACCTTATTCAGATCAATGACAAAACGAACCGGAGTATCTACCATCCCGATCATCTCATCTTCATGGACATCATCGGGGTTATATTCCGGACATGGTCTTACGGGCGTGGCATTTTCTTCATCCAAACGCCCTTGCCTTTCCCTCTTGACCCTCGGGATTATTCCTTCAATTCTCATGCCGATCTCCACCATATGTTGAAATGAAGAATACGTGTATGCATACATGCGATCAAAATATTCTGCCGGAAGTGACTTGAGCACGAACTCCAACATCTCCCTTTCTGACGGTGGCGGTTGCATCATCACAGCATGTTTCTTCCATCTCCTAGCAAAGAGCTCAAAACTCTCATCTTCACTTTTTCTGATGTTCAACAAATTGGCCTTGGTAAAGTATCCCCTAATTCCAGCTTCAAAATTCCTCACAAAGTGCTCAGATAATTCTTCCCAATTTGGAACCCAATCCAGATCAACCGATTGGAACCATGCCGGCGCGAAACCTGTCAAGCTATGTCCGAAGTTCCGAATTAACGTTTCGTCATCTTCGTGATGGCCAATCATTTGGCGAAGATAATATGAGATATGCGCCAGAGGACACCGGGCGCCATTATACTTTATGCGGAAATTCACCCTTGGATTCATGCCTTGGGGCGGAATATTTCTAGCTTGGGTGAGTGGCGTAATCAGTTCTTTCAACTCATCCATCTTCCTTGACACGTCATCACCTTGCTCTTGCAGTAGAGCGATCTTTCGATTTTGCGTCTCCATGGCCCGCCCTATCTCCAGAATCTACATATTCTCATCTACCGCCACGGTGTTATTCTTGGCCACTAATTGAGATAACTCTGCCACCATAGTCGTCAAATGACGTATGTGAGTTTCCAGATTAGAAAGTCGCACGTTGGATTCCTGATTCACCTGTTCATTCCGAGGAGCCTCTTGATTCTTAGCTTCATCAACCGTTCCCACAAATTCTTCACTTTCGGGATCATCCATGCCATCCCACCCGTCGGGAACTATATCTCCGGAATCGACGAAAAAGCTTGGTGGTGCCGAGTATAGGACTTTAAAGTTGTAGCCACCGCTATCTTCTCCGAGGTTATCAACTATCTCGCCTCTCTCAAGAGCTTTTTGTAAAAACCTTCTATCTCCTCACGGGCCTTGTCCGGGCGGACTTCATATTCGTCTAGCTCTTCGACTTCCTTATCATCTTTGACGCTCATCAAATATCCCGAGGGTATTTTCCAGACACCTCTCCTTGTAGCTTTCATTGCGAATTCTTCTGCCAAGATGTCCATAGCCACATACGTTCCTTTAAAAGTAACGTCTTCTATTCTTCCTATGACGCCCAAATTGATCGGCTTTTCCAAGCAAGCCTCCTTTTGTTCCCAGGAAATACTCTCTCCTTCCGGGTATTGTGAGGTCAATGTCGGGATATCCCGCATTTTACTTGTATCCACTATAAATTCCAGAACCTCTTCCTCTTTACCTTCAAAAATTGCGTTCACCTCGCGATGCTCGGGTAACGGGTTTTGTTGCACATTCGGTTCAGCCTTATCAAACTCTAGGACTTTTCCATCGATTAATACTTGTACCTTGAACTTGAGAGCAAGACAGTTGTCTACGTTGTGCCCCCTTTCTCCCATATGGTATACACATGTCCGGGTCTCATCAAACCCGGGAAATCTTGGAGGATGAGCTCTAGATGGCTCTTTTGCAACTAGTCGATTCTCCAACAACATGAGTAGTAATTTAGATAACGGCACGGGTAAAGGGGTAAAAACAGGTTGATTTCTTCTTCTAGGTTCGGGTGGTTTAGAAGCGGTCCAGGAGGACGTTCCTTGGGTAGGGGTAGAAGATGAGAAATTTTTAGGCTTAAGCGGGTTTGGGACAAAGGTCACTTCTCCGGTTTGCTCCCTATTGTCCCTTCTCAAAGGGTATTGGCGTCCGAAAGGTGCTTCGGGCATTTTCTTCTCCCTTAGTGCCCATTCGTGACGTTCTGCCACCTTGATCGGGTGCGCAAATGTCCGACACCCGGAGGTGTTCAGCTTGTCGAAGTATTCAAAAGGCAATGCCTTGAGGAAGAGGTCTATCAATTCTTCTTCGAGAACGGGCGGTTTTACTTGTACAGCCAATGCTCTCCATCTACGAGCGTAGGCACGAACGGCCTCATTCTTTCCTTTTACGGTTCTCAGAAGGTCCTCTCTAGTGAGAGTAGTCGGGGTATTAAACTTGTATTGCCGAAGGAACTCGTCGGCCAGCTTGTTCCAATCGGCGAGCCTCTCTGGTTCTAATTCAATGAACCACGCCAAGGCTGCCCCGGATAGGCTTTCTTGGAAGGTGTTGACCAAGAGCGGAATGTTGTCCGAGAATTGCGATATTCGGCACAAGTAATACTTCAAGTATACCTTGGGACACCCGGTCCCATTATATTTCCTCACAAAATCTGGTTCCTTGTAATCAGCAGGAACTTCTATCTTCTCAAATGGTGCTACTTTATCGAACCCGGAAAGTTCATACCCCCGACTTGCCGTGCATTCTTCGATCTTAGCGAGCCTTTTAATTTCCTCCTCCATTTTGAGGACTTACTTCTCCTTCTTTTTCGGGTCTATTACAATTGGAAGATCCTTAGGCGGTCGCTCCGGATTCAGAGTGGGATTGGTGGCAGGTGCCGGGTTAGTATTTGTACAATCTAATGAGCCCGACGGGGCTTGAGAATTAGGGTCAATAGGGTATCTCCCTTGACTTGCAATCATCATCGCCTTCATTTCCGCCACCATTGTGGCTATCATATTCATTTGGTTCTCCAAGTTACCCACACGAGGTGCAAGCTCTTCCTGCTCCATTCTCAATTAACGCGTCTTGCTACGAGTCCTCGTGTTTATCAATCACCTATTTTTCGGAACATCAAATCGGTATGGAGAACATTCAAGGATTTGGAGACGTTGATCCGTGGTAATTGAATTTTCTATATGTATGCATGAAATGCTCATGAAAGAAATAATATGCATTTATTACGGATCAAATTGTTTGAAAGTATCTAAAAGATAACAAGTATGTAAAATCTAAATGGGGAACAGATCTATCCGAGTCGAGGGCGCTTGTACTCTTCTTGCTCTTCTGATCCATCGGAATCCCATAGGTATGGGTCTTCTCCTTCTTCCGACACCCACTGCTCTGGATCTTCCGGAATGTATGGCTCCACTCCTGGTATGTACGGCACTATATATTCGGGCTCATAGGACTCCACCTTTTCAATCCGAGGAGATACGCACTCGGGTACATATGGCTCTACTAATGATTGGCGGTACTCCTTAAACTTCTGAATATACTCCTTAGAAGCTCTATGAATGTTCATCTCGTCATCCAAATAATCCGGCCATTCGACTTGTTGCAGTGGGGAATTCTTCAAAGCGTAAAGTATAAGCTTGATCCGGGCTCGATACTGCTTCTTTGCTTCCTTGGTGAGCTTTCCTCGTGTCATGTCAAATGAGAAGATCCCCGGACAAACACCCGGTGGTACCTCTTGTAAAACTCCAAATTGCCTTACCACTCGAATGGGATAATATGCCACAGCGCAAGTACATCCCAAGAAGGGAATAGGGCTATCTTCAACGCCAATGATGCGAGCCTGAAAGATCTTAGGCCAAGTCAAACGCCTTCGAATGTGTTCGAGCTTCAAATTATCTAATAGCTCAACCCATTTTTTAAACGAGTGTTTGGGTACGAGGGATTGACACTTGAAGAAGGATTTAAGAGGGTGAACGTGCTCGTTGATCTCATAACACCCCACTCGGAGTTAGAAGGTCTTTATATGAGAAGTGAACCACATGTGGAGTAGTCCGTTGGATGCTTGGAAAATGGCCTTTTTAGAAGTTTTGGAACGGTTTAGAGAGAGAAAGGTCTCAGCTAGAATCATGTATGAATAATTCCAGCGACAACATGCTTGTCTGGCTATATGGACTATAGAAGGGTCAAAAGTGGTTCTAGAGGTTGGGAATAGGACGAATGCGAAGAAGGCTAAAATGAATACCTTTCCCGATTTATGACCGGTTTCAGCGGGTAGAGAGGAATAGTTGTCAAAAAGGAATGAGAATGTGAATTTGCCGGAGTTGGACTTATAGACTTTCTCTATTTCAGAGGTTTTGAGACGAAGAAAGCTCGATAGAGAACGAGTAGAATCCATGTCAAGAGGGGGTTGAGCTATATGGTCGTCAAACTCGGCCCCGATGATAGCGGTATACTCCTCAAGCGTAGGAGTCAGTTCAAGATCTTGAAAATTAAATGTCATCGTGCGCATATCCCATGCCTTGGCCAATGCTTGAATGAGGGCCGATTGATATTCAACTTTGATCAAATCCACCAATCGTCCCAAAGGCCCTTCAACGTATGCTTTGTTGATTATATCGAGGCGATCCCACCATAGAGAAAGCTCCTTGCGCGGTACCGGGATGACTTTGATATCTCCATTCCCAATGATCTAAAAATGCAAAATGATGATCCTAAAGTCAATTACCACGGATTTAATATGAATATGCATGAAATATGATGCAAATGCACTAATCAAATCCCATGTTATCTTTTGGTAACATGAGAGTCAACTACTCCCATTTGACCCAAATAAGCCAAATAGGGTAATTATGGACCAAATCTCACCCAAAGATGGCATGTAATTGATTAGGATCGTTTAAGTGTAATCGGGGTAGAGAGCCACTTTTACAACTCAAAATTTGATAACCCATGGAATGCATAAGTCTAATACAAGATAAAAATGTCTAGAAATTTTCGATCAATACATGTCAAAGGAAAGCATGTAAATGACTCAAAGGAAATGTAATAAACCCTAGAAATTGCCCCAAAGTCCAACTATGACTAGATAGTCAAGTCGGTGTCCTCATCGGATGATATCTCCACTATCTCGGGAAGCTTGGCATCTTCTTCATCCTCGGAGGATATGATGATGATTTCTTTCTTCTTAATCGGGGAGTGTTTTGGGGTCATTTTGATTGCACGAGGTCGCCTCGCCAATTTCATGTATAACTCCCAAATCCTCTCTTTTTCGCGCTTGAGTTCCAAATGTTGTCCACAACTAGTATAATCGCAACCCTCACTACGAGCGCGGTTCCGTCCATTGAGCTCCCGTCCATGGACAAATCCAAAGACTTGAAAAGTAGCGGGCACTCGGTCCTTGCGTCGAATGGTTCTCCGCTCCCATGTGAATACATCGGGTACATTGATCAGACTTTGGGGCGCCATCTATCCTAGAAATAAAAATTGGCCTTCAACCCCGATCACTTAAACGATCTTACAAGTGTGAATGATATGTCATGAAAATGCATGATATACAAAATTTAAATTTACAAGTTCAAAATAAAGAGGGTAAAAAGCCTTACCAACCGATGTTACTCTTTTTTTTTTGGGTTTTTGGTTTTAGGTATACCAACCGTCCATTTCACATGCGCATGAGACAAGTGAGGTTTAACTCTAAAGAAATCAAAAAGGCTCAGGTATGGACCTAAAAGGGCTCCCACTATACAAATCGATGAGCCGCCCATAAACGCAATCAAACAACAAGTGGGTAGGATCATCAATCTTGCATAGCGAGCGGGATCAAATATGGTCAACCCAAGTGCAATCAAACACGGAAGCTTCGCATACCGATCCCTATCTATGGTGACCTATAAGGGTGATTCGCGGCTCGGGTTTAGGTGCTTGTGTGTACAGTATCGTGATCCTCAAAATATGCAAGATATGCACAACAATTTATATTCAAAATACCGCTTTAATATGTGCACAAATAAACACACAACCCGAAACACCATATTTGCATCAAAAAGGTTAACATAGACGCCACCCCTTATAACTCCCATCTGCATCAACATTTAACACTTTTGTTAGTGGACGTACCTCACCTTCAAGAGCATCTGCGTAAAACGGGATTAGAAAGCACTCAACATTTTCATCGGCTTAAGTCCTCTTAATGGTTTAGCTACCATTCGATTCCCTAGTGGAGTCGCCGGTCTGTCGCGACCCTCTCCTTCCGGCGATAGCGGGAGGCGAGAGCGAGGGTTAACGAGTCGATTCCCTTTTATATGACCCCGGTTGACAGCGAGATCTTTAGGATCGCGAGTCTCTCCCAAGACCCATTACTCGAATCGCGATGTGGGAGAAAAATTATATCGAGATCGACCTTAGTGTGGTCGGGTGATATGTGCATAGTGTACATGTATTTTGGAGTCACCACCGATCAATTTATTGGAGGGTATGATCGGAAAACCTTACCGAGCGGTCGGGAGAAACAGTTCGGTTAAACGAGAACCGGAGATTTGGGTCCGAGGACTTGGTTACGCCAAGATTTATATTGATGCCCTTTTGGTTACCGATGTTGAGTGATTTTCTAACCTAAGAATTCATGCAGATGAAATTTCGGGTGAGGTAGGTTCTAACGATCTAAGGTATCATACAGACGGGATTTTTCTATCCTAGCAGTCACAATCATGAAATTTAATGCGCAATCAAAGTAATCACAATCAATTCAGACAAACAATCAAGTGGACGAGTCTAATATGGCCCTATCGACCCACGTAAATATCAACTTTGGGTTTCGGGGCGGTTCGGGAAAATTTGGGACGGAAAGCCCGGAAGGGTATAATGGTCATTTTTGGGGGTTCGGGATCCGTAAATCACAAAATTGAGGTCGGGCCAGTAGAATGTGGCCATTTCTCATTTTTTGTGATTTTCTAGAATTTTTCTATTTTTTCTATTTTTTTGATTTTTTATTATTTTTATTTATTTTCTATAAAAAAATTGAGAATTTTCCGGATCGATATTCATCGACCCTCAAAGTCTCAAAATTTTCGATCTAGACTATAAGAGTCCCGAATCGATATATAAATTTTTTAGAAATTTTTGGGAAAATCTGAGAATTTTTGTGAATTTTCTATGAATTTTTACAATTTTTTGAATTTTTGGAAATTTTTATTTATTTTTTATTAATATTTCCGGACCGGGTCAACCCGGTCAACCCGGTCCAGATCGTCCGTGAACCGCTCGACACAAAAACGACGACGTTTACTATTTATTCCTATTTTTTTATTTTCTAACTAATTTCCGAATATTCGGGAATATTAAAAATGAACGGACGGCCGGGATCAATCTTGGAATTGATCTCGGCCGTCGACTCCTCATTCAAAACGACGCCGCATCTCACCTCAAACGAACGGCTACGATTCAAACCTAGGTGCGATCTAGGCCGTCAACTCGCTCGGCTATAAAACAACGCCGCACCGCCTAATTTGAACGAACGGTCAAGATCTAACCTAGATCTAATCTAAGCCGTTCGCCGTACCTAAGCCAAAATGACGCTGAATCCGTTATTATGCTGAACGGCCACGATCACTCCTCGACTTAATCCAGGCCGTCCATTCCTTATCCGCCCTAAACGACGACACATAAGCCTACTAAAACGACGCTGTTCTCGCATTTTTTAATTTCTATCTAATATATCAAATTTTCGAAAATACTAAATGAAGATCCAACGGCTGAGAATCAAACCTATCTAATTTTCTCAACCGTTAGATCGGATCTGAGTCAGCCCGCTCGCGCCAACGGTCGAGCCGACTCGCATTCGAGCCGACCCTATCACGCGACGACACCTCTGCTCGTGTGACCCGCCGACCCGCCACGTCTGCGTCTTCTTCAACCTCACGACGACGATAAATGGATGGCCGTAGTTTCTCCGGCGAGATCTAACGGTGAGATCTCGCCGGAATGACTCAAAATCACCGCCGATCGACTCGATTCGACACCCGGACTAACATATATAAAAATCAAATGATTTCATCCACAAAATCAACGTGAATCAAGCTCGCACAGTGTCAAAGTTGCAGAGTTCATTCAAGCAATCCAGAGCACGATAATCCAATTACTTTACAAAAACACTCAAATAAGAGTTCCAGAGGCTTACCTCGAGCTCGGATCGAGCTCGTGTGGCCTAGAATTTCCTAGGCAAGCTTCGACGGTTGGAGCTATGGCGGTCGGGTTTCACTGGCTCGATTGGAGGTTTTTGCGCGAAATCGAAGCAAAACAACGATGCGAAGATGATTAGCAATGTTCAAGGACAAAAACGCACACAACAATTGCAAGAATCATGCATGGATCAGTATGATGCCATGGATGAACAGAGCTGAGATTTGAAGAGCGACTTACCGATTTAGGAGCTCGTAGGTTAATCGAGCTGGCGCGATCGAATCCTGGAGTTGATACGAAGTTTTTGAACTTGATTACAGGCTTCGATTCGGCTTGGATTGGTCTCACGAAGAACTTGCAGGCCTGTTCGAAGTTCCGGTGATGGAATCGCCCAGGAGCTCCTCTCTCTAGCTTTCTCTCTCTCTCTCTCTCTCTCTCTCTAGTTTGTTGTATCTTGGCGAACACGAATGAAGCCCCCCTTTGATTCGCGAAGCTTCTCCTCCTTTTATACTCGCGTTTTGAAAATTGGCGCGCACGGTTATGAGCTGGCCGAGCACTTCTCACATGTAATCACGTTCTAATAGGCTCGCCGGACGGTGACGGAATCATTAGGATTCCGTCCAAGTCCGTTAGACCTCCAATTAGTCACAAACGAGCGTGAATTTGACACGGTTTGGGAAATATTGACTTTTTGCTCGACCGAGATTTTGACCGGCTCGCCGGAGCTCCTCCGACGGCCATTGACCCCAAGATTAGGCTCAATCAACGCACATTCATCTAAGGGACAAAACGCCTAAGGTGCCCCGCTCGATTATCATCAATTGGATGGTCAATTTGCTCTTTGAATCTCAGCCAAGCACTGTTCATGCGTGCAAATGCCCCGAGGAAGAAGACGTCATCGTTTGAACCGGTCGGACCGGTTCGACCGCTGATCAAACCGGTCTCGAACCGGCTGCATGCAGTGAATTTTCCAACATTTTCAAAATTAATCAAAATTGACTGTGAATTTTTGCAATTAAACTTCAAAATTGGACTTAGGGACCTGGATATTATCTAGAAATGCAATTTTGCTCAAAATTTTCCATCAATTTATGCAAAAGCCCCAAACTTTTCTAAATTGGCAAATTGGGGAAAAGTCCAATTGAGTGCCCTAATGATCAAATTGGACCATGCGACCTATGCCAATCGATACAGAGCATATGAAAACCTAGGGGGACGGTCCAATTTTGCCACGAAAGTCCCTCAATTAAAAGTAATTTAAAAAATTGGCAAGTTGAGAGACTAAATTGCAAATATTTTGGGGATTTTTGCCTAATTCGTGCAATTGGAGGTGCAATTGATCAAATTGAAGTTCAAAGGGACTGCAATTGAATGTCTAGACTTAAAATGTGCAAAAATTGCAAATAAAAAAGACTCAATTGGTATTTTTTTTGTGTAAATTCAACTCTAGGTATTATGAAGAAACACCCAAGATTGAACTCAATTTTTGATTTTTCATGAGGTCAATATGAAAAGGGAATTAAATGAAAAATATTGGACGTTTTTGTGTATTTTTGTGACCTCGAAAAGTATTTTTTATGAATTTTCTAATATATTTCTATTTCCCAAAAATATTAAAAAATGTGAAAAATATGAAAAATTGTTTTTTGTCCAACATTGGTTTCTTATGCTTGGCCAAGGCTTCCAATGTTGATTTTTTAATTTTTTTTTATTTTTTGTGAATTTTTTAGAATTTTTAGAAAATAAAACTAAAGGAAAACCGATAAAAAATCAGTTGTCAACATGCGTATGCTGTTCTCGGACGCTTTGTGTTTATCGGCTTCTCTGGCCACCCTTGTAGCTCCTCCTTTTTCAACAAATGGTGGTTTTCCTATCGCTCTTCCTTGTTTCCAGCCAATGCAAAGGACATTCTTCCGAAAGTTTACCGAACCCCATTGGGTTTGCTGCACCGTCTAAGAAAACCCGTTCCTTTTATTTTTCCGAGCATTGTACTTGAGCAACCAATCGATGAAGGTAAGCCTTTAATTGCTACTCTCGCGGAATGTAGGTGTACGAGCAACCCGTCGATGGAGGTAGGCCCTTCTTTTGCATTCTTGCTTGGTGTAAGTACTAATCTGACTTCTCCTACGGATGACTCACCGGCTTCCGATGGCCGCACGAATGACCTACCTAGCAATTCGTAGGTCGTTCATATGAACATGGCAAGTACCTCGGCTGGTTCATCGAATGCTCTTCACTACGATTACCCATTTCTTCGCGCTAAATGGTTGCGCTTGCATGATTTCTTGGGGGAAGGATATGCCGCTATATGCGATAGAGCATCTATTGAGGATGAGATCCAAGCTCTCCTTACTTTCTTGGTCCATTTACCTTATCCGATCCAATGTCGTGCCCTTGAATTTGCCATTAATGAACTCTTCCTCACATTTGGCTCGATTTTGAGGTCCTTCAAAACAAGGCAGCGTGAACCGGCAATTATCGACAAATTAGAAGCAGATTCTCTCCTTGCCGACAATGAGCTGGCTTATCAAAGTAGTATCCTTAATACCTTGAAAAGTGACGGTTGTACCACCCTACAGGCCCTATCTGCCCAATTGAAGGTGGTCAAACAGCAAGAGGCTATTTGCGAATCACCGCACCTTGATATGATGCAAGCCAAGTATCAAAAGGAAGCAATTGTTGACGCCAACCGCAACGTTGAAATGCAGCTTCATAGCTTTGTCTTGAGTCTTGAACAGCATGTATTGTAGGCCGCCGTTACTAGTCCCATGTTAATGCCACCTGTCTTTATCATCTTAATCCATCATCGAACTTTTTGGTCTTAGTGTCAAATCCCCAAAATTCATCATGACATGATTTTCTCGAGACCATCTTTTCTCCTTGCGGCATTTAATGATAGACGTCATCCCCGATTTTCCTTCCGAATTCGAATCGCCACGATGGTTCGATGCGAACAATCACTAGAGGGAAATCCGCCACTCGCGTCATTATGGTTACTTATACACTTCACCAACCGTGATATACCTCTTCGTCTCGATAACCGCCCACTAACTTTACCGTATCGATCATCGGAAGGTCGTGAGCGGATACTTAGCACTGTGGGATGAACTGTTCCTTGATCTTTATCTATAAATAGCATCACTTGCCCGGAGTAGGTCCCCATCCAAACCCTTTGCCTTTCATCCTTAGAGCAAACTTCTCAAAGCCATCATGGAGCGCGCGTCTTCCTCTTTAGCCTCATCTCCCCCTACACGCTTTAGCCGTGAGTTCTCGGCTATTTGGAAGGAGATCATCTCCCTTCTGAGCTACACCTACACCATGTTGGTGGTGAAACCCCGGGCTCTCGAGAAACTAAACGTCCTGCTGGGACATGGTCGCGGGAAATCTCCCCTCCGACCATCCGTTCCGGTCGGACTATGAAGAGTTCATTACGCTCTTCGACTATGGGCTGGAGAGGTTTTGCCGAAATCTCGCGACCATGTCCTAGTACGATCTCACCGAACATAAAGTTTGGTGCAAGATCGAAGAAATCGAGAACGGCGAGGTGGTGTACAAGGAGCTCTGCAATGTCCAGGAAGCCCTCCATGCCTCTCACGCTAGCGTCCTCCGACTTCGGAACATTGTTTTCGACCGCCCGACTACCAGCCGACGACACCTGCGAAGGCCTTTGAAGGATTCCGAGCAACGGG
The DNA here is from genome assembly GCF_020921035.1 of Rhodamnia argentea. Taxonomy (NCBI): domain Eukaryota; kingdom Viridiplantae; phylum Streptophyta; class Magnoliopsida; order Myrtales; family Myrtaceae; genus Rhodamnia; species Rhodamnia argentea. The sequence goes on from NC_063152.1 coordinate 18,183,380, forward strand.
AATACGAACCGGCCGAGGCTTACGAGACCCGGTCCTTGGCTTCCATTGAGGCCCCTTCGGAGTGTTTGAAGACCATGCTGGATTCTACCAATGGTCTTATGCAAACTCGTAAAGAGCACCTTCAGTGGCTGGAGAGCGAGAAGGATAAGCCGGAGGCGGCCATGGAGGAGCCGGCCGAAGCCTATCACCGTGCGAGGGAGGAGAACGTCAAGCCGGAGAACCGGCTGTGGGGCTTCATCGTCCGTTTCAAGGAGCACTTCCGGTGAAGGTCCGCCGAGATGAGCAGGATAGGAAGAGAGAGAGATATATATATATATATATATATATAGAAAGAGAGGGAAAGAGAGAGAGAGAGAAAGGGAGAGAACAGAGGAATGTACGAGGGTTTCAATGAATGAAATGAGTTTTCTTACTCCTTGCCTCCCGACTCTTCTCGTATCTCCCACATCGATGGGTAGAACCTTTTCAAATATTTCTCATTGATTGATCGTTGTAGTTCTCTTCCATCGATTTTCATCATTCGATATGCGTTTCCCGGGAGAACATCTATTATCAAATATGATCCTTCCCACTTTGATGACCACTTGCCAAACTTCTCGCTGTCGAGGTTCATAGGTAAAATAGTCTTCCATACCAAATCTCCCACGTCGAAACGCTTAACTCTCACATGTTTGTTGTAAGCTTTGGCAACCCTTCGTTTCTGAGCCATTAACTTTTTTAGTGCCGTGGCTCGATTTTCTCCCAACCCATCAATGTTGGCGTTCATCATCTCATCGTATTGTTCTTTAGCCATGCTATCTTGGAGCTTCACCCTTAATGATTGCACAGTAATTTCTAGAGGTAACACGGCTTCTTGTCCATACGTTAGCATATAAGGAGTAACTCCAGTGCTTGATCTTTTGGACGTCCGATAAGCCCATAGCACTGTCGAAAGCAGTGAGTCCCACTCCTTTGGGTTGTCCTCCAAATGCTTTTTAATCAGTCCAATGATTATTTTATTAGAAGCTTCCGCTTGGTCATTAGCTTGGGCATAATAAGGCATTGAATGGATCATCTTGATACCCCTAGACTTAGCAAAATCCAGTATTTCTTACCCCGTGAAGACTGTCCCTTGGTCGCAAGTGATAGTCACTGGAATACCAAATCGATGAATAATTCGCTCTTCGATAAACTCCCCGATCGTTTTTTGTGTCACACTTTTGTATGACGCCGCTTCAACCCACTTTGTGAAATAATCTGTGGCCACTAAAATGAAACTATGCTTCTTCGACGAGGGAGGATAAATTTTTCCTATCATATCCATCGCCCATCCCCAAAAAGGCCATGACTTGATAATTGGGTTCATTAACGCGGCCGGCACTTGCTAGATTGGTCCATGTCTTTAGCATGATTGATACCCTTTCGTATAGTCTATGTAGTCTTGAGTGATTGTTGGCCAAAAATATCCATGTCGCCTTAATAACCACTTCGTTTTCAATCCAGACTGATGTGCCCCGCAGATCCCTTCATGGACTTCCGTCATGGCTAGCATTACTTCCTCTTGTCCCAAGCACTTAAGAAGTAATCCGTCGATTGTTTTTCGATACAACTCGTTGTCAATCAACAGATATTTCGGGGCTTTTCTCTTGAAATCCTTACTGCCAAAACCCGGGTTCTTCAAGTAGTTTACCAAAGGGGTCCTTCAATCTTATTGGCCATTGGTTTGTCTTTCAGCTTTCTCATTCTCAACCATCATTACCCGAGCATCTATCGACGGTAAAGTCCTTACTTGGATAATGATATGATCTGCAAGCTCCTTCGATATACGATATCCCGATGCCATCTGAGCCAATTCGTTGGCTTCTGAATTTTCGCTTCTCTTGACATGGATTAGCTCGTGCTCGGCGAAATTCGACAACAATTCTTTCGCCAGATGGTGATGCCCAATGATGTTTTCATTTAAACATTGATACTCATCATTTAGTTGTTTGATCACCAACTGGGAATCCCATTTTACTTTAATTGACCCGACCCCCATGTCAATTAAAACATTCAATCTTACGATTAGGACTTCATATTCGGCTTGGTTATTCGAGCATTCGAAGTCAAGCCCGAATATGAGCTTTGTTTTCTGTTGAAAGGGTGATATAACCATAATTCCTGCACTTTCTGAACCGAACGCCACCGACCTATCGAAATATAATGTCCAAGGTGCAACACCAAGATAATTTTCATCATCCTCGATTTTTAAACCCGATGGGTATTCGGTAATGACATCAGATATTGCCTGCCCTTTCATTGCTTTGACCGGCATATAAATCAAATCGATTTCTATTAGAGTAAATGCCCATTTTGCAATCCGGCCTCTAATGATTGGCCTGGACAATATGTACTTAATCACGTCTGTCTTGCAAATTACATGTACCGTAGTCGGCAACATATAATGTCGTAATTTCGTATAGGCATAGTATAGTGATAAGCATAGTTTTTCGATGGACGTGTATCTTGTCTCGGTATCATTGAGCATCCTACTTAGGTAGTACACAGCCTGCTCTTTGCCTTCATCGTTTTCTTAAGCCAAGATACTCCCAATCGTTGTATCAGAAGCTGACAAGTACAACTTCAATGGCCATCCAGCTTTCGGTGGTATCAAAACTGGTGACTTGATGAGATACTCTTTTAACTTGTCGAAGGCCATTTGATGCTTTTTCTCCCATATAAACTCTTTTTCATTCTTCAATTTGAGCAACGGGGAGAAAACTTCGATTTTTCCCGACAGATTAGCTATAAAACGCCGCAAAAAATTTAATTTCCCGATTAGCATTTGCAGCTATTTTTTACTAACAAGGGCTGGTAATGCTAAAATAGCCTTAGCCTTATTCATGTCTATTTCTATACCTCTTCGATGGACCAGAAAACCTAGGACATTGCCAGCTCTTATCCCGAAAGCACATTTTAAAGGATTCATCTTCAACTTAAACTTACGCATTCTCTCAAAGGCTTCTTCTAGGTGGTCCAGATGACTTACCGGGTCTGTTTTGACGATGACGTCATCAATGTAGACCTCCATGAATTCCCTAATCATGTCGTGGAAAATGTAATTCATTGCTCTTTGATACGTAGCACCGGCGTTCTTCAATCCGAAAGGCATGACGACCCATTCGAACGTACCAATAGCCCCGGGGCATCTGAAGGCTGTCTTGTGAATGTCCTCTGCTGCTATAAATATCTGATTATACCCGGAATGCCCGTCTATGAGAGACATCATTTCATTGTTGGAGGCCGAGTCGATCAACATATTGGCCATGGGCATTTGGTACTCATCTTTTGGGGTGGCCGCATTGAGGTCGCGGAAATCGACGCATACTCGGAGTTTACCATTCTTCTTCTTAATCGGCACAATAATTGACAGCCATTCGATAAACCTTACCGATCTTATGAATCCGGCAGAAAGGAGGCGCTCAATTTCCTCCTTAATTTTAAGAATCACTTCTGGAACAAACCTTCTAGCAGACTGTTGGTGTGGTCGAAATCCCCTCTTAATTGACAATCGATGCTCAACTACGCTTTTCGAAAGGCCAGGCATCTCATGGTAATTCCAGGCAAAACAGTCCTTATATTTCCTCAACAGGTTTACCATTTGAACTTTGTATTGCTAATCGAGCAATTAGTTGATATAAGTAGGTTGCGGGTAGGCCTCATCTCCAAGATTAACTTCTTCCACCAGGTCTTGAGCTTGGATTACTTTGTCATCTTCCTTAATTGGGGATTCTCCAAAATCTAGAATACCGTCTGCAAGCTGGCTAGTTTGATTATTTTGCTCGGCCCCGTAGGCCGCATACCTATCGCCGAGGTTTTGTGCAAGTGATCGAGTTCCCATTAGAAAACTAGTCGATTGGTTCCACCGTTCCTTTCTTGGGACCCACTCGGTGTTTCCCTTGTCAAAACGGCAGAATGCAATATCCCTTGAGTCCGCTTCGGGCGGCCTAGACACGCGAAGGTAATCATCCGACATCACTTTGTCCCGACCGAATATACGGGTCCAAGTAACACAAGTCTGAGGATTCACCTTTACATATTCCACCTTGTTCCCATTCCAAAATGCCAGCATTTGGTGAAGTGTTGATGGGACATATTGGTTTCCATGTATCCAATCTCATCCCAAAAGCAAGTTATAAGACCCGTCGGCGTCCATGACACGTAAAGACGTCCTCGATGTTTTAGATCCGACAATCAGGTCGCCGACATACTCTCCCTTTACTTCGGTAATCTCGCTATTGAAATCGGATAACTGTATATTCGATGGGATTATCTCGTCATCATTCCTTCCTATTTTCTTGAAGAAGCGGTACGGAATGAGATTTAGCGGTGATCCCCCATCTACCAGCACTTTCATTACGGGTCGCCCGTTGATCTTGGCATTTATGTTGAGCGACCTCAAATGATTTGAGACATCTTCCATGGGTTTTCTGAATTCCATGGTTTCTTCATCATTAAAGCAAAATTGAACCATTTCCTTCTCTTGTGTCGTTTCTTCGTTGTCGCCGTCAGCCGAGGTCGACTCAAGTCGAAACTCGTGTGGCAATTTAACTTGTACCATACAAGAGCTTAGAGGGGATACTGACCTGCTAACAGGGGTTTTAAACCGAGATTTAGACGCAGATGGTTTCTGTGGCTTGGCGCCTTTGTTATCTTTTTCCCGAGTTGGTCGTGTCTCTTCCGGTTGTCACCGCCAAATCAGATTTCTTGCCCTCCCGGGCTTGGTGTAGCTCGTGGCTATTGGCATTGACTCACGGCTGATTGGGATCTCTTGTTGCCGTAGTATGCAAAACCTATTCCTTCTTTGCACCATTCTTTTTTGAGTTCGGGTCATGATTTTCTCCTTCTCCCGGTCCTCCGTTACCTCGTACCGTGATCCCTCCATAGGGTTGCTCGGTATCTTAAGAGTTTGTCGACGATATGGCTCATGGGGGATTCGTTGAAAGTCTCTGTCGAACACTTTTCCCCACTCGTAAGGGATTCCTTCTTGAGGATATGTGGGTGGTGGACCATAGCTTACGTAATAATCAAACTTGCCACTTGGCTCACCTAAAGTACCAATTGTAGGGTCCCCTTCATCATATCTCTGCTTGAATGACCTATAAGCTCCTTGATGATTGAGACCTCTCCGAGGCCCGGTACTTTCGATCCGAAGAGGTGTCTTATCTCTTTGACTAGTTCGATTGCTCCTTTGGTACCCTCCTTTGGGTGTACTCGTGTTTCCCAATTTTTGTCTACAATGAGTGCATAAATTTGGAGACTTATGCCCCTCGGTTGATCGCTTTAAAGAAACCATTCCAATCATCATCGGAAAAGGATCAATATCCACATCCATCGGGGACTTCCCTTTGTCTTCAGTGAATTTGATCTTCCCTTGTCGAATTGCTTCTTGGATGTTCTTTTTGAGAACTAAACAATCCGAGGTGTTATGGCTCCACGAATGGTGCCATTTACAGTACTTCTTCCATGCTAATTCTTCTTTGGACGGTATCTTCTGTCCTTCTGTTAGCTCGATTTGTCCGTCGGCCAACGGAATGTCGAAAATTTCTTCCGCCCGATTTGCATCGAATGAATAGTATACTGCCTCTTTTGCTTTAGCCATTATAGTTGACTTTTCTTTCATCATTGCTGGCTTCAGTGCTTGGCAAGTATATGGTCTGTCGATGGTTAATCGGGCGACGGCCACTTCGACAGGATCCGTTAATTCTTCGTCGAAATCAGGCAGCTCAACAAAACTTACATCTCCCCTCCGGGTATGCCCCTTGTCTTTTTCCTTAAGCAGACTCTCATGCTTTGCCGTCATTGTGGACAATTCGAACAGATCTGTGCATGGATGCCCGACCATCCTATCTCGTATTTCGAATTTCAACCCATTGAAGGCGAATTCTGCGAAAGTTTTTTTAGGTAAAGGAACTCAGCACTTGTTCCTAGCTCGTTTGAACCTTGCAACAAACTGGTCGATAATCTCGTTTGTCATTTGTTTCATTATCGACAAATCAGCTACCGACAAATTCGACACCGCTCTTTAGAATCGGCCATGAAACAAACGTTCCATCTGCTCACATGTCAGCACCGAATTGGGTGGTAGCGCGGTATACCATGTAAAGGCTGTCTTTGACAAGGATAATGGAAAGCGTCTTAATTTCTAGTGATCCGCATGTGTAGCATCTCTACATAGTGCTAGAAAATGATTGATATGTTCATATGTGAACCGATCATCCTCACCAGTAAAAAGTGTAAACTCGGGTATTTTAAATCCCCTCGGATACGGGATCGTATCTATCCAATCCGGGTATGGTTTTCGGTAGACATTAGCTCTGTATCCTACCATTAGGTCAATGTATACGGACGTTTGGTCGAACACCGGCTGATGGTACTACGGTTGATATGGCATTTGATATCCAGGTTGTGGTGCATGAAACATAGGTTTGGGACTTGGTGGTTGTGGAGCTTGATTCATCTGCCGATACCCGGGTCGTATGGCTTGATGTCCAAACCGGCCTGGGCCCCCGACCTGGGGAAATTGGTCCTCGCCCCTAGCTTAGGGAAATTGGTCCCGCCCCCTAGCATGCCATTGCCCCCTAAGGGTACCGTCCCCCGGTTTTCGATGATCAAGGGTACCGGTTGTTCGTTGATAGGGACGGGGTTATGCTGGGCAGTAAACTCCCGACGAGCGACATTCTCGTCTTGTCGAACAGGGTGTCCCGGAAACACACCTGTGTCTATGAGCATATCTTGTCGAATAAGATGTCTAGGGAACATACCTGTCTCTGCATTTAGCGGGGGTCTAGGTTCGTTGATCGGCAACGCCTTCCCTCGTTGCAAGATCCGCGCAGGTGCCAAAGGTTGAGTGTTTTGTCTAACGGGCCCTACGTTCGGCGGTGTTGTTACCGGTAACACGCCGTTTGTTGTTGGTACGAAGCCATTCCTCCCTTGGACATGAGGAGGGTTGACCGTGATTCCATGCTGTCCTGCAGCGCATTCGTGATATGTGTTGATGATTAACGGCCTGACAACCTCGGTCATTCGCTGAACCATATGATCAACGAACTCGTTCTGGACTTCTTCAATGGTGCGTCTTATCGAAGTTAACATGACAGGCGTTATTTCCGGATTTTTCCTTGGCTCCTCGACGTTCCGTCGAGATACTTCGGCGTCTTCTACTGGGACCTGATGGGCCGTAGATGACTCCACCCGTTGCATCTCTTCTAGGGGTTCGTCTCCAACACCATCTAAGTTAATACGTCCTCTTGTGCGCGTCATAGCACCTCTCTCGAACCGACACCGATGTCCTACCGGGGGTGCCAAAAAAGATTGTTGCGCGTCGAAATCTTTCTACGGGGCTTTCTTGGTTATGGGTTCCGGGCCCAAAATGATCGTAGCCCAAAAGAGATTGTTAACGCTAGAATCTTTTATCGAACTTAATCAGTTCATTTTCCGAAAAGGGATTCTAGGTCGGTTTTGGACAGAGAGTGTCAAATGCGGTAGATGTCTTTATTAACACAAAAAGGCGTGTTACAAACTATTAGTAACTTCAACAACTCAACACCTGCAATAGTCGAGGCGTACAGCAAGCTTCGATGCGACTGCGAAGTTAAATCAACAGGGTCGAACGGAAATGTAGGACACAATGCTGGAATTCAATCAACAGCACTGGACGGGAGATTATAGGACACAATACCGGAATTGAATCGACGGTATTGGACAAGATGGATGAAGGGTACAACACCGGAATTGAATCGACGGTCCCGAACCTAATGAGCAGATGTCGGAATTTAATCGACGACACCCGACTCTGGATATGAAACTCGCCGGAATTGAATCGACAACGGGAATCTGAAAAGCTATAGCTAAGCTAGACTAAAGGCTAAGAGCTAGTTGAAAAGATAGGTATTTTCGTGTTTGTTGTTGTGTGTGTTATGTTTGCTATTACGGGGTATTTATAGGCGGACTTCCTTGGTAACCGTCGAGTGGTTTCTTCCTTCGGCCCCACGCTTTTTCATTTTCCATAAGCCATGTGGATGACGGTTCCCTAGTCTTCGCGCCTTTTCTTTTTACCTCGTGGGGATTACCGCTAATCTTTTGGTAACCACTCTGATCGTGGCTCTTCTCCGCGCGCTTTTCTTGTTCCGGAAGGAAATGGCGCCAGAATTTACCCCGGCACATAGCGCCTTTTTGATCGGTACGTACGTTGCTCCGGTGTTCCTTTCTACAGCTGATTGTCGCCCCCTCACGTGCTTGTCACGAGCCCTCTTGGATTGTTTTTTAGGTGTCAACACTGGGATTATGCTCATCTTCTTTGAACTTATTCGCAGACAAGTCAAACTCAAGGGAAGCACGGGCAATGTTTCAAGGCCGTCGCAAGCAAGTAAATTGAGGGTCCGGAGATGGCTTAGCAACTGGATTGACTCTGGTAGGCTCGAAACACAAGTATATCCCAGCATCAAAATTTTCAGGAATTGTAGATTCTCAATGTTACTAGGAATGCTTCCCTCCGAACTCCTACGGTGGGAGGCATGGATCTCTTCAAGCTTCCTTAGCTCGCCAATGGCACTAGGAAACTTTCTCACATGACAACGCTCCATCTTAAGAACTCTCGGTAGCTGCGGGTTACTCGTGGAGTCGGGCGGTTCCACAATAGGCGTCCCCGATACGTCCAACTCCAAAAATGAGCATCCTAAATTGGCTATTGATTCTGGAAGTTTCGTATCTCCCCGGCAGTCCCTCAACGACAATCGTTCTAGTTTCACCAAACTCCTAATTGAATTGGGGAGTTGGACGATTAGCGCATTGTCCAGCAAGAGCATCGAAAGAGCTTCCGTGAAGCAAATGGTTTCTGGCGGGTAAGTTAGTGAACGACAATTGTAGGCACTAAGAGTTTGCAGTCCCTTCATTCTAGCTATCGATTCAAGGATTTCTGGTATTGAAGTGCCATCAATGAGAAGTTCTTTCGGCGCTTCCATGTAACCCATTTCGCGGCAACTCACTAAGATTGCTGCAGGATTTCAAATTCAAGGAAACCAAGGATGTTAGATCACGGATTGAAGGGTGTATCTCGACCAATTGAGAACAGCGCTCGAGAATCAGCATCTCCAACTGCGGGTAATTGGAGAAGTCGGGAGTCATCAGCATTTCATTACACCCCGTGAGGTTCAAAACTTTCAATTGCCGCATCTGCGATCCAAAATAGAATATATTTCAGACAAGGTCAATTCCCAAGGATGAAACGAAAAAATGAAACATTTTTCATGTCACCTCGATTCCACTCCAACCCTCCCATTCATGAGTGACCTTGCTCCATGATAAATCAAGAATCACCAATTTCCCCGGATGCAAGTTCATGGCTTCAAAGGTCATTGGGCACCCTCGCCGATCGAGCCACCTTAAATTGGAAAGTATATTTATGAAATCTCCCCGGATATTTGCACTGTCCAGTTTAAGGAACCTCAGCCTGGACAGGCTTTGAAATTCTTCACGTGTGAAATAATCGCTTGAGCCATTGGCGTACTTGAGACACCGGGCTTGAACCCTTTCCGTTCCCCGTAGATTGAAGGAAGAAAAGATGAGTGAATTCTACGGCAGTGAAAGTACGGCATACATTATTCCAAAACAAGGACATTTTACCTCTTTTCTCCTTAAGACACCGAGGGCTTCCTCGTGATTCCACAGCCTGCTGCGCCTTCCGGGGTTCGCCGGGTCTTCGTCGCGGACAATTGCTAGACCGAGGTCTCTTAATAGACCATACATTGAGAGCTTGTTGTTCTCTCGGATTTTCACCAGGGACGTGAGAAGGAGACTGTCAATACCACTACTAGGACAAAAATCGCAGTCCTCCCACATATAGAAGGGAATTCTCTTGTCTTGTCCTATGAAGAACAAGCTATATCCAGAAATATATCTTTAGTCCCTTGATCTAGATCTTGATAGGTAGTCATCAACACTTTAAGGACCATACTGGCTGGAATTTCCTAAGTTGATGCAACGTCTCATCCCATGTTTCTTTCTTTTTTCTGTACAGAAATGAGCCCAGAACCTCAATTACTAAAGGGATCCCTCCAATTTTGGAAACAATCTGCTCGGATAGATCTTCATAATTCTCACGGGGAGAACTTTCCCCGAAAGCATGTCGACAGAAAAGACAAAGGGACTTGTCGAATTTCATAGGCTTGACTTCATAAGCCGCAAACATGTGGGGGATATAGCCCATACCGGTGTTTCTGGTGGTTACGATTATCTTGCTTCTCGATCCAAACCAGCTTAGCTTCCCAGCAAATGCTTTGAGTTGATGGCTCTCATGGACATCATCGAGCACAATGAGAACTCTCCTTCTGCCAAACTTATTTGCGATGTGTTGAATACCTTCTTCTACGAAATCCAAGCTTATGGGCTCCTGCTTTAGCAGGTCAGAAACCAGTCGGCTCTGCAGATGTTCTAGGGGCTCTGTCTTCGATACCTCCCTGATGTTCCCTAGATAGCTACAGCCTTCAAACAGAGGATACAGCTGGCTGTAAATGAACTTTGCAAGAGTCGTTTTCCCGATCCCCCCGATGCCATGTATCCAGGCCATTCGGACCCCATTACCGCGTATTGCAACCGCTTGTCCATTGCGATAGTCGACGTCAAGCTTTGTCATTGGCTTGCGGACTTGATTGTTGATTCCGACTGGCATGGAAGTACCAAGTAGTTCAGCATTCTTCAGCTGCCAAGTGACATACAGGATAAGCTCAGATATAAACCTGCCATCCCTAAGAATCAAAATGCGCGATGGTGAGAAATTAAAGAAAGAAATAAGAAGAAAGGCAGAAGAATGAAGCAGAACACACAAGTTGAGTTACAATTCGTGACCCACGAGGACAAGGCCACATGAGAAATGTCATTTTCAAAGCATGGACTAGGGAGTTTTGGCCCCGACAGTAACCGGGAGCTCCTAAGGTACCATATGCTCCATTGTTCACCAAGGTAATCTACAACAGCAGGATAGTTCAACATCAATCAGCTGACGCTGGAATTTAAAAGGAAGTACACGCAAAGGAAAGTAGAGTAGAGTTACTGGTCGGTTGTGTGGTCAAATCGATATCCCTTCAACTGTCCAATACGATGGAGGGCGGACTTCCAGGAGTCGAGGTGCCAATTGATCCCTCTTTTATTGTGTTTTGCAAAGGAACCAATGTCGGAGGGGTCGACGCCATAGAAAATGGGAACGATGGCATGGTTCCTGGTGTCCCTCCACTCCAACATCTTGGCCAGCCCCATGAAGCAGCTCTCACTGGAAGCGTAGTCCAGCGAGATGATGGGTATCGATGTCTTCGACTGTCCAATTGCTTCGACCAGCGTGGGGTCAATTTCCTTGGCTGCCCCCACCTCCTTTTCGTCTCTAAACACGCTTATCCCCGCATTGGATAAGCCGGCGAGAAGGCGATTCGCGAAATGCCTACTCCTATTCGTTGCTCCAAAGCTCAAGACCACGTCGTATCATGACTGCATGGAGGATGCGGACACTGATAGTGATGACAGAGAATTGCTAAAGGCCATTCCCAAGAGTTGGAGAAATTTCGTGCAAGCTATTTCTCTCTCTCTCTCTCTCTCTCTCTCTCTCTCTCTCTCCCCTTGTTCTCTCCCTCTTAACTCACGTACCAGGATGATATAAAGATGTAGCAAAGCTCCTCGGTCTTCATTGTAATAGATCAGCAACAGCACACAGTAGGGGTCGTGGACTAGTAGTTGGTTGCGATGGTTGGACTAGTAAAAAAGGATTTGCACTTAAATGAGTTGGGGTCAGATGAAACGGTTGTTAGGACCCTCGTGAGATTATGGGCCTGCTAGTCCTTTTGCCTAAAGCATTAAATTAGGCCCCAATATTCTAGGGTAATGGGCCTATAGGCCTGGGCCTCGCAAATTAACATTGCCAAACTCCAACATCTCCGAAGTCTCTCTCTTCTTTGTTTACGAAGTCACTTTGCATTACTTAAAGACAACAAAATAGTTGTACAGTTTTTTTTTTTTTTTGTCTCCATTAGAAACACTAAATTGGGTCTCTTTGGAGCCACTAGTTATTTCCACGATATAGTAGCTGAATTAATCAAGTTAATTTTTTTTCCCTGCGTCGACTATGAACTACAACGTCACGGTCAAATTAGTAAACTAGAGCATATGGAATACCATACTCTTTCGCATATGCACTACTGGCACTTAAAAATATAATAATGACTTTTATAGCGGTGAAAACTCAAAAGTCAAATGTAACAAAAGATTATAATTATGATTATATATTGTATACGTGGATCGTGTCCAAACTCTCCCTTGAATTTTCATTTCTAAAACTAATAGCGTTAAGAGCTCCTTGAAATTCGGGAAAACATGTGCTTAATGATGGCTGTTCAAAACCTCAGTTGACTTAGCTCCTTGTAATCTGGGAATCATATGCTCAATCATGAATTTTCAGTTTTTTATTTACTAAGCACAAATATTTACATTCTTTTATCACCTCAATTTGTCATTATGTAGGATATTGACTTCCCGCTCTCAAGGAATAAGGAAGCTTTTCTCATTGAATATGACATAGATGATCGTGCGAAATCGGTACTTTTAAAACCAGTACAGCGGACATGTGAACTCATTAAATTGAATATGTCATTTTCTAGACATCTCACATGCCCACATAAGTGAAAAGTTTTTAAAAGAATTAGATATTTATTTTTAATTGCATATTCCAAGATCGACATTAGGAGTATTTTTAAACAAATCTTGCTCAGTAAAAACAAAAAAACAAAATTGCATATTCAAGGAATCTTTCTTTCAAGATGCCCTCATGAGGGCATGGATGGATCTAATACATGAAGTCAACTAGCACATTCATACATTATGGAACTAATCTTGACAGCTAGCCTACACTTTTGCACGGTGTGTTCTCAAAACCTTCCATTGTTTAATGGTGAGATCTAAAAATTTTACACATCTACCACAGACTAAAATGAAATTATATTACCCAATTTGATTGAAAGCGATACCAACGAGAAATATCCAATAAATGTATCGTTGCTTATCGTTCGTCGACCATAATTACTTAGCAACTTTTGTTAGGAAAATAAAGCAGCAATGACAATGTTATGAAATATGTACTTTCTGGAGGGTCAGCACAGGAAGAGAATTGGGGTGCTGCGATGCAAGTGAAATAACCCAGGGGAATCAAAATCAACTGTGATGCTTAGATCACATTAAAAAGAAAGAAACAATACAACATGAAATTAACACTGACAAATTACATAATATTAACACCAAAAAAATAAGATAATATCCAACTGTTTGAGTCAATGAGAGTTCGATCGACGAGGAGCTTTCAAGAGTTAGGTTGATTGATCAAATCGTTGGAAAGATGTGAATGATAAGCACTAACAAATTGTGGCCAAGTGTTAAAGCAAATGATCAACAAACAAAAGGGAGATTTCCTAGCATGTAAACACAAATGTAACCATCAAGTACTTGTTAATAAGTGTTGCTAAATAATACGAGCCAAATATGGCATATATAACTTTTTAGTAAATCTTTATATGTAACATTCGATAGTGGGTTATGAATATCGACATTGTACTCTTTGTAAAGGTTCATTAAATCAATTACAGAGCACTCAATGTTCTTCATTTTCTGCAGTTTTCTGTTTTACATTATCATTTACATTACCGGCAATGGCTAATTCCTACATTTATGCCTTGAGATTCCTTGTCATTTAATTACCTATCCAATATTAACGAATGACCCTTCATAATCTTTTTCGGTTCCTTCTATCCTTCATTTCACAGGATGTTTCACTAGAAATGAAACATCTTTCCTTAGATTTGTGACCTAGACATTTAAGTCGTAATGCATAAGACTGTTCCTTAGTTAATTCCTATATTTATGCCTTGACATTTTAGCTGTATAGATGACATATACATCACTGGGAGTTAAAAATAATATGTGCAATCTATTGGACATATAGCAACACCCAACCTTATTTGAATCAAAGAACATAGAAATATTATTGTTCCTTATTTCAAAAGAGTAGCTACACAAGTCCAGACTTAATATGGAAACTAAGTCCTGTTTTCGGGAAAGTACATAAAATATGTTTCTTAATGTCAAATTAGAACCAGAATCTAGAATGAAATTTCCACAAACTCAATATTGCCTTTATAATTATTTCTACAGTGAGATTGATTTATCCTGATTTGGTGTCTTCCAATTTATGAATCCATATATAGTAAGCGCAACATGATTTTTTGCACCATTATCTAAACACCACAAACAAGATGGGGTTTTCGATAGATTAGATTCATAAACTATTGAAAAAGAATCATTACCTTTAGGCTTATGCTTAGACAATCAAGTTTTGTATTTATTACAGTCCTTCTTTATGTGACCGTACTTCTTACAAAAGAAGTAGCAATCACCATTCTTCTTAAATGATACTTTCTATGGACCTAAATCTTAAGAATAACCGGTGACTTTACAAGTTCCTTTTTTAGTATGATTTATGAATCTCTTAGAATGCAATTCTACCATCTTTAAGATGTAATCTATGATCCTAATAGAACCATCATTCCTGATGTTGAAGAGTCATTGTAGATGTGTACCACTCTTAGAATTAGACAAGACATGGTTCCAAGCCTCCAAGGCTTCCTTCATTTATTGAACAAGTGCAGTCACTGGCAAAACATTGTTTCAAGTGTTCTTAATAGATCGCTTCATAGTAAGCAAATCCTATTGTTTTTTTTCCGAGCAACACATAGTGCTTTTCGGGGACCCTCAGTAATGATAGTGAGTTCCGTGGGCTTATACTTAATAAGAGCAATATAAATATTCACTAGCTATATCGCCAACAAAAAATTCTCGTTCAATTTCTTAAAGTTTGAACCAGTCTAAATCTCAATTCTAATAGAGTTGCCGTTTACAGAAAATGTGACTAAAAAATAATCAACGAATATAATTAGCATAATGTGAAAATTTACATTGAGAGTTACATGCATCATCATATAATCATCTTTAGGTAGAATACATGATATGCAGTTATATATTCTCCGCATTATAGCGGCCATGAGCATATATTTTTGTGGTGACATGAAAACCCTCACCTATTTAACGGTGAATTAGCATTTAGTGAGTTCGGATTATTGAATAAGTATTAAGGGATTTTTATTCGGACTCGGGGAAATTTTCGAGGAATTATTAGTGACCAGTAATATTTTTAGGGACACTATGTGTTGAATTTAGGCCACATCGGGTCAAATATGAGTCAACCGGGGACAGAAAAAGACATGTGGGCGCATGTGGTGTCACGCCCCGACTCTCGAGTTCGCGACATCCCTACTAATTCGCCACAGATCATAGATGATAGCGTCCCAGGTAGGCTATCGACCTACGTACTTAAAACGCATGCGGAACGTGCTACACTCCCAAATAATTACAAACAGCGGGGATAGTATATTAGGAAAGCTCAACGATCGTTCATTCAAAAGACTTCTTCATTCATTAACCAAAAGTAGATGAACTTTAACCCTACGGAACTACGGTAGTCACATACAACCCCACACTTCAGGGCGGCTCTCGAGAATCTCAAAACAAAGGTACTAAGGTTAAACCTTCATCTACTTCAAAAGACTAATCCAACAGCCAAATCTTAGCATCCATGGGGTTCCATTACTCGGGACCCGAAAATGTTAGCCCACGACGGGGTGAGAAATAAATCTCAGCGAAGTCAACGCCTAAGCCCGGTTATGGCATTGATTCACTCGGACATCCTAACAAACAATCGTACCATCCAAGAGCAGATATTTCCAACCACATGTGAACTTACCGGTCTTCGACTACGGATAATGCAATGCTTGACTCCAATCAACAATCACGACAGACAGATAGCCGGCAAGGAATCACATCAACTTGCACACATGGGACACTACACGAAGTCCAATTATTAATGTAAGAGGCCACATGGCCCGGGGCACTAGACAGTTGGTGCCTAGCACACTAAACGGTTGGTGCTCTACGGGCGGGACCAGGCATCGTCCCATTACTTCGGCGACGGCGACTACTATGCTAGTGTAATTCCGATCGACACAACACGACATAGCAGGCATTCCAAAAGGAGCGTCGGTCCGTCACAAGCCGCGACCGGCATCCGCTCAATCCGACGACACGGAAAGGCGTACATCTAACAAGTCGTGTAATTCCGGTCGACACGACACGATCATGTCGGGAACAACCATTAAGTGACCACTCAAGCGCATTTGACAACATTCGGTCAAATTCTTATCTTTAGACTTAGCCTGATTCTCATGCGGTCATAATCAAAGGCTGAGCACCATGCCGTTTTCATGCTAAAAATATGCGGTTTGCTTTCACCCAGGTTGCGGGGATGCACATATTGTCCACCGGACTTTGCATCTGACAACATGGGACCGACACCCACAATTTTCGCTCAAAACATCCAACACGCAAAACCAAGCATCCAGACATGCAATCGGGACAATCGCCCAATATCTTTCAATAATTTGACAATAAAAGTCAATCCAAATTTATAATTTATCTATTGAAATTCCAAGCCAACCACTAATTAAGCGTCCACTCGCGCCTGTCCTATCGCTCACACGCGATCACACACCTGCGATCACTGCCTAAACAATCGGTCCGATTTACTACCAAATAGCCTGAGACATCCTAACTAGCAAACTGTCTTATTTAATCGTGGCCTTTTAACTTAAACCCGGTCTCTATTTAACCGACCACGATTAGGCTACCTAAACACCATATTAGGCTAATTACTCTAATTACAAAAAACTAATTACCGCTAATTACACTAAATCAGCCCAATTAGCGCCCTAATCGGGGTTTAGAGGTCGACTCACAACAACGGCGATCGATGTCGGGTCGGGCACGAACTTCAAGGCCGGTGTCAAAAATTACCGTTCACCGCCGGAATTACTGTTCATGGCTGGCCGACGGTACTATTCACGGTCGAAATTGACGACGAGCTCGTGGCGACGGTGGAGTCTCGGCGGCCCGATCTCGGCGGCTTACGGTGGGTAGCTTGGGCAGCAAAACTGAAGGGGAACCGGGCTGGTTCGAGGGTGGTGTGAGGTGGTCACGGCTGAAACGGTGGTTGGAGGTCAAACGGGTCGGCGGCCGAAGGAACAGAGGCGTCGGGGCGGCAGGCCGACGGGGCTGGAGCGCCGGGGCTATGGCTGGCGGCACGCGAAGGCTCGGGCCGAGAGGGTCAAGTTGGTGCAGCTCGGGGCAAGATCAACGTAACTCAGCGAGGTGACCGGCGGGTGGCCAACGGTTGCAGGTGGCTGGCGGCGGAAGGGTGAGATGAGGTGACAGTAGTGGCGGTGGCGGCCGAGCGTGGATGGGCGGTGAAGCAACGGTAGAAGAAAGCTTCGAGGGGAGGGGGGTTGTCGCAAACCGGGAGAGGAAAGGAAGAAGAAGGAAGAAGAAGGAGAATCACGTAGGGGAGGGGTTTGGTCGCGTGCAACAGAGGGAAAAGAGGAGAGAAAGAGAGAGAGAGAGAGAGAGAGAGAGAGAGAGAGAATGAGTTGATAGAGGGGAGAGGGGAGAGGGGGAAAAAGAGAGTGTCACGTGGGGTGGAGGAGAGGGGACCGACGAGAAAGAGGGGAGAGAGAGAAGAGTGATGTGAGTAGGTGGTGGTGATGTGAAGGCAGGTGGGGCCCACTCAAATACAATGCTTTGGCATTTTGTGAATAAGGGAGGAGCAAAAGGGTAATTCAATAAATCGGGACCGAGCAAATTTTTGGCATGCTGAGTTGAAGTTATTTTGATCTTTTCACCGTCTAGGCTCGGTCAAGAAAAGGCTCGGGCGCAAGGCAATAAATCCTAAATTGCGATGACCGAGATTTCGAGACCTAATCGAAATCGAACGACAAATCGGGACTCATCCAAAATTCATCACTTAAGTCCTTACAATCTGAATTTTGCACCGGCTAAAATCCAATAATAATCCTTTTTATTGAACTTGGTCTCTGCACATAGGGTCTAATTTCCAGGGCGTCACAACTCTCCCCACCTTAGGAAATTTCGTCCTCGAAATTCAACCACTACAACTCCTCAAAAGGATGGAGACACCGACACTTCATTACATCTTCACTGCTCGTCATAATATTCTCGTTTTACATCAATCCTTCTCTCAATTCAGAGCATTAAACCCACACTTCGACCGTCAATACACCGGTCGGTTCAAATATGTAATCCTCGATTACCAACCTGTCACAAATTCGTATTCCCAATTCACCTAGACAGGTTAAAGCATTTAACTCCAAAAATCCAAAGATAAATTTTAATCACCTGAACTTGTTTCCCAATCGAGCTATCGATTGCCAATCATTTTTCCCGTACTAGGTGAAATCACATCTTACAATATATTGCCTAGTATCCGACTTATCTTTTTGGACAGGCCACCCGTCCGTTGATGGTAGTCTACACCAACCGCAGCTTCGTTCTCAAAGTAGTCTGTAGACCTTTCCAAAATGTGGCGGTGAACTTGAGATCGTGATCCGAAGTGATCATTACTAGTACTCCCTAAAGACGTACTATCTATGGTGCATATAGTTCAACCTCTCTATCCAAAATAAAATCATTTCTCACGACTACAAAACGAGCAGACTTTGTCAATCTGTCCGCCACAACCCAAATTGAACTATGCCTCCTTTGACTTCAAGGAAATTTCCATCACAAGTTCGTTGTGACATGCTCTCATTCATTTTTTTTTTTGAAATCTCCAGCAGCTACGACAGTCCATTAGACCCGCCATAATGCACCTTGACTTGCCGATAAGGCTAACACTTCATCACGTGCTTGGCTGCATCAGCCTTCAAAGCAATCCACCAAAAGTGATGTCTCGGATTCTGCTACTTCTTTTTGCTAACAAGATTAATACTATACCACTATGATGGGCTTCCGACAAATTTTCTGCCTTAACCAAAGCAAGACCCTCATGGTCATTATCTTCAGAAACTATGTGGCCCCTCTATGCTTCCGACGCACACTCTAATCACGTGCCTTTCTTAATTGCCACATCTCGCAATCTTAACCTTATTCTAGGTCATCACCGATCTTAGTAACTTAAAAACTCAATTGGCAATCCCCACTATATCACCCACTCATAACTTGCCAGTACCAACCTTTATTGTTTATCTCTACAATCCATCCTTCCGTCTGTTTCCCTATGGTTTCATTGGTTACAGTCATCAAATATTATACACTTCCCCATGACAATGTCGGGTTGCTAGTCGACTAGCTCATAGGGTCTCCAATCATTTCAAGCTTATCCTATTCACACATCAGAGGCCCTCTCCGACCTACTCTCCGAGGTACAACCCAACCTTTACTAATACCATGAAATATAAGGGTATCACTTAACTGCGGTCTCTCCATCCACTCATCATCTTTTATATGGCGCTGAAGATGCAACGCTATGCACTCTTGAAAGTATTTTCACTTTGAGAACCAACTTCAATGTCATGAACATGTGCAGTACACGATCCTTCTCACCATTCTTCACATATCACTCGTTTTCACTTCAATCTTTATCATTTCAAACTTTCTAACTCCATAAGCGACCGATGCATCTCGGAGATCCATTTCATAAGATCAATCTATGACCTCATGTCAGATCATGGCCCAAATAATTCTCGTATGCATTCAATTACATTGCATGCTAGTCCAAGTGACCTCTTTCTCGTCAATTAGTACCGTCGATAAAATCCACAACTTAAGTCATCAAGGTGCCACACCCATTTCAGACCTATAATCCACAATTATCGGTCACCATGATCTTTCCCAATAGGTTCACCACCAAACTCCAATGATTTACACTTAGATCCTCGCCTCCCGAACTTATCGCCCAATTTATTGTCAATCACTATGCTATATCCTCGAGTTTGGTCGTTGACGAGTCAATATTATAATCATCTAATCCAACTAGTCCTTCGTCCAAGCGTTTCTTGCTCGCTTCCCGAACCTCACATCATCAATTAATTAGGGCCTTTTCATAACAATCGATATCTAAAACAATTAGGAACTGATATAATTTCAAGCCTATGATCCACCAAAATCAATCCTCAAACTTCACATCCAAAGTCATTGATATGCCATTTCCATATCAACTTATCGTTCTTAAGTAAATTATTAAGCCTCAAGCACATTCACCACTCAAATCCACACTTAAAGCTCTCTCGCTTCGTTCGCTTCCTTGCGAGCCTCAATCATATTATCACTATCGTCGCCAAGTATCCTTGGCATCCACTTTCCAACAAATGCATAGCTTCCAATGATGAAACCAATAGCATCGAGGCCCCACCTCGACCTCTAACAAACTCAAAGGTACCTCCACTTGATGGGTTAAATTGCACCGCTTTACGACTACATTCTACTATGGCTTTTTGCCTTGTCGGCTCGTCCATTCTAGCAATCGGATCAAATTCAAACATTTCTAACACGATCAGGTCTATCCTACCCTCATGACCATCTATTACCAGCTTACAATTCGGACGGCCTACAGCAGTAACTACGCTACCCTTTAGAGGCGTAGAAATCTTAAACACAGCATCCATGGGAATTAATTTCAATCCAGCTAACCCAACAAATTTAGCAGCCACAAATGAGTGTGTTGCACCCGGATTAAACAAAGCATATGTGACATGGTTGTGCAAAAGGACCGTACCTGTGACGGTCGGCGAATCCTTCGCCTCCTCTCGGGTGACAATGAACACCCTTCCTTGCGCCGCAGGTCGACTTTGAAATTTTTGTGGCGCATTCCCTCCAAACTGTCCTCTCTGCTGTGGTGGTACCTGTCCGCTCTGCTGCCTCTGCGGGCAATCTCTTACTTGATGGCCACGTTGGCCACACCCAAAACAGGCTCCTCCTTGATATGGGCACTGAGTAGTCGCATGCCTTTGATGGCACAGACGGCACTCGTCATCCTGACGAAAAACTAACTTGTTGATCACCCCTCTTCTGTTGGGCGGGATATGGCGCCTGCCACCGAGCATCGGCCTCTTTCCTTGCCGAATGTCCCGTACGTGCGATGGTATAAACAGCAATCCAGTTGCGGCAGCCCTCTCAGCGAAATCACGTTCCACCATTTGCGCCCTCTCATATAGGTCGTCATAATCTTTCAAGTTGAGCGGCACCAACACGCTCTTGATTTTCGACTTCAGTCCATCCCGGAATCTTCTTGCCCTATCTACGGGGTCCCCTATCATCCTTGGGGCACATTTTGATAGTTCAACAAACCTGGCCTTGTATTCATCCACCGATAATTGGTTTTGGCGCAGACGAAGGAATTTCGCCATCTTTTGTTCCCTTGCAGTATCCGAAAAGTACTTTCCATTAAATGCTCCCACAAAACTATCCCATATCGAGGCTATACCATCCGGAAAGACCCCGTCCTTAGTGGCTCTCCACCACGAACTTGCATTGCCCCGCAAGCGATAAATAGCCAGAGTGACCTTATCTTCATCCGTACACCTTAGTAGGGCGAACGCTTTTTCCAGCTCCTCTATCCAAGAGGTAGCAGCCTCCGGATCTCCGCTTCCCGCAAATTTAGGCGGCTTCAGCTTAAGGAACTGTTCAACCAACTTTTGTGCTCGGCGTCCATCATTCGTCGCTCTAGCCGGCATATTCCCTCGTGGTACTTTAGCAGCGACAGCAGCATTTTGGTTCCTTACTTGCTGCCCCATTAGATCTCCAATGGCTCCTAGCGCCTCAAGGATCCCATCAATCCTCGGATCCCGCCCGTCGAGTCTAACTCGGGATACCCTTTCACCTCCCAAGATCTCGGCGATCGTTGGATCCCGTCCTACAGCATATCCGGATTCGATCTAACATTCCTAACTCGGGGTGCTCTTCCACCGCGTCTGCTCATCTTGCGGGAAAATACGGAGTCCCGCCCACCCCATAGCAAACGCAATAAGAAGATAGGCCCAGCAACTAGAACACAGATAACAATCACATGCGCAGCGCTTACGGTCTTACTAACTATCCCAATTTCCCAACACACCTTATCACTCCAGGCCAATAACCGGATGGATCAGGCTGACCTTGCTCTGATACCACATTGGGCGGGGATGTCACGCCTCGACTCTCGAGTTCGCGACATCCCTACCAATTCGCCATAGGTCATAAATGATAGCGTCCCGGGTAGGCTATCGACCTACGTACTTAAAACGCATGCGGAACGTGTTACACTCCCAAATAATTACAAACAACGGGGATAGTATATTAGGAAAGCTCAACGATCGTTCATTCAAAAGACTTCTTCATTTATTCACCAAAAGTAGATGAACTTTAACCCTACTGAGCTACATTAGTCACATACAACCCCACACTTCGGGGCGACTCTCAAGGATATCAAAACAAAGGTACTAAGGTTAAACCTTCATCTACTTCAAAAGACTAATCCAACAGCCAAATCTTCGCATCCATGGGGTTTCATCACTCGGGACCCGAAAATGTTAGCCCACGACGGGGTGAGAAATAAATCTCAGCGAAGTCAACACCTAAGCCCGGTTAGGGCGTTGATTCACTTAGACATCCTAACAAACAATCGTATCATCCAAGAGCAGATATTTCCAACCACATGCGAACTTACCGGTCTTGAGCCACGCATAATGCAATGCTTGACTCCAATCAACAATCACGACAGCAGGATAGCTGGCAAGGCATCACATCAACTTGCACACATGAGACACCACACGAAGTCCAATTATTAACAGAAGAGACCACATGGCCCGGAACACTAGACGGTTGGTGCCTAGCACACTAGACGATTGGTGCTCTACTGGCGGGACCAGGCATCGTCCCATTACTTCGGTGACGGTGATTACTATGCCAGTGTAATTCCGATCGACACGGCACGACATAGCAGACATTCCAAAAGGAGCGTCGGTCCGTCATAAGCTGCGACCGGCATCCGCTCAATCCGACGACACGGAAAGGCGTGCATCTAACAAGTCGTGTAATTCCGGTCGACACGGCACGATCATGTCGGGAACAACCATTAAGTGACCACTCAAGTGTATTTGACAACAATCAGTCAAATTCTTATCTTTAGACTTAGCCGGATGCTCATGCAGTCATGATTAAAGACTCGGCACCATGCCGTTTTCATGCTAAAATTATGCGGTTTGCTTTCACCCGGTTCGCATGGATGCACATATTGTCCACCGGACTTTGCATCTGACAACATGGGACCGACACCCACAATTTTCACTCAAAACATCCAACACGCAAAACCAAGCATCCAGACATGCAATCGGGACATCAACCAATATCTTTCAATAATCCGACAATAAAAGTCAATCCAAATTTATAATTCATCTATCGAAATTCCAAGCCAACCACTAATCAAGCGTCCACTCGGCCTTGTTCTATCGCTCACACGCGATCACACACCGACAATCACTGCCCAAACAATCAGTCCGATTTACTACCAAATAGCCGCAGACATCCCGTTGACGCCTAAATTTTGACTAATCTATTTTTTGCATAAAAATTATAAAAATCATCTCACATATTTATTTTTAGCGTACGTTGCATTGACATATAATAGGGCAAGCGGAACACTTAATTTAGCATGCGTCTAGACTAGGCACGGGATGGAAAAATACATCGAGAAGATTTGAAACTTCGGGGACTGTATTGCAAATACTTAAAATTTCGGGGTCTGTATTGCAAATACTTGGAACTTCGGGGACTGCAAATACCAAAAGAAGATGGAGAAAGGAAGATGGTGAAGAGAAGATGAAGAAGAGAAGATGAATATGAAGAAGGGAAGATGAAAATGGAAGGTGAAGAAATGAAGATGAAGAAGGGAAGATAAAAATGGAAGGTGAAGAAGAGAAGATGAAGAAGAGAAGATGAAAATGGAAGGTGAGGAAATGAAGATGAAGAAGAGAAGATGAAAATGGAAGGTGAGGAAGTGAAGATGAAGAATGAAGGATGAAGAATTTTGCCTATAAAAGAGGAGGAGAATTGAGAGAGTTGGAGGGGAGAGGAAGAGAATTGAGAGAGTTTTGTGGGTGGAAGAGAATTGAGAGAGTTTTTGAGAGGAATTTCTAGAGAGGAAAAAAAGAGTTCTTGAGAAAAATCAGAAGAGAAAATTCGAGAGTGAAGAAAAAAGTTTTAGTCGAGCATTATCTTCGACGAGTCCCGACACATATTTCGCCTCTCGCCACCCAACAACGCCATTGATTGCCATTTTCGACGACAGAGGAGTTCGTCCGACTTTGAGATCTTGAAGGAAACTATAACGTGTATGTGAGTAAGATTTTGTGTAATAGAAGGTAATCCTTTCCATCTCGATCTACAAAATGTAATCGTTTGGTTTGAATATTTGTTTGTTTATTTAGACATGCCACGTGTTCCAAAATTTAGCATTATTAAGTATTAATTTATTTTTGTAAATACTCGTGATTGGCTACGTTTTCTTTCTTTCTAAATCATCCATGGTGTATATCGCACAAAGTTCAATATTTTGCATTCTCATAAAAAAGAAGAAAAAACCAAAAAAATTGCATCTTTGAATTTCAAGTAAAATCCATCAAAATTGCCAAATCAAATATTTTTCATGAAAATGGTACCGAAAGGGCGTTAGAGTAATCTAGCGTAACCAAATCCCCGAATTCAAAATCTCCGGTTCGCAGAAATAAGATAGTTTTCTCCCGCTATTTTATTTAGGTTTCTAATCAACCTACCGAAAATGATTAGTGGCGACTCCAAATTCAAAACACATTGCATGTTAATTATTTGAACCTTAAGTTGCGATTTGGTATGGACTTGGGAGAGTCCGAGTTAGGTTAGTTAATTAATTAACCCGATAATCCATTAACCTGGAATTTAACCCGTTTATTTTTTAGGTCGCGACGACTTGGCGACTCCACCGGGGACCCAAAGAGGACTTAGGCCGGATAATTTCATGAAAAAGAAATCACTTGATTTGGTAAACTTTGGTTGAATTCTCATTCTTAGGTGTTAAATGTTTTTGCAGATTGGGAGTTATAAGGGGAGGAGTGATCGACTAACCCTTTGTTTTGCGGGCTTGGTGAATTGGAATTGTGATTTAACTTTTAAATCATTGAAGCGGTATTTGCCTTTAATTGTTGTGCATGATTTATCGTATTTGCACTACATTGCACACAACCCGTGACCGGACACGGGTCACACTAATAGTTTTAAGATGGTATTTAGATGGTTATTTAACCTTGGCGGTAAGGTTTCGCTAAAGGTTATCCCATCTGGATTCCGAAAATTTTTCCAAAAAATGGCTCAAGGGTCGTTCTCATACACGTGAAGCTACGATGCATGAGAATTGCCCTTGTCGACCGAATCAAGTCGAAGTGATTGGACCCGACTAGTCATGACTTTTGTACGCGAGGTTGCGACTAGTCATGATGATTGCGTGCGAGGCTGCGATATGTCATTTCGTTCGTCATTTCACTTTGCAAAAGCCTTTTGGATAGATAGAATAAGATTTAAACTCACAATTCATGCGCATGTCTTTGTGATTGGTATTTTCTTCCTATGAACGGTAATTTCTTGTCTCTTTTACCCTATTATCTCATTTTTATTTTGAGCTGGTCCATGGTTTAGGAGTATCGTTGTCTTATTTCCAATTTCGCACTTTGCTTCCGTAGCTTTTACAATTTCATCGGTTGTCCTCAATTCTGATTTGGCTTGTTCTTGTTGTGCGATTTTTACTAAATTCTACGATCGAGCTTTGAGTAAGTGCCAAGCACGAAAGTTGTAGACCTATGTTTCAACTAATATCCTACAAAATTTCAGAATTAAATTCATAATTTAAGATGGCCTTTCGTTTCTTCAACTACCTGCGGTTATAACAGTTTTCTGAATGCGATTTTTTGGAAAAACACATTAAACTGATTTGATCCGTGCATTTCTAGTCCGATTGGCCAACATAAAAGTTGTTCATCATCTTCTCAACTACAAGCTCGTAAAATTTGGACATGTTTTGATCAACGTGCGAATTAATACGAATTTTTCGTAAAAGCGGACAAACTGAAAATTACATGTTTCAATCCTTTGGTCATAATCACTTTGTTCGTTTGAGTCTAGAAGGATGCCATGGGCCGGCTCACTATTCTTGCTCCCCGTACTCATTTTGGGTTTGTTACTGCATACAGGTAATTTATCACGGATCCTCCACATATCACCCGATCGGTAGCAAAGAGGATGGCCGACATCAACGCCACCGTCGGTCTTGTCCTGGATGAGAAACTTGGCTCCTTGACCGAGCGCTTTGAAGGGATGATGTCCCGGAAGATGGAAGAAATGATGGCAACCTTCACCGCCAAACTTCAATCATCCGTCGCCAGCCCGTCGCTTCCTGCTCTAGTTCCTCCTACGACAACTTCGGTAAAGCCACGGAAGTTACTCCCTATCCGACAATGCCGCTAGAGGATGTGATCATCACAGGCGTGAGCTCGAGCACGCCGCCCGTAGTCCCAATCCCTCAAGCCAGCCCTATGGCCCCTCGATTGAATGGTGATACGGCCAAGCTATTGGCCCAAATGGAACAGAGGATCCGAGAGGTCGAGGGGACTCACAACATACCCAGTGTCGACCTGTCTGTCTTTTCAAAGATCATTGTGCCGGAAAAGTTCAAGATGCCCGACTTTGAGAAGTAGGATGGAACTTCCAACCCGGTTCAGCACGTCCGGATACACCAGGCAAGAATGAAAAAGCATGTGACCAACGGCCCTTTAATGGTTCGGACTTTCCAGTCTAGTTTAAAAGAAGCTGCCATGAGATGGTATACGGACTACGAGATCTACCGGATTGATGATTGGGAGAAGGCAGCTAATGTTTTCATCAAACATTTTAGCTTTAACTTGGATGTGCTCACCACCGGAGAAGACCTTGAGCAGCTTGAGATGAAAAAGGGAGAAACAATCAAGCAGTATGACACCGGGTGGAGGAACGTAGCATCTCGGTTGAAACCAGTCCCTTCCGAAAGGGAACTCATGAAATTGTTTATTTCCACCCTCCCGCTAGTTATGAGAACTCGAATTTTGGGATCCGCTGCCATGTCATTCAGCCATCTCATCGTAATGGCTGAAGAAATCGAGAACGGTATGAAGAAAGGTTGGTACGATGATGTCACCACAACAACTAAGAGGTTTGCGGTAAGGAAAGACAACAAATCGGCCCCACAGGTCAACATGACCTACAGCCAAAAACCCACGACCCGCACGCCGGTCGTACAGAATCCAAATCAGCAAGAGGCCAATTTCGGCGTGCAACGACAAAGGGGGAATCAACGGTCCCCTCGGCGGTTTACCCCTCTACCGGGAACCCCGTCGCAAGTACTCGCGGTTCTACATAAGAGAGGTTTGCTGACTTCCGAGCCTCTGCGACCCAGTAACACGAGCTCGCCAAGATATGATCCATCAAAGAAATGTGATTACCACTGCGGGGAGCTTGGACATGACACTGACAATTGTTTCGTATTGAAGCATCGGATTCAAGATCTTCTCTATTCCAAGGCATTCTCGTTCCAAGGCAACAAACCGCCGAATGTCCAGAATAATCCTTTGCCGGATCATCCAGGTAAAGTTAATACCGTATTCGGGCCGGGAATCGGACGGGTTGGTGCTGTTAAGGTTGAAGCAGCCGATGTTCTCAACACTCCGATCGGGGCAGGATATTATGAGGTCGGTGAACCGATATCACTCGATCGGTTGAAAGAAAAGGTCTCCGCTCTCATGAAGAACGGATTCATAGTCCGGGCAAGTCAAACCGGGACGGTGGCCACTATATCCCCGATTATCATTGGATGGAATCAGAAGCTTGCAGCTTCAACCCAACCCGGGACCTTTCAAGATACCAATGTGACTAACTTGATCAAGAATGACCCAGAGTTAGCGGACATGCCGGCCTTGGAAGATGCAGCGGACGATGAACTCGGAATCGTCATTGCCTCACCCTGACCTTTTTCCGTATGTTAGTCACAAGGCCGTTCCTTGGTCCTACGATCTTGCCCCGATAACAAGATCGGGACGCGCTTATAGCGGTGACCAACCTACTAAGCAAGTTACTGAGGAAGATGCTAAGGAATTCTTGGCTGTAATCAAGGCGAGTGAGTATAGCATTGTCGACCGGTTGCGGACCGGCTCGGGTATCCCTACTTGAACTTCTACAGTCATCCGAAAAGCATCGGGAGTCCTTAATGAAGGTACTCGATGAAATTCACGTACCCGAAAATATTGAACATGACAAACTAGAGAACTTCGTAGGGACGATCCTTCTAAAAGATCGGGTCGCATTCGGCGACGATGAGATTCCGCTCCAAGGACGGGGCCATAACAAAGCTTTGCAAACACAAACAAACCCACGTAGCTCGGGTACTCATTGACAATGGGTCGGCACCGAATATTTGCCCATTAGCCACATTGAATCATCTTGGAATCGACCTGGCTAGGTTGCAAACGGCCAAGACTTCCGTCCACTCATTTGATGGCGTAAAGAAGGATGTGCTGGGGCAGATCAACTTGGAGATGCAGATCGGCCATTCTTTGTTTGACATTCTCTTCCAAATCTTGGATATTCCTTCGGCCTTTAACCTTCTCCTAGGCCGACCTTGGATTCATATCGCCGGAGCTGTCCCATTAAGCCTTCATCAAAAAAATTAAGTTCGTGGTCAAACGGAAGTTGGTGATTGTCCATGGAGAGGAAGATCACCAGATTTTCAATGAAACGACCATCCCTTATATCGAGCCGGCTCATGATGAAAAAGATTGCTACCACGCTTTTGAGATAGTACACACCATTCATACATCACCGGAAAGTCCTTTGCTAGTTCCCAAAATGTCAACCACTTCTCTTATGGTGGCTAAGATAATGGTGAGCAACGGTGAAAGCTCAAGCTCAAGGAGTCAGACTGCTCATGACGAAAACAAAGTGGGAAATCTGTCGCCAATGTTAGCAAGTAACAATACCCAATTCGAGCATCAATTGCTCAAAAAATCAGAAGATTACTTTGATGATGAGCTTACCACCTTGATTAGCCGGTTCGAAGCCGAAGGACCTCCAGAGTTGTAATCCGAAGCAAGTGATTATGGATCCTCAAACAACGATCATTGGTGTATGATCCAAGATAAAATCAGCCAATCTTTGGAATGGCCAACAAAAGAGTTCCTTGTTAAGCTAGCCCGGTAGCAAATCAATTTGTGGACGATGCCCCCGAACTCCCGATTCCGAATAGCCTTACTTGGAAGAATACGAGTAAAAGACCAAGCGAGCTCAAAGATGGGTAACTCCGTATCGTTCCAATTGGCTCTCGATCGTTTCAAACTCTAAATTAAGCTTATTTTATTCTCGACGGGGGATTGCCAACTGCTTTGAGAACAATATAACAAAAAGCGAACCACTAATGGACACCAACAACACCACGGCCTAGTGGTTGGGGGAATGACGATGGTCCGAGGCGTCCCAGGTTCGATCCCGGGATTTGGCATCAATGTACAAAGATTAATAAAAATCTTTTTACTTCGTAGATCAATGCAGATTGAAGTTCAACCCGGATGGTTACAAAACCGGAGAGATAACATCACAAACATACAATCCGATCCGGATGAGTTGATCTTTTCAATTCAAAGTTCACAAGAAATTTGTACAAGGGTAAAGCGGTATCGTTTCAACTCTTTTAGAACACGAAGACATACATTGACACTTTCCCTTTTGATTTTTACGGGGGTCACTGCCTTTCCGGATAGGGAAGTATCCCTTCTCCGTAAAATTAATGAAATGAGAAATTCCTGGAGCCTTTGACAATCTCATGTCTCGAACCGGATAATGAAGTTTTACAACTCATTTGCATGAGCAGGGGCAACTCTCGATCCACGCCCTAAGAAGTTTCTTATGTGCTTGCGAATTCTGTCCACCAAGATAAAAAAGTTGCTGCATTTTACATGCTCGAAAATACTCATACATTGCACAGTTCCTCATGTTTAATTTACCAACTCTGAATAAGGAACATCAAATGTATGGAATGGGGCGAGCGAGAATGATGAAAGGCAATCTTTTTCCAAACACGTCCCATTTTTTCAGGCGAGATGAACGGTGGCCAAATTTCGCATTCCCCGAGGTAAAGAGTTTTCTCGCGAAAGGTACGATAAGCGAAGTGACGGAGGCGTTCATTTCTCTATCCTAAACACTACGGGTTATCCATTGATTACCCCTTTTGAGCGGTGGTTTCATTTCTTTATCCCCGCCAAGAACCACCCCACATCGGGGTCCAGACGAGTTAATTCCAGCGGCAACACGAGGTAAATGGTTAGAAATTTTCTTGCTCGGACTAACATTAATCTTCGGGTGTTTCTTTGCATTTATACTTGAATTTTAATTCAAGTGCCTTAGGATGATGAAGAGCATTCATTTCTCTATCCTATACACTTCATTTTTTGCATAGCCCACTTGAGCCTGCAAATTCATTTCTTAAACCCCTGTTGGTAATCATTTGCCCATTCCAAAGGCGAAAATATTATTTTCCCAAGGATTAGAATTGGAGATGGTTGGGTCAACAGAGAATTCCCAAATGGACTCATTTCTTGTGCGCTAGATTTTTTATATTTTACATAAGTTTTGTTTGTAAATGTTTATTCTTGTTGTAATTCCTGGTTCAAAATCATGGGATTGTAAAAAAGAAGGGAGAGGCAAATTCAGCCTAAAGAAGAAGGGCTCACTCTCGAAAAAAAAAAAAAAAAAAAAAAAAAATCTCTTCTCGAAAAAGAAAAAGAAAAATGAGAGTCGGGAGTAAGAAAAGCAAAGGCTGATCTCATATGAAAATTTCGAGCATAGGAAAAGCAAAGTGCCTACCAAAAGTAAGGCCAATGCACATTCATTTGTAAAGTACTTCTTAATTTTGAATGTACATTTTTGCATGTTAAGTTGTAAATTCCATGTACATGTTTGCATTGTGTCTCTTACAAATCCTCGACAGACACTTGTTGTGAAGAAAACTCCCCAAGAAGTCGGTTTGTAAAGTGTAATTTTCAGTAGAAAACTACCATCCCTCATTCAACGATGGAATTCTTTTCGAAGACATTTCCGGAAGACCAAGATCGGTGACTAGTCGACGATGATCACCAACATCAAGCCCCTTCTCATTTAATTTCTGAGCCAAAACGAGCCTTTTCGTTCCTCGGTCCCAAATCCTAGCCTACGTTATAACCCTCCAAAGTCTCTTCCGATTAGGGCACTTCGGTTAACGTAGAGTTAAATGATTTTAAGCATCACTCGAAGAAGTTCGAGCAAGATTATTTCTCTCTCATTTTTGCGGGGTTCTTGACTTGTAAATTCGGAGCGGATGATGAAGAAATTCATTTCAACAGTCTTGACTCAACTAGAGTCCCCTTTGTAAACCTTTGACCTAGCCCTCATTACGGTCCTAATCAAGACCTCCGGATCGGCTCGGTCGTATCAATTGCGAGATTACTCGGATCCTTGTCGAATGCGATGATGGAAAGGTTGAGTGATTTTCTTTGAATCCTGCAGACAGGATAAATAGCTTTTATCGAGAGTGAGAGAAAGCTCTTTTGGACTGAAGTCCCCTCATTCAGCTCACATTCGAGGTATTCGTAATGTGAGAACCTCCCAGGATAGAATTGGTAATGCAAACTTGATAGAACGGTTATGCATGAACCATAGTATGAGCGATTGCATTATACACATGTTATTTCTAATCATTGCAAGCTCGGCAGAAAAGTTTTGCATGAACTCATTGTTGAATATGTATGCACATGTTACCTCTGACATTCTATGATAGGTAATGCATTCCCAAAGATTCCCTCCCAAGGTCTCAAAATTCATTCAAGGATTATTGAATGAGTAAGTTTTTTCGGCAAATGCCTACCGAGTACGATACGGGCAATCTGTTTCATTCCTTGATTAATCGTTCGGAGAAACCCCTTTTGAAATTAACAACTCTTCTGATGATAGTTGTTATGATTCAATTCAGGCAATATGCCCTTTTTGTACTTATCGATTCCATTCGGTGGTACTCCTCTCAAATATTGTTCAAATCGGGCAATATGCTTCTCCTGTCGAGTCGTGTAGACATATGCATTGGCGATCTTGACATCTTATCAAATCATAACGACGTAGCTCTTATGGTTTCAATCTCAGATCGTGAAGACATATGCACTGGCGATCTTGACATCTTATCAAATCATAACGACGTAGCTCTTATGATTTCGGTCTCGAATCACGAAGACATATGCACCGGTGATCTTGACCTTTAGTCGGCTCATAATGATATAACTCTTATGATTCTCGGCTCCTTTATCAAATCATGAAGACATAAGCACCCATGATTTTGATCCAAATCAAATCATAACGACGTAGCTCTTATGATTTTGGTTCCCCTTTATCGAATCGTGAAGACATATGCACTGGCGATTTCAACATTTAATCAACTCACAACGACGTAGCTCTTGTGAACTTGATCTCTTTCCTTTCGACTCACAACGACGTAGCTCTTGTGATCTCAAAAGGACACACATATCTTGCGCTGTCTCGCATTAGGGAGAAGTCTCGATAACGAGATAGGCCGAATACCTTAAGGTCCTCGTGTTTGCAAGAAACTGGGAAATTAAGGGAATCAGCGGCTTATGAGGTATTTGGTAAAACGAGTATTTTCGTATGCGATCCATGTGCGGGTTTCTCTAACATGAAAAAGGGAAATTATGACACATGTTATTTACATTCTTGCATATCATGCATCACTTCATTACATAAATAATGGGATTAAAACTCCCACCAAAAAGTTCATCCATAATTTGCCTTGTCAAAATTTAGGATTCAATTTTGTCTTTGAGCGGAACCTCTACGAGCCTCCACTCAAAGAGGGGCAGCTGTTGACGCCTAATTTTTGACTAATCTATTTTTTGCATAAAAATTATAAAAATCATCTCACATATTTATTTTTAGCGTACGTTGCATTGACATATAATAGGGCAAGCAGAACACTTAATTTAGCATGCGTCTAGACTAGGCACGGGATGGAAAAATACATCGAGAAGATTTGAAACTTCGGGGACTGTATTGCAAATACTTAAAATTTCGGGGATCGTATTGCAAATACTTGGAACTTCAGGACCAGTATTGCAAATACCAAAAGAAGATGGAGAAAGGAAGATGGTGAAGAGAAGATAATGAAAGGAAGATGGTGAAGAGAAGATAAAGAAGAGAAGATAATGAAAGGAAGATGGTGAAGAGAAGATGAATATGAAGAAGGGAAGATGAAAATGGAAGGTGAAGAAATGAAGATGAAGAAGGGAAGATAAAAATGGAAGGTGAAGAAGAGAAGATGAAGAAGAGAAGATGAAAATGGAAGGTGAGGAAATGAAGATGAAGAAGAGAAGATGAAAATGGAAGGTGAGGAAGTGAAGATGAAGAATGAAGGATGAAGAATTTTGCCTATAAAAGAGGAGGAGAATTGAGAGAGTTGGAGGGGAGAGAAAGAGAATTGAGAGAGTTTTGTGGGTGGAAGAGAATTGAGAGAGTTTTGTGAGTGGAAGAGAATTGAGAGAGTTTTTGAGAGGAATTTCTAGAGAGGAAAAAAAGAGTTCTTGAGAAAAATCGGAAGAGAAAATTCGAGAGTGAAGAAAAGAGTTTTAGTCGAGCATTATCTTCGACGAGTCCCGACACATATTTCGCCTCTCGCCACCCAACAACGCCATTGATTGCCATTTTCGACGACAGCCGAGTTCGTCCGACTTTGAGATCTTGAAGGAAACTATAACGTGTATGTGAGTAAGATTTTGTGTAATAGAAGGTAATCCTTTCCATCTCGATCTACAAAATGTAATCGTTTGGTTTGAATATTTGTTTGTTTATTTTAGACATGCCACGTGTTCCAAAATTTAGCATTATTACGTGTTAATTTATTTTTGTAAATACTCGTGATTGGCTACGTTTTCTTTCTTTCTAAATCATCCATGGTGTATATCGCACAAAGTTCAATATTTTGCATTCTCATAAAAAAGAAAAAAAAACCAAAAAAATTGCATCTTTGAATTTCAAGTAAAATCCATCAAAATTGCCAAATCAAATATTTTTCATGAAAATGGTACCGAAAGGGCGTTAGAGTAATCTAGCGTAACCAAATCCCCGAATTCAAAATCTCTAGTTCGCAGAAATAAGATAGTTTTCTCCCGCTATTTTATTTAGGTTTCTAATCAACCTACCGAAAATGATTAGTGGCGACTCCAAATTCAAAACACATTGCATGTTAATTATTTGAACCTTAAGTTGCGATTTGGTATGGACTTGGGAGAGTCCGAGTTAGGTTAGTTAATTAATTAACCCGATAATCCATTAACCTGGAATTTAACCCGTTTATTTTTTAGGTCGCGACACATCCTAACTAGCAAACCGACTTAATTAATCGTGGACATTTAACTTAAACCCAGTCTTTATTTAACCGATCACGATTAGGCTACCTAAACACTATATTAGGCTAATTACTCTAATTATAAAAAAACTAATTACCGCTAATTACACTAACTCAGCCCAATTAGTGCCCTAATCGGGGTTTAGAGGTCGACTCACAACAACAGCAATCGATGTCGGGTCGGGCACGAACTTCAAGGCCGATGTCAAAAATTACCGTTCACCGTCGGAATTCTTGTTCACGGTCGGCCGACGGTACTATTCACGATCGAAATTGACGACGAGCTCGTGGCGACGGTGGAGTCTCGGCGGCCCGATCTCGGTGGCTTACGGTGGGTAGCTTGGGCAGCAAAAATGTAAGGGAACCGGGCTGGTTCGAGGGTGGTGTGAGGTGGTCACGGCTGAAACGGTGGTTGTAGGTCAAACGGGTCGGCGGCCGAAGGAACAGAGGCATCGGGGCGGCAGGCCGACGGGCCTGGAGCGCCGGGGCTGTGGTGGGTGGCACGCGAAGGCTCGGGCCGAGAGGTTCGAGTTGGTGCGGCTCGAGACAAGATCGACAGAACTCGGCGAGGCGGCTGGCGGGTGGCCGACGGTTGCGGGTGGGCGGCGGCGGAAGGGTGAGATGAGGTGACGGTAGTGGCGGTGGCGGCTGAGCGTGGATAGGCGGTGAAGCGGCGGTAGAAGAAAGCTTCAAGGAAAGGGGGGTTGTCGCAAACCGGGGGAGGAAAGGAAGAAGAAGGAAGAAGAAGGAGAATCACGTGGGGGAGGGTGCGGTCGCGTGCAGTAGAGGGAAAAGATGAGAGAGAGAGAGAGAGAGAGAGAGAGAGAGAGAGAGAGAGAGTTGACGGAGGGGAGAGGGGGAGAAAGAGAGTGTCACGTAGGGTGGAGGAGAGGGGACCGGCGGGAAAGAGGGGAGAGAGAGAAGAGTGATGTGAGTAGGTGGTGGTGATGTGAAGGCTGGTGGGGCCCACTCAAATACAATGCTTTGGCATTTTGTGAATAAGGGAGGGGCAAAAGGGTAATTCAATAAATTAGGACCGAGCAAATTTTTGGCGTATTGAGTTGAAGTTATTTTGATTTTTCACCATTTAGGCTCGGTCAAGAAAAGGCTCGGGCGCGAGGTAATAAATCCTAAATTGCGATGAGCGAGATTTCGAGACCTAATCGAAATCGAACGACAAATCGGGACTCATCCAAAATTCGTCACTTAAGTCCTTACGATCTGAATTTTGCACCGGCTAAAATTCAATAATAATCCTTTTTATTGAACTTGGTCTCTACACGGAGGGTCTAATTTCTAGGGCGTCACACGTGAACGGGTGGGGGACCATGTGTTAGCACGTGGCAAGGCAGTGCCATGTGGCAGCCATGCGCGCCTCGTGCGTGTCATGTGCTTGACACATGTCAAGCTATGGTCAACTACAAGGTGTTGACTCGTTCTAAATTGCTGATTGCAAGCTAGGCGGCCTAAGTTGGCTGGACTTTAGTTGCTTCCCCTATATATACCTTAGCGGTCGGTTTATTCGTCATAAGATCGTCAAAACATTGTCATTCTACTTATCCGAGATTGTCGACCACCCTAGCCGAGGCCAACCGCCGTTATCATCCACGACCGCAACTCGACCGCCATCATCGTGCGCCGCCCTAGCCGACCGCCTTAGCCGTTCAGCCCCGCCTTTCACCCATTAGGCCGTTGTTCGTCTCGTTCGCCCGATCGTTTGATTGTTCATTCATTGAATCGAGGCGAATGAAATTCTAACTTTTATAGTTTTTTTGGATTGAAGGTAAAATCATTTGTCAATAGTTTTTTTTTTATGCCTTCAATATACTTTAATCGGATAATGCCTCTGCTTACGAGCTTGAGATGCCTCGGAGTGAGATGCTGCGTGAGTCTATTCCCGAGGATAGCACACCCGCATGAGGTTCATCCGCGAAGGAACTAAAGTTGCATTGTATACAAATTCACAAGTTTATGAAAGAAATCTTATACTTGAATCGCTTGTTATGCATGCATTTGGATTCATGAATTGTTGATGTAGTATTTTGATTTCAATACTACTTTCTATTGGATTAGACGTTTATTCACAGAGAGGTTGAGCTCACCCCTCGTGGGATAACTATTTTTCATATTAGCGTAGCTAACTAGTTATGTTGGCGGCAAGGAGTAACTTACGAATGTTAGCGGTGATGATGAAGCTATTGAGGGCCGTTAGGCCGAAGTAGTTATCGTATTTTGTGATGCTCCCAGAATCTTTGAACTTTTGTAAAGAATTGGTTAATGATATGTTAAAATCAAATATTTATGCTCTGGGTGTTTTGTTGTTAACGCATGTTATCCGGTTAGGAAAATCATGAAAAGCCATACCCTTTGTATAGGCATGCTTGCGATCTTGTTTGTTATGCACTTGTGCCCGTATGGCGGCCCGATTTGATTTAGAGCTTCTGCATGCACCATTGATATAACAAAAGATTAAAGTAGACAACGTAAACCTTAGTCGCGAGCGGTTTGGTATGGGACGTTCCGCCGGCCTCGTGTGGATTGAGGACGCGACAATGACGAACCGCTTGGGTCGCTACAATTATAATCTTTGTTAATTCACCACCTGTGGGTGTATGAAAAAACTTAGATTAGATAATCCTCAACCATATGCTATACATGTATCTCTCTATACAACAATACACAATTATCTTCTTTGGGAGTATAATAATGCATTAGAATAGAAGACATCCCACTATAATATGAGATCATAATTTCTCAAACTCAACCGAGTGTGCCACTTTAGCAGTCATAATCCAATTGAATTTTCGAAACTAGGATATAAACTTTATATTTCACAATATTACATGGCATGCTAACTTACATTGATCCAATTAATAATACATGTTGAATAATATGCACGTAATTTTAGAATTGAAAATAAGAGCAATTATTCACAAAATTACATGCCATGCTAGCTTACATTGATCCAATTAACAATACATGTTAAATTATATACATGTAGTTGATAAAATATACTCTGTACAATCTGTATGTGGTACTTACATGTGAGCTTGCACTTGTACTTCGAAAATCATACAGAAATACATAGAAAAATACAAAAATACCCCAAACAATATATGTATTTAGGGTTGTATAGGTATTTTCCATTCATAAAAGCATCAACCATGTAATATAAATATACCACATGGTATAACAAAAGCATAGGAGCATGTCGATACTTGAAACTCCTTGATCGGACAAGCCACGCGCTACCAATGTCCTCAGCACGTGAAGCCCACGTGCGGACGCATACAATGCGTGGACACGTGCAACGCATGTGTTCTAACCACCAATGGTTTACAAAATCGGTCCAACCGATTTTTCCGATCCAACCGTTGCCCCTTGCTTGACCAATTGAACTGGGTTACCAAAGGGCTTGAGTCAAACAATCAATGGAGTTAATTTGTGTCTGACCCCAAGTTGCTATGACATCTGCTAACGTCAACCTACACGTGCCTCGCAGGTGCAGGTCAAGTCTTGCGCGTGGGTCTCTCTCTGGTGTGGGGCGCCATGCTCCCGATGGCCGGCGGCACGTTCGACTCCCTCCGGTGGTGATCTTTACATGGTTTTACTTGTCTCGTTGAGTACTTTCTGAATATGTGATCAAATTTCACTTTTACCGAAAATAAAAAAAATTTAAAAAGCTAAAACTTGATTTCGTGACCTAAATTATGGTGGCTTTGATACCACATATAAGCTACGATTATTAACTCAAGCAGTGCCCTAAAATCTCCATAATCAAATACGCATATCACAATTATCAAGTAAGAGGAATTTATATACTTTATTTAGGATCCATTGTTCTTGATGCGGAATAGTGATGATCCGATGCTCAAAAGCTTTTCCTCTATAACCCCCTTGATTCATCGGCTTCAATGAGAGTACCCTCACGTATCGTGTTTTATGGCAACTTTTCATGTGAGGTTATGCGAGCATTCTAGTTTAGAGGAGGGATTTTAGCTCTATTTATAGAGTTTGTAACATACCTCTCATTACGGATAATGTTTAACTCGGTCCACATTTTCCAACCCTATAATGAACTAATTAAGACATTTTATCTTCAAGAAATCTTGTCTCTTTACTTTATTAGACCAATTAATAATTACTATATTAAGTAAGTTAACCCACAATAAAGAAAACTCTTACGGCCGAGAGAGGAGGAGATTGGCTTGCTAATACTCCACGATTCCGTTGGACCGCCCAGGAACCGGATCGAATCGGTCGGTTCGAAATGGTTCCAAGATTAGGTGGTTTGATTCTCGGTTCCTAGGTAAGATAGGATTGGATCGGGAACCGATAATCCCAATTTATATCTGACTTTATTATATCTTGGGCAGAAATCAAACATGGATATAATAAACTTTATCATATTCTAACTTTTATCTTGACTACTAAATGTAGCCTAACTTCTTATCTCACGATATTTTCTTTATAATAAGGAAAAAATAGGGAGCGGCTACTATTGGTCAAATTTTGGGCATGATATTTTGGAACTACATAAGTTATGTCTACTAAACTAGTTTACAAAATTAATTTACCAAATAATGTGACTATTAAATAAATTTTCCCTACATCATTAGCCCTTTATTGGAAAAAAAAAAAAACTCGAACACGACTTTAAAATTGCCGAATTATCTGATAAAAAAAATATCTCTTGCAATCTTCCAAAAAGAATGGGGAATATCAAGATTTTGATTTTCATATGTCGTTTGATACATTTATTGTCTTATAATTTGATCAAATCTTCCCTTATGAACTGATTTTTAGTATTTTAGAATCTAGAAAGCTTTCTTAGATATTTAAGTAATTAAATTCTAGATAGTATTTCGAAAGATTTTATTTACTTTATTGAATAGTTTTTTTTAACTATTTTTATGAGGATCTTTAGGATTTTTGGGCTATATATGTTTTTATCAGTTTTCTTTATAATGAGTTTATCCTTTGAATTAAAACAAAGTTAAAGGCATGCTTGTTTCATGAAAAACTGAAGATTTGAAAAAATATTTTTTAGAAAAATGATCATTTATATCGCTTACAAAAATAATTAAACGAAAAATATTTTCATCATCCATGAACGAATGAAGTTTAGGAGGTCTATAAAATGGCGATTTGAATGCATACCACCGACCCGGTTGGGAGGTCCACTATACGTCGTGTGGTCCAAGGTGTATAGCTTTCTTTGTCCAGCGCACCTCTCTCCCAATTTGGGAGGACACCGGGAGTGTCATAACTTGTTTTGGGGTTTACTTGAGTTCCATAATTTTTTTTTTACTCACTTAAGTAGTACAACTTTTAAAAATTGATCACTTGAGTGCCATCAATGATTTTCCTAAGTGAAAATCCGATGTGGATGTCGAAAAATCTGACGTGGCATCTTTGGAACATTTTTTTAAAATTTTTCAATGTTTTCTACAATTTTTTAATATTATTTTTTAATTTTGATTTTTTTTTCTTTTGTTCTTTTCTTTGTATTTTTTTTTTCCATCGGCAGGCGAGGGTCACCTTCGCTACGAAAACTTTGCCCAACCACCTAACTGGCCATGAGTAAGGCGTGAAGTCCCTTGCGAGATGCGGGCAAGTGGGGGTGTCGGAATCAAATCGAAAAACCGAAACGAACCGAAACCGAAAATAAAACCGAACCGAAATTTCATATATTTTTGGTTCGCTTCAGTTTTTTATTCGAATAATGGAAAATAACCGATTTTCTCTTTCGGTTCGGTTTATTTTGCTTTAATTCGGTTCGGTTAACCGAACAATAGCATTTCTCCCGAGATCTTGTCTTCTCATTCTAGCATTTAATTTTCTCTCATCTCTCTCTCTCCTCTCTCTGCTAAACCCTTTTGTCTTTAAAATTTTAGACTTCGCTTTTACGATGTTCCTAGCTCGCTTCCAGATTCAAGCTCTCCGCCGTCGACGGATGGACCGCTCGAATTCGGACCCGATCGCCATCGTTTCTCAGTAACACCCGCCTAGATTCTGCCTCTCAATCGCGTCCCTGGAGCCATGGCTAGGGCTCACGGCAACTGGGAGAGGATGGTTAGGGCGTTGAGGAGGGAGCAGCCCAGGAGTGGCCGTCCGCTTGAGCTGACTTTGACTTAGTGAGGAGGTGATTGTGGTGGCCATCGAAGACTGTCAGATTTCGAGGGTTTTTCTCAGGTGGAGAGGATGAGGAAGAAGACGCCGCCGGGGGGTGGGGTGGGGTGGTAGGGGTGGGGGTGGTGGGGGCGAAGGAGGGGGAGGAGAGGATAGGAATTGAAGGGTCCAGAATGGGCAAGGTATTTTTCTGGTCCAGGTCGTTCAGTTTCATTCAATGCAACTATAAAAAGAAGAGAGAAAACCGAAAATCCGAACCAAACCGTACCATACCGAATCGAATTTTTTATTCGGTTTATATTCGATTTGAATAATAATTCGGTTCGGTTCAGTTAATTACCGTATTGATCCGGTTCGATTCGGTTTTTCAATACGGTTCGGTTCGATTTTTTTAAAAAACCGAACCGAATCGAACCGAACCATTGACACCCCTATGGGCAAGAGCCTGCCGGCCTTGGGCAAGGTGGCCCTCGCTTGCCGTCGGGGTCGTCTCCCCTCTCTGAACCTTCTTCCACCCACATACTACAGGAACTGTCCTATCGAAGTGAGGCCATTCTAGTCATACGAAGATGGAAACCCACGGCCAACGACAGATTTACGCCTCGACCCGGATGGGTCCAGGTCTAAACAATCTTTTGGGCGAAAAGTCTTCAACCTCTTTCTCTCTCTCGCTCGCTACTTAGATCTTTGCACAATTCGGTGAGCTTACGGCAGAGGAGCCACCAGGGGTGCGAATGTTTTAGCTATCTCGATCGTCTCGCAATTCGTTTTCACGTGCCCGTGTTGGCCCAATGACCGGCAACGGTCACCTCGCCCAAGGCCGCCGAGGCCGGAAAGGGCCTTGTCCAGATCTGCCGAGGGACTTCGCGCCCTCGCTGCGCGGCGGCAAGGCCCCGTATGCCTTCGCCCGGGGCCGTCACGTTCCCACCAGCCGAGAGGCGAGGCTGCCCTCGCCCTTGAATGAGAGTTTCGTGGCCGGAGAGGGTCACCGGTGACCCTCGCCGGCCAAGGGGAAAAAATAAAGAAACAAAGTAAAACAAAAATGGAATTTCCGGACAAATAAAATAACAATAAAAAAAATCTTCGTGTAATTGAAAATAAGTAAAGTAATAACAAAAATTTCACGTAGGTGTACTCAAGTGATCAATTTTATTTCGATGTGGTACTTAATTGAGCCAAAAAAATTTTACTCCAGCCGTCCTCCCCCAAATTTGAATATCCAGCAATTGAGCCAAATACAGATGACCAAACGACAACAGTGCTTTGATTATATATAGTTCGGTAACGCTCTTATGCTCAAGTAGCTATTGTACAATCTCTTTTTTTCTTTCTTTTTTGGTTCCCAATCGCTACACTAAACATAATCTAACTAGGAAATCGACTAATAATTCCTGGACTCGCTCCCAATCTTAGGCAGATCCTAGTGTTAACGAACAATAATCAAACCAGCGGGCAACTCGGGCAGGCTCTCAAGTTTGTAGCATCTGGAGATGTCGAGCTTCTGGAGACGAGAAAGGCGGGATAGACATGCAGGTAGGGCGCAAATCTGAGTGTCGGACAGGTTCAGGATTGCCAAGGATGACGATCCACAAATCTCATCAGGGACCATCCCTTCTAAATTCCGGCACAAGGAGAAATCCATCTCTTCCAGCTTCTCCAGATTCAGTACAGCTCTGGGGAACTCCCTTATGAAAGTACGCCTCATCCGAAGCACTTTCATATCTTTCAAATCCTTGACTGACGTTGGTAACTTGTTAATTGCAGTGCTCGATAAGTCCAGCACTTGCAGTGACGTGAGCTTCCCTATTCCATCTGGAAGGTCGATTAGCCTCTCGCAGTTCTTCAGAGACAGTGTTTCCAGTTGTTCCAGCGATCCAATGGGCTCTGGGAGGGTAACGATATCACTGCCGTCTAGAGCGAGATATGTGAGAGACTCTAAGCACCTGATCAAATCGGTTATTTCAGTCAGGTGTTTACAATCACAGGCACTGGGAGTTTTGAGCTTCCTCATGGAACCTTCTTGGAAATCAATCCGAGTGATGGAAGTTCCATCGATCACCAGCTCTTTCAAGCCTGTCATGGGACCAAAATCTGGCAATTCACTGAGGCAACTGCATCCCTTCAAGTTCAAATATACCAACTTCGTCAGATTACCAAATGATGGATGGATAACTGCTAATTTAGAGCAGCCTTCCAGAATAAGTCTTTCCAGCTCCATTGAAGCTGGAAATTCCGGAGTGGCAATCAATTGGGCACAACCAGTTAGTCTCAAAACTTTCAGTTTTCTTGCCTGCAAGATAAAATAGGACATGAGAGTTCGTGTTTAGTTCCAGGGAAATATGTTGTTGAAACAAAGAAGAAAAAAATGCATGAACATAGTAAATTGATTCAATACCTCCTCAAGCAGCTTCCAACCACTGCAGTCTTTGTTGACCTGGCTCCACGACAAATCAAGAACCACCAAATTTTGCAAACCCAGATTTAGCGTTTGAAAGTCAATATTCTTAGGCCACCCCGGCCAATCAAGCCACATTAAGCTGGAAAGACGATCCCCAAAGTTTCCCTGACTATTGACCCGATCAA
Source organism: Rhodamnia argentea (assembly GCF_020921035.1). Taxonomy (NCBI): domain Eukaryota; kingdom Viridiplantae; phylum Streptophyta; class Magnoliopsida; order Myrtales; family Myrtaceae; genus Rhodamnia; species Rhodamnia argentea. The sequence continues at coordinate 18,226,569 of NC_063152.1, forward strand.
GATTGAGGAAGCCGAAGTTCTCTAAACCATCAAATTGATCACAATCAAAACTGGTATGCCCTTCGGATCCGTCACCAAACTCGAGCCCAAAGGGTCCAACTTCCCCAGTACCCTATCAGCCAAGCAAAACGAAATTAACTTAAAAAGATTGAGCTGTCTTTTAGCATCACACATGATGAATTAGTGAACGAAAGGAGCCAATAACAGTATCAGCCGGCATCTATAGAAGAAAAGATGTGGTGCAGTGATCGCAAAAGTTACCTTCCTTCTTTTTAGCACACGCAGTGCTTTGTCGTCCCACAGCCTACTGCGCTTGTAAGGTTTATCTTGGTTTTGATTCCTGACAATTTCCCGGCCAAAATTCTTCAGGATTTCATGCATGCCTAGTTCATTATCCTCTCCGATTTTTACCAAAGAAGCGGCAATAAGAGCTAGAATCGATTTAGAAGGAGAGTAGTTACAGTCATCCCACATGTAATAGGGGATTCTATTGTCCTCTCCGATGAAGAAGCATGCTATATCAAGGAATATCTGTCGTTCTTCATCATTTAGGTTGCCATAGCTCTTCGCCAAGGCTGCTATGACTTTGTCATGAGGAGCAATTTCCAATGCATCCAATGTTTCCCTCCAAACTGCCTCCGAGTCTACAAGGTAAAGAGATGAACCTACCACCTCGAGTGCTAAAGGAAGCCTGCCGGTAGCAGCAACAATATTTCTTGACAGATCCTTGAATTTCTGAGGGGGAGAATCCGCTCCAAAAGCATGCCTGCAGAATAATGTCAGAGCTTCATCTTTTTCCATCAGTCCAAGGACAAAAGTTTCCGCACCATCAATGTTCTTAAGGACATCCTTTCTTTGGGATGTCACAATGACCCTGCTCCGCAGACCAAGCCAATCAAGCTTTCCGACTAATTTGCTGAGCTGTTCATGATCTTTCACATCGTCAAGGAGGAGGAGGATCTTCATTCTTTTAAACCTGTTCCGAATAAAGATCAGAGCTTCATCAGAACAATTGAACTTGTGGGCATTTCCATCACCAAGGTCGGAAATTAGTTGCTTCTGCACAGACAGGATGTTGCCACGTTCGATTTCAGCTTGGATCTTCCCAAAAAAGCTATGACCATCATACATATGACGAAGTTGATGATAAATATATTTCGCCAGGACAGTCTTACCCACCCCGGCGATGCCAGATATTCCTAACACCTTTTCACGTGTGTCCCCTATTTTAACTGCTTGCCCATTGCGGTAGTCAACGTCCATCTTCTCCATTATGCGTTTCACATGAGCATCGACTCCGACTAACTGTTTTAGGTCCTCCTTGTTCAGCTTCTGCTTAACTTCATGGACTATTTCCTCCATGAGATTGACATGGTCCCTGCCAAATGTAAATGGAATAAAAAGGACAGGGAAGAGAAGGAATCAAAGCGTTATATAATTGGAAAGGATTCAAATCTAGGTAATCTCAACGCAAAGTAGGAAAGATACATGAGAAAAGTAATTTCAGACCAGAGCGTGTCATGGAAAATTACCCTTCATTGTTTTCATGGAGATGGTATGCTTTCATTTTTCCGATTCGACAGAGAGCAGACTTCCAGGAGCGAATGACTATGGCATCGACGCCGGAATCATTGTGTCCACAGAAGGACCTTGCGAAAGGGCCCTTGCAGCGGCGTGCATCCGACGGGTCGACATAGTAGAAGATAGGGATAATGGTGTGACTCTCACTATCCTTCCGTTTCAACATCTGCTCCAATTCCATGAGGCAGCTCTTGCTGGACACGTAGTCCTCAGAGACGACGACTATGGATATGATGGACTGGTTGATCGCGGCAATCAGCTCATCGTTGATATCATTGCCTTTCGGCAGGTCTTTCTCGTCTAAAAAGACATCAATGCCAGCTTTAGTCAACATCATGTGCAGGAATTTCGCAAAGTGTCTGCGTGTGTCCGGTCCTCTGAAACTCAGGAAAACTTCGGGAGGTGGTCGTCTAGACATAGATGAGGAATGACTGGTGACGTGACTATTGTCCATTTTTAGTCCACTATCAGGAAATATCTGCCGTTCATTCTTATCTAGGTTGGTATGGCTCTTCTCCGAGGCTGCTTGGACTCTCTTATGAGGAGCTGCTTCCAATGCAGTCAATGTTTCCCTCCACGCTTTCTTTGATTTTACAAGAAACAGAGATGAACCTATCGCCTCGAGCGCTGAAGGAAGCCCGGCAGTAGCAGCAACGATATCTGAGGACAGTTTCTCGAATTCCTCAAGGGGAGAATCCGTTCCAAAAGCATGCCTACAGAACAATTTCAGAGCTTCATCCTGTTTCATCGGTTCAAGGACAAAACTTCCCGCACCATCGATGTTTCTAAGGACGTCTTGCGTTTGGGATGTTAGAATGACCCTGCTCCCGGGCCCAAGCCAATCCAGCTCAGGCCAGAGCGGGTCACGAAAATTACACTTCACTTTTTTCGTGGAGATGGTGTCCCTCCAACTCGCCGATCCGACGGAGGGCAGACTTCCAGGAATCAATGACACTGTCGCTGACGCCGCGCTCCTTGTGCTCCACAAAGGAGCTCGCGAAAGGGCCGTTGCAGTCGCGTACATCTGACGGGTCGACATAGTAGAAGATGGGGATGATGATGCGATTCCTATTGTCCATGCCCTTCACCATTTGCCCTAATTCAGTGAGACAGTTCCGGCTGGACGCGTACTCGGAGATGATGGGTATTGATATCTTGCAGTGCTCTATCACCTGGATCGGCTGTTGGTAGTTTTCTTTGCCTCTCTCCAGCTCTTCCTCATTCCTAAAGACGCGAATCCCAGTATCACTCACCATGGTGTACAGAAAATCCGCGAAGCCCCTGCGCATCTCCGGCCCTCTGAACCTCAGGAACACTTCGTGGGGTGGCTGTCTGGACATTGATGAGGAACGATCGGTAACGTCACTAAAGTCCATAGCTTGTTTGTGCACCGGAACTTTGATAAAACGGACGAAGGAGATCTCCCGTGGCTGGGCGGACAGAATAGGGTTTGGTTTTTGGTGAGCAAATCGACTTTTGACTGGTCGGTGGATAGTGGACTTGATGATCTTCCCTTTCGGTCGGTTCTGCCCTGTCCCAGGATTAGTTGTTGGAACATCTTTTAGCTGGAGGGATAACACAATACTAACAAATAAACCCATCAAAAGAGTCCTTGGGCCATCCAAGATCAAATTGTAGAGTGCAGATGGCTATTGTCCCAGGAAGCCAATCAAGGCACTGATTGGATGGCCGAAGCTCATCGTCTTAAGATTTTGTGTTCAAAAATTTATTTGTCTTTATCTCGCAATTTGCGTTTTTATGAATGAATGAAAGTCCCTTTTTCGACCAAAAAAAAAAAAAAAACCATCAAAAGAGTGGATCGAGTCGAGCGTGTATCGGGTCATAAATGCCGATCCAAATAGACACATTTAACCCGTTTTATGATCAATCTATTGCAATGCGAATCTAGACGTGGCAAAATAGGCCTAAAACAATATTTAATAGTATGGTGGGTTGTATTTAGATTTAAAAACAAGCTTAAATGGATCTTAAATTGGTCACTTAACGACTTAATTGGATTTTAAAAACGCCATATGTGGATTACCTAACTATCTTGAATGAGTAATAAACAAGTTTTTTTATTCTCATCGTCGAGTCAAGCTCTAGCATTTATCTTTATCCCACCCACTCTGCCGTCGGGTCAAACTCCACCATAGCGCCGAAGCGTATTCGGGCTTTTTCGTCGAGTCAAACTCTGTATGCGTTGGTCCGTTTGTAAGAACTGTACCCTCTCAACCTTTTCGCCGAGTCAAACTCGTATGCGCCTGGTTCGTTTGTAAGAATTGTACCCTCTCAACCTTTCCGTCGAGTCAAACTCCGATTTCGGTTTACATTTGTATAATTTTCCCGAAGTTTCTACGTGTTGATTTCTTGATGTTTTGGATCACTCTTGTCCGGAATGTCCACAAGACACTTTTTCTATATTTAAAAGTCGAAGAACTAATTTCGATAAAAGATATCTCGTCGCGGGAGAAATTCCGGCGAAACAGATTCACATGGAAAAATTTTCATGGTGATTATTACGTTGGCTACGAAGACCATGTTGCAATCAAGATCGCCATGGCTAATCATTCGATAAACCCGATCCGTCGAAGTTGGTGATTGTTGCGGTCAAGATGGTCATGGGAACTGCAAAACCAGGTTTCTCGTGATAAAATAGAAGTTTTTGAAGAAGGGAGAGGGGGGGGGGTCAGATTTCTAACTGTAGTTGGCTAATGTGGTGCCCGAAAGGCTGAAATGGACGGATCTAGCTAACAAATTTGGTTGGAATCTTTCTCAAAGCAAGGGCTTTCCATTGATTTCGTAGACGTGTTTCCGAGAGATTTGCTTTATGATCATAGGAACCGGCATTTTGAAAATTGAACGCCGTAAAAATGATCTAGTAAACACGGGTCAGAACTCGTAAATACACATGAAGCAGTAGAGAAAAAAACTCTCAATTTTGTCTTAATTCAAAGGATTAGCTCATTACAAAAGAGAATAATATGAATATAAATAGTCTAAATTTCCTAATGATTCACTAATAAAAGATAATCGGAAAGCTATTAAAAGGAGTTAAAAAAAAATCTCTCAAAATATTTTTCGGAATCTAATTACCCGGATCACAAAAAACATTTAACAAAACCGGGCAACTCGGGTAGGCTCTGAAGATTGTCGCATCCGGAGATGTGGAGTCCCCGGAGGCGAGAAAGGCGGGAAATACTTGGAGGTAGGCCGGAAATCCGAGTGTGGGACGGTTTCGGGATTGCCAAAGATGACAACCTCGACATGTCGAAGTGGATCTCCCCCTCTAATCTCCGGCATAATGAGAAATCTCTTCCAGCTTCTCTAGATTCAGTATAGTTCCAGCAAACTCCTATACGAAAGTACGCCTCATCCTAAGCACTTTCATAGCTTTCAAATCCTCCGCCGACGTCGGTAACTTCTGAATCGCAGTTTCGGATAAAATCCAGGAATTGCAATGACCTGATTTTTTATATTCCATCCGGAAGATTGGATAGTGTTAAGAGAATAGTTGATATAGCAGGAACAAAGAGAGAGAAGGAGAAAGAAGGAAGAGAGATAGGAATAGAATTGTAATTGCTTGATTCTTCAGTGTAACCTAATGGCCTCTTAAATAGCCGAGTACACATACGAATATCAATCATAGATAGAAACTAATTGATAAATATAAGCTAATTGATGGCTATCCTTATAAATAGAAACTAATTGATAACTATCCTTATTAATGCTAATTACTATCCTCGTCCTAAATGGAATGCGAATCTCCTTAGCCTTGTTTAGGCATGTTTTTTGCGTCGTGAATATACTTGCAATCCTTGGGACGTAACATTCCTTCCCCCATAGAGAGACGACTTGTCCTCAAGTCGAGTATTATCCAAGTGATGTTCATCCTCCCAACTGGAGTCTTCGGGCGCGAGGTCCCGCCATTGAACTAACACCTGTTTGACCGGCTTAGAGTCCTTCACAATAACTCGTTGACCCAAAATTGCTAGTGGCTTGTGAATGGGTTGGTGATCAACAGTTGCATCCGGGAGTGGATGCACCCTAGTGGATTGTGAAGGAGTATATGGTTTGAGTAGTGAACAATGAAAAACCGGGTGTATGCGATTGGAAGTCGGCAGGGAAAGTCGATAAGCCACTTGTCCCACGCGTTCCTCCACGGGGAACGGACCATAGTAGCGAAGCCCAAGCTTGTGGGCGGAGTCTTTGCGAACCGACAGGTGGCGATAAGGATGAAAGCGAAGAAGCACCATGTCGCCTAGTTTGAAAGAAATATCGGTGCGGTGCTTATCTGCCCGGGTTTTCATGACCGCCTGAGCTTTGGATAAATTGGCACGTAATCGAGATAAGATTATATCACGTGAGCGCAAGTCATGATCGACCGCTTCGACAAGACCGGTACCGGCACAATAGGCCAAGAGGGAGGGAGGTTTTTCGCCGAATGTCACCTCGAAGGGCGTCATACCCGTAGAAGCCTGGAATGTGGTGTTATAGTGGTACTCCGCCCACCCAAGAATCTTGGACCATTTGGAGGGTTGATCATGAACAAATGAACGAAGAAACTGTTCAATGCGGAGATTGACACGCTCCGTTTGTCCATCCGATTGCGGGTGGTAAGCGGATGAGAAGTGAAGCTTCGTTCCTTGGAGTTTAAACAACTCCTTCCAAAAGGCACTTTGAAAAATTGGGTCACGGTCGGAAATAATGGAGTGAGGTATGCCATGTAGTTTTCCCACCGTAGTCCGGAAAACTTGGGCCACCTTGGTGGCGGTGTAGCGTGGCGGTAGTGAAGCGAGGTGGGCCCCCTTGGAAAAATGATCAACGACCACTAATATAGCCGTATATCCGGCAGATGGTGGTAAATGTGTGATGAAATCCATAGAGAGATCGGTCCATAATGAGTCGGGTGGAGCAATGGGCTGAAGTAACCCATAGGGGTGATGGTTGGTTGGTTTGCACTTTTGGTAAACATCCCATGCTTGGACGAATTTGGCGATGTCCTTACGCATGCCGTCCCACCGAAAATGCGCGGAGATGCGCTGTAAGGTTCGTTGTACCCCAGAGTGACCACCGTGTAAGCTTGAGTGATAATCCGATAGAAGTAAGGGCACGAGGGAGGAGTGGTGGAGCGGACCTGATGAGTAAGACTACCCTAGCCGAGAGTCGGGTGCACGCGGGAGGCCGTCGATGATGTTCTTTGAATGTTGGTCTAGCGGTAGCTTGACACGAAGGGTGTCGAGGTCCGTATTCACGGGATGGGATAATGTTAAAAGTGTGCCTTCTTGGTTGACATCATCATAAACCCTTGACAATGCATCCGTCTTTGTATTTTTCTTGCCCGGCTTGTATTCGATAGAGTAGTCAAAGCCGACCAATTTCGAGAGGAATTGTTGCTGTTCAGGCGTCTGGATGGTTTGTTGAAGAAGATGGTGGAGTGGCTTATGTTCTGTCCGGATAATGAAATGAGCCCCGAGCAGATATTGACACCACTTTTGGATGGCCGACAGTATTGCGAACAACTCACGCACATAAGTTGACTTGCTGCGCATGAGAGGGGAAAGTTTGTTGTTATAGAAGGCCACCGGATGCTCGGATCGCATCAATACTGCGCCAATTCCGACGCCACGGGCGTCGGTCTCCACAATAAAAGGAATGGCAAAATCGGGCAGTGCCAATACCGGGGCATGACTCAAAGCGTCTTTGAGGGAGGTGAAGGCATGCTCGGCTTGTGCGCACCACGCGAACCCATCCTTGGTGAGGAGGTTCGTGAGGGGGGCGGCTATAGTCGTGTAGTGGCGGATGAAACGACGATAATAGCCTGTCAATCCCGGGAAGCCGCGAATCCGCTTGAGCGTAGCTGGGATTGGCCGGTCTCGAACGACTTCAAGCTTTGCGGGATCAGCGGAGACACCATGCGCTGAAACAATATGTCCAAGGAATTCGACGGTGGGCGTGGCGAAGTTGCACTTCGAGTGTTTGACCGCCAGGTGGTGGTGACGCTGAGTAGCAAATACTTGGTGGAGATGATCAAGATGAAGGGCCAAATCCTTGCTGTAAATAAGAATATCGTCGAAGAATATAACAACAAACCGACGAAGGAACGGCCGGAATACCTCATTCATTAATGCCCGAAAGGTGGACGGTGCGTTGGTGAGTCCGAAGGGCATTTCCGGGAACTCGAAGTGGCCATGGTGTGTCGGGAAGGCTATTTTGTGAATATCTGAGGGGTCCATCCGAATCTGATGATATCCGAAGCGCAGATCCAATTTGGAGAAAATGACAATGCGGTGCGGCTCATCCAATAGCTCATCAACCATTGGAATGGGGAATCGATCTCTAATAGTGGCAGCATTCAGCTCTCTATAATCGACACAGAAGCGCCAAGAGCCATCCTTCTTTTTTACTAGGAGGACCGGCGAACCGAAGGCCGAGCGATTTGGGCGAATGGTTCCGTCCTGGAGGAGTTCCGTGATTGGGCGTTCAATCTCATTTTTTTGGTAGTGTGGATAACGGTAAGGCCGGACATTGACCGCCTCGGTGCCAGCTTTGAGGGGAATGTGGTGGTCGACATCACGCGCCGGTGGAAGGCCGGTTGGCTGGGCAAATAGGTCGTCATACTCCACAATAAGCATTTGCACCGATAGCGGAATATCGGCATTCACGTCCGTTGGAGGTGGGTCTGATAAAGAGGCGAATAAGCACATGTAGCATGCGCTTACGCCGTCGCCCGCCATGAGTTTGAAAAGGCTCAAAGAGGAGACCGATAATGCACGCAGAGAGGGGTCACCTTGTAGCCGCACGGGTTGGCCATGGTGTGGAATTCCATTGTCATGTTTGCGTGGTCGGTTAGGACCGGCCCCAAAGTTTCTAGCCATTGAACACCCAAAACAATATCAGTTCCCCGCAAGTCAAGAACAAACTGGTTCGTGGTAAATAAATGGGTCCGAAGGAGTACGGGCACATCGCGACAGACGGCCCTACATCGTAGGGCGTCACCATTGCCTACCAACACCTGGAAGGGAGTGATTGGCGACAGCGGCAAGGCAAGGAACTTGGACATGCGCGTAGAGAGGAAGTTATGTGTGCTTCCTCCATCAACCAAGACTTGAACCGACCGACCTCGCACCGTTCCCGTCATGCGCATGGATTTGGCCGAGCGTTGACCGAAGAGAGCATGGAGGCCGATTTCAAGTTCGGATGGAGTGGTTTCGGTGGCCTCACTCTCGGTTGGCAGCAAGACATCATCCGAGTCGTCGAAACCCTCCAAATATAAAAGGATCGAACGCCCCTTACAACGATGCCCGCGGACGAATTTTTCATCACAGTTGAAGCATAGACCTTTGTCACGTCTTACTTGCATCTCTTCGGCGGACGGACGTTTAACGGGAAGCCGTAGAAGCGGTGGTTGTGCGAGTACAGATGCGGAAGGGTGCGGTGGAAACGGCCGGTTGCGCGGCTCGCCGAACCGGGCCTCATACATGCGCGCTAATGCGAAGGCATCATGTAAGTCCACCGGGCGGTGAGCTTGGACAGCCATGTGCACCCGAAGCTGCAGGCCTGAAATAAACAGGCTACGTAAGTGTGCCGGAGTGAGTCCACGTACCTTGCTGGCAAGATTTTCGAAAGCGGCCTGGTAATCAAGGACGGAACCCGTTTGAGATAACTTGGCAAGAAGGGTAGTTGCATCTTCATATTCGGAGGGGCCAAAGCGATGACGGATAGCGCGGGTAAATGCATCCCAATCCGGTAGAAGATTTTCGGCCACCAATCCTTGATACCAAGTGGCAACGGGAGCATCGAGGTGCATTCCCGCTAGCAGGAGTCTATCCCGAGGGTGAGTATGATAATATTGAAAAAAGTGGCTTACATTGAAAAGCCAAACAGACAGATCACCCGAAGAGAAACGCGGAAATATGAGGCGTGGTGTCGGGCCCTGTGTAGGCCTCTCATCCGTATGGGTGGGTTTTGATGGGCCACTCCCAAGAATTCCAGACGCCGTAGGATTGGATGAGGGGGGCGGTGGTGGTGGTTCTGCTCGGATGATAGCCTTGAGACGCGGGTCACGTTTGTCCGGGAGAGTCATGAGGCTCTCGGCGATCGATTGATTGGCTTGAGAGGTAACGAGATCTTGTCGCAATTGTTCAACAAGTGCAGCAGTATCATTGGCTAGTTGTTGCACCGCTTACAATTGGGCCTCCTGTTCTTGAGAACGTGTTGCGATCATGGTGGAAGTGTGAGTCGACGAGAGCACCAATTGTTAAGAGAATAGTTGATATAGCGAGAACAAAGAGAGAGAAGGAGAAAGAAGGAAGAGAGATAGGAATAGAATTGTAATTGCTTGATTCTTCAGTGTAACCTAATGACCTCTTAAATAGCCGAGTACACATACGAATATCAATCATAGATAGAAACTAATTGATAAATATAAACTAACCGATGGCTATCCTTATAAATAGAAACTAATTGATAACTATCCTTATTAATGCTGATTACTATCCTCGTCCTAAATGGAATGCGAATCTCCTTAGCCTTGTTTAGGCATGTTTTCTGCGCCGCGAATATACTTGCAATCCTTGGGACGTAACGGATAGTCTCCCGCAGTTCTTCACAGACGTTGTTTTCGGTTTCTCCGGTGATCCGATGGACTGCGGGAGGGCATGGATTTCTGAGCCGTCTAGAGAAAGATATGTGAGAGACTCTAAGTACCTTATCGAATCGGTTATTTCGATCAGGTGCTTACAATCACGGGCACTGAGAGATTTGAGCTTCCTTATGGAACCTTCTTGGAAATCAATCCGAGTGATGGAAGTTCCATCAATCACCAGCTCTTTCAAGCCTGTCATGGGATCCAAATCCGGCAATTCACTGAGGCCACCGCATCCCTTCATATTCAAATAAACCAACTTCGTCAGATTACCAAATGATGGATGGATAAATGATAAATTAGAGCAACCTTCCAGAACAAGTCTTTCCAGCTCCATTGAAGGAGGAAATTTTGGAGTGGCCGTCAATTGGAGACAACCAGTTAGTTTCAAAACTTTCAATTTCCTAGCCTGCAAGACAAAATAGGATGTGATAGTAAATATTTAGTACCTAAGAAAGACTCGTCGTCAAAAGAAGAATTGTATGACTGAAGATAGTGAATTCATTCCATACCTCCACAAGGTGCTCCCAACCACTCCAGTCTTCCTGAACCTGACTCCACGACAAATCAAGGATCACCAGGTTTTGCCAAGTCAGATTTGCGTTGTCATAAAAAATCTTAGGGCACCCTCGCCAATCAAGCCATCTTAAGCTCGAGTCACAATCCCCAAAGTTTCCCCGAATGTCAGCTTGATCCAGCTTGAGGAAGCTCGATTTCTGCAAACCATCAATTTGATCACATTTGAAACTGATATTCCCTGCAGATCCGTCCGTAAACTCCAGCCCGAGGGCTTCAACGTACACAGTACCCTGTCAATCAAGCAAAACAAAATTAACTTCTAAAATTCGAGCTGTCTTTTGGCATCACACTTCCCGAATGATAGAAAGAAATGGATCAATAACAGTAGCAATTGGCATCTAAAGAAGAAAAGATGTGGCGCAATGCTCGCAGAAGTTACCTTCCGTCCTCTTAGTACATTCAGCACTTTTTCGCCGTTGCACAGCCTCTGGCGCTTGCAAGGTTCTCTCTCGTATTCACGCTCACGCTCGACAATTTCCCGGCCAAACATCTTCAGTATTCCACGCATGCATATTTCTTTATTTTCCCCAATTTCTACCAAAGACCTGGCATGAAGAGAGCGAATCGATAGAGCAGGCATATAATTACGGTCATCCCACATGTAATAGGGGATTCTCTTGTCCTTGCCATTGAAAAAGCATGCTATATCAAGAAATATCTCCTGTTCCTTCTCTTTTAAAGTTTTATAGCTCTTGGAGAAGGCTTTCCAGACACTCTCATGAGAAGCTACTTCCAATGCAGTCACTGTTTCAGTCCACTCTCTTCTTCTTTTTGTTTTTGATAGAGATTTACCTACGCTCTCGAGCGCTAAAGGAAGCCCCTCAGTAGCAGCAGCGATACGTATTGACTCCTCCTTGAATTTCTCAGGGGGAGAATCCTCTTCAAAAGCATGCCTACAGAATAATTGCAGAGCTTTATCTTGTTCCAACGTTCTGAGGACAAAACTTTCCGCACCATCGATTCTTATAAGAACGTCAGCCCTTTGGGATGTCACAATGATCGTGCTACCGAGGCCAAACCAATCAAGGTCTCCGACTAATGCGCTGAGCTGTTCATGATCCTTAACGTCATCAAGGAGAATGAGGACCTTCTTGGCGTGAAACCAGCTCTGCATATAGTTCAGAGCATCATCAGAATATTTAAATTCTCGGGCATAGTTATAGAGGTCCGAGATTAGTTGGTTTTGCACAGACACGATTCCCTTATCTTCAATTTCTTGTTGGATCTTTTCAAGAAAGCTACAGGTATCATACAGATGATGAAGTTTATTATAAACATATTTTGCCAGGACCGTCTTGCCAACCCCGGGGATGCCATATATTAACACCATTTCACTTGTGTCTCCAATTTTAACTGCTCGCCCATTGCCACAGTCAAACTTCAGCTTTGCCATTATTTCCTGCACATGAGAATCGACTCCGACTAACGGTGCCATCACAATTAGGTCCTTTGTCTTCAGAATCTGCTGAACTTCATGGACAATTTGCTTTGTGGCTTCAGCATGATACCTGCCCAAATGGATGTGGAATAAAAAGGACATGGAAAGGAAGATCAAAAGAGGAAGAAAACTTATTTGCGCATGATGCAGCTGCCATCACCGTTATTATAATGAAGATATATGCGATACCATTTAAATCTAGTCAATCTTAACACAAAAGTAGGCGAGATAGATGAGAAAAGTAATCTAAGGCCAGAGTGTTTCGTGGAAATTACACTTTTTCGTGGAAAGGGTATCCCTTCAACTTTCCGATCCGCTGGAGAGCACACTTCCAGGAATTGATCTGACTGTCATTAATGCCACGGTTCTTGTGCTTAAGGAAAGCACTCTCGAAGGAACCCTTGCAGTAGCGTACGTCCGACGGGTCGACGTAGTAGAAGATGGGGATGATGGTGTGGTCCTTCTTGTCCAAGCACTCCACCATTTGCTCCGATTCCACGAGGCAGCTCTTGCTGGACGCATACTCCTTGGAGATTACCGGTATTGAGATCTTGGACTGCTTTATCTGTTGGATCAGCTGGGGTGTAATTTCTTTGCCTCCCTCCAGACCTTCCTCGTCTCTAAAGACGCCAATCCCAGCATTGGTCAACATGTTGTAGAGGAAATCCGAAAAGTGGCGCCGTGTGTCCGGCCCTCTGAAACTCAGGAACACTTTTGGCTGGCTAGACATGGATGAGGGATGATTGTTATCGTGACCAGTGTCAATCGTTTGCGTAGCAGATCTTAAGAAACCCTACTAAGGAGCTCGGTCTCTGCAGTGGAGCTCGGTTAAAGAACAGACTTGGTTTGGTTTCTGGTGAGCAAATCGACTGTTGACTGGTCGGTGGCAGTGGCGCTTGATGATCTTCTCTATTGGTTGGTTCTGTCCTGTCGACTGTTGACTGGTCGGTGGCAGTGGCGCTTGATGATCATCTCTATTGGTTGGTTCTGTCCTGTATCCATATTAGCTTTTGAACATGTTTTTTGTTTTTTTGCGCTCTTCTTATTTCAGTTGGTTTTTGTTTTGGGGGGGAGGAAGGAGGGGTTATGTTTTGGTTTTGTCTTCTAATTGACGAAACTATTTATTAGAGAAAGAACAATAAATCCAAAAAATGTATTCATTGTTTTAATCCTGAGAAAAAGGAAGGTCAACGCTATTGAAGATACGATTATTGAGAAAAATGTATCGATTGTTTTATTACAATAACAAAGTTGTTGCGGTGAAGGTGGGAAATGCACTTGCACATGGCTCAATAAATTTATTGAATTTCAATTAAGCTTCATTTATTTCGCTGTAAAATTATTAATTTGAGAAATAATTATTTATATCGATTTTCACAATTAATTATTATAATGTTTATTTATCATATACGATAATTTAAACTAAAGCATTTTTGCGGACTATAAAAGTATTTTTCCTTCTTTAGTTTTTTGTAAACGATACAAGATATCATTTTTAAGGAAATAATTTTCAAATCATTTATTGGCTCGTGAAATTAGATATTATTATTTTAATTTAAAAAGTACACGCAAATATATATGATTTTCTTGGTGTTGGTTTTGTTAATTTCCCGAGCCTAGAACAATGACTCTTGAACATTGGGCATAGTATAATTCATTGGAGAGGGCTGTAATCCTTAGTTAGTGGACGGACTTGGCCCATACTTAGTCTCGCGAGAGCAGGTAAGTATCTCCCCCACGAGAGAATCCACGTAAAATTTACAAATTTGGGCCTCCCTCGGCGGTTGGGGTGCCGAGCGAGGCCCATTCCCTCTCGGCAACTCTACCGCCTAGAGGGCCGAGTTTGTTTTTCTTTCGTATTTTTTTAATTATTGATACTTATAATATTTATTTTATCTATAATTGTTTTCTTGTGAAGCTTATATTTATAACATAATTAGCAATAATTAATGTAAAAATTTATTAAGATATATATTTAATAAATAATATTGGAATTATGTAATTAATTAAAAATATTCATAAAATAAAATTGGTAAGATATATGAAAAAAATGAGATTGTCATAATATATAACAATCGTCAACCGCAATTACATCTACTAATGATGTTGTCCTCCTATATGACCTCCTGTTCCGTAAAAGGATAGTCTCCGTTGTTCGGTAGGTCTAGTATTGTACCGAGAAGGAGGATGAGAATTCGAATGAGTGGGACGTGTAGATGACGAAGGTATATCTTATGAAAATATACCGTACCTAGACGCTACATATTGACGCAACATTCGACCAAAATAACAAACAAATCCCCATTTAAAGAGAAAAATCTCAAAATTCAATAATAATCATCATCCTCAAAAATGTTATAATAACACCTTTTATAGGGTGTTAACCTTAAACCTAGCCCTAGTAGGATTTTAAATATCAAAATCCAAAATTACAAGACTGCCATTAATAAATCCCGAAAATACTAAAAAAATAGGAAAATCCATCTAGACGATCTCGAATCGCAAAAATCCATCGTTCGTCACTGCCAACGGCCGTGAATATTGATTATGATGCCGTTTCGCTTCAGCCGACCGAATTTGAGCCCGATTCGATGTCGTCAACCCGATCTGTCGGTTTTTGACACATCAACGTTTCACCTTCCGATTGGATTTCTACCAGTCCAATAGATGAATATATTATGAAAATCTCATTTTTTTCATATATCTTATCAATTTTATTTTATGAATATTTTTAATTAATTACATAATTACAACATTATTTATTAATTATAGATCTTAATAAATATTTACATTAATTATTGCTAATTATGTTATAAAGATGAGCTTCACAAGAAAAAAATTATAAATAAAAAAAAATTAAAGTATCAATAATTAAAAAAATATGAAATTTAAAAAAAAAAAGGTTCGGGTATGGGCCTTGCTCGGCGGTGGGGTTGCCGAGCAAGAGCCGCTAGGCAGCCCAATTGCCGAGCAAGGGCCCGGGCTCACCCCAACCTCTCGCTCGGCACTTCAACAGCCGAGCGAGGCCCAAATTTGTAAATATTTATTTTAAAAATTAATTTTGTAAATATTTTTTTAAAAAAATTAATTTGGAAAGAAAACCCGAAGTCTTGCGGTGGAAAACTTTGAAATAGGATATAAATTATTCCATATTATAGTTCATGAAGTTTGCTGTTATTATCCTAAAGAAGATTTTATGGATATGTTGTGCATGCGTGTGCCGGCCGACGTCATTTATTGGCTACATTGATTTCGTCATAATCACAAGTTTCCATCTTGAAAAAGATACCCTAAAGCTTAGTCACATGGAATGTAACTGAAATGTTGACTTTGAGTATCCAATGCGTTTAAAATGGTAGACCGGCTGTAGAGATCGGTTCCTCAATGATGATCTCGTTGTTATCCTAAACAAAGAAAATCGTGGATGTGCACATGAACGCATGTGCCGGTCAACGTCATTCATTCGATATATCGATTCCGTCGGGAGGATGCCTCGAAAGAAAGGTTCCTCAAATATGCTTTTCTGGTTTTGTTTTCGCTAAGCAAGATTTTTTTTATTCATACTCCTAATGTCAATCTTGGAGTATGCAGTGCATTAAAAAAATAAATATTTAATTAATTTAAAAACTCTTCACTTATGAAGACATGTGCGCCGGCTACAAAATGTGACATTCAATTTAATGAGTTCACATGTTTACTTTTCATGACTTTAAAGTATTAATTTTGCACGATGTTCTATGTTAGATTCAATGAGAAAAACTACCTTATTCCTTCGAAGTAGGGAGTGATATCCTACATAATGACAAAGTGAGGTGATAAAAGAATATAAGCTCCCGAACTCATCCTCAGTAAATAAAAAACTGAAAATTCATGATTAAGCACATGATTTTCCAGATTGCAAGGAGCTCTTATAGCCATTACATGTGGAAATAAAAAGTCAATTGGGATTTTGAACTACCATAATTAAGCACATGATTTTGCCCAAATTGCAAGGAGCTCTTACAACCATAATTTTTTTTAAAGAGAAAGTCAGTTGAGATTTGGAATTGGATCCACATTTTATCACATATATAATCATAATCACAATATTTTATTATATTTGACTTCTTAGTGTTCACCACTGTGAAGGTCGTTGTTATTACATTTTTAAGTGCGAACAACGCAAATGCTACAAAGTAGGGTATTTCATATGCTCTAGTGTACTCATTTGAATGTGACTTTGGAGTTCATAGTCGTGGTAGAAACAAATTACCTTGTATAATTCAATGACAATATCATGGCAGTGACCATAAAACTATCTTGTTGTCTTAAGTTATGAGAAGTGGCTTCGTAAATAAATTTGAAAAAGCAAAAAAAAACCTTGGAATTCTTGGAGTTGGTAATGTTAATTTCCCAAGCCCAGGCCCGTAGGCCCAATACTCTAGAACATTGGGCCAAATTTTATCCGATGGAGAGGGCTGCAACTCCTAGTTGACAAGAGGACTGGGCCCCATACTCAAATCTCACAAGGGCGGGAAGTGACCACCCAGTGGAGAGAATCCCGGCACGTGCAGCTATTTGCGTCAGCATTGAAGAGGACATGATGTCATTCCTTTAAATGAAGAGCTTGTGACATCCTATTAAAATGGTTATCTCATTAATTCGGACACTTTTCATTGGCACCTCCCGTCGGTGCAAATAAAAAACATACATAAGTGATTAAAATATGTTCACTCTAATGTGTTGTGAAATAATATGAGAGCTAATGGATCCGGCAATTGAGTCTAACGCGAAATGAATAAATTACTAGAAAAATCAACGAGAACTCATAAAGAGCACGATAAATTTATGGGGTTCACTCTAAATGTGGGTATTTATTTCAGCAAGAGAGCCGGCAACAAATTAAAAAGTGAGATTGAGATTAATGAGTTCGCATGTTTTTTTTTTTTTTTTGATCGAATTTGCATGTTCACTGCGTTTACTTTGCCTATTTTAAAAGCACATTTACGCTTGATCGTCTATTTTATATTCAAAGAGAAAAACTCCTCAACTCCTTGGAAGTAGGGAGTCAATATCCAACATAACGACAAAATGAGGTGATAAAAAGACATAAGCTCAAGTATTCGTGCTTCATGCCGAAAAAAAAAAAAAAAGCATTCGTGCTCAGTAATTAAAAAAATTGGATATCCATTACTAAGCACATGATTTCCCATATTGTAAGGAGCTCTTATAGCCATAATTATAGGAAATAGAAAATTGGCGGAGATACCGAACTGGATCCACATTCAAATATGTACATAAATAAATTATGTTCTTTCATTGCATTTGACTTTTGAGGGTATATCGCTATAAAAGTCATTGTTATTATATTTTTAGGTGCCAACAAAGTAGGCACTATATATATATATATATATGGAACCCCATTTAAATATACACATCAATTATACTCTTTCGTTGCATTTGATTTTGTAGTGTTCAACTTTATAATATACATTATTATTACATTTTTAAGTGCCAACAGAGATGACACTAAAGAGAAGGAATACATGAATTTTTTTTTTTTTTGGTGAAAAGGAATCTATGGTTAAGCACATGATTTCCCATATTACAAGGAGCTCTTATAGGCATAATTTTAGGAAATAGAAAGTTAAACCGAGATACTGAACTGGATCCCCATTTAATAAATACATACATTAATTCTCCTCTACCGTTGCATTTGAGTTTTTAGTATTCATCGCTATAAAAGTCATTATTGTTATATTTGAAGTGTCAAAGCATACACTAAAAAGTAGGGATCCATGGTTAAGCACATGATTTTCCAAATTGCAATGAGATCTTATAAAAATAATTTTAGAAGCTAGCATAGATCTTGAACTAGATCCCCATTTAAGTATATAAATACATCAGTTTTGCTCCTTCACTGCATTGGACTTTTAGAGTTTACTGCAATAAAAGTAATTGTTATTATATTTTGAAGTGCCAATGGAGAATCTAAAGAGGAGGATCGAATCCATGGTTAAGCACATGATTTCTTAAATTGAAAGGAGCTCTTTCAGCCACTATTTTAGGGATAGAAAGTTATTTGAGATCTTCAATTGAACCTACACATATTTCTATATAATCACAGTTCTGATCTTTTATCGTCTTTGGTTTTTTAGTGGTCACGGCTACAAAAGTTTGTTATGTTTTTAAGTGCAATGGAACAACACTAACGAGTGGAGTGGAGTATTTGATAAGCTCTATTTCACTTACTAAAATATTTTACATGTAAACAAGAATAAAGAAGCCATCTCTATTGATAGGCATGCGTGCAGCTATCAATCCCGTTATTATTATTTTGGGTCAAAGAAACATCGATAGGACGTTCGTGAGGGAGTAAATTGACACCGGACCAGTTACATAATAAAATATCAGAAAAGAGGACACTTCTTGCAAAAGCAAGAATTTATAAACCTATTTTGTTGTCATAACTTATGAAAGTTGACTTCGTTTTATCAAGAAAGAAAAAGTGAAGAACAACGAAGATATATACGTTTTTCTTGGAGTTGGTTATGTTAATTCCCTAGGCGCAAGACCATTACTCTCGAACATTCAACATACTTTAGTTTGTTGGAGAGGGCTGCAACCCTAGTTGATGGACGGGCTTGGCGCATACTCAGTCTCACGAGGGCGGGTAGTGATCACCCACTCTAGAAGGTCTAAGCAAGTACAGTTCTTGACAAACATCTAGAATGGCGGAGGCTCAAGAATGGACCCCAGACCCGCACATCAAATAGGGGATGTATAGCTTGGCCGTACGGGCTATGTCAGTCATTCAATTTGATAATTTGTGAGTGGATGAGATCATGCGATACCACTTTTTAGTAAGACCTACCCTTAATATGATCGCCATTTTATGTGGTCATTACATTGCATGTAGAACTTTGAAATCCCCCGGTGAAAAATGCTAGGGCTTTGAAAAAAGAACATAGAAATAGCCTATATTAAAGTATAGTTCATGAAGATTTTTGTTAGTATTCTAAAGAAGATATTATGGATGTACATGACGTCTTGTATAGGATACATATTTTGTCATATTCACAATTTCCATCTTGAAAAGATCAAGTACCCCAAAGCTAGTCTCATTCAATGTAACTCAAATGTTGATCTTGGAGTATTCATGCATTGAAAAGAGGAAACAAGTTGTCGAGATCAATTTCATAATGATGATATTGTTGTACCCTAAAAGAAAAACAAAACTGTGAATGTGCATGTGCCAGTCGACGTTATGTATTAGATACATCGATTCCGTCATGAGGAGATCTCGAAAGAAAGATTCCTTGAATATGCCTTTTTTATTTTTTGCTAAGCAAGATTTGTTTAATAATACTCTCAATGTAGATCTTGGAATATGCAATGCATTGAAAAAAAAACAACTATCTAATTAATTTAAGAACTTTTCACTTATCAGAACTTGTGAGACGTCTAAAATATGTGACATTCAATTTAATGAGTTCACATGTTCACTTTCCTTGTCTTTAAAATGTCAATTCCATAGGATCCTCTATGTTAGATTCAATGAGAAAAACTACCTTATTCCTTGAGAGTAGGGAGTCGATTCCCTACATAATGACAAATTGGGGTGATAAAAGAATATAAGCTCAAGTACTCGTGCTTACTAAATAAAAAACTAAAAATCATGGTTAAGCACATGATTTTCCATGTTGTAAGAAGCTCTTGAAGCCATAATATGTGGAAATAAAAATTCTAACTAAGATTTTGAACTTCCATCATTAAGCACATGATTTCCCAAATTGCAAGGAACTCTTGTGGCAATAATTTTAGGAAATAGAAACTTAACGAAGATTTCGAACTCGATCCAAATTTTAATATATGCATGCATCAATGATCTTTGGTTGCATTTGATTTTTTAGCAATCACTGCTATAAAAGTCATTTAATATTATATTTTTCAGTGCCAACCGAGCAGACGTTAAAGAATAGGAATCATGGTTAAGCACATGATTTGCCAAATCTTAAGAAGAACTTTCAGCCATAATTTGAGGAATAGAAATTTATCTTAGATCTTCAATTGAATATGCACATATTTATATATAACCACAGCTAGTCATGGCCACGAGCCGGAACCCGAACCGGAACCGGAACCTTAAGGGGAGGTTCCGGTTTCGATTTTGAATCGATAGTTTTGGGTCGGTTCAAGACCCAGGTTCGGTTCAAAACCGAAAATGGAACCTCCGAATAATAAATTATGAAATAAAAAAAATTATCAAATACAAATTGTAATCAAATTATAAATTGTTATCGAATTTGGAGGAGAAAAAAAGGGAGGGGGAAGGGGCTTGAACTTAATGAATTATCATTAAGCGCCTATATATCTTTTTGGGGATAGAAGAATCAAAGTCCATATAGTTCTTTCCCCTTTTTATTTTATTTTATTTTATTTTTGTATTGTATCAACTAGTTTGCCTGTTCCGAGCCTGTTCAATGAAATGGGGACCCGTAATCGACTCTTATGGCACGGGCCGGTTCCGGTTTGGAATTGGCGGGCCCGGTCAAGGGCCGGTTATGGGTTTGATCCGAGGCCGCTTGGGACCAAACCGGCCTGTGGCCATCTCTAACCACAGCTCCCAGCTTTTGTTGAATTTGAATTTTTGTTTTAGTGGTCAAGACTACAAAAAGTCGCTGTTATTATTTTTTTATACGCCATGAGCAGGCACTAAAGGGTGGAGTATTACATAAGCTTTATTTTACTTACTTAAATTTCTCGTTCCAAAGATAAAATAATAATAGGAGCCATCTCCAAAGGATAGACATGCGTGGACCTATCCATGCCGTCATTATTGTTTTGGGTCGGAGAAGCATCGTTAGGAGCAAAAGTCACATGGATATGTGTGAGTGAGTAAATTGGAATCGGACCACTAACATGGTAATATATTAGAAAAGAGAACACCGCTTGCAAGATCCGGAATGTTGAGAGTCTCAAGAATGAACCAGAGGGTGCATCAATTAGTGGAAGCAGAGATCGGCCATACAAGCCATCTCGGTCCTTTAATTTGAGAGTTTGTGAGCGGACGAGATCACGTGAAACCATTCATTAGTAAGACCTATCCTTAAGATAGTCACCACTTTATGTGGTTCATTTTTGTGATTTTGCTCACGGGCATGAACCGGATCATTAAATTGCAATCTTAGTTTAAGAAAAATGAGTTATTGCATAATAGTTCACAATATACTTGCGTATATTGCATTTTGCAAATCTTATAGAGGGCGAGGATGCAAAAATGTGATATTTTGAAACTTTAGCGTGTGAAACTTTGAAATCTCCTGGTTAAAAATGTAACGATTTTGTAAATAGGATCTAGAAATAGTCTATACTATAGTTTGTGAATATTTTGGTTATCATCCTAAAGAAGATATTGTGGATGTACTTGTGTATGCGTGTCCCGGATGACGTCTTGTATTGGATACATTGATTGAGTCATAATCGCAAATTTCCATCTTGAAAAGATAATTACCCTAGAGCTAAGTTTCATTGAATGTAACTCAAATGTTGATCTTGGAGCATGCAATGCATTGAATGTGTGTGTGTGTGTTATATATATATATATATATATATATATATATATATATATATATATATATATATATATATATATATATATATGCTCCACAACCTAAATTTGTTCCCTCTATTGACCTTCTCAATCTCAACTCTAGGTTAAGATATAATTGTAAACACAACATTTCTAGGTAGTGTTAGGGTGTGGTTCATACTTTCATGGGACGGGAAAGCACGCGAGTCCCTCTAAATGCTGAGCCGGTGAGGGTCCGGGGGACTTGCCTCGGCGGGGTTCTCAAGGGAGCAACGCCCCCTAGGCACCAGAGGGTGTTTATGATTTAAGCCTGTAATTTTTCATTAGTAGTTTGGGCTTGAGCTCATGAATAGCCACTGCTATGTATACTCTTTTTCGCTTGTAATTGAGTGATAGAACGAGAGGTGTAAGGTGCTGATATAGTGGAATCCTTGCTGGACGTAGCCCTAGGTCAAGGGAAAATCGGGATAAAATCTCGTGTCTTAATTTTTCTTTTTCTCGCTTCTTTTACTTCACTGCGATTGTACGATGATCCTAACAGGTAGTAGTAGAGTGATTGTCTTGTCAGGTATCCTAGCCTCAACTCAAATGTCAATTATTGTGAAAATATCTTGGAAGCTAGCATCTTCCAATCCAAGTCTATTGACATGTTAGTAGAGTGATTGTCTTGTCGGGTATCCCGCTTATCGTTGCTCGTTACCGCTTGACATGTGTTTAATTAAGTGATAGATAGTTAGTTTAGTTGTTAAGGTAGACGCTTCCATTTGCTGAGCTTTCGCTCACTCCTATTGTTAAACTATTCTTCAGATTAGTTAGATATGCCGATCTTGCCACTACCTGTCACCCGTAACCTTCGCTACGGTGCACCCGTTGGCTTCTCACACTGGTGGGAAGAATATCGTGAGCCTTACTTGTCATATTTACGATATCGGATTATGCGAGTAATGTGTCGTGTCAAAATTCTCTATTTTTTTAGAATGACGAGCCAGCGTGTTATATCGTGTCTTATCGTATCTTGTTGTGTCGTGTCGCGTGTTGGTGTCGGTGCTACTTAGACTATTATCACAATATCGCTTCCCATTGGATATGTGAAATAGGATGTCACAAGCTCCTCAATTAAAGGAATGACGTCATGTTCTCTCCAATGTTGGCGCATACAACCGAGACAAACTTCTCATATTCGACGAGCAATCAGATCCATTCCTAGGCCTCTGCCATTCAAGTACCTTAAAGAGAAAATTCCGGGACTCTAACTCAAATAGTCAAATGTTGATTAAAATAATTATCCTATTCATCGGCACCACCTGCCGGTGCAAATAAAAACATCCATAAATGATTAAGATATGTTCACTCTAAAGTGTTGTGAAATAATATGAGAGCTAACGGATCCGGCAATTGAGTCTAACGCGAGATGAATAAATTACTAGATAAATCAATGAAAACTCATAAAAAAACATGATAAATTTACGTGGTTCACTTTAAATGTGGGTGTCTATTCTACCAAGAGAGCAAGCAACAAATTGAAGTGAGATTTAAATTAATGAGTTCGCACGTTCACTATGTTTACTTTCCCCATTTTAAAAGTACATTCACGCATGGTCGTCTATTTTATATTCAAAGAGAAAAACTCCTCAGCTCCTTGGAAGTAGAGAGTCAATATCTAACATAATGACAAAATGAGGTGATAAAAAGACATAAGCTCAAGTATCCCGTGCTTAGTAAAAAGAAAAATTGGATATCCATTGTTAAGCACTTGATTTTTAACATTGCCAGTTGATTGCACCGTGAAAGAAAATGATGGAAGCTTTAATGGCCAGAAACCGAGTATCATCTAATGCTGAGGTTGGGATACTCGTCCAAGTACTTTTTAACATGAAGTATAATGGTGTAGGAGGAGTTAGGGATTATATTTTGAGAATGCTGAACTTGCAAACAAAACTTAAGGTTCTCAGTATTATAATTCCCGGTGTCATTATAATACATCAAGCCTTGAACACCCTTCCCCTTGAGTTTGGTATGATCAAGATTAGTTTCAACACATAGGATGAGAACTAGTCTATTAATGATCCGATAGCCAAGGTGGTGGCAGAAGAAGAAAAGTGGAAAAAGGATGGAGGGCACTTTGCCCTGGTTGCCTCCAATTCTGGCATAAGAAAGGTAAGGGGTTCAAACTTCATACTCGTAGAGTAACTCATTTTGCCACTGGTTCTAGCGATAATATGGGGTCATAAAAAAGCATCCTTTAAAATGGATAATGACCGCTGCTTCTTCCGTAAAAAAAAAAAAAGGTCACAAGAAGAAGGACTACTTCAAATATAAGAATTGATTGTCTAAATGTGAGGATACATGTATTAATTCTTTGGCATTTATTTGTGAATTCAGCCTATCAGAAGCCCCATCCAATTCATGGTGGCTAGATAGTGGTGCAACAAGTCATATTATGTTTACCATACAAGAGTTCATAAATCGGAAGAAGCTAAATCGGGATGAATCAAATCTCAAAGTGGGAGATAACAATAAAGTAGACGTTGAGTTCATGGGAGATGTCATTTTGGTCTTAGAATCTGGTTACAATATGATGACAAGAAACACCTTTTATGTACCTTTCTTTAAACGAAACTTAGTTTTCGTATCATGTTTAGACATGTATGGTTATTCTTTTGAAATAAAGAACAATATGGCTTTCATGTTTTTTAAATCAAATAAGGTTGGGTATTACAATATGTCCAATAGATTGTACATATTGTGTTTAACTCCCAATGGTATATACGTCACTTATATAGTTGAAAATGTTATCTCCAAAAGAATTCTACCTAAGGAATAGTCTTACGCATTATGGCATAAATGTCTTGGTCACATTTCTAGGGAAATAGTAGAAAGGCTGATAAAGGCCGACATCCTACCTACTCTTAAAAGTGGCCTAGAAACTTGCGTATCCCGCCGTAGAGACAAAACGGCTAAGATAAAGACGAAAATGATAGTTCGTAGTTCTGACCTGTTATAGGTCATTCACACTAATATCAGTGGACCCTATATTGCAACCTTGTGTAGAAATTTTTATTTCATTACTTTTATCGATGATTATTCCCAATATGGTTATCTGTACTTGATTAAGGAAAAGCCTGAGTGTCTTGACAAGTTCGAGATATTTCGGACTAAAGTCGAAAAATAGTTGGAAAAAATCACAAAGGTTGTCAGATTTAACCGCGGTGATGAGTATTATTGCGGACATAACGATGTTGGACAGCTTAAAGGGCCATTTACTAAATAATTAGATGATTATGGGATAGTAGCTCGTTTTACTATGCCCGAGAGTCCCGAACAGGATGGTGTAGCCGAAAGGCGTAATCGTACTTTCATGGATATGATGAGGAGTATGATTAGTAGAACCAACTTGCTTATTTTTCTCTAGGGTGAGGCTTTGAAAATAGCCCTTTATGTTTTAAACCAGGTTCCCACCAAAGCTATTCCATTGACTCTTTTTGAGTTAGGGACTGGACGTAAACCCAGCTTAAACTATATGAAAGTTTGGGGTTGTCTTGCTGAAGTGAAGTTATATGATCCAACATTAAGTAAGTTGAACTCTAGAATTACTTGATGTTATTTCGTGTCTTATCTAGATCATTCGAAGGAATATCGATTTTATAACCGTAATGGATGTACAAGAATTGTGGAATCAAAGACAGTGAAGTTTCTGAAATTTGATGTGGCCGAAAAGGGTAGCTGTTCAAAGACTATTGAAGATAACAATACGGTGGGGACTATTATGTCGTTTTCTCTATCAATACAGACAATTATGAAGCCTCTCATACTACAGACCAAACCTGTTGGGCTTTAGGATCCAATTATTAAAACAATTCCTTATGAAGTTACTCAAGCCCCAGAGATATAGGATCAAATTGAAGTAGCTCCGCTTAAGAGGTCTATCTAGCAGAGATGATTAGCTATTTCACCGGACTACATAGTCTATCTAGGTGAACAGAACTATAATATCGATCGTGTGGTTGATCCAATCACTTATACGAATCTTGTTTCTTGTCCTCAATCAGATTTGTGGCTAGACGCGATGAAAGATGAGATGCGATCTATGAGACATGATGATGCTTGGAAACTTGTTGTATTGCTTGAGGGTTATAATGCAATCACCTGCAAATGGCTGTATAAGACAAAAAGAGACTCTAGAGGAAAGATAGAAAAGTTTAAAGCTAAACCGGTAGCT
The DNA here is from genome assembly GCF_020921035.1 of Rhodamnia argentea. Classification (NCBI taxonomy): domain Eukaryota; kingdom Viridiplantae; phylum Streptophyta; class Magnoliopsida; order Myrtales; family Myrtaceae; genus Rhodamnia; species Rhodamnia argentea. The sequence continues at coordinate 18,252,604 of NC_063152.1, forward strand.
AAAGGTTTTACTCGGAGAGAAGGAGTAGACCATGAAGCAACTTTTTCTCCAGTCTCTTCTAAATATTCTTTCAGAGTGATCATGACATTAATAGCTCATTTAGATACACTAGATGGATGTAAAGACTGTTTTTCCGAATGGAGACCTTGATGAGAAGGTCTATATGGTACAACCCGAAGATTTTGTAGCTGATGATTCGGGTGAGCTTGTGTGTAGACTAAAGAAGTCTATTTATGGCCTCAAGCAAGCTTCCAAATAATGGTATTTAAAGTTTTATAGTGTTATCACTTCATTCGATTTTGTCGAGAATAGAGTGGATCAATGTATATCTTGCAAGGTCGGTGGGAGGAAATTCATTTTTCTCGTTCTTTATGTGGACAACATATTATTTGCGGCAAGTGATGTTGAATTACTACATGAAACAAAACGGATGTTGTCAGAAAATTTTGATATGTAGGACCTTAGTAATGCGTCTTTTGTCCTTGGCATTGAGATCCATAGGGATCGCCCTCATCGGATATTGGGTTTATCTTAGAGGGCATCTATTGATCGTATTTTGGAAATATTCAATATGCAGCATTGCAAACCATGAATTGCTCCTGTCAGTAAAGGCAATAAATTAAGTCTTTCACAATGTCCTCATTTAAATATTAAGAAAGCCCGGATGAATCATATACCTTATGCTAGAGCAGTTGATAGTATCATGTATGCACAAGTTTGCACTAGACTAGATATTGCTTTAACAATAGGACTTTTAGGTAGATATTAATCAAATTCGGGACACGATCACCGGGTTCTTGCCAAGAAGGTTCTAAGGTACCTACGTAAGACGAAAGACTATATGCTGATTTACTGTTATATTCAAGACCCGCAACTAGTAGGGTATTCGGATTCAAACTATGCTGGCTGTCCAGATGATAAAAAGTCGACATTGGGATACATTTTTATGTTAGCAGGTGGTGCAGTATCATGGAAAAGAGAGAAATAGAAAATAGTATCATCCTCTACCATGCAAGCGGAGTTTATAGCATGCTATACGGTTTCTACTCGGGCTATTTAGCTTCGGAACCTTATTAGGAAGTTGATCGTATTTGATTTTATTGATAGGCCCATATAGTTGTACTACGATAGTAAATCTGCAGTGTTGTTTATTAACAATAATAGAGGTTTCAAGGGGTCTAAGCACATGGAGGTCAAGTTTTCGACCATAAAGGAATCAGTACAAAATGGTGACGTTGCGGTAGAATATATTTCCACGGATGATATGGTTGCAGACCTATCGATTAAAGGTCTTCGCCCTTGTATATTTAATGGACATGTCATTAGTATGGGCTTGTGGCATCATTGGATGCTATTGTTTAGTGGGAGCTATTTTGTTTTGCTCTAATAAAGATCACATCTACGTTTGTCACTTTTTATAACATTTTGATATGTATTGAATACATATACTTGATGAAAATCTTGAGGTATGTGTAAACATTGAGTATTGGCTATAGGCATTTGGTTACTAGCCGTATTTATATGTCTTGTTACACATAAAGTGAAGTTAACTATAAAGATAAGACATATGCAGGTTCATTGAAAAAAATAAAGGATATTCTCTTATGGCACATCGGGTTTTGTAACACATAAAGGAGAGAGAATGATGACCGACTAAGGGGATAATACATAAAGTATCTCTCTTTATGAGGTTTTATTCATTTGCCATACTATCATATTGAATCTATATCAGTAGAGTTAAGAGCACTCGTGACCATGGATGGCTTTGAGTCTGCTGATGCAGATTCTGCCATGATTCGGTGTTTTAGATTTTATAGGATTGGATTGATCGTTAAGAATAATCTCTAGACCAACAAAAAGATGAGCATATACAGTACAATTTCAATTAATATTCGCCCAAGTGAGAGAATGTAAGGTTTTCCTAATGTGGGCTTATATTAATTGAGATTGTAATTACCGTTTTACGAGATTGGTCTAATAAAATAAGATATAAGGATTCCTAACTAGTCCAATATGGGCCTGGCTAGTGTGATTTGAGTTGAGCCCGGTCCGTGATGAGAGGGCCCAACTGAAAATTCTATAAATAGCGCTCTAATCCCTCCTATAACCCTTAATGATTCGGAAATCATCTCACATAAAGTTCAGAGAGAAAGTGAGGGTGGCGTAATGTCCGGTTCGGAAGTGCTACATGTGGTGGATTTCTCTGGTCCCGAATATGTTGAAGCACAAAAATGACTAGTTTTTCCACTTCTCGTTAACGACATGGTGAGACATTAAAAGAAAAAAAACATTAGCGACACTCTAGAGGAAAAGCAAATCACATCATATAGCATGATGATCATACTTAATGGGATGTCTTCAAACGTTTTCCGATACTCCTCCGGGCTTGTTTTACTTCACCCGAACTTGCAGCCTTACATCCAGTCACGATCGGTTGCTCCAAGGATGTCGATTCCTCGAGGCCTTCGATATCGTTGATCTCCCGGCACCTGTAGTTTCCAGGACTCTCAACATGTTGAGGTCGGATACGTTGGGCAACTTGTCGAGGGACCCACAATTCTTGAGAGACAATCTCATCAATGATGTCAATTTGGAGAGGCCATCGAGATGTACTATCGGGCAATGCGACACAACCAGGACCTCTAGGCTTTTTAGTTCTCCAAGCCCTCTAATCTCTTCGACAGGCGAGTTCAAGAGCTGTAGCTCCAACAAGTAAATCAAACTCTCAAGTGTCGGCATACTCGTCGGCGACGTACAAGCTTGGATGGACAACATGGACAACGATGATGGGAGCCCCGATACTCCTTGAAGATTCGCGCCCGTCGGGACGAATTTGTTGAGCAGAGGATTGCATGTAGGGCCGTACTCAAATCCCAAATTGGAGATTTGGGAATGAGACAACTCTAAGCTCTTAAGCTTCGGCAAGCTTATGGTCCATGGAGACCGGGACGAAAGAGGATCTATTAGCTCCTTGGGCTTTTCATAGCCTAAGCTCAAGTCTTCCAGTTCAACCAAATTCTGGATATTTGGGATTATGCTCATCTTCTTTGAACTTATTCGCAGACAAGTCAAACTCAAGGGAAGCACGGGCAATGTTTCAAGGTTGTTGCAAGCAAGCATATTGAGGGTCCGGAGATGGCTTAGTGACTGGATTGACTCTGGTAGGCTCGAAACACAAGTATATCCCAGCATCAAAATTTTCGGGAATTGTAGATTCTCAATGTTACTAGGAATGCTTCCCTCCAAACTCCTACAGTGGGAGGCATGGATCTCTTCAAGCTTCCTTAGCTTGCCAATGGCACTAGGAAACTTTCTGACATGACAACACTCCATCTTAAGAACTCTCAGTAGCTGCAGGTTGCTCGTGGAGTAGGGCGGTTCCACAATAAGCGTCCCCGATACGTCCAACTCCACCAATGAGCATCCTAATTTGGCTATTGATTCTGGAAGTCTCTGTATCTCCCGGCAGTCCCTCAACGACAATCGTTCTTGTTAAAATATGTCTCGAGTTTGAACCCAAAGTGAAACCGTGAATATTCCGAATTGAATATTTTACGGATTTTCGAAATCAAGCAAAATATATTATGCGTGTTTTGGATATCTTTTGGCAAAAGGATAAGATTTTGAAAGATTAGTTATATTCTTTCTTGGATATACTCGGATATGCATAAATATGCGAAGTCTATCTTGGATCTTTATCAACTAGGATGTTTGTTGAAGTTTAATTACCGAGCAGAGTACAAGCAAAAGGAAAGCTTGGGCCGGAGAAAGAATAAAATATTCTTTCCTAGTTCCCGTGGAGGTGACGATCAAAATTTGAAAAGTACCACGTGGACTTTAAGATAATATTTCAGTCAAGCTTGGGTTTCCTATATATATGCTTCCCGAACTTGACCGTGGGGGTGCTTAAAATAAAGGACGCCAATGTTGAGATATTCAAGTCTTGAAGAAGCGCCGCTTATGTGAGTGCTTGTGCGTGGGTCTTCGCATCGTTCATCCGACGAGTAAAGTTTATTTCGTGGAATTACATCAAGTATTCAAGTGTCAAAGCCAATTAAATCTTGTGAGTCTAAGATTTGTTTTAATTCATTTGCGAGATTGAGAGATTATTTTGTTAGGAATTGGGGGCTAAATACTGTGTGTGTTCTTTGATGTAATTGGGGCTTGGGAAACACTATGAGTATTTGAGTTACTCGCTTTGATCCGTAATCTCCGTGTATCGCTCGTTCTATAGTAGAATTCGTTGCTGCTCTCCTTGTGGATGTAGGTCTCTACGATCGAACCACGTACATCCGGTATCCGATTTATTTTATCGTTCTGTCTATTTTATCGTTCGATCACTTGTTCCGTGCAACAATTGGTATCAGAGCTAGGCTTTATCGAGTTGAAGTGAATCAATGGCGACGGAAGAAGTAAAAGTGAAAATCGACAAATTTGAGGGGAAGGACTTTGGTTTCTGGAAGATGCAGATTGAAGACTATCTATATCGGATGAAGCCGCACTTGCCCCTGTCTAGAGAGAAACCAGAGATGATGAAGCAAGCCGATTGAGAATTGCTGGATAGACGAGCACTGGGTGTTATTCGGCTGAAGTTGGCTCGTAACGTCGCGTTTAATATCGTCAAAGAGAATACCACTGCGAGTTTGATGAAAGCCCTGTCGGATATGTACGAGAAGCCTTTTGCAATCAATAAGGTCTATCTGATGTGACGTCTGTTTAATTTGAAGATAAGCGAAGGTGCATTTGTTGCTAATCATATCAATGAATTCAATATGATTGTTAGTCGATTGAGTTCAGTTGATATTGACTTTGAAGATGAGGCATGTGCTTTGATTCTATTATCCTCATTGCACGATAGTTGGAATACTACTGTTAATGTTATTAGTAATTCCTCTAGGTCAACAAGTTTAACTTTTGATGGGATTCAAGATTTAATTCTGAGCGAGGAGATCCGTAGAGGAGAATCTGTATCTACTGCTTTAGCAGGTGAAAATAGAGGAAGAATGGATACTCGTGTTAGCATAAATAGTATGAACTCGAATAGACGCAGTTAGTCTAGGACTGGTGGTGTTGTCTATTGGAACCGTGGCAAGAGAGGGCATCTTAGAAGGAATTGCTTAAAGTTGAAAAACGAGAAAGGTGAGGGAATCAAAGTTGAATCTGTAGATGATGTTGCAGCTGTAGTTGATGATTCCGATGGTGTCAATAAGGTTTTATCTGTCTTTGAGAATTCTTCATTTGACGGATGGATTATGGATTCTGGTTGTTATTTTCATGCTACACCAAATAAGAACTGGTTTGCTATTTATTAGTGCACGGATAGTAGTAAAGTGCGGTTGGGGAACAACGTTGAATGCGATATTGTGGGTGTTGGTAATGTTAAAATCATGATGCATGATGATATTGTGAGGACATTGACTGGAGTAAGATACGTTTCAGAATTGAAAAAGAACTTAATTTCTTTGGGTGCTCTAGATTTAGCTAGATGTAGGTATTCTTCACAAGGTGGAGTTCTGAAGGTCGTTCGAAGTGCTCCGGTGATAATGAAAGGAATCAAACATGGTGGCTTGTATGAACTTCAAGGTGAGACATTGACGGGTTTCGCTCCGGAGACGTCGACATCTATTCGAGAGTTTAACGAATGCTCGAGGAAAACACGGGTGTCCGTGCCGAAGCACAAGTTTGATCTTGTTGTCAAGAATACGCGATCGAGAGATTTGATTTAGGTGGAGACCGCTAAGTCGATCAAGCATGTGCGAATTGACTGTAGCATGGAGTTCTCCTTGAAACCGGTAAATAAATTCTGCATGACCAAGGGCATAGTGAAACACCGCACTAGTGCCAGTAGACCACAACGGTTTACGGAATTGATAAGCAGAACATTACTAGAGACGGCCCATAAAATGACCTCTAGTCTTGGTGTGGCTAGAAGAATTCTCGCGGATGCGCTTAGTATGGTGAGCTACCTAATGAATAGATCTCCATCGACTGCGATCGGATATCGGACTCCCGAAGAAGTGTGGTCGGGTAACGTTATCGATTATTCTATTTTTAGAATGTTTGGTTGCCGGTGTTATTATCGAGTAAGTGATGGTAAGCTCGATGTGAGGACAATGTGCATATTCCATGGCTATGCACGAGGTGAGTGGGGTTATCGGTTGTGGTGGCCGAATATAAATTCACCTGTTCCTAGTAGAGAAGTTACCTTTGACGAGTTTCCAGTACTTCAAGGTAGGAGTGATTGTGGCGGTGTTAATACGGATCCGGACGATGTTCGGCTTGAGGTGGAGTTGCAACGCGAAACTCCCGAGGTAGCGAGTACTAGCGCGATGTCCGACACAGATGATGCTTGCAGCGAGGTGGAACCCGTAAAGCCAATAGTTGCTGTGACGGCTGATATTGACAAGGTACGTGTTCAATCTCCTGACAGATTGGATGCAATGGTGGTTTTGCTTTATCCGCAATTAAGGAGCTTGTGTCAGAATATCCTTATAGAGCAGTTAAAGATGCATGTTCGGTTGGTATTCTGATGAGGTCCACGGTTATGGCGAAGTTCAAGCGTGGCTTGGACTTGCATGATGTCTGTGGTGGTTGAGCCCATTGGGGCTGTTGGGAGAGTAGTTGCGATGATGTTCGGATTATCAATGAAGCGATTGTGACTTAGCTCAAACATCGAGCCAAGGTGGAGATTGTTAAAATATGTCTCGAGTTTGAACCCAAAGTGAAACCGTGAATATTCCGAATCGAATATTTTACGGATTTTCGAAATCGAGCAAAATATATTATGTGTGTTTTTTATATCTTTTGGTAAGAGGATAAGTTTTTGAAAGATTAGTTATATCCTTTCTTGGATATACTCGGATGTGCATAAATATGCGAAGTCTATCTTGGATCGTTATCAACTAGGACGTTTGTCGAAGTTTAATTATTGAGCAGAGTACAAGCAAAAGGAAAGCTTGGGCCAGAGAAAGAAAAAAATATTCTTTCCTAGTTCCCGTGGAGGTGACAATCAAAATTTGAAAAGTGCCATGTGGACTTTAAGATAATATTTCAGTCAAGCTTGGGTTTCCTATATATATGCTTACCAAACTTGGCCGTGGGGGTGCTTAAAATAAAGGACGCCATTGTTAAGATATTCAAGTCTTGAAGAAGTGCCGCTTATGTGAGTGCTTGTGCGTGGGTCTTCGCATTGTTCATCCGACGAGTAAAGTTTATTCCACGGAATTACATCAAGTATTCAAGTGTCAAAGCCGATTAAATCTTGTGAGTCTAAGATTTGTTTTAATTCCTTTGCGAGATTGAGAGATTATTTCATTAGGAATGGGAGGTTAAACATCGTACGTGTTCTTTGATGTATTTGGGGCTTGGGAAACACGGTGAGTGTTTGAGTTACTCGCTTTGATCCGTAATCTCCGTGTATCGCTCGTTCTATAGTGGAATTCGTTCTTGCTCCCCTCATGGACGTAGGTCTCTACGACCGAATCACGTACATCCGGTGTCCGATTTATTTTATCGTTCGATCGCTTGTTCTGCGCAATAGTTCTAGTTTCACCAAACTCCCGATTGAATCGAGGAGTTGGACGATTGGTGCATTGTCCAGCAAGAGCATCGAAAGAGCTTCCGTGAAGCAAATGGTTTCCGGCGGGTAAGTTAGGGTGTGCATGAAATCACTTCAGAATTTCTATTTCTCTGCTAGAAACCCATCGGCGAGAGAAATGTGTTTGATAAAAATCTGGTCAAAGTAGAAATTCGTTTGATAAAAAAATTGACTTATGGTAGGATTTTTCACTTTTGACAGGATTTTCGGCAAATTTTGAGAAGTAAAAAATTTTAACTTCTCGGCTCCGGAATCACTTCTTAGACCACACCTCCGCTCGCGCGACCACCGTTGTTGCGATCGTCGGCCGCCGACCACACCTGCTGTCGCGGCTGACTACCGCCCACCCACCGCCGCCCACCTCCACCGAGACCACCGCCACCGCTGGCCGCCGACCACCGCTGCTGCTAACCATCGCAACCGTCGCCGACCACCACCAACCACCGCCGCCGTCGACTATCACGGCCAAAAATTTTGTTAATAATGTTTCAAAAATAGAAATTTTCAACCTTTACCAAACGAATTTTTCTGATTAGAAGTCAATCTGAAGCAAAAGTAAAAAAATCAACTTCTACTTTTGAGGAGAAGTAGAGAAATCAACTTCTAATCAGAAGTTGATTTCTTGGAGAGAAGTGTTACCATGCGCGCCCTTAGTGAACGGCAATTGCGGGCACCGAGAGTTTGCAGTTCCTTCATTCTAGCTATCGATTCGGGGATTTCTAGTATAGAAGTGCCATCAATGAGAAGTTCTTTCGGCGCTTCCATGTAACCCATTTAAAGCGGCAACTCACTAAGATTGCTGCAGGATTTCAAATTCAAGGAAACCAAGGATGTTAGATCACGGATTGAACGGTGTATCTCGACCAATTGAGAACAGCGCTCGAGAATCAGCATCTCCAACTGCGGGTAACTGGAGAAGTCGGGAGTCATCATCATTTCATTACACCCCGTGAGGTTCAAAACTTTCAATTGCCGCATCTGCGATCCAAAATAGAATATATTTCAGACAAGGTCAATTCCCGAGGATGAAACAACAAAATGAAACATTTTCCATGTCACCTCGATTCCACTCCAACCCTCCCATTCATGAGTGACCTGGCTCCATGATAAATCAAGAATCACCAATTTCCCCATATGCAAGTTCATGACTTCAAAGGTCATGGGGCACCCTCGCCAATCGAGCCACCTTAAATTAGAAAGTATATTTATGAAATCTCCCCGGATATTTGCACTGTCCGGTTTAAGAAACCTCGGCTCGGACGGGCTTTGAAATTCTTCACGTGTGAAATAATCGCTTGAGCCATTGGCGTACTTGAGACAGAGGGCTTGAACCCTTTCCGTTCCCTGTAGATTGAAGGAAGAAAATATGAGTGAATTCTACGGCGGTGAAAGTATGGCATACATTATTCCAAAACAAGGACATTTTACCTCTTTTCTCCTTAAGACACCGAGGGCTTCCTCGTGATCCCACACCCTACTGCGCCTTCCGGGGTTCGCCGGGTCTTCGTCGTGGACAATTGCTAGACCGAGGTCTCTTAATAGATCATACACCGAGAGCTTGTCGTTATCTCGGATTTTCACTAGGGACATGAGAAGGAGACTGCTAATACCACTACTAGGACAAAAACCGCAGTCCTCCCACATATAGATGGGAATTCTCTTGTCTTGTCCTATGAAGAAACAAGCTATAGCCGGAAATATATCTTTAGTCCCTTGATCTAGATTTTGATAGCTAGTCATCAACACTTTAAGGACCATACCGGCTGGAATTTTCCTAAGTTGATGCAACGTCTCATCCCATGTTTCTTTCTTTTTTACGTACAGAAATGAGCCTAGAACCTCAATTACTAGAGGGATCCCTCCAATTTCGGAAACAATCTTCTCGGATAGATCTTCATAGTTCTCACGGGGAGAACTTTCCCCGAAAGCATGTTGACAGAAAAGACAAAGTGACTTGTCGAACTTCATAGGCTTGACTTCATAAGCTGCAAACATATGGGGGATATAGCCCATACCGGGCGTTTCGGTGGTTACGATTATCCCGCTTCTCGAACCAAACCAGCTTAGCTTCCCAGCAAATGCTTCGAGTTGATGGCTCTCATGGACATCATCGAATAGATGTATTATTTCTTGTGTAGAATTTCTAGAACAATATGGCGAATAGCTGTCAACGTCGGTTCCATAATGTACACATGTGCCTTGATCTTATCATCTAGGGATTTGTGCCTTAAACTTATCATCTAGGGATTCGTACTTTGTTCTTATCATCTACCTAGAAATTCATGCATTGACTTTTCAAAGGTTGATTAAGTCAAAGATGATGCAGTATGATGCAATCCTTCTCAATTTTTTTTTTTACTTTTTCAATGATAATTATTACCTTTGACTTTTCAAAAGAGTGTAAAAAACCATGAGTACCACTTGTCGCTAAAAGGAAAAATCTATGTAATTTCATTGGAATTCATAAGTATTATTTGTGTCAAAGATCGGATCGAGCTTTAGACTTCCAAGCATGGCCGGTTCTCATCCGAACCATGGCGGAGGAACAGTCGGGACACCGCCGGGCATGGCCGCGCACCGTGAGTGACAAGGCCATGTGTCGTGGTGTCCGGCACGTCTTGGGCGTGCCCTGTTATCGTTAGGTAAGAGCATATTCACATTTAACTCGATTTAAGGTCAGAATAATCCATTCCTTAACCGAGCATCCAATCGAAACATAACCGAGGTAACCTTTCATGACCAATTTACCATTGATGCGGGATTGGCTCGCCTCGGCTCGTAATCCCACACGCTATATTGCTCAACCGAGGGTGACCATCTCGCAATCGGCAAGTGTCCGGATACAAGCTTTGCCGCGATTGTGAACTAGCTCTATTCCCGACATTCGTGGTCCAATCCATAGCTCATCCGGGGTAGTACTTAGATGGACCCTTAAATTTGGGATATTACAATGAACACCGAACAACAAGGGAATCAAAGATCGAACAGCAACAATCCTTCAGGACAACAGGCGCAACGGGATTCCTTGGGACAACGGGATGGCCCACGGTGGGAGTAGCAATGGGTGGCACATGGTACAGGTGTCGTGCGGGACGACCATACCTATTATGTATAGGGCCAGCCGAAATTCTCATGTGATGTGGGCTTATCGTGCATTTCTTGGCTCAATTTAGGCTTTAACCGATGAATTAACATTAAATTTAAATAAGCCTTGTAACGGCCTGGGCCCCACGCGCTTCTGCTGCGCCACTTTGCAAGATACTGTCCGCTTTAGACACATAGTTCTCACGGTTTTGTTCTTCCGAGTGTTGCCCATACAACGCCCGGAAAATGCATCTTGCAAGTTTAGAGGAAGCCCCGCACTTATAAGCCAAATCCAGGCTCCCCTCCTAGGCGATGTGGGACGGGGATGTCACATAATCCCCCCTTTAGCGGCACGGCGTCCTCTCTCGTGCACTCGGCGGCACCAGCGAGCGCCCGTTGCGGCCCCACATGCGGTCAGAGGTCGGCTTTGATACCAACTATAATGGCCCGGGCCCCACGCGCTTCCATTGCGCTACTTTGCAAGATATTGTCCGCTTTGGACACACAGTCCCCACGGTTTTATTTCTCCAAGCGTCGCCCATACAACACTTGGAAAAGGCCTCTTGCAAGTCTAAGGGGCACCCAAGTCCTTATAAACCCACCCAAGGCTCTCCTCCTAGGCGATGTGGGACGGGGATGTCACATAATCCCCCCTTTAGCGGCATAGCGTCCCCGCTATGCCCTCGGCGGCACCGGTGAGCGCCTGTTGCGGCCCTACATGCGGTGGAGGTCGGCTCTGATACCAACCGTAACGGCCTGGGCCCCACGCGCTTCCGCTACGCCACTTTGCAAGGTATTGTCTACTTTAGACACACAATCCTCACGATTTTGTTCCTCCGAGTGTCGCCGATACAACACTCGGAAAACGCGTCTTACAAGTCAAGGGCACCCCAAGGCTTATAAACCAAGCCAAGGCTCTCCTCCTCGGCGATATGGGACGGGGATGTCACAAGCCTGGTTCAAATGATTAAAATAAATTGGTAGAATGAAGCGTTAAAATAGGTCAAAGACCCATCATAATTTCAGCACACCCCCCATATGCCTTACCCTAGTTTTCACATGAGCCCGAGTCCAATCGCTTGTCAATTTAAGCTCAAAGCCTACTGCCCGTCTAATGTAAATGCAATGTATGCTAAAACTAATATGAAAAAGAAATTAATTATGTTTGGTAGGACCTAAAAATAATTTGTAATTTTTATGCAAAATAAATGGCTGAAAAGATTAGTCAAAATTTAGGTTTCAACACATTGTCATTATAAAGCCGTTACAAAACTATTATATGACCGTTGAAAAGCCGTTACACAATCGTTGTAAAACCGTTACATAATGATGGCTTCTATCAAAGTTTTATTAAATATTTCAAAACTGTTGAAATATTCAACAACATACAAACAGTTACTAAGAAGTTATATATGCCGTACGTGACTCATTATTTAGCAAAACTTGTGTACAGGCAGTTACAAATACCGAAATCATCAGCTCCATTACATCTGCGCCTACATGCTAGGAAATCTCTGTTCCGTTTGTCAATCATTTGCTTTAACACTTGGCAACAATTTGTTATTGCTTATCATAGAAATCTTTTCAACGATTTAATCAATCATCCTAGCTCTTGAAAGCCCGTCGTCTATCGAACTCAAACAGCTGGTTTTTTTTTTTTTTTTTGTGGGTGTTAATAGTATGTAATTTGTCAGTTTCACTTTTACGTTGTGTTGTATCTTTCTATTTAATTGAATTTGATTTCCTTGGGCTATTTCACTTGGATGGCAGCACCCCAGTTCGCTTCCTGTACTGACCTTCCAGAATGTATACATTTGCCATTGCTGTTTTTTTATTTATTTATAATTTCCACTTTAAAAGTTGATAGCTAATTATGGTCGACGAATGATAGACCTATTATTTCTCGTGTAGAATTTCAACATCTCGCGATTAAACAATATGGCGAATAGCTGTCAAGGTCAGTTCCATAATGTACGCATGTGCGAGTTGACGTCATGCATTACCTATATGGATTCCTTGAATATGCTTTTTGTTTTAGCTAAGCAAGATTTGTTTAATAATACTCCTTACGTCGCTCTTGGAATATGCAAATGCATTAAGAAAAAAGAAACTATCTAATTGACTTAAAAACTTATTATTTATGAGGACATGTGAGACGTCTACAAGAATGACATTCAATTTAATGAGTTCACATGCTCACTTTCTTCCTCTTTAAAGTATCAACAAGCTCAAGTACTCATGTTTAGTAAATAAAAAATTGAAAATCCATGGTAAAGATCACATGATTTTCCAGATCACAAGTTGCTCTTACAGCCATAATAAATGGAAATGAGAAGTCAACTGAGATTTTGAGCTGTCGTCGTTAAGCACATGATTTTCCAGATTGCAAGGCGCTCTTACAATCATAATTTTTTTTAGAAAGAAAGTCAACTGAGATTTTTCCCCATATCCACATTTTTTCACATCTAACAAGCTCAAGTACTCATGCTTAGTAAATAAAAAACTGAAAATCCATGGTAAAGATCACATGATTTTCCAGATTACAAGTTGCTCTTACAGCCATAATAAATGGAAATGAGAAGTCAACTGAGAATTTGAGCTGTCGTCATTAAGCACATGATTTTCCAGATTGCAAGGAGCTCTTACAATCATAATTTTTTTAGAAAGAAAGTCAACTGAGATTTTTCTCCAGATCCACATTTTTTCACATCTATAATCATAATCACGATCTTTTATTGCATTTGACTTTTTAGTACTCATCGCTGCAAAAGTTCACTGTTATTACAATTTTATGTGCCAACGACGCAAATGTTATGGAGTAGGGTTTCTCGTACGCTCTAATTTACTCATTCCGACGTGACTTTGGAGTTCGATGTAACTCAAACTTTGACCTTGGAGTTTGTAATGCATTGAAAAATAATAGACAAGCTGTCGAGATCAATTCCATAATGACGATCTCGCTGTTACCCTAAAAACAAAACCAAACTGTGAATGTGCATGTGCCGGTCGACGTCATGTATCAGATACATTGATTCGGTCAAGAGGAGATCTCGAAAGAAAGATTCCTCGAATATGCTTTTTTGGTTTTGTTTTAGCGAAGCAAGATTTGTTCAATGATACTCCTACTGTCGATCTTGGAAAATGAAATGCATTAGGAAAAACAACTCTTCAATTAATTTAAAAACATTTCAGCTACGAGGACATGTGAGACGTCTAAAACATCGTGACATTCAATTTAATGAGTTGACATGTTCACTTCCCTTATCTTTAAAGTATCAATTCCGCACGATTGTCTATGTTAGATTCAATGAGAAAAATTATCTTATTCCTTTGGAGCATGAAGTCGATATCCTACATAATGAAAAATTGAGGGGACAAAACAATATAAGTAATAGCCCTTACCCAAAAAAAAAACAAACAAACAAACAAACAATTTAAGTAATAGCGCCTAGTAAATAAAAAATATGAAATATTATTTTTGAACACATAGACGGAATCGTCTCGTCGCCGGTGGATGCCGTATGGGTCGTCACACGCCACGACGAGAGCAGGATGTTCAAAGCCACTGCAAAACGTCGCCTTTATGCGTATTTTCCCTCAATGAAAATTGATTTTGAATATATCAACGGACTCATCTCATCAATATGAGTATTTTGAGGGACCACACGTCGCCGGACGAAGCCGCATGTGCCCAATTCACTTAAGCTATTTCACTCGTATGGAAGAACCCAGTTATCTTCGTGTACTGACCTCCAAAATGTATATATTTGTCATTGCTGTTTTTTTTTGTCCACTTCAAAAGTTGCTAACTAATTATGGTCAATGAATGATAGATTTATTATTTCTCGTGTAGAATTTCTAGAACAATGTGGCGAATAGCTGTCAACGTCGGTTCCATAATGTACGCATGTGCCAGCCGAGGTCATGTAATAAATACAGGGTTAATACCATAGAAAACCTCAAACTAATGCATTTGTGATAAATTTACCTAAAATTATTTTTTTAATCACAAAAAACTCTAAACTAGTACACTTGTCACAATTTTATCCTAAACTGGTACATCTATGACAAACTTACCCTCCATTAATTTTCATTAAATCTAACCATTAAAGTATTAAATTGTATGGCATCGACAATTGATGGATGTACCAGCTTGGGATTTTTACCCTCTGTTTATCGCATGTGTATTGGTTTGAAATTTTTCGTGGTATTAACCTAATTTAACGGAGAGTAAATTTGTCACGGATATATCAATTTGGGGTTTTTCCTTATAAAAAAAATTAATTTAGTATAAATTTGTCACATGTATACTAGTTTAGGATTTTGGTGGTCAAAAAAATAGTTTAGGGTAAATTTATTACAAATGCACCGGTTTAGGATTTTTCATGGTCAAAACAATATTTCTGGTATATTTGTCACAAGTGTATCAATTTGAGATTTTTCATAGTATTAACCCTTAGATATATGGATTCTGTCATGAAGAGATCTAGAAAGAAAGATTTATTGAATATACTTTGTGTTTTTGCTAGCAAGATTTATTTAATAATACTCCTTATTTCTGATCTTGGAACATGCAAATGCATTAAAAAAAAGCAAGTATCTAGTTGACTTTAAAACTTATCATTTATGACGACATGTGAGACGTCAACAAGAATGTGACATTCAATTTAATGAGTTCACATGCTCACTTTCTTTGTCTTTAAAGTATCAACAAGTTCAAGTACTCGTGCTTAGTAAATAAAAAACTGAAAATCCATAGTTAAGTACATAATTTTCCAGATTGCAAGGAGCTCTTATAGCCGTAATATGTGGAAATGAGAAGTCAACTGAGATTTTGAAATATTATCATTAAGCACATGATTTCTATTGCAAAGAGCTCTTACAGCCATAATTTTTTTTAAAAGAAAGTCAACTGAGATTTTGAACCAAATCCACATTTTCTCACATGTACAATCCTAGTCGCGATCTTTTATTGCATTTGACTTTTTAGTATTCATCGCAGTAAAAGTTCACTGTTATTACATTTTTAACCGCCAACAAAGCGAGTGCTGCAGAGTAGGGCATCTCATACGCTCTAATTTACTCATTCGAAAGTGACTTTGGAGTTCAATGTAATCAAATGTTGACTTTGGAGTTTGTAATGCAATGAAAATTGTAGACAAGCTGTCGAGGTCAGTTTCATAATGATGAACCGTTGTTACGCTAAATAAAAATCACACTGTGAATGTGCATGTGCCAGTCGACGTCATGTATTAGATACATTGATTCCGTCACGAGAAGATCTCAAAAGAAAGATTCCTTGAATGTGCTTTTTTGGTTTTGTTTTAGATTTGTTCAATAATACTCCTACTGTCGATCTTGGAATATGAAATGCATTAGGAAAAACAACTACCCAATTAATTTGAAAATTTTTCATTTATGAGGACATGTGAGACATCTAAAAAACTATATCATTTAATTGAATGAGTTCACATGTTCACTTTGCTTATCTTTAAAGTACCAATTCTGCACGATAGTCTATGTTAGATTCAATGAGAAACTACCTTATTCCTTGGGAGTAGAGAGTCAATATCCTACATAATGAAAAATTGGGGGGATGAAAGAATATAAGTAATAGTGCCTAGTAAATAAAAATATGAAAATCCATCGTTAAGAACATGATTTCCTAAATTGTAAGGTAATGCTGATGTTTCTCTAATTTCTTTTGTTCCCAGGAACGGAAAAAGAAGAAAAATATATTTGGAAAAATCAATTAATTTTTCTATTTTTGGGAACAAATCAATGATCAAGGAACATAGTTGGAATAGAAATCAAAAAAAAAAAAATTGCACTTCTCTGATCTCGGTGAGCAAGATTAGAAAAAATCATTTCTACTCAGAAAATGTTCCTGAAAGCAGAATTATTACCATATAGCCCCTCAATGTCATAAATTTTGTAAATAAAAAGTCAACTGAGATTTTGAACCGCCACCGTTAAGCACGTGATTTACTAGATTGCAATTGGAGATAGAAAGCCAGCCGAGATTTGGGACTGGATCCATGTTTGCTCACATGTCCAATCGTAACTGCGATCTTTTATTGCGCTTGACATTTTTAATTGTAGTCGTTGTTACAGTGATAAACACTTAAGTGCCAATAGCGCAAATGCTAAAGAGTAGGGTATTTCATATGCTCTGATTTTCTTATTTGAATGTGACTTAGGAGTTTATACTCGTCCTAGGAAAATAATTAACTTGTATAACTCAATAACTGTACTGTGCAAGTAACTATAAAACTATTAAGATATTAAAAGTGACTTCGTAAATGAAGAAGAATATCTTCTCTATACTCTGTTGCTGGCCTGCTTGATTAAAATGAAGACCGAGGAGCTTTGCTACGTCTTTATATCATCCTGGTACATGAGTTCACTCAGTAAAGAGGGAGAGAAAAAGAAGAGAGACGCACACAAAAGTAGCTTGCAGGAAATTTCTCCAACTCTTGGCGATGGCCTTTAGCAATTCTCTATCATCACTAGCGGCGTCCGCATCCTCCGTGTGGTCATTGCACGACGTGGTCTTGACCTTCAGAGGAACGGATATGAGCAGGCAAGACGTGAATCGCCTTCTGGCCGGCTTATCCAATGTGGGGATAAGCGTGATTATCGACGAAAAGGAGGCGGGGGCAGACAAGGAAATCGACCCCAAGCTGGTCAAAGCGATTGGACAGTTGAAGATATGGATACCGATCATCTCGTCGGACTACACTTCCAGCGAGAGCTACCTCGTGGGGCTTGCCAAGGTGCTGGAGTGCAGGGACAGCAGGGACCACGCCACCATTCCCATTTTCTGTGGCATCGACCCCTCCGACTAAGATTCCGTCCTGAACCACAAAAAAAGAGGGATCGATGGCAAGGATTCCTGGAAGTCCACCCTCCATCGTATTGGACAGCTGAAGCAATATCGTTTCGACCCCACGAGCGACCAGTAACTCTACTCTACTTTCCTTTGCTTTTACCTCCTTTTAAATTCCAGCGTCAAACTGATAGATATTGAACTATCAAGCTGTTGTAGATTATCTTTAGGAGCGCTCAGTTACTTTCGAGCAAAAACTCACCAGTCTTATGCCTTGTGATCATTCAAAACAGTGGCCTTAATTTGATTGTGGAGTACTTTTAGTATCTTTGCAAAATCTTTCTACTTCACCACACGTAGGAGGTGTCAACTTTTTTTTTTTAGTTTGCGAGAGGAGATGGCGAGCACTTCTGCACATTTAAATCCTGAGATCCTAGAAGAAATAGGCCGTTTGGATGACTACTCAGTCTTTAGTGACAACAAAAACCTTGTATGGTTTCTGGGTCTGACATGATAATATATGACCGAAATCATGATTAAGAAGTCACGAATTGTTACTCTAACTTGTGTGTATTCTGCTTCAGTCTTCTTCCTTTCTTGTTATTTCTTTCTTCAATTTCTCATAACCGCACATCTTGATTATTAGGGATGGTGGGCTTATGTCCGAGATCGTCTTGTATGTCACTCGGCAGCTGAAGAATGCTGAACTAGTTGGGACTTCCATGCCAGTCGGAATTGATAATCATGTCCACAAGATGATGACAATGCTTAATATCAACTATCGCAACGGACAAGCGGTTGAAATACGGGGCAATGAGGTCCGAATGGTCGGAATACATGGCGTGGCAGGGATCGGGAAGACGACTCTTGCAAAATTCGTTTACAGCCAGCTATATCCTCCGTTTGAAGGCTGTAGTTATCTGGGAAACATCGGGGAGGTATTGAAAACCGAGCCCCTGGAGCATCTGCAAAGCCGACTGGTTTCTGACCTGCTAAAGCAAGAGCCCAAAAGCGTGGGTTCCGTAAAAGAAGGTATTGACTATATCCAACATAGGTTTCACGGTATGAGAGTTCTCATTGTGCTCGATGATGTCCATGGGAGGGATCAACTCGAAGCATTTGCTGGGAAGCTAAGCTGGTTTGGTTTGAGAAGCAGGATAATCGTAACCACCAGAAACGCCAGTCTTGGCTATATCCCTGAAATGACTGCGGCTTATGAAGTCAAGCCTATGGAGTTTGATCCATCCCTTTGTCTCTTCTGTCGACATGCTCTTGGGGAGAGTTCTCCCCGTGAGGGCTATGAAGATCTTTCCAAGCAGATTGTTGACGAAATTAGAGGGATCCCTTTAGTAATTGAGGTTCTAGGTTCACATCTATACAGAAAACAGAAAGAAACATGGGATGATACGTTGCATCAACTAAGGAAAATTCCAGCCGGTATGGCCCAAAAAGTGTTGATGACCAGCTATGAAGACCTAGATCAAGGGACTAAAGATATATTTCTCGACATAGCTTGTTTCTTTATAGGAAGAGACCAGAGAATTCCCTTCTATATGTGGGAGGACTGCGGTTTTTGTCCTGGTCGTGGTGTTCAGAGTCTCCTTCTCACGTCCCTGGTGAAAATTGGAGAGAACAACGAGCTCTCAGTGTACGACCTATTAAGAGACCTCGGTCTAGCAAATTGTTCGCGACGAAGACCCAGCTAACCCTGGAAGGCGCAGCAGGCTGTGGAATCACAAGGAGGCCCTTGGTATCTTAACGAGAAAAGAGGTGAAATGTCCTTGTTTTGGAATAATGTATGCCATACTTTCACTGCTGTAGAATTCACTCATCTTTTCTTCCTTCAATCTACAGGGAACGGAAAGGGTTCAAGCCCTCTGTCTCAAGTACGACAATGGCTCAAGTGATTATTTCACACGTGAAGAATTTCAAAGCCTGTCCGAGCTGAGGTTCCTTAAACTAGACAGTGCAAATATCCGGGGAGATTTCATAAATATACTTTCCAATTTAAGGTGGCTCGATTGGCAAGGGTGCCCCACGACCTTTGAAGCCATGAACTTGCATCTGGGGAAATTGGTGATTCTTGATTTATCATGGAGCAAGGTCACTCATGAATGGGAGGGTTGGAGTGGAATCAAGGTGACCTGGAAATTGTTCGGTTTCATTTCGTTTCATAACCAGGAATAGACCTTGTCTGAACCATATTCTATTTTGGATTGCAGATGCGGCAATTGAAAGTTTTGAACCTCACAGGGTGTAATGAAATGCTGATGACTCCCGACTTCTCCAGTTACCCAGAGTTGGAGATGCTGATTCTCGAATGCTGTTCTAATTTGGTTGAGATACACCCTTCAATCTGTGCTCTAACATCCTTGGTTTCCTTGAATTTGAAATCTTGCAGCAAACTTTATGAGTTGCCGCCAGATATGGGTAACATGGAAGCGCTGAAAGAACTTCTCATTGATGGCACTTTAATAGAAGAAATCCCGGAATCGATAGCTGGAATGAAGAAACTGGAAACTCTTAGTGCCTCCAATTGCTATTCATTAACTTACCTTCCAATCATTTTCCCTACAGAAGCTCTTTCGATGCTCTTGCTGGACAATGCGAAGATCTCCGAACTCCCCGATTCAATCGGAAATTTGGTGAAACTAGAACGATTTGTCACTGAGGGAATGCCGGGAGATACAAAAACTTCCAGAATCTATAGGAGAATTATGCTCATTGGTGGAGTTGGACATATCAGGGACACTTATTGTGGAGCTGCCTGGCTCCACGAGTAACCTGCAGCGACTGAGAATTCTTAAGATGGAACGTTGTCATGTGAGAGAGTTTCCTAGGGCCATCGTCGAACTAAGTAAGCTTGAAGAGATCCATGCCTCCCACTGTAGGAGTTTGGAGGGAGGCATTCCTAGTGACGTTCAGAACCTAGAATTCCTTAAAAAATTGATCGTATGTTATAGTTGTGTTTCTAGCCTACCCCCGTCCATCAAGCCACTAGGAAGTCTCCAGACCCTCGATTTACTTGCTTGCGACAACCTTGAAGAGTTGCCCATTCTTCCCTCGAGTTTGACTTGTCTGCGAGTAAGTTCAAAGAAGATGAGCATAATCCCTGATATTCAGAACTTGGTTGAACTGGGAGACTTGAGCTTAGGATATGAAAAGCCCAAGGAGCTAGTAGGCCCTCCTTCGCCGCCGCCTTGGAGGGTAAGCTTGCCGAAGCTGAAGAACTTAGAGTTGTCTCATTCCCAAATCTCCAATTTGGGATTTGAGTACGGCCCTGCATGCAATCCTCAGCTCAACAAAGTCGTCCTGACGCTCCCGAATCTTAAAGGAGTATCAGGGCTCCCCTCATCGTTGTCCGTCTTGTCCATCCAAGCATGTACGTCTCTAACGAGTTTGCCGACACTTCAGAATTAGATTTACTTGTCGGAGCTAGAGCTCTTGAACTTGGCTGTCAAAGAGATTAGAGGGCTCGGAGAACTAAAAAGCCTAGAGATCCTGGTTGTGTCGGATTGCCCGATAGTACATCTCGATGGCCTCTCCAAATTGACATCATTGATGAGCTTGTCCCTCAAGAAATGTGTGTCCCTCGACAAGTTGCCCAACCTATCCGACCTCAACATGTTGAGAGTCCTGGAAATCCACGGGTGCCAGAACATCCGCAACATTGAAGGCCTCCAGGAAGCAACATCTTTGGAGGAGCTGATCGTGACTGAATGTAAGGCTGCAAGTTCAGTTGAAGTAAAACTAGCCCAGAGGAGGATTGGAAAGCGTTTGAAGACATCCCGTTAAGTGTGATCATCATGTCATATGATGTGTTTTGCTTTTCCTCGAGTGTCACTAATGTTTGTTTTCTTTTAATTTCTCACCCTGATGTTGACGAGAAGTGGAAAAACCGGTAATTCTTGTGTTTCATTATATCCAAGAGCAGACAAGTCGCATGTTATTTGAGACAGTTTCAGGTAAAGTGTAACCATGGCATTACTCCAGCTATTGTTGGAAATTTGGAGCTCCGATAGCATGTTGAAAGATTGAGTTTTGCGTGGAAGCATGGTTTTGATATGAATGATAGTTTGTGGTTCGAATGCGTGCAAGTGTACATATGTACAAAGACGAATGGACAAGGGAAGGATACTTTGAGGAATATAGGCAAGGTTTATGGGATAAGGATAGTTTGATTAGTCGGTAGAATTGCTATTACAATAGTTTGAGGTGGTGTTGACGGAGGAGCTACAAAATATGGAGTTTATTTTCACGCTCCCCTCCACTTCTTAGTGCAAATGTCTTTTTTTTGCCTAGTGCTTCAACGTGGACTCTTCCGTTATTACGCATTTCAACTACTTCCTACGTGATTTTTACTCGCTCATTACACTTACGACTTGCAAGGGACCCTGCTGGATTTTCATGGGATGTTCTGGGAAATGGATCAACGAATCAACAGTTATTTCCTTTTGACTTGAAAGAATGTGTAGAAGTTTTCTTGAATTTTTTTCACCCCGACATGTTGCACAACACGAAGATGTTTACAACGAGTTCAGTACCCCAGGAAATGCCTTTTCTTTGTGATGTAGCTACGCAGATCTGAATTCAGATGGTTAGGACAGCAAAATTGGATCTCACTCTCTGGTTCGGAAAGTCCAAAGGAAATTGAACTTACTAGGGTTTAAAGTCGAAGGATGATGACGAGGGCGTCAAATTCAAAGGATCACATAGGCTTCCTCAGACAAAAATATGACACCTCGGAACCTCGACATCTATAAGATAAATAGACTCAGTTTAGATCCAACTATGAATTCCAATTTGTTGTAGAAAATGAGATTTTGAGTATTTAAGTGACGATGGCTGCATATTTTACGAGACATAGGTCAAAATAGATTATGCTTCATTAGTTCGGTTGGCGCGTTTTAGAATCAAGATCCGCGCACCCGAGCCTAACCCCGATCGAACCCGGCCTGTGAAAAGATCAAAATACCCTCCGTCGGTTGAGTCAAATGTCCAACTAGTCCTAAAATACCAAATGACCAAAATGTCCTTGCATTTATGCACAAAATGCCAAAGAAATTCAAATCCTTGTGGGCCCCTTCATCTTTTCCCATACAAGTCAAATCTTCACTTTTTCCCATCAACCCCCTCCCATCATAGTCTATCTCCTCCTTGCTTCTCTCTCCTCTCCCCTCACACCTTTTCCCCTTCAAACGACCACTCCTCCTCCCCTCCTCTTTGTTGCCACACGACCACCAGACCACCATCGCTCCACTGCCGCTCTATCCACCTGCAGCCTCTACGCCCTCCACCTCGTTGCCGGCTCCAGAGCCGTCAAAGCCCGCGTGAGTCTCGAGCCCATCACCCTCCATCTTTGTCTCTCTCGACTCCCCCTCGGCCTGGCCATCCCATAGCTCCACCCTCGCCTCCGCCGCTCGTTCTCCCACCCATTCTCCCGCTCGTCATCGTCGCCGGTTCAGCCCTAACACCGAGCAACCCCAACACCCTCTGTCATGCCCCGATCCTCGGGTATGTAATATCCCTACCAAAATGCCTCGGCTCAAAAAAGGACGATATCCCAAGCACGTCATCAACCCATTCATTTTATCTTTTATTACGCATGCGAAACGTGTAACTCCCAAATATCAAATCGGACAACGGGGATAGTTAAAAAGACAATTACAATAATCAAATCATGACAGTTCAGCAAAAACCACCTTGAATTTAATTATCTTTGCTAAACCAAGGATGTGAAATATCTACATACCCATTCTTCGGGCCACTTTCTATAATTCTCGGAAATACCAAGTCGGAAATGACACGACCCTCAAACAACTCCAACAAGATCCACACCACTTCCAATTCCTCTCGACTAAGGGCCCGAAAATGGTTAATAACGATGGGGTGAGATATTAATCTCGGTGAGTTAACACCTAAGTCCGGCTAGGGCGTTGATTCGCTCGTAAAATCCTACCAGGCCACCATAAAAGTATCATACGTATATCGATCAACCACATGCAAACTTACCGGTCTTGAGCCATGCACGATGCAATGGTCGACCCAACTCAACAGTCACATCGGAAGATCAACGGGCATGGTATCAAATCAATTTGCATGCATAGGATACCACACAAAGTCTATTTATTAACAAGTGACCCACGCGATCGGCGTGGTCGGTGCACACGACTAGTGTGGCCCAAGTACTACGACTAGCGGTGTCTACTGGCGGGACCAAGCATCGTCCCTTACTTCCGAGAACGGCGATTGAAAGCTATGTATGAAGTGTAACTAGCATGGTATAGCAGACATGCATTCCAAAAAGGAGCGTCGGTCCATCACATGCTGCGACCGCCATCCGATAATTCGTGTGATCTGTATGACGGGCACGGACACGAATTGACGTGCTTCTAACAAGTCGCGTGGTTCCGCACGACCGGCATGGTACGAACTTGTCGGGTTCCCGTATGACCGGCACGGTTTAATCTCATCATGTGACCACTCGGACACATCCGAAAATCAACCAATTTTTATCTTTTACTTTTAACTGGATGTTCATGCGGACGTGCTCAAAGACTTGGGCCACGGCCATTTTCACACGGGTCACATGAATGTACAGATTATCCACCGGACCTTGCATCAAGAAAATGTGGGACCGACACCCACACTTTTCACCCATAACATCCAACAATCCAACCACAACAACCGGGCAAGCAACAATCGGGACAAATCGCCGGACATGCTCTACAATTCCAACGATATCTACGGATCCAATTTCATAAAATTGAACTACCAACAGTCCAATCCAACCAGCAATCAAGCCTCCACTCGACTCTGTCCTATCGCTCGCTTGCAAACACACACCGGCAATCACCGGCCCAAACCATCAGTCCAATGTAATCACTAAATAGCTACAGATGACCTAACTAGCAAACCGACTTAATTAATCGTGACCATTTAACTTAAACTCGGTCTCTATTTAATCGATCACGATTAAGCTACCTAAACGTCCTATTAAACTAATTACACTAATCACACTAAGCGCAATTAGCGCCCTAATCGGGGTTTAGGGATTTAACTCACAATAAAAATCGGCGGTTGATGTCGGGTCGGGCACGAGACTTTTGGATCGGGTTGGGATTCAACTTGCTGATTTCGGGCCGGGTGCTGTTCACGGGCTGGGTTCGGCTCAAGGTTTTCGGTCGGGTCAGAAGCGGTTCGGGTCGGACTTTGGTTGGAATCTTGGGTTCGAGTCGGGCTCAACGGCAATTTCGGGTCGGGTCCGGCCCGCTTGTTTCGGGCCGGGATTGGGTTCTCGGGTTTGGGTCGCGGGTTTGACCGGGTCTCGGGTGTGTGGTTGGTGAGTGGCGATCGCTCGAGCGACGGGGTTGGGTGGCTTCTCGCGGATAATCTCCGGCTCGGGCTCGCATAGATCTCGGGTCCAAGTAGTTGTAAGTTTGGCTCGAGTCCAAAAGGGCGACGATAAAGCGACAACCAAAGCAGCGGCTCATAGAGGCAGAGGCGGGCTGGCCGGTGCGACGCGGTGGCAGGAAACTCGGATTCGCTCGCGGGCTAGTGGGTGGTGGTGAACGGCGATGCGCGGGTTGAGTTGGACACGACGGGTCCGGGTTGCGGGTGGATCTCCCGGTCCACGATTTGGTGGTCTCGAGGTTTTGTAGTTGAGCCGGGCTTGCGAGCGACGGTTGATGCGGCGGAGGTTGGCTTGGGACAAAGGCGTGGGTCAAGCGGCGACTAGGCGGTCGAAGGTCGTCGGGGTGAGGGGCCGAGAGGTGAGCCGCGGGGCCTCGCGATTGTGCTAAGCTGGTGGCGACGGATAACTAATAGGCTGCTGGCACAAGGCGACGACGGCTAGTGTAGGTGGAAAAGCTGCGATGGAGACCGGCAGCAGCGGCGACGCAAGGCGGAGCTGCGGTGGTGTCGATCTTGCGATGTAGCTGCAAAAGGAGGGGTTGGTTGAGGGGGGTTTGCTCGCACAAGAACAAGAGGGGGATGTACGCGGGAGAGAGAGAGAGAGCAGAGGGGAGAGAGAGAGAGTTCAAGTGAGACAAGAAAGGGGGAAAAAGAGAGCACGTGGGAAAGAGGAGAAAAGAAAGGAGAGAGGGAAGAGAAAGATTTGACTTGAGTTAGTAGGAATTAATGGGAGAAAAGATGGGATGGGACTTTTGCATGGGGAAGGGAAATGGGGTTAACTAGAAATTTGAATTATTTTGGCATTTAGTGAATGAATGAAGGGCAAAAGGGATTGGCTTTTAGCGCAATGAACGGAGGTTGATTTTGGTCTTTTCACAGGCTAGGCTTGGTCGGGATCAGGCTTAAGCACGAGGATTTCGATCCTCAATGCGGCAACTAAGGTTTTGAAAACCTAACCTAAACCGCCTAACGTTCTGAGTGTCGTCCAAAAATTGTCACGTACGTCTTATGATCGAAAATTTCAAAAATACCGAAATTCAATATTAATCGTTTTATTGAATTCGGGCACTAAATCGGAGTCAAATTTCCAGGGCGTCACACCCTCAGCCCCGATCCTCTCTCTCTCTCTCTCTCTCTCTCTCTCGGCCCAAGCTCCGCCGGTCTCCTTCTCTTTGTTTCGCCATTGCCCCCATCTATTGGCCTTACCCCCGCCTTTCCCAAGCCACTCCGAGCCGCCCTCACGCTCGGTAGCCCATGAAACCCCCCGGCCGGCCTTGATTCACTCTTTCTTTCTCAACCCAACCCTCACCGAACCGTCAACCACCACATTTGAACTCCAGCCGCCTCCTCCGCAATGTCTCGAAGCCCTCGTGCCACCGCCGACCTTCAAGGCCTCCCTTGACTAGCCCCCATAACTCGAGGACCCCGGAGCGGTGTGTTACGCCCCAATTCTTTAGTACGCGACATCCCTACCAATTCGCTTCAAGTCATAATGAATAACGTCCTAGATATACTATCGACCTCACGGTATTATAATACGTATGCGAAAACGTATAAACTCCCAATCGGATAAAACAACGGGGATAGTAACATAGGATTAACCGTGACGGTAAAAAACAAAGTATGCCTGTCAATACAATACCAAAAACAGATGATGATTAACCCCATAGAGCTACTGTCATGTACAACCCCACACTTCGGGGCTACTATATAAGATTATCAAAAAGGGAGTAAAGGTCGGGCAAGGTTAAGTTCTCATCTACTCCAAAAGATACATCTCCGTAAACCACAAACTTCAACGGTCAGGCTGAAGGGACATGGTCAGAAGAAACTTCAATTATGTCATCGACAGCTGGGTCGGGCTTAGGATCGGGATCCATTATCTTGCCATCAAAGTTACCCATGAAACCAAAGCAATCCCAGCACGGCCCAAAAACGCGATCGCCATCACGGAGAACCCACGCTTTGAAGGGATGAGCTACGAAATCCTTTATTCCCTCTTCCACGTAGATGGTCGTGATGCGTTCTTCCCAAACCTTATTTGTACCAGGTATCGGATGATGATTAACCTGAATTTCGGTGTAAATGGGATTCCAAATCTAACCGAGCGCTGTTGATTTGACATCTTACCTTAAACTTGAAAAGTGGAACCATGAAGGGTGAGATATAATCTTAGTAAATCAACGCCTAAGCCCAGCTAAGGCGTTGATTTGTCCAAAACGTCCCGTCCATCAACCATATATTATAGAGCAAACAATCTCAATTATAGACAACTTACTAGCCAGGATACCACACGTAATGCGACATGAATAGAGTATAACAATCATATCGATCCGACGCAACTATCAAGGCACTCAATCATTCACGATGCATCACGTCATCATTCGGACACTGGACACCATACGAAGTCCATTAGTTATTAACGATGATCGGCGCGATTAGAACGTTCAACCCATACAACCGGTGAGGTTCACATTATAGTTAGCAGTATCATCCGGCGGGACCAGACATCGTCCCATATTCTCTTGGTGACGTCAATTACAAGCGGTGACCGTACCGGATATAGTGAGTAGGCATTCCAATAAGAAGCATCTGTCCTTCACAAGCTGCGACCACCATCCGACAATCCATGAACCATGTACCAATAGAATATAGAAAGTCGTACAACGGACGAGTCGTGTGGCTTTGTGCACTAGGCACGGTGCGAGCTCGTCGGGCATTGCATCATCGTCCCATCATATGACCATTCAATCCATCGAACAACCATTCCATTTTTATCTTCAAGTATAGCTACATGCTCATTTAGTCATGATCAAGGTTCGGCCTTCACCTTTTTTATGCTAAATTATGCATTCGATGCCAAACATGACCATATGAACACTCAAACTCGTCCACTAGACTTTGCAAGTAATATGAGGCAATTAATCCCCAATCAAGCATCTAACGATCAACGACCAATCAACTCACTCAATCAGACAATCGATATAGACAATCGACTCAAACGAGTTGATCAATTTAAGCATGGACATCTGTTCGAGTCATGCACATTTAAGCTCGATCACAAGATAAATCATTAATAGCCAATTCAATTAGTCAATCAATTGTACGCTCGTTCTAACTTACCGCTAGCTCATGATCAAGCAATAACATCCAATCGGTCAAGAGACAATCAATCCATTCAATCAATCAATCCAATTCAATCGTTTGCAGAGTCCTAACTAACCAGATTAACTTAACCAATTAGGGCCATTGAACCTAAACCAAGTTTCCAACCCATACAGACCCTAATCGAACTCCCTAAACACCCAATAATCTAATTAAAATAATCCAAACGTAATTAGAGACCTAAGGATTAAAGGTCAACTCACAGTGAAGCGAGTACGATGGCGGTCCTTGAAAATCCTCGGGTACGAACGTCAAACGCGACTCAGATACTTAGGCTCACGGTCTAAATTTCTTGGACAAACCGACCTAAATCCTCGGTCACTTGGGCTTAGGTCCTTAACAAAAGCCCCGTGTACACGAGTAGAATTTCTCAGCCAACTTGGCCCACAAACCAGGCTCTCGACCCACTTTATAAGATACGGCCCCAGTCGGATTGGGCCACGGCCCAGCCAATTGGCCTACGGATCCGGCCCAAAACAGGGTACAGTCAAAACGTGGCGGCCGGCCCGGCTAACTATTCGTGGGTGTGGCGGCCTTTCTAGTGGCAATGAGGCGGCGGCAAGTGGCGGAAGGCTGGAAGAGACCTTAAGGTAGCTGGAAGTAGTCGATCGTGGTTTGAGGTGCTCGGAATAGTGGTCGGGAGCCACGAACAGGAGTAGCTGCAATAAGCGAAAACAGGGGCACGATGCGGGGGCAAAGGCATGGGAAGTTTTGTTGGGGTTGTTTGGGTCTCCGACGGTGGTGAAACTTTGTGGGGTTGATAGTAGAGGTCTAAAGGGGTATCGAGGGTTGTGTGGTGACCGCTGGTGGTTGAGGATGGCGGTGGAAGAGGCTAGATAGAGGCGGCAATAACTTGTAGACCGAAATAGAGCAGGTAGGAGTATGGCGGGGTTAAGGCGGCTATTTTTGCTCCTCCGGCGATTCCGTGGCGGCTTCTAGTTGTCGGAGGTGGTGGCTAGAGGTCAGAGAAAGGCTTAGGTGGTCGAAGGAAGTGGTGGTGGCGGCGAGCGAGGTGGTCACAAGAAGATAGAATAGCGACAGACAAAGCAAGATAGAGTAGGGGCTATTGCGGGACTTCAGGCTTCTTGCGATTGTTTCGAGCTAGACGGTGGTTGGCGGTGGACGTGTAGTGGTCCGGGGTGGTGGTGGTGAGGTGGTGCAATAGTGGCGATGGTGATGGTGCTTTGTGATAGGGTTTATTGTAAGAGAAAGAAAGAAGAAAGGAGGAAGGGGAAGTCGGTGAGGGGAAAATGACGTGGGGGAAAAGGAGAAGGGGGAGAGAGAGAGAGAGAGAGAGAGAGAGAGAGAAGAGTGTAGAATTTTGACCATGGGACTTATGAGAAAAGGTGGGTCCCCCAACATTAATCACTTTGTCTTGACCTTCATAAAACCCTAGGGACAAAATTGTCATTTCAAAAAATGACTAAGGGTAATTTGGTCATTTTGCAACCAAGGATAATTCGAGCATTCGAAAATCCTACGGAGGATAGTTTAGTCCAATTTCAAGTTGTTTTGGTCAGAAGAGGCTTGGACACAAGAATTTCCAATTCTAAGGCGCGACGACCAACGATCAAAATCCAAACTAATTCGATCGCCATTTTGAGAAATTCATAATTTTCGATTCCTAATTCCTTTATATTCAATCTCGAACAACAAATTGGAATTCACAGTCATTCTATAGATTGGATTTTACTATTAAACAAAGTCAAATTTCCAAGGCGTCACACAATGAGCCACCCGAGGGCCGCTATTGTTGCCGAGAACGGCCCCCGCCTTCGTTGTCGTCGCCCGAGCTCGTTAGTTGGTGAGTTAAATTTCTAAACCCCAATTAGGGTGCTAATTATGCTTAGGGTTAGTTAAAAAGCTCGTTAATGTGTTTAGGTACTTAATTATGGTCGAATTAGTTAGAAACATGGTTTGGGCTAAATGATCACAATTAATTAAGTTAGTTGGATTAGTGTGGCATTCCTAGGCCATATAATTTCTAGTAAAGGGATCGAAGTGGATTCATCGAAGATTGAAGCGGTCATGGATTGGCCAAGATCGACTACAGTAATAGAGATTAAAAGCCTTTTGGGATTGGCGGGCTATTACATACGCTTCGTGGAAAGGTTTTCTACCATAGCCTCACCTCCGACCAAGCTGCTGAAAAAGCATATGAAGTTTCAATGGACGGATAAGTGCGAGCGTAGTTTTCAAGAGCTTAAGCATAAGCTAACTACGGCTCATGTGTTGACGATTCCGCTTGGTCCTGAAGGTTTCGAGATCTACAGTGACGCGTCTCTCCAAGATCTAGGTTGTGGTTTGATGCAACATTGAAGAGTTGTGGTGTATGTGTACCATCAATTAAGACAGCATGAGTTGAACTACCCGACACACGACCTAGAGTTGGCTGCGGTCGTGTTCGCCTTAAAGATTTGGAGGCATTACCTAATTGGGGAAAGTTTTTAGGTGTATATCAATCACCAAAGTCTGAAGTATCTATGCTCTCGGAAGAAGCTGAACATGAGACAGTGCCAATGGATGGAGCTGTTTAAGGATTATGACTGCGAGATCTTGTATCATCCGGGTAACGTGAATAAGGTTATGGATGCCATGAGTAGAAAATCGGTGATTGCTCAATTACGTATTTATGAGTAGCATTTGCTTGAGCAAGTGAGAGACTCGGATTTCAAGTTAGAGATAAGCCGCTTGTCAAGTCTTGTGGCTACGTTGAGGATTGAACCAGAAGTGCAAGCTAAGGTGAAGTTGTTGGAGTCGTCCAGCCTTGCCATTCAAAGAATCCTTCAAGAGGACTCAACGAAAAGAAGAGCTGATTTTCAGGTAGACGATGATGGGATACTCAAGTTCCGAGGATGTCTATGTATCCTCGCCGATGAAGGTCTTAGGGAAGAAATCTTGTTGAGAGCACATTACGGTAGCTACGGTATCCATCCGGGTAGTACGAAAATGTATCAGAATCTAAAGCAACATTTCTAGTGGAATGGATTGAAGCGGACATAGCCAAGAATGTGGCCAAGTGTTTGATTTGTCGGCGGGTCAAGGTGCAACACGGTAAGCCTGGAGGGTTGTTGCAGCCGTTACGGATCCCAGAGTGGAAATGGGAGCATATCACTGTGGATTTTGTGATGGATTTGCCAAGGAGTCGAGAGGGTCATGATTCAATCTAAATTGTGGTCGACAAATTGACGAAGTCGGCGCACTTCATTCCTGTGAAAAAGGACTTCATTTTGGATAGATATATAGAGTTGTATGTGAGGCATATTGTGAGGTTGCATGGAGTGCCAATGACGATCACATCGGATCGTGCTCCAAAGTTCGCTGCCACGTTCCGGAAAAGTCTATAGATTGCGTTGGGAACAAAGCTGCGATTCAAGACGGCATATCACTCATAGACGGATGGTCGACCCGAAAAGATGATACAAACTTTAGAAGACATGCTGAAGGCATGCGTTTTGGATTTCAAGGACAGTTGGGAGGAACAGTTGCATTTGATTGAGTTCCCCTACAATAATAGTTTTTAGTAGAGCATTAAGATAGCGCCGTTTGAGGCATTGTATGGCAGAGTGTATAAAACACTAGTGTGTTGAGATGAAATGAGCGAAAGGAATATCACCGGCCCCGAGTTAGTGCAACGGTCTATGGAAGCCATTAAAGTGATCAGAGATAGGTTGAAGACTACTTAGAGCTATTAGAAGAGTTACACAGATAGGAGGTGTGGGCCCTTGGAGTTTCAAATGGACGATCATGTCTTTCCGAAGATGTCGCTCATGAGAGAGACATCTCGTTTTGGCAAGAAATGGAAGTTGAAAATGAGGTGTTGGACCGTTTGAAATTTTGGAATGAATTGAAAATCTGGCGTATCGTCTTGCGTTGCCGCCAAGACTTGCTCAAGTACATAACGTGTTTCACGTGTCGATGTTAAGGAAGTACGAGCCGGACTCGCGCATGTACTAAGTCATGAGGAGATTGAGCTAAATGAACGAGCATCATACGTGGAGCGTCCAATCAAGATCGTGGATAGGAAAGACCAAGTACTTCGGAGCAAGACGATTCGGTTGGTCAAGGTGATTTGGCAACATCATGGGACTGATGAAGCTATGTGGGAAAACGAGGAAGTCATGAAGAGCAGCTATCTTTATTTTTTTGGGAAGTTATAATTGTACTGTAATTTCGAGGACGAAATTTCTTAAGGTGAGGAGAGTTGTGACGCCTTGGAACCTCGACGTCTATAAGATAACCGAACTTAGTTTGGGTCTAACTATGAATTCCAATTTGTTGTATAAAATGAGATTTTGAAGATTTAAGTGACGATGGTTGCATATTTTACGAGACATAGGTCAGAATAGATTATGCTTCATTAGTTCAATTGGCGTGTTTTAGAATCAAGATCCGCGCACCCGAGCCTAAGCCTGATCGAACCCGGCCCGTGAAAAGAGCAAAATACCCTCGGTCAATTGAGCTAAATATCCAACCAATCCTAAAATATCGAGTGACTAAAATGCCCTTGCATTTATGCATAAAATGCCAAAGAAATTCAAATCCTTGTGGACCCCCTTCATCTTTTCCCATACAAGTCAAATCTTCACTTTTTCCCACCAATCAATCACATCACCAACCTCTCTCCCATCACACTCTATCTCTTCCTTCCTTCTCTCCTCTCCCCTCATGCCTTTTGCCCCATGCGGACGACCACTCCTCCTCTCCTCCTTGTTGCCGTGCGACCACCACATCACCACCGCTCTATGGCCACTCCGTCCACCCGCCGCCTCCACGCAGTCCACCTCGCCACTAACTCCGGAGTCGTTGCATGCATGAGTCCCGAGCTCGTCACCCTCCACCTCCATCTCTCCTGGCTCCTTCTCGGCTCGGCTATCCTACAGCTCTACACCCGCCTCCGCTACCTGTTCTCCGACCCTCAGCCCCGAATGCTCATACATATATGCTCAAATACTTAGCCTAAGGTCGTTTTCATGCTAAATCATGCAATTTGATCTTATACGTGGTCTCATGAATGCATAATTTTATTGAGTGACATTTCAAGCAATTTGAGGCGTTAACCTCCAATCGAGGCACCCATGACAATCACCAGTCAATTTCGGTGTACAAATCCAACAATTCAAGAGACGATTAACCAATCGAAGCTAGTCGATTTCGATAACAATTTCTAATCCAAATGACGGTCAATCGTGCGCTTGTCCCTTACTTATCGCTCGCTTGTGATCAATTAATCAAAATAAATTAATTCTAATCATCAATTAGCCACGAACGACCTAGCTAATCGACTAACTTAACTAATTACGGTCATTTAAGCTAAACTACGTCTCTATCAAATCCTACCGTAATTAAACTACATATACATCCTAATTAGCTAATTAACCTAACTCCAAACACAATTAGCGTCCAAACCGAGAGATATGGGCTAACTCACAAATTGAACTAGCTCGGGCGGTCTCGGCGATGGCGATGAACTCGGCTCGACTAGGCGATTCCTTGGCGAACACACGGTTACCCTTGTCATGACCTAAAATTTAGGCTAACGGATTATCGGGTTAATTAAATCAACTAACCTAATTCGGACCCTTCCAAGTCCTACCGAATCGCAACTTAGGTTCATTCATGAGAAAATATTTAATCGGAGCCGCCACTAATCATTTACGGTAGGTTGATTAGAAACCTATATAAAATAGCGGGAGAACTATTTTATCTCTACGAACCGGAGAGAATGAGTCCGGGGACTTGGTTACGCTAAAAAATAACTCCCTTTCCGTACCGATTTCATGAAAAAGCCTTTCCAATTGATGTGAATTTGATGATTAATTAATTGAAAAAGTATGACATGAAGACCGTATATTATGCGCCCATAGGATGATTTTTTTTGGTATTTTCGGTAATAAAAGAAAACATTCAAAAGCAATCAAAAATTTGAAAAAAATTAAACAAAAATGCCCATAATATACCTTTAATTTCCAATTTTTCCGAAAATTCTCTCATTCCCAAAGATTTGGGCTAGAGCGAGATTTTATCCGCTACATCCTCGAGGATTCAAGCCAATATGCAGATGTGTATAGAAAAACAACATCCCTTTTGCCGAAGGGCGTAACACGAATTTCTATACTAAATCACTATCTCATTCCACGAAATCGTAGCTAAGGCGTGTGATTTATTTTTCCGATGGGTCTAGGCACAAAGGGGAGCATAAGATAAGATTATCTCTAACACTCAAATATCATCGGGAAAATCATGAGAGGATAAGATAAGATATAAGCCAGAAAAAACAATCCACCTAACTTGCATATCGGAGATAACGATCGAAATCAGAAACTTATCAAAGAGCAAGCTAATCATCATCCAATTAAAAGATGCTCACTTATTAGATAAGGTTTGGTTCAATCAATTATTATCCACATCATGAGATTAGATAAATTACCAAAGATAACATGATCATCCAAATAAGGTAAAAATCAGGACAAAATTCATCCACCAACACGTTGGATTCGGATAAGCAAGCTACCTATATGTCGAAAAGACCATGCTCCCGTTAAAAATTCTGATTTTTTATTCAAATGAATTCACTCAATTAAAACTAGTGAATGATTCTTATATGAGAAAAAACATGTTCCAATTGAGTTAAGTCAATTCATAAAAGTGTAGGGATTCCACCAGTTTAATGAACAAATTAGGTTTGCAAGAAAATCATCCATCCATGTAGTACTCATGGCTTAATTCTGGAATTTATCTTTAGAATCAGATTTTTCTTTTGCCTAAAATTCTAATTTTTAAATCTAATCTACCTTGATCTACAAATCGTCAAATAGGTTGCTATTTTGAGAAAAGAATGGTTCTAAGTTTATTTTATCAATTCCCAAAAGATCACTACACTATTCAACCAATTCATGAACAAGTTTAAGAGAAATCGGACTTTCATCCATCCAAAGTTCAACTTTCGATCCCTCACAAAAAAAAACTTCTTCACTTTTGGTCTAAAAACAAAATTCACGCATGATGATGCCGGAACATTCAGCAAACTATGAATGAATTATCACCAAAAGTTCAAGAGAACGTACCTTTTTCAAGCAATCTTCCAGCAAGAGTACACGTTGATGTTTGAGTCCAAAACAGCCTTTTCTTTCACCGGATTTGTGCACGCCTAAACCGAGTAAGCTAACACGAGAATGTAACTTCGTCAAGTGCCGAATATTGATCAAAGTGAGGTCAAATTACCGCTTGAACAGAATTGATTTTTGTGTTGAACCGAATTGAACAGCAGCTGGGGGCAATCTGGTTCTCGGCGTCTTGAACTACGACAAACGTCGGGAATGCGGAGGGGCGAAGCACCGAACCGAGACAGCTGAGCGGTGGTGGATTAGCGAACCAAACAGGCCGCGGGGATGTTGGTGAACAACGGCAAAACAAGGGTAGCTCGTGCGCGGGGGGAAAGCTTCGGCTAGGGGATTGCCTCTACCACAAGGGAGACAATCGAACCCTCAATCTCTCCGCACAACTCTCTACTTTTTCCGCAAATCAATAATGGCTCTTAGAAGTGCTGCAAATTTCAGAACGTCGCCCAACCTCTTTCAACGTGAACGAAGCCTTGTATTTATAGAGCTTGTCTCGACAATCCTAGTAGGAGTAGGAATCGATTTGGATCGTCGGATAAAGAGTTTTAGCTAGAACAGGATCTAATGTAAGCCTTAGATTTTAAGAGTCCGCATCCACTAAAACTTTCTGTTATTTGCAGCCAAATAGTGATAAAATTTTAGTTAAGATAAGACTCTTTTAATAAATTTTGAATTTTGACCTTAAAAGAGTCCTAATCTAGCTAAACACCTATTAATTTCGGCCAAAGCAGATGTCATCATGGGTTGATCAAAATTCCCTCATTTTATGGGCTACCTCACGTAATTTCAAGGTCTTTGGGCCTTAATTAATTCAACGAGTAATAAACTAAAGGCTTTAATGACCAAAAATGTGCTAGATTAAATTCAAGATAACATCCAAGCTACAAGTAAAATTTGGCATCCCCATTAATTATATGACCAAATCAAAGCAATTCGTAGGCCTGCTTTGTTTAGGAGTGTCAAAAGCATCTCCTTACTTGCACAAAGAAAAACCACCTGCGGCTCCTACACGTTATTCCTCATATGTCCTTACCTCCTTTTCTTTCCATGGTAATCCCTCTTGGACACATAGCAACATAGAGATCATTCCTTGTGACCCTAAATAAATATGCAATAACCGATAGAAAATAAATATGCAATGCATGGAAAATTAATTTTTGTGAGAACTATGACCAATTCTCATTTTATGATTAAATGAACGATTTTCTTAAAAATCAAAATTTAGGTATCAACAACCCTCAATTCTCGATTCCTCGGGCTTCAAGGCTTGGTCAAGGGTGGTTGGATGAGGCGGCGACACTTCGGGACAGCGATACCGGGCTCGTGAGTGACGGCTAGTGGTCGCCGATAGCTGAAACAGTGGTGGCCGGTAGCAGAGCAGGGGAGCACAAAATAGGGTAGGGTGTCGGGAGTAGGGGAATGGCGGCGTCGGAGTCGATTTGAGAGGGCTTGGACCGTCCAAGGTTGAGGGAAAGGTTAGCCAAAGTTGGGGGGCCTTCGGGGTGGTTAATGGTGGTGGCGATGACGAGGGCGGACTGCCGGAGACAGTGGAACAGAGGCTCGGGCCTAAATAGGGCAGGTGGGTCCGAAATATGAGAGGTGAATTCCGAGGTTGTTTTGGGCTCTACCGGTGTCCAACTACTTCCAAAGGCTTCGAGGCATAATGGTGGATCGAGGACGACGGCCGAGAATTGTCGGATGGAGGTGGACCTAGGTTGAAGGCGGCGAAACAGGCGTGACTAAGTTGAGGAACCATAACATGGCACGCTAGTTGTAAGAGCTGCCCATGGTGGTCCGACGGGGTACAAACGGCGGGATAGGGTCGAGAGGGTTGTGGTGAGGGCGGAGGACAACGACGTAGTGGCTGGTGATGGTACGGAGCGGCAACAAAGGGTGTCAGAGCTCGAGCAGCCCACGAATGTTGAAATGGAGTGGAGAGTAGCGGGGGCTGATTCGGGGTCTTAACCAACTTGAGTTTTCACTGTTTAGGTTCGGTCAAGATTAGGCTTAGACGCAAGGAATTAAATCTTATAACGCGGCAACTAAGATTTTCGAAACCTAATCTAAACCGAACGACAATTCAGGAATCATCCAAATAATTGTCAATTACGTCCTTATGATCCAAAATTTTGTACAAACTGAAATTTAATATTAATCCTTTTTTATTGAATTCGGGCTCTTTACAAGGATCTAATTTCAAGGGAGTCACAACTCTCCTCACCTTAGGAAATTTTGTTCCCGCAATTTTAGCACTATTACAACTCGTCAAAAACATAAGGATAGCTACTCTTTATGACTTCCTCATTCTCCTAGGTAGCTCCTTTAGTTCCATACTACCGCCAAACCACCTTGACTAATGGGATCACCTTGTTTCGGAGCACTTGCTCTTTCCTATCCACAATCTTGACCGGACGTTCCACTTACGCAGTTTGCTCATCCATTTCGATTTTTGTATAACTTAGCACATGAGTAGGGTCACATTCGTACTTTCTCAACATTGATACGTGGAACACGCTATGCACCCGAGCAAGTCTTGGCGGCAATGCTAGACGATAAGTCAAATTTTCTATCCGCTCCAAATTTCGAAAGGCCCGACATACCTAGGGTTTAGCATCCATTTCTTGCCAAAATGAGATGTCTCTCTCTTAGGCGATACCTTTAGAAAACATGATTGCCCACTTGAAACTCCAAAGGTCTACGTCTCCTACCGGTGTAACTTTTTTGGCTGCTTTGAGCGGTCCTCAGCCTATCCCTAATTACCTTAACAACTTCCAAAGACTGCTCCACTAACTCCGGACTAGTGATCTTCCTTTCACCCACTTCATTCTAATAGACTAGCATCTTGCATGCTCTACCATACAAAGCCTCAAATAGTGCCATCTTGATACTCTGGCGATAACTGTTGTTGTAGGCGAACTCGACTAAATGCAACTGCTCTTGCAATCCAAAATACAAGCTCTCAGCATATTCTCTAGCACCTGAATCATCCTTTCGGATTGGCCATCTGTTTACGGGTGATAGGCCGTATCGGATCGTAGCTTCATTCCCAAAGTAGTCTGCAAGCTATTTCAAATGTGGCAGTAAACTTGAGATCACTATTTGAGGTAATCGTTACCGGCACTCTATGCAGTCTTACAATATGCTTTGCATACAAGTACGTATATCCGTCCAAAGCGAAGTCTTTTTTTACTAGAATGAAGTGCGCTGACTTCGTCAATCTGTCGATCACGACTCGGATTGAATCATGTCATCTTTGACTCCTTGGCAAACTCATCATGAAGTCCATCATGATGTGCTCCCATTTCCACTCCGGAATCCCTAAAGGCTACGGTAGTCCTCCAGGCTTACGGTGTTTTGCCTTGACCTGCTGACAGGTCAAACACTTAGCCACATGCTTGGCTATATCAGCTTTCATACCATTCCACTAATAATGTTGCTTCAAATTCTGATACATCTTCATACTTTCGGGATAGATACTATAACTGCTGCGATGTGCTTCCGATAAGATATCCTCCCTTAGAATTTCATCGGTTGGCACAACCGGATATCCTCGAAACTTCAGTATCCCATTCTCGACCACTTGAAAGTCGACCCATCGTTTAGTTGTATCCTCTCGAAGGGTCTTCTAAATCATGAGGTCCGTTGATTGTAGGGTCTTAATTCTGGTTTGTACCTCCAGCTCGATCCTCAATATAGCTACAAGACTTGACAAGTGACTTATTTCTAACTTGAAGTCCGAGTCTCTCACTTACTCAAGAAAACGCCATTCATGAACACGTAATTGAGCAATCACCGATTTTTAACTCAAGGCATCTGCAACCTTATTTGCTTTACCCGGATGATATAGGATCTCACGGTCATAATCCTTAAGCGGCTCCATCCATCGACGCTACCTTATGTTCAACTCTTTTTGAGAGAACAGGTACTTCAGGTTTTGATTATAGGTATACACATGAAAATTTTCCCCGATCAAATAATGCCTCTAGATCTTCAAGGAGAATATGACCTCGGCCAACTCCAGGTCGTGCGTCGGATAGTTCAACTCATGGGGTCTTAACTGGTAAGATACATAGGTTAC
This sequence comes from Rhodamnia argentea, assembly GCF_020921035.1. Classification (NCBI taxonomy): domain Eukaryota; kingdom Viridiplantae; phylum Streptophyta; class Magnoliopsida; order Myrtales; family Myrtaceae; genus Rhodamnia; species Rhodamnia argentea. Next base: position 18,291,891 of record NC_063152.1, read on the forward strand.
TACCCTTCCATGTTGCATCAAAACACAACTAAGACCTCTGAAGGACGCATCACTGTAAATCTCGAACCCTCTAGGACCGGACGAAATCGATAACACAGGGTCCGTAGTTAGCTTATGGTTAAGCTCTTAAAAACTACACTCGTACTTGTCTGTCCATTCATGCTTCACATCCTTTTTCAGCAGCTTAGTTATAGGCGAGGCTATATCTGTGAACTTCTCTACGAATCGCCTATAATAGCTTACAAACCCGAGAAACTTCTGATCTTTGTTATTGTCATCGGTCTTGGCCAATTCTTGGCTGCCTCAATACCTTCATAAAAAACCACATGGCCAAAGAACACTATGCGAGCCAACCAAAACTCACACTTACTAAACTTGGCAAAAAATTGGTGCATTCTCGGAGTCTCCAACTCTATCCTTATGTGTTGTTCGTGGTCCTTAGAACTCTTTGAGTACACTAGGATGTCGTCTGTGAACACAATTACTACTTGATCCAAGAATTCTTTGAATACTCTGCTCATCAGATTCATAAAAGCGGCAGGAGCATTCGTCGGACCAAATGGCATCGTCGTGAACTCATAATGTCTATAACGCGTCTTGAACGTCGTTTTCGGTACATCCTCATTCCCGATCCTCAACCGATGATAACCCATCCGTAGATCAATTTTAGAGAATTCCGATGCTCCCTGCGGCTGGTCAAATAGATCATCAATCCTCGGTAGTGAATACTTGTTCTTGATCATCACTTAATTCAATTGCCTGTAGTAGATGCACAAGTGCAAAGACTCATCCTTCTTCCTTACAAACAATACGGGCGCTCTCCATGGTGATGCACTAGGACGGATGAACCCTTTATCCAACAACTTGTGCATCCGAACCTTGAATTCCTTCGGTTCTGACAACGCCATCCTATACAGTACTTTGGAGATTAGCTCCGTCCCAGGAGTTAACTCTATCACAAACTCTATTTCTCTTTCCGGCGGCAACCCGGGTAATTCTTGCGGAAAAGGGTTTGGAATCTCACATACTATAGTAATATCCTCAAACTTAGTTTTCCCAACGAATGTATCCACTACAGCAGCCAAATAACCTTGGCAACCACTCTCCAACAAATAAGTCTCATCTAGCGACGAGATTGCTAAAGTTGAGGCTCTTCCTCGATTTTCCACAAATTCAAAACCGGCCCCATCATTTGGTTAAACCGAATAGCCTTACGATAACAATCCATCGTGTCCCTTTGCTTCGTCAACCAATCCATACCCACGATCGGATCAAAATCGTACATATCCAACACAACAATATTGTCGCGACCTTCAAAAAAATAAACAAGTTAATTTTCGGGCTAATGGATTATCGGGTTAATTAATTAACTAACCTAACTCGGACTCTCCCAAGTCCATACCAAATCGCAACTTAAGGTTTAAATAATTAACATGCAATGTGTTTTGAATTTGGAGTCGCCACTAATCATTTTCGATAGGTTGATTAGAAACCTAAATAAAATAGCGGGAGAAAGCTATCTTATTTCTGCGAACCGGAGATTTTGAATTCGGGGATTTGGTTACGCTAGATTACTCTAACGCCCTTTCGGTACCATTTTCATGAAAAATATTTGATTTGGCAATTTTGATGGATTTTACTTGAAATTCAAAGATGCAATTTTTTTGGTTTTTTCTTCTTTTTTATGAGAATGTAAAACATTGAACTTTGTGCGATATACACCATGGATGATTTAGAAAGAAAGAAAACGCAGCCAAGCACGAGTATTTACAGAAATAAATTAACATGTAATAATGCTAAATTTTGGAACACGTGGCATGTCTAAAATAAACAAACAAATGTTCAAACCAAACGATTACAATTTTTGTAGATCGAGATGGAAAGGATTACCTTCTATTACACAAAATCTTACTCACATACACGTTATAGTTTCCTTCAAGATCTCGGAGCTGGAAGAACGCGGGTGTCGTCGAAAATGGCAAGCAATGGCGTTGTTGGGTTGCGAGGGGTGAAATATGTGTCGGGACTCGTCGAAGATGATGCTCGACTAAAACTCTTTTCTTCACTCTCGAATTTTCTCTTCTGATTTTTCTCAATAACTCTCTTTTTCCTCTCTAAAAATTCCTCTAAAAAACTCTCTCAAAACTCTCTCAATTCTCTTCCACTCTCCCCAAAACTCTCTCCATTCTCTTCCTCTTTTATAGGCAAAGTTCTCCATCCTTCATTCTTCATCTTCACTTCTTCACCTTCCATTTTCATCTTCTCTTCTTCATCTTCATTTCTTCACCTTCCATTTTCATCTTCCCTTCTTCATATTCATCTTCTTTTCTTCATCTTCTCTTCTTCACCTTCCATTTTCATCTTCTCTTCTTCATCTTCTCTTCACCATCTTCCTTTCATTATCTTCTCTTCACCATCTTCCTTTCTCCATCTTCTTTTGGTATTTGCAATGCAGTCCCTGAAGTTTCAAGTATTTGCAATACAGTCCCTGAAGTTTTAAGTATTTGCAATACGATCCCTAAAGTTTCAAATATTCTCGGTGTATTTTTCCATCCCGTGCCTAGTCTAGACGCATGCTAAATTAAGTGTTCTGCTTGCTCAATTATATGCCAATGCAATGTACGCTAAAAATAAATATGTGAGATGATTTTTATTTGAAACTAAAATTAGTTCTAATTTTTATGCAAAAAATAGATTAGTCAAAATTTAGGCATCAACAGCTGCCCCTCTTTGAGTGGAGGCTCGTAGAGGTTCCGCTCAAAGACAAAATTGAATCCTAAATTTTGACGGTGCAAATTATGGATGAACCTTTTGGCGGGAGTTTTAATCCCATTTTTTATGTAATGAAGTGATGCATGATATGCAAGACTGTAAATAACATGTGTCATAATTTCCCTTTTTCATGTTAGAGAAACTCGCACATGGATCGCATACAAGAATACCTGTTTTACCAAATTTCTCGTAAGCTAATGGTTCTCTTAATTTCCAAGCTTCTTTTTGCAAATGCAAGGATTTTAAGGTATTTGGCCTATCTGTTATCGGAGACTTCTCCCTAATGCAAGACAGCGCAAGATATGTGTGTCCTTCGAGATCACAAGAGCTACGTCATTATGAGTCAAAAGAAGTGGGATCAAGTTCACAAGAGCTACGTCGTTGTGAGTTGATTAAATGTCGAAATCGCCAGTACATATGTCTTCACGATTCGATAAAGGGGAACCAAAATCATAAGAGCTACGTCGTTATGATTTGGTTTGGATCAAAATCATGGGTGCTTATGTCTTCATGATTTGATAGAGGAGCCGAAAATCATAAGAGCTATGTCATTATGAGCCGACTGAAGGTCAAGATCACCGGTGCATACGTCTTCGTGATTCGAGACCGAAATCATAAGAGCTACGTCGTTATGATTTGATAAGATGTCAAGATCGCCGGTGCATATGTCTTCACGATTCGAGACCGCAATCATAAGAGCTACGTCGTTATGATTTGATAAGATGTCAAGATCGCCGGTGCATATGTCTACACGACCTAACGGGAGAGGCATATTGCCCGATTTGAACAATATTTGAGAGGAGTACTACCGAATCGAATCGATAAGTACAAAAGGGGCATATTGCCCGAATTGAACAATATTTGATAGGAGCATCATCGAATGGAATCGATAAGTATAAAAGGGGCATATTGCCCGAATTGAATCATAACAACTATCATCAAAAGAGTTGTTAATTTGAAAAGGGGTTCGGAAAACTTACCTGGTTTCTCCAAACGATTAATCAAGGAACGAAACAGATTGCTCGTATCGCACCTGGTAGGCATTTGCCAGCAAAACTTGCTCATTCAATAATCCTTGGATGAATTTCGAGACCTTAGGAGGGAACTCGAACATCGGGAATGTATTACCTATCATAGAATGTCGGAGGTAACACACACAAACATATTCAACAATGAGTATAATGCAATCACTCATACTATGGTTCATGCATAACCATTCTGTCAAGTTTGCATTACCAATTTTGTCCGGGGAGGTTCTCACATTACGAATACCTCGAATGTGAGCTGAATGGGGGGACTTCAGTCCGAAAGGGCTTTCTCTCACTCTCGAGAAAAGCTATTTATCCTGTCTGCAGGATTCAAGAGAAATCACTCAATCTTTCCATCATCGCATTCGATAAGGATCCAAGTAACCTCGCAATTGATACGACCGAGCCGATCCGGAGGTCTTGATTAGGACCGTAATGAGGGCTAGGTCAAAGGTTTACAAAGGGGACTCTAATTGAGTCAAGGCTGCTGAAATGAATTTCTTCATCATATGCTCCGGATTTACAAGTCAAGAATCCTGCAAAAATGAGAGAGAAATAATCTTGCTCGAACTTCTTCGAGTAATGCTTAAAATCATTTAACTCTACGTTAACTCAAGTGTCCTAATCAGAAGAGACTTTGGAGGGTTATAACGTAGGCTAGGATTGGGGACCGAGGAACGAAAAGGCTCGTTTTGGCTCAGAAATTAAATGAGAAGGGACTTGACGTTGGTGATCATCGCCGACTAGTCACCGATCTTAGTCTTCCGGAAATGTCTTCAGAAAGAATACCATCATTGAATGAGGGATGGTAATTTTCTACTGAAAATTGCACTTTGCAAACCGACTTTTTGGGGAGTCTTCTTCACAACAAGTGTCTGTCGAGGATTTGCAAGAGACACGATGCAAACATGTACATGGAATTTACAATTTAACATGCAAAAATGTACATTCAAAATTCAGAAGTACTTTACAAATGAATGTGCATTGGCCTTACTTTTGGTAGGCACTTTGCTTTTCCTATGCTTGAAATTTTCATATGAGATCAGCCTTTGCTTTTCTTACTCCCGACTCTCATTTTTCTTTTTTTTCTTCTTTTTTGCGAGAAGAGATTTCTTTTCCTTTTTCTTTGAGAGCTCTTCGACATCTCTTTTTTTGCTTTTTTTTTTTTTTTTTTTTTCGAGAGCGGGCCCTTCTCCTTTAAGCTGAGTTTGCCTCTCCTTTTTTTTTTTACAATCCCATGATTTTGAACCAGGAATTACAACAAACATAAACATTTACAAAGAAAAATTATGTAAACATAAAAAATCTAGCATACAAGAAATGAGTCCATTCGGGAATTCTCTGTTGACCCGACCATCTCCAATTCTAATCCTTGGGAAAATGCTATCTTCGCCTTTGGAATGAGCAAATGATCACCAACAAGGGTTTAAGAAATGAATTTGCAGGCTCAAGTGGGCTATGCAAAGAATGAAGTGTATAGGATAGAGAAATGAATGCTCTTCATCATCCTAAGGCACTTGAATTAAAATTCGAGTATAAATGCAAAGAAACACCCGAAGATTAATGTTAGTCCCAGCAAGAAAATTTCTAACCATTTACCTCATGTTGTTGCTAGAATTAACTCGCCTGGACCCCGATGTGGGGTGGTTCTTGGCGAGGGTAAAGAAATGAAACCACCGCTCAAAAGAGGTAATCAATGGATAACTTGTAGTGTTTAGGATAGAGAAATGAACGCCTCCGTCACTTCAATTATCGTACCTTTCGCAAGAAAACTCTTTACCTCGGGGAATGCGGAATTTTGCCACCGTTCATCTCGCCTGAAAAAATTGGACGTATTTGGGAAAGGATTGCCTTACATCATCCTGTCATGCCCCATTCCATACATTCGATGTATCTTATACGGTTCATGTTCCTTATTCAGAGTTGGTAAATTAAACATGAGGAACAATCATGCGCAAACTATGCAATGTATAAGTGTTTTTGAGCATGTAAAATGCAGCAACTTTTTATCTTGGTGGACAGAATTCGCAAGCACATAAGAAACTTCTTAGGGGCGTGGATTGGGAGTTGCCCCCGCTCATGCAAATGAGTTGCAAAACTTCATTATCCGGTTCGAGACATGAGATTGTCAAAGGCTCCGGGAATTTCTTATTTCATTAATTTTTCGGGGAGAATGGATACTTCCCTATCCGGAAAGGCGGTGACCCCTGTAAAAATCAAAATGGAAAGCGTCAATGTACGTTCTCATGTTCTAAACGAGTTGAAACGATACCGCTTTACCCTTGTACGAATTTCTTGTGAACTTTGAATTGAAAAGATCAACTCATCCGGACCGGATTGTATGTCCAGGATGTTATCTCTCCGGTTTTGTAACCATCCGGGCTGAGCTTCAATCGGCATTGAACTACGAAGCAAAAAGGTTTTTATTAATCTTTGTACATTGATGTCAAATCCCGGGATCGAATCTAGGACGCCTCGGACCATTGTCATTCCCCCAACCACCAGGCCGTGGTGATGTTGGCGTCCACGATTGGTTCGCTTTTTGCTATATTGTTCTCAAAACAGTTGGCAATCCCCTGTCGAGAATAAAATAAGCATAATTTAGAGTTTGAAATGACCGAGAGCCAATTGGGACGATACTGAGTTACCCATCTTTGAGCCCGCTTGGCCTTTTACTCGTATTCTCCCAAGTAAGGCTATTCGGAATCTCTCTTTACGGGCGTTCAGGGGCGTCGTCCACAAATTGATTTGCTACAGGCCTAGCTTAACAAGGAACTCACGCATTTGATAAGGGAGGAGAAAATTCGCCCTTTAACTCTAGGCAAATTCTAGACAGCTAGAAAGTAAAAAAAATATCCCACGCAGGGGAACTATACATGGAATTAAAGGAGTATTCATGCAAGATTGGTTCCACCTCTTTTCTTGGCCATTCCAATGATCGATCGATTTTGTCTTGGATCATACACCAACGATCGTTGTTTGAGGATCCATAATCACTTGCTTCGGATCACAACTCGGGAGGTCCTTCAGCTCCGAACCGGCTAATCAAGGTGGTGAGCTCATCATCAAAGTAATCTTCTGATTTTTCGAGCAATTGATACTCGAATTGGGCATTATTACTTGCTAACACCGGCGATAGATTTCCCACTTTGTTTTCGCCGTGAGCGATCCGACTCCTTGAGCTTGAGCTTCCGCCGTTGCTCGGGAACTTGTAGGGATGATCAATTGGTCTGCTGCTAGAACCACCAGCAGGAGGTTGGTATGGCCTGTATTCTTGATTGGGAAGTGGCCGGGTACCTTTTGCTAGGTAGGTTTTCTCGGTATTGATCTTCCAGTCAACTTTGGTCCGGTTGCCTTGATTCCAAGCCACATCGTGCTTCCTCGCCTTACCTCTAAACCTTTGAAGGTGATTCGTGACACTTTGCATGGTGAGTCCGTCTATATTCATTATTTTGAGTACAGCCGTTGGTCGTGCTGAATTGATTCCTAACCGTCGAACTGCCTCAATGAATATAGAATGAAGCTCGGTGGACCAAAGGGGCCTTTTCTTTTCGACAAAATCGTCGTCGTCGGCTTGGCCATAGTTTTTTTGTTCGAGTAATTGCTTCCTTACAGCATGCTGCCAAATATTTTGGAGCACTCGAACGCAGACCGGCTTTTCTAGGATGTATCGAGCACCATGCGATATGGCCCTCGTTATGAACTGCCGATCATCACTTGCTGATGCTACGATGACCTGTATATTCAACTCAGAATTAATGATCTTTAAGAGATCGAGACCGTCCATGTCGATTCCTACCATGGCTGTGACGACGATGTCAAACTCCTCTTTGTATTGCCTCAGCACTTCTAAGGCTTCATTTGCTTTCGCATAAGCTGAAACCTTGTACATGCACTTTTTCGGAATAGCAACGAGGATTGAGAGGGAAACGGGGTTGCCATCAATGGCCATGACTTGCAGATCCTCGGGATAGGAAGCTTCCCATATTTCCGCCTGGAATGAACGTGTACTTTTTCTAAAACCTTCCATATGTAGACCGAAATGGGTATTTCGACCAGAGGCTGGGCTTTAGATGTTTTTGGACTTGCAAAAACAAATTGCCCGAAAATCACAAAAGCGACGATGGCCTTTCGTGACGAGTTCGGGAGGTCATTAGGTGTATGGAGACTTCAAGTTCTTTATAAACTTTTTTTCGATCTGTTAGTCTCGCATACGGGTTCTCGCATACAGGTTCTCGCTTTCCCTACGAAAGAGGACAGCTTTTTCTCTCCTTTCCGGTCTTGGTGCCTTGGATCCATTTCGTAATAACTCTTATCTCTCACTCAATCTGTCATCTTTTTTCTTTTCCGATATGGAGGAGCCCTCAAATCTTTTCGCTTTCTCTACAAACGAAGCGGTTATTTCCCTCCTCAAATCTTTTCGCTCCCTCCTACGAGCGAGACAGTTATTTCCCTCCTCAAATCTTTTCGCTTCCTCCCGAGGCGCTTATTTCCTCGAATCTTTTTGCTTCCTCCCGAGGCGGTTATTTCCTCGAATCTTTTTGCTTTCTCTAATAACGAGGCGGCTATTTTTTCTCAAATCCTTTTGCATCTACTCGTGTGAAGGCTTCTAATGCTTTTCCTTTCGGCGTTCAGTCAAATCTGACAAGGAATTCACGCATTTAAGCATGATAACATTCGCGAATAGTATTGTTCTTTGCCCCTTGATTAACTCTAGGCGTAAAAAGAAGAATATCTCACATGGGGACTTTGTAACAAACAGTACATTCATTCACGCATGTCTCTACTTCTCTTGAGGATTCGTAAGGGCTAGCTAGTAATGCTCAAAAGAGTGATATTTTGAAAGCCCATAATCAAAAGCTCAAGCTTCATGTAGGCTACTGATTCGGAGTTTCATCGGTGTTGAATTGGCCGATCGTGATATCGGGGAAACTCCAATTGTAGTGATACATGTCACTTCCCTCCAAGGGCATTGGTTCCGCCTCCGCAAGACCGACTTTCTGGGATGTATCCCCAACGAAATCCGATTGTGCGAGAACTTGCTCTGGGGGATGAATCGATAAATGAGCATTTTCAATGCTCGGATGTGGCTCATCGAGGTACATGTCATCAAAGGTGATCGGGCTGCTACGGACATGGCAAACAATGGTGTTAAGAGCATCCCTATACCTCTTGTTCTCTGCTCGAAGCTTTTTGTTTTCATCCCTCAGAAACGCAAGTTCATGACTTTCACTTTGAACCTTCAATCGGGCCCGCTTGTTTTGAAACCAAAACTTGACCTTCAAGGGCTCCATTCCTAGCTTCCGGCTCAATTCATTTTTTTGTTTCCCGTTCACGTAAGGGCACTCCTTGAAGGCATCTTCGAGCACTTTGATTTGATGTTTTCGGGGTTGACTACGGCTGCCGCTGCTATTGTTGTTGCTGTTATCGAGATCTTGAACTTCATCGCCGAGGGGGTTGGATTTTATGGCTTCAGCATTGGGTTCGACCTCGAAATCTTCAATGCCTCTCGCCAGTTCGCTCTCCGGGACATCCAGGTTGGTTGCCTCCAATAAGTGCTGGTTGCCTCTAAACATGTTGGATTGGAATACCTCTTACTACCTTCTACTCTTCTTTTTTCTTGTGAGTAATCGGGTATGTTCCAAAGCCTCCCTTTTAACGTGGATGAAAACCACCAAGCCGGTGCTTCTCCCAAGATTTCGTGTTTCTCGCTCTGTCCTCTTCCTTTCCTTTTGACATGGTGGGACCCTCAAATCTTTTCTCGCAGTGTAGACTTGTCTCTCTCTTAATTTTTCAATTATGGCGGGACCTTTAAGTCGTTTCGCAACTTTTCCGGATTTGTGAGGCTTGAGATGGTAGATCCGTGATTCACGGACGAAACGTCCGTAGCTTTACCCGGATAATTAACTCGGCCCCCACTGCAATTATTGCTATGACTTTTTCTGCCCTTTAAATTAGGATTTAACGCCGAGATGATTATCGCTTTCATATCTTCATCTCCAACCTTCTAAGCACTCTTTCGCATCCATTCTTTTTCGGTTGCTTCAACAACAATGGCCTCCCTCCCCGCACACGTCTTCTCGGCCGAAGTTTTGGCCAAATGGGAGAAACTTTACAATCTCCTAGGCCAGGGCTACTCTTATATAGCCAACCACCCGGAGACCGAAGCTGAAATCCGTCTTATGTTTACGGATATGGACACTGCTTCTATTGAAGGCACCAAGTTAGAAGAGGAATACAGGATCTTTCCCACTCTCTTTACTAACTTCCGGGAGGCTTACAATCATGCTCATCAAGATGTTACTTTGGCTCATCTTGTGAGAGCTCGCTATCGGGATCGGTCGGACAACTTGATGTTGGCCGGTCTTGTAGCCGACAATTATAAGAAGGCCCTTGACTACGGTAATGATCAAGTCTCACCGCTGATTCGTGAGAGGGGGAACTTGGTGGAACGTTTGGCCATGTCCCAGACTATCTTTGAGCGCGATCCGCTCAATATTGTTTTGAAATTCCAATGCACATGGCTGGAAGAAAGGCTGGACGATCTGACCCTGGATATAGCCCGCGGGAGAATGCTGATCCATGACTTGGAATCTGCTGCCGAGTATCACGAGGACAGGGTGGCCAAGCTTAAAGAGAAATGTGAGCTCCTCCTCTTTAAGCCGGCGGATCTTGATTCTCGGAGTGATCGGTGTAGGCAGAGGATCAACCGTATGGAGAGTCGGTTGCACTCCTTTGTGATGCTCATTAGGGCTCGGTTTGGCTTTACGTTCCCACCCCGATGATCTGTTTGTAAGGTTTTCCGCTGAATGAAATGGATGCAAGTTTTTGCTAATTCGCATTTTGCTTTCGCATTATTCCATCTTCTATATGCTGACTGATTTTATCTTGGTCGTCATATTTTTTGCAAGATAACCCATTTACTTTGTGGATATGTAAATCTCACGCTCCCGATGGTCAATTCAATTGGGCCGGAGAGACCCCCCATTTGAAACAATCTCTCAGCAAAGATTAATAGTGAAGAAACAAACGAATACCCGAATGTGAACAACTCGTGAATCTGTCTTAATATTATAACTTGATTATGACAACACGAGAGTAAATCAAGTATAATATTTTTTAAAGCATCAGAATTGATTGGATTGGTAAAGACACGACCATCCATCTCGGCTAGAATCAAAGCACCACCAGGGAGCACCTTCTCTACTATATATGGACCACCATAGTTTGGAGCAAACTTCCCTTCCGGGAGTGGGACTATTGGCAATAATTTTCTCAAGACCAGGTCATTGATCTGAAAATATCGAGTCCGAACTTTTTTGTCGAATGAATTAGCAACCCTCTGCTGATGACACCGGCCATGACATATAGCCTTAAGCCTCTTTTAATCAATCAGATTCAATTGGCTCGCCCTCTACTGGATCCATTCAGCTTCCGTCATCATAGCTTGAGACAGTATACGTAAGGAAGGAATTTCCACTTCAACCGGTAGAACAGCCTCTATTCCATATACAAGAGAATACGGGGTTGCCCCGGTAGATGTCCGGATCGAGGTCCGATACGCCATAAGTGCAAATGGCAACCTCTCATGCCAATCGCGATAATTTTCAGCCGTCTTCGCTAAGATTTTCTTGATGTTCTTATTGGCGGCTTCTACTGCTCCATTCATCTGAGGACGATATGGGGAAATGTTCGGATGCTTGATCTTGAATTCCTTAAACAATTCGTCCATTAGCTTGTTGTTTAAGTTCGAGCCATTGTCGGTGATTATGGCTTCGGGTGAACCGTGTCGAGCAATGATATCCCGGCGGATAAATTTCACGATATTTCGTGCTTTGACCGCTAAATAAGATGCGGCTTCGATCCATTTGGAGAAATAGTCAATTGCTACCAAGATGAATCGATGCCCATTGGATACTTTAGGATTGATAGGGCCGATAACATCAATGCCCCACATAGAAAACGGCCATGGTTCGGATAACCGATGCAACTCGTTCGGAGGGACATTAATCTTGTCACCATGAATCTGACATTTGTGACAACTCCGGACATGTTGAACCGGGTTGGAAGTCCCATCATACTTCTCGAAGTCGGGCATCTTGAACTTCTCCGGCACTGTGACCTTTTAGATAGGTCAATCTGGGGTATGTTGTGAGTCCCCTCAACCTCTCGGATCCCCTGTTCCATTTGGGCCAACAGCTTGGCCGCATCACCATTCAATCCGGGGGTCACGGGGCTGGCTTGAGGGGATCGAGACTACGGGTGGCGTGCTCGAGTTCATGCTTGTGATGATCACATCTTCTAGCGGCATTATCTGATAGGGAGCAGCTTCCGGGGCTTTACTGGAGTTATCCGCGGGAGGAACTAGAGCGAGGAAGCGGCGGGTGGCGGTGGATGATTGAAGTTTGGCGGTGAAGGTGGCCATTATTTCTTCCATCTTTCGGGACATCATCCCTTCAAAGCGCTCGGTCAAGGAGCCAAGTTTCTCGTCTAGGGCAGCACTAACGGCGGCGTTAATGTCGGCCATCCTCTTTGCGATCGATCGAGTAATATGTGGAGGATCCGTGATAAATTACCTCTCATACGAAGAAAATGCCAATCACAAAGACATGCGCATGAATTGTGAGTTTAAATCTTATTCTATCTATCCAAAAGGCTTTTGCAAAGTGAAATGACGAACGAAATGACATGTCGCAGCCTCGCGCGCAATCATCATGACTAGTCGCAACCTCGCGTACAATAGTCATGACTAGTCGGGTCCAATCACTTCGGCTTGGTTCGGTCGACAAGGGCAATTCTGATGCATCGTAGCCTCACGTGTATGAGAACGACCCTTGAACCATTTTTTGGAAAAATTTTCGGGGTCCAGATGGGATAACCTTTAGCGAAACCTTACCGCCAAGGTTAAAGAACCATCTAAATACCATCTTAAAATTATTAGTGTGACCCAGGCCCGGTCACGGGTTGTGTGCAGTGTAGTGCAAATACGATAAATCATGCACAACAATTAAAGGCAAACACCGCTTCAATAATTCAAAAGTTAAATCACAATTCCAATTCACCAAGCCCGCAAAACAAAGGGTTAGCCGATCACTCCTCCTCTTATAACTCCCAATCTGCAAAAACATTTAACACCTAAGAATGAGAATTTAACCAAAGTTTACCAAATCAAGTGATTTCTTTTTCATGAAATTATCCGGCCTAAGTCCTCTTTGAGTCCCCAGCACAGTCGCCAAGCTGTCGCGACCTTCAAAAAAATAAACAAGTTAATTTTCGGGCTAATAGATTATCGGGTTAATTAATTAACTAACCTAACTCGGACTCTCCCAAGTCCATACCAAATCGCAACTTAAGGTTCAAATAATTAACATGTAATGTATTTTGAATTTGGAGTCGCCACTAATTATTTTCGGTAGATTGATTAGAAACCTAAATAAAATAGCGGGAGAAAGCTATCTTATTTTTGCGAACCGTAGATTTTGAATTCGGGGATTTGGTTACGCTAGATTACTCTAACGCCCTTTCGGTACCATTTTCATGAAAAATATTTGATTTGGCAATTTTGATGGATTTTACTTGAAATTCAAAGATGCAATTTTTTTGGTTTTTTCTTCTTTTTTATGAGAATGTAAAACATTGAACTTTGTGCGATATACACCATGGATGATTTAGAAAGAAAGAAAATGCAGCCAAGCACGAGTATTTACAGAAATAAATTAACATGTAATAATGCTAAATTTTGGAACACGTGGCATGTCTAAAATAAACAAACAAATGTTCAAACCAAACGATTACATTTTTGTAGATCGAGATGGAAAGGATTACCTTCTATTACACAAAATCTTACTCACATACACGTTATAGTTCCCTTCAAGATCTCGGAGCTGGAAGAACGCGGCTGTCGTCGAAAATGGCAAGCAATAGCGTTGTTGGGTTGCGAGGGGTGAAATATGTGTCGGGACTCGTCGAAGATGATGCTCGATTAAAACTCTTTTCTTCACTATCGAATTTTCTCTTCTGATTTTTCTCAATAACTCTCTTTTTCCTCTCTAAAAATTCCTCTCAAAAACTCTCTCAAAACTCTCTCAATTCTCTTCCACTCTCCCCAAAACTCTCTCCATTCTCTTCCTCTTTTATAGGCAAAGTTCTCCATCCTTCATTCTTCATCTTCACTTCTTCACCTTCCATTTTCATCTTCTCTTCTTCATCTTCATTTCTTCACCTTCTATTTTCATCTTCCCTTCTTCATATTCATCTTCTCTTCTTCACCTTCCATTTTCATTTTCTCTTCTTCATCTTCTCTTCACCATCTTCCTTTCATTATCTTCTCTTCACCATCTTCCTTTCTCCATCTTCTTTTGGTATTTGCAATGCATCCCCTGAAGTTTCAAGTATTTGCAATACGGTCCCCGAAGTTTCAAGTATTTGCAATACGGTTCCTAAAGTTTCAAATCTTCTCGGTGTATTTTTCCATCCCGTGCCTAGTCTAGACGCATGCTAAATTAAGTGTTCTGCTTGCCCAATTATATGCCAATGCAATGTACGCTAAAAATAAATATGTGAGATGATTTTTATTTGAAACTAAAATTAGTTCTAATTTTTATACAAAAAATAGATTAGTCAAAATTTAGGCGTCAACAAAGATCTATCTTACTTTCATGACCATCTAAATTAACTCCACATATAATAATATTTTGCATTCGTCTTACCTTCAATTGTTATTTTTTAAAATTAGAAAAGTCAAGTACTTTGCTAGAACAAAAGTGACACTTGTAAATTCAATCAAATGTGATAAATCTAAACATATTCTCCCTTGCAATTATGTGAAAATTGCAACGAAAAAAAGATTGTATGAGGAGTTGGATAATGAATTAGGTAAAAAAAAATTTACAACAGTCTTTACAAATTACCAATGAAAATACCAAGTTCATAAATTCTTTGACACTAATTAAGTTCATAAATTCTTTGACACCGAGGAAAAGCAATTTGAGCGAATAGATTGCAATGGTAACTATAGCAATAGAAACACAAATTCTAGGAGAAGTGAACATATGTAAGGGTCATTCCGACGAAAAACTCAAACGAGTAAATTTTTTACCTTACCTAAAACCAGGTTTTCGACAATTAAAAAATTCCGAACTAGTGTACTTGTGATAAATTTTTTCAAATTAATTTTTTGATCATTAAAAACTCAAAAATGGATTATTTGTGACAAATTTACCCTATGTTAATTTTTGTTAAACTGAATTAATACCACAAAAAGCTTCAAATTATACACTTGTGACAAATAAATTTAAAGATCTCAAACTGGTATATTCATCAACTATCGCGCGACACTCAACTTAACAATTTGGTGAGAAAGTTTAATGAGAATTGACGAAGGGTAAACTTGTCGGATGTGTACTAATTTGGTATTTTTAACGGTCAAAAAATTAATTTAGAGTAAATTTATCATACACACATATATAAGTTTGGAGCCGTTCGTGGTATTAACTCTATATATAATGATTTACATAACTCATAGAAAATTCTAAAGTTGAGCCTAGCAGAAGCATGTAGCACCGTCATATGTGATCAAGTGAGCTTTTTGACAACCTTCGTAGGAATCGAATAATCCTTTCATTTTCCGAGGGGGGGCGGGCAGACCCGAGACAGATCATAGGATTCCGATGCTCGCACGTGAAGATATTGCCGGCTATCCCATAAGACCGAGCCAATCGCTTACCGGGAAATAGAGGACCCCACCTTACGACCCACGAGACAAATATATACATGAAATTGTTGGAATTTGCAAATACATAATTACATATAACTAATAAAGATAGTGCATTTCTAGCTGTATACTTTCCTTTATCGGTTGCTCAATACTTGTCCTCAAGACTCTTTAACGAACACATTTGCAATTTAAAAATATGATATAAAAAGTTATCAAAAATCCCAAATTATATGACGCATTTACTTCAAATTTTTTTATTATTACATTAAAAATCCCAAATTATATCCATTGTGATATATTCATCTCAAATTATGTTTTTTCGATAAAAAAAACCCTTAGGCTTGTAGACACGTGTTGAGGTAAATGTATCTCACGGGTACAAGTTTAAAGCTTTTGGTGTCCCGAGAAAAAATTTGGGATAATGTGTTATCTTGGTACAAGTCTCTGAAGTAAATATATCGCATGTATATAAATTTGGGATTTTTGGTGTTACAAAAAAAAGTTCATAGTAAATGCGTACACCGAATATAATTTAAGATTTTTTTATGGTTTTTGCGCTTAAAAATATTGGGCTAGCCCAAATTCATTTTCTAGCAAAAGAAAGTGAAATTTTCAAATAAGGACTTGAAATACTTTGATTTTTTTAAATAAGAGCTCAAAGCGGATTTTGTTTCAAATAAGAATCTGAGGTGCGCTTTTTGTTTCAAAAAAGGGTTTGAACAAGGATATTTTTGTCATTTGATTTTTTGATTTCTTTTTCCTTTTTTATTTTCTTCTTTGCTTTTTTTTTTGTTTACTGTTCATCGTCTTCTACCTTCTTCCACCGTGTTGCAGGTCTTCATGTTCGCCAAACTGGGCAGATTCTCAGTTCTCACCACAAAAAAACAGAAACCACCGTTTAGTTGCCATTCTTTACCGACGCGTGGTGGAGGCGAACCTTCGTCCGACCTGGCGAGGGCTGGGCGAGCCCGCCCTCGCGGCCATTGAGGGCGGCCTCGCCTTTGCTCGACAGCTTCAAGCTTTCGTTTTTGAGCCCGACCCACTTCGTCCAAGTCCTTCACCCCGCTTTGCAATCTGTGAAGCACTTGGCAAAATCCATGGTTCGCTAGATGGAGACAGGGAATTGGAACCTTGACGAGGCAATCCGATTCACCGAGCTGCGAGCACTTTGCAATCGAATCGTTCGTGGCCAAATCGATCTTCGAGGGCTTCAACTTCCCCAGCTTCGTGCTCGCCAACGGGTCGTCGAGCGAAGTCCCCAAATGTTCTTCGATCAGTTCGAGAAGCTCAAGTCCGTGAGCCCCACGAGCTTCGTCGCGTGAAACCCGAGCTCGTCGTTCGCGAGGTTCGCGAAGGCCATATACCTCCAGCTCGTGCACGAGAAGATGGAACGCTCCTTCTTTGGGAACCTCAACTACTGGAAGGTCGTGAGCTTCGACACAAACGAAGATGGAAGAAGGCAGAAGAGGATGAACAGTAAACAAAAAAAAAGAGGAAAGAAGAAACGAAAAAAAGGAAAAAGCAATAAAAGTACAAAAGTCGGTGGTTTCTGAGTTTTGGTGTAGGGAAGTTTCTGCCCAATTTGGTGATTATGAAGACCTGCAACATGACGCAGAAGAAGATGCAAGAAAGCAGAAGACGATGAACAGTAAAAGCAAAAAAAGAACGGAAAAAAATGAAAAAGAAATAAAAAAGTAAATGACAAAAATATCCTTGCTCGTACCCTTTTTTGAAATAAAATGTATTTTGAGTCCTTATGAGAAAATAAAATCACATCATGTTTTTATTTGGAATTTTTTTCCAAAAGAAAGGACAGATGATGAAAGAAGCAGATGACTTGCCTGGCGGTCATTGGACATTCAAAAAGTAGCCGTTGGAAGATTGATGGAACGTTGATGAGCCTTTGCGTCTTTCCCGAACGTTACAGGTTATTCCCCGCTCTTGTTTATTTATTAAGGAAAGCCCCACTCCCTTCTGGACAGAATCTATCCGGAGAAGTCCTCCCTCCATATATATACATGCCCTCCTCTGTTTTCACAACTGAACCACATATCTCTCTCTCTCTCTCTTACAGACATTCTCTCAGATTGATTTGGAAGAAGAAGAAGAAGAAGAAGAAGAAGATGGGTTTGGTGGTGGTGATATCGCTGCCGCTGATACTGTTCTGCCTATTGCTCGGATTCGGATGCTACTTCTTCGGAAGAGCCCGAGGCAGGAAAGATGTGCACACCAACCCCCAAGTGTACGGGGTCCCGACCCCGCCTCCCGGCACTTACCCTTCGCCGCCGCCCCCGCCCACCAAGACACCCCCGTCCGACGAACACGTCTGAACGCTCTCGGCTCCGTCTTTGAAAAAAGAGCCCATCATGTAGATTTCCCTTCGATGTGGGTGTGCCTTTTTTTCTTACCTTTTCCCTGAATTTCGGAATTATTTTGATAAATTCTTTGTTGGGTATATATGTATATGGGCCGGTTGTGATTGAGATGGTGTATGACGAGTAAGTGATGAGCATGTGAAATGGGGGCGCGTGTTTGTGGAGTTGTAATGTGAAAGAAAGGAAACCATGTAGAAACTGCAAAGTTTGGGAATGAAACTGATCTGTAGATTTGAATTGGCCGAGGAAATTGAAGTGTTCCAGCTTGATTGATTTGATTCATGCGTCAATTTTCTTGAAATCTTTTTGGAACATTAGGATCTTGTCTACTTGTCGTTCGGGGGTGTGTGTGCGCATGTGGTGAAACTAGCGGACTCAGAAAACGAAAAACAAAGAATCGACTCATGCAACACTCATATTCGGACCAATGTTCGGATTGATCCACTCAAGATCGATTAGGCTGGTTCGGGTTTCGATTCGGTTCGTATGGTGACAAACGACCGAGGGATTTATGCAATGCACACATGAATTGATAGGGCTGAGCGTGATGGATCGACCAAACCGAAAACTACACAGATCGGACTGAATTAGCCGGTTGGGTTCGGTTCCCGATTCCAAGAGAAATCGGGACGTGACCGAATAATATATTTTTAAAAAAAAATTCCTAGATGTAAACCTAAATCTTAACTTAAGATGCTTAATATATCCTAACGAGAAAAATTTAATACAAATCACAAAAAAAAAAATTTTGTGACTGGTCTAATAATTGGATCCGTCCGGAGATCGGACTGATTCTCGATCCTTGTAAATTGGAAATCGTTATTTCCGATTCTGTTTCTGATTTTAAGGTGAGATCGGATCGGAAGGGGAACCGCTTAAACCTATGACGGGATGGTTTCTCGGGTTTGAATAGTAGAAGATGAATCCCTACGCATCTAAAGATCAAGTCGTGGATTCTCCCGGTGGCCGACCACTCTCGTTTATGCACGAAAAAAGTTAGCGACCCTACGTTTGCCACGTGGATTCCGCCCACTCATCTTCATGCTTTTGGTTGGGTACGAAACTTGAGTATAATTTGCACCATTTCTCCCGCAACTCTTTAGAGTCCATGCTTGGTAGATGAAGTGCCATGAAGATTTAAGTTCCAATTGTGAGGCCAACTTTGTCAAGTTTTAAGTCGAAATTCATCTAGCTTTCCATGTAATTATGCTAAGTTTCAAAATGCAGAGGAAATGCGCCAATTAGAGAGTGATGATCATGGAGCTTCTAGTTCGGGCGACCCAATTTAAAATGACCCGTGATTACTTATCTTGAGACATGTCTACTCTAGCACTAAAACCCTAGAGATATTATGGAATTTTAATAATTTTACCCCATTATTTACCAAAAAAAAAATATTGTGCTCTGAATTTTCTAGAGAAAAGAATATTTGATGGCACTTAATGTTTTGTGATTGATTGGACAAACAATCCCGTCTTCCTCCGGAAATTACTTCACAACAATTAAGTTATTTTTGTAGAAAAATAATAAATGTTTATTTAACATAGTTTCACTAAAAAGCACATGTCGTAAATGCCGATTATACTTTTTGTTTATTTTATTGCTCCATAACACCTTGCGCTCACATGTTATATAGTTCGTGCAATAATATACCAGTTAGAACTAACAAATCTGTTTATTGATAACATTAAAAAGTACCCCATGTCTTAATTCAAAATAATGCCATCAGTATTTGCTAGACGTAAGAAAACTATAATTATTTAAGAGGCATAACAAAAATTTCCAAAAGTGGTAATAGATTTTAGGGGAAGACCATGAATGACATTACATGAGGTTGCCACTAAGGCTTCGTTTATTTAGTGGAAAAAGATTGATTTGAAAAATATTTTCCTAAAAATGATTGCTTGTGTTGTTTAAAATAATTAGTCAATGAAAAATGTTATCATTATCGACAATAATTTATGTCAAATATTTTAATAGACGATAAAAAATATTTTCGTTCATTTCATTTTTGCCAACAGTACAAACAATTATTTTTAGAAAAATATTTTTCAAATAAGTCATTTTTCGTGAAAATGATGGAGCCTAATTTGTAATTTAATCCCCCAAAAAACAAATTCAAAGATGCTAGTAGCTTTTATTTAACATAACTGTAGGCAATGAGAAAATGTTGGTTCTTAAATAGAATAACCTTCTGGAGCCCAAATTTCCCTTATCAAAATCATTTTTCTTGTTATGAAAAGTAAGTTTTTCTACTTTAGAATAGTAAATCATGCTCTTTTTAATCTTCAAAATAATTTCATATTCATTCCAACAATATTTTTATGTTGGAAGGTATATATTTTTGAGTGCGTATATATACATATTCATATTTAAAAAGATTTTATTTTATCCATAATCATCCTAACCTCTAGAGAAAGAGCGATCGCATGACCCGCATGAGGTGCCGGACCATCATGACCGCGGGCGAGGGGCCCAAGAGGGCGGTAATGCGACCTCTAGCGAGCCACCTTGAGGTCGCGTGGCCTCAAGTGATGCACCCAAGGTCGTGATGCATCTGGTCTCGTCGGAGACCACATGACTCAAGATGAGGGCCGTCGGTGCCAAATTTGGTTTGTTGGCATTAGAGCTGCATTAGAGCTCGTCGGAGACCACATGACCCAAGCCTTTAAGAATGCTCCAAGCCAATATAGAGTAGGACTTGCATTGGGCTAAGGGTTTTGACAATTTTAATTTTGGGTTTAAAGGCTTTTGAAATTGTGTTGCCAAATACCCAACTTCGGCGTAAAGTCTTTTGGAGGCCCAAAGATCTTGAGTACAAAAAGAGTCGGGCCAGGCGGCCCGCCCCCCGGCCCACCGGACCAGTTTATTAAACCGACTAATCCTCCTGTGCAAGCCCGGCCCAATCCGAGAAGATACCTCCACGTCCTGTGGAATCGAGTCAAAACGACTCGAGAACCATAGCGACGTCGTTTCCCCTCCCTCGTCGCCCTCGCACTCGCAGAGGAAAGGCCGAGAGGGAGACAGTCGCTCGAGTACACAGTCTCTCTCTCTTCCCCTTCTCTGCACGAGCTTTCTCTCTCTAGAACCACAGACCGACCTTTTTGCTCGGATAGAGAGAGAGGGTGGGAGATAAACAATGGCGTCATCATCGGGCTCGGGCGAGGTCGCGACGGAGAGAAGAGGAATACCGGGCGCTCAATTCGTGGAAGATGTCCAGACTTACCTCGCTCAAGCCGGCCTCGACGTCAACTCTGCTCTAGCCTTCCTCCAAGAGCGGTACTCATGAATCGCATGCTTATTGGCTGTGTTTTTGTGTTCAATGTTTGCCAATGTGAATATCTAGCTGATCTGATCTTCGGGAGTACGCGCTTGACCTAGTCGGGGAGGTCTAGGGATTTGCTGCTTATAGGCGTGTCTGGTCGTTTAGTTTCGTTTTCGGCTGTAGTTCGGAGGTCAAGTAGCATACGTGGATAGATTTTTCAATGCGCTCTGGAAATTGTCTTGTATAAGCAGCTGAAGATGCTGGGAAAAGAGATTTCTTCTTTTTTTTTTTTTTGGAAATTTTGGATTTTTTTTTTCATCCTTAGAGAACTTGTGGTGATTGGTGGGATGATACTTGCAGGCTTCAGCAATACAAGCTTGTTGAGATGAAACTCCTAGCTCAACAGAGGGATCTTCAGGTGTGATGTTGTAGTTTGCTCTGTTAGTTTAATTTGGATGTTGTGGTTCTTAATTGCTGGCTCTCTGATGCTTATTCTTGTTGGCAAAGGTTTCCTGACTCCATCGTTGCTAGTTTGGGATTTGTTATAATCAACTGCCCTTTAGATCTGTGTGTATAATTTCTCATCTACTGATTCTTTTGTGTCGTTATACCTGCTATTGAATTCGCTGTTGAGTTACATTTCGTTGTTCATTTTCTTCATGTGATCACAAACAATGACCCAGATGCAAGTGTACTGTTGCATACCATAGACACTATCCCTCCTGTCTGCCCTTGTGCTACCACTGGACCTCGTTTCTTTCTCCTCTTTTTCCTTTTGGTGTTTTTAGTATAATGTAACCAACACAGTGTTGAAATGTTCTGCAATGGTTACCATGGAGGTGGGTGTACATGCATTGGTGGGTAGACCTTTTTTCAGAACTTTGAAGCATATAAGTGTGCTAATTTTTTCTTGATTTTTAAGAGCTATAAAGACATGATTAAGATGATTATTTATCAGAAAAAGGAAATGTACTAGGGTAAGACAGACAAGTAACAAAACAAGAAGCTTGTCAGTTCTGAGTTCTGCCTTTCGTAATGCATTGCTTATTGAATACTGTTTTCATTAATGCAAAGGGCATATCCTCAATTTTTTTTTTTTTTTTAAGTTCAACTTTAACCTCTTCTCAAATTCGAGCGAGTTTTCACTTTTCCCGTAAAGAGGATTAAAAAAAAAGTTTAAAAAATCCAGGTTAGCACCTCTTTGATGTGTCACAATGAATTTCTCTTTACATTGACTTGATAGATCTGAGTGCACTTGGTTCTTTTTTCCGACTATAACCATTAGTGAACTGGCAACTTGAGCACTTTGTTAGTATGTTAATGTTTACTTTGTCAGCATGATACTTTTTCTTTTGCTTGTTACTCGGTTGTTAATTCAATGTCTATTTTAAATGCCAGGCAAAAATTCCTGATATTGAGAAGTGTTTGGACATAGTCGCTACTCTACAGGCCAAGAAGGGTTCTGGTGGGGTTCGTTGTCTCACGCAACTCATACTTCTGTCGATGTGAACTCGATTTTGGGGGAATTTCCTTTTTATTTCCCACAAGTTGATAGCGAAGTGGTGCTTACCAGCTTTTTAATGACAAGCTGTGGATTTCGGTAATTTGGTTGAGGGGTACCCAATTGATTGACAACCTTGTTTTGCAATTGTGAGGCTTTGAATCTTGACATGACATGATTGCAGTTATTTACCTCTGAGCAAATTAGATCATGATGTTCACATATAATTAGAATGAGAAAGAGACTTTCCTTCTAAAATGCTTGCTTGGCCCATTTAAGGAAATGAGAAATGCACGTCACTAAATAGTAAGCCTTAGTTATGCTACCCGTGTCAGGAAATTTTCTCATTTAAGGGTACGAGTAACATGATGACTAGGTGTTGCATCTTGCATGTTGGACCTTATTAATCTTTGTTTATACTTTATCACATCAAATGGTTTTGTCATTGAAATACTTTGGTATTATCTCCATGTTTGGTGGTCGTGCAATAGAGGCTTTCAATTGCTTTTCTCAAAATGAGTAGGAATTAACTGCATTTAGATTCTATTTGAAAAGAGAATCACTTTTGCGGATCTTTCTCGTCCTTTGAGAATGTGCAAAACTATATGAAGAGATATTGTTTTGCTTGTTATTCTAGTTTGGAGCCTTGTATTGCGAAAAGGTGACAAAGAAATGTGAATATGTGTCTAATTCAGGAGTTCTTTTTTTTTTTTATAACTGTTTCACATCGGTTGTTGTTCTTTTTTCGCTGACCCCTTGGAGGAGTTCAGAGCTGGTATTAGTATCTCCTGAACGACAGACAATTCCTTTGTTTCATGTGTCCCTTCATTTAAATAGGAGAATGCTTTCTTGCTGATTGAATAGTCTCCAGAAAGCAATAGTTTTGTTGAGCGTCTTTTAACAGAGTTGTTTACATGAGAGTGAATCTAACAAACTTGAGGTAAGAAGTTAGTCTTTGAAATTTTTAACCATATATGAAATCTAAAGCTATCTTTTTCCTTGATGCAAGATTTTGAGGCTCTCTTATTTCTATCTCTATAGCAAAAAATGGTCAAGATTGGATTGGGTATGATTCAATTCCATGGTCACCACATCTTATCTACCCCATCTTACCAGCTATCTTGTGTAAGAGGACTAAAAATTTGGCCATCTCATTCACTTCTGGTTACCAGTCTCTGCATAAATGGTGAATCCTACCACTATTTTCTGCCATCAGCAAAGTTTCCTGCTCATGTGCTGTAATATCCACATCTCTGCAGCGGACAAGAATCTGCGAGATTAATCCTGCACAATTAGTCATTCCAAAACATCAACTACGAGGTCGCCAGGCATCCAGCCCCGCTGCCAAGATTCATCTCTCTCTCTCTCTCTCTCTCTCTCTCTCTCTCTCTCACAACACACACACACACACACACAAAAGTACTACTATGTGTTGCCTCCATCTTTCTTTATGCTGAGGTTTACTCCATTAAATAAGCTACAACCTTTAACCCTCTGACGGTACATAAACAAATTTGTGATATCTCTCTCAATACGAAAGTCCAGGATTTGAATTGATCAATCATTTCAAGTTGGGGCACACCTTGATGCAACAGTTACTTCACCACTCCATTCCACCACAACGTTGTCCTCTTTTTTCCTCTCTGCCTGATACCTGTGATTGAGCATACCATTATGCCGTGCACAATGAACTTGTGTTTCTATTACAGTAAGATTGAACCATGGCCTCAGAACTGGAATTTAAGATTGAAATTCAAGTTGAATGGTTTTCGGTGCGTGTATTTTAACTGAAAAAACTTAAGGGGTATCTGTCAGACTCATGCTATTGACTGTTGAGGTATCACGGAACCAGATCATATTTTTCCAATCCAGAGTTCTTTCTCAGTACATCCCTTTTAGTTCTTTGTATGTCTTAGAATTGAGCAATTGTTTCCTTCACAGTTTCTGTTTTTCATCTGAAATCCTTGACAGTCTATCAGTCATCTTTCATGTGTGATGTTAACTAAAAATTTTCTGTGGTCTTATTATGCTAGAAAATATTAAATTAAAAAAATCTTCTTGCTCGTTGATGCTCTCTTAGATGATCACATCTCTTCTTTTTATCTTTACAAATCAAGTGAAGGATACACTAATTTAATTGTTGCCATACTAGGAACTACTTTTGCTGCTGTTCACATGATGTGAAATATCCAATCGTCTTTTCTCCTTTGCAAATGCACTTCTGGAAGCAATATACCTAATAATCTAGGTTAGTGCTTTGAAGAGCCCGTGCTGATCTCAATAAGTGAGGTGGTTTTAGATTTGGACACCTGAATATTGCCAGTATATTTAGCTAGTTGCTTTGATGCCTGAAGGTCCTATTAGAAACCGACATGTGGTGAGATTATTGTATTGGGCTTTAGAACCTAAGACTATCAAAACTTCTACGGCGCAAAAGATAATAGCCACCAAGCTGATTGGTTTTTATGGCTCTTTATTCTGTATACAGGCACTCTTTGCTGATTTTGAAGTCTCTGAAGGCATATATTCACGAGCTCGAATTGAAGATACTGATTCAGTATGCCTATGGCTGGGAGCAAATGTTATGTTGGAGTATTCATGTGATGAGGTTGTAGTCAATTTTAAGCAATGTCCCTTCTCTCCAATAATGATGTCAACTATTTTATTTATTGCATAAAGTCATGTTGCAGGCCACAACTCTTCTACAAAAGAACTTAGAAAATGCTAAAGCAAGTTTAGAAGTTCTTGTTGCTGATCTGCAATTCTTAAGGGACCAAGTAACAATCATGCAGGTAAGTAGGATTTTTTTCATTTATTTAAACTTGGAGGTCCATGTTTGTTTCAAGCTGTTTACCATGTCAGTTGTGGGTAGGATTGTTGTTGTTGAACTACTGCTGCCGTGAAATTTGTAACTGGCGTGAGGCTTTAAATTGTGAAGACATGCTAATTTGTGAGAACCTGGAGTATGGTGATATTGCCTTATGTGAACTTAAAAAAATTCGAAACTTGTTGTAGGGCCATACTCTTTAGTTTACATCATGGCAAATGTCAGTGGTCCCTTAAAATTTTCTGTTTTTGGGGGAGAAAACAACCCTTGAGGGGTGAATTATGTTTTGGCAGGTTACGATTGCTCGTGTGTATAATTGGGATGTTCACCAAAAGAGAATCCGTCAAGCTGGTGCTCCTGCCAAAGACTCTTAAAGGAATCTTTTCAACTCGAATCATGGTAGCAGAGTCTGTACTCCTGGATGAGAGTACGTCTTTGATCTCCCCATTTTCGACTGGGTGAATGGATTATGTATCGCTCTGTGATCGCAATGGTTAGACTCTGACAACGAGTGATTTTGGTTAGGTTTAGTTAGATTTACTGCATTACACAAAGCTTGTCATGTAAACGATTTTGATTGAGAACCTCTTGGGCTTTGAGTTTTCACTTTCTGTATGCGGTGCGCTAGTTTTGAGTTAATATTGGGTCCATCTATGTTGCCTCGTTTCACCTTGACTATGTATGTTTAGTAAGAACCACTTTAAATTTGAATTGGTGGAAAAACATGGGCCTGCCTGAGGTCTACTGTGAAATACATGTCAGCAAGAATGTTTTTGGATCAAGTGACTTAGTGCTGTAATTTGGTGGGTCTCTTGTTGTCAGACCTTACCATATCTTAAAACCTTAAAAGGCTCATGGATGTTGGAGAGTTCTATTTACGTTAGAGCAATACTGGGTATGGTCTGGTGACAATGTCCTTGCCATGATGACATCTATATATTGTACTAAAATCAACTTCGCAATACAATATCTAGTCAAATTTTCTGGTTAATTAAATTATTATCAAAGGATAAAGATTATTTGTACTTTCTTAATTTGTGGGTTAGATATCTCCTTTGTACGTGGCATTACGTCATTAACAAAATTGTAAGGTGTTCTGTTAAAATGAATTCATGATTTTTTTTCAACGTTAATTCATTGAATTTAATTGGATTATCTAAGTCTGTTAATATAAGGGGCAGATGGGGAATATGATGGACCCGTTAACCAGCACATACAGAAAAAAAAGCGGTTCTCCACGTATAACTCTGTCCTCTGATAGAGAGGGGCAGCGGGACACAAAACCTTAACGTAAGTGGTCCCTTTACCTCGGTGCTACCCTTTGCTCTCACAAAGAAGATGAAACTGACAATTTTAGAGATTGAGCTTGTCAATGATGTTTTCCAATGTCATGTAATGGGAAGAGTATGTACAATTATCACTATTGATGCCGCTATGCAAAATGTCTTTGGTGACTGAGACATATTCATAAGACAATTAAATCATGATACTTCAATAGCGATTCACATGTTTTTCCCATTGTATTTCTATTTTTTCTTTATTCGTCGTATCATTTACTAAATTTCGCAATAATTAATTATCATTATGATCTCTCTATCAAAATTTTAGTGAACACAAATTTCTCAGGAAAATTGTCAAAAAAGCCCTAAACCTATTGCACTTTTGTCAATTCGGTCTTAAACCTTTTAATGTTGCCAAGTCCTAAATCTTTTGCATTATTGCCAATCCTGTATTTTTTTTTTGTGCCAATTCAATTCATCTGACCATTTTTGACAGGTCGGCGTTGATGGGGTAATTTTTAATAATTTTTTTAGATTTTTTTTTATTTTTTTCATTTTTGCCTTTTCTTTCTTTTTCTGGTTCGTCTTCAACCTTCAAACCTTCTCCCTTTGGTTCATCTTCTTCCTTTGGATTTTCTTCCTCCACCAAGGTCTCATCGACCACTAGTGCCACCGCCATTGGGTGAGGCCGACGCCATCATCACCGAGCGAGCTTCGTCTCGCCCGGATCTGGAGAGGCCGAGCCACCCCATGGTTGGGCAAGGTTGGCCTCGCCCAACCATGGCGTTGCGTTGCGTCACGGGGCGAGCTCGGCCTCTCCTAGCGATGGGCGAGCCTTGCCATTGCCCTGCTGGGCACCATTACTTGCCTAATTTTCGACCATTGCCCGGCGTTGAAGATCTAGTTCTGGTTTTTGCCGAGGTTTAAGTGTTGGAGGATAAGTTTTGGTTGACAGTCTTGAGTGATTTGGCCACCACCGGAAGTGCGGTGATGGCCGTAATTGATCAATGGATAGATTGGTGACGGTCGTTTGGTGTCGGCAATGGCGGCCAAGTATGGAGGTCGGCGATGGCCGACGACGGCCAAGGATGGTGGTGGCATGAAGTCAAACGTGCTAGCGTGAAGTCAAACGTGGGCACCTAGGGAAGAGGCGTTGCAACGTAGAAGAAGAATAATAGTAAATAAGAAAAAGATTTTAAAAATACACATTAAAAAATTTGAAAAAAATTAAAAAATTATTAAAAAATTGTTACATTAGCACTGGCGGAGTCCACGTCAACGCTAGCTCATCAAAATTGGCGGAATGGACTGAATTGGCACAAATACAAAAGGTTTAAGACTAAATCGGCATCAAAAAAAGGTTTAGGATTAAATTGGCACAAATGTAAAATGTTTAGAACTGAATTGAAGAAAGTACAATAAGTTTAAGACTTTTTTGATACTTTTTCCCAAATTTCTCAGTGAAGTTTGATAGACAAAACCTATACGAAGTATGGGTAAATGCATTAGTTATACAGATCAAAAACTAGCAAGTGAATTACCCAAAGAAGTCACATAATTACGATAGACCAAAAGCTTTGCACCTAAAAAAAAAAAAAAAAGATAGACAAAAAGTTTTCCACCAAAAAAGAAAAAGAAAAAGATAAACCAAAGCCTCCGCCGCTGCATGCACAATAGACATCCCCTCCAATGTCTATTCTGTAGATTTCTTTGGAGAATTACAAAAAAAAGTCTTAAATTTATTGCATTTGTGCCAATTTAATTTTAAATTTTTTAATTACGCCAATTAAGTCCATCTGATTAATTTTGACTGGAAATCGTTGGCGTGGACGCCGACAATCCTCATGGAATGACCAACGCTAGTGTCAACATTTTTTAATAATATTTTAAGATTTTTTTTTATTTTCTATATGGTTTTTTCGTTTTTTCTTTCTTTGTTTTTTTCCTTGGACTTAGGGCTTGCAAGGGTTGCCAGTCACAGACGAGGGCCGGGACGCCCTCGCCAACTCTAGGCAAGAGCCACGACAGCCTCATCAGATTTGTCCAAGTAAGGGCGCCACGAATTATAATGAACTTCATCGAACTCATGGATAGCATGAACATGGAAAATTACCACTCTAGGTCGCTCCATCGGGGTGAAAGCACGATACTGTCCGCTCTGGTTGTGACTTATTTGAACCCGCGCGACTTTGTAATTCGCCATGGTAGTTTAAAGTTGTCGCAAGACTTATTTACCAGTATGACGGCTTATACCTAGGCGAAGTGGACTGGAGACAAATCCGAAACCCAGCGAGTGTATTGTGGATGGATCAAGTGACATATTAGGTTATGGACTTGTCGTAAATAATGACGTCCTAGTACCTAATGAAGCCAGGAGCCTCTTGGTTATACTGCTTTAGACGAAGGAAAGTCATTGTTATTGTCATGTTTTTTTCTTAAGAGGCTGGCCTGGCTTTTATACGTGTCCCCACATCAATTACATCCACATTTCTTCCCTAATGTCTCGCCTTTTATTGGGTATTTTGATCCCTATTGTCTATTGACCGGTTACTTGGTAAAAGACAAACTACACTATTGGAACTTCAAGCCAACCGCCAAGGTTGGCGCGGTTAGTTGCGGTGCCGAGGAATTTCGGCTTAGAGACTTGAGGTCACCCATTCGAATATCATCAACTGCGTACATATTGCTTTGGCCATGGCCACTTACATTGGGAAAAGTTTCGAACTTGACCTATTTATAGGGCTTGCACAGTATTCTTGGGTCTTCAGATAGACGGATCTTCACGTTCGTGTGCCCGGGTAATAAAAATGAAATTTCCAAAGTTCAGCTGACTTCTATAAATAAAATGGAAATCTTTTGCGATCTTTCCCACTTTCCTCGCGAAGAAAAGCGACTCTAAAAAGAGTGTAATACTAATGTGCTTAACTTCTGGATGATGGCATGTATAAGATGCGTCCTGAGAATTTCTTGTTTCTTTGCTTGGAAGGCAGCTTTCCGAAATTTGTTACGAGAAATTTAATTTTTTTTTGATAATTTTTTATTTTCTTTATATGGTGATTCCTTCCAACATGTAAGAAACTTTGGAAACAAATCCCACTCATTTCCTTCTCTCAGGGCAAGTTATTTACTCTCTTTCCATGTTCACGATCACCTTCTTCCCCGTATTTTGCCTCAACAAAAGCCACGCTCAATGATTTCTAGCGCAAAACCAAAGATCACAGTCGAATCCCAAAACTTTAACACCTCCGTCGTCAAGAAGCTCAACCTCATCCTCTTGTTAACCATCGCGACATCGGCATTCGCAGTGTTCGGCTATTTAGTCCACACCATCAACCAATTGGACGACGGCAACTCCCTCAAGGTGCTCGACCTATCGACGGACATGGGTGAACAGACCATCGCAGACGGCGGCTCGTACGAGTGGAAGTTCAGCGAGGACCCGAGCCATGACACTCAGTTGCTGTGCGACGGGAACATGCCGGGGGCTGACGTGCTCCACTTCGCGGCGTACGTCCAGCGAAGGGACTCATGCTTCGAGGACTGCGATTGGAAGTTTACTAGCAACGGGGTTTTCCGGTTGGTCGTTGGGCAGTGGGAGTTTTACTTCTCCATCTCGGCCATAAGTTCATAGATTCTGCCTCGTGCTCTATGTTGCTTTTATTCCCTTTCGCGTTATTGCTGGTGACTTTAATTGTGACAAACCCAAATCCAACTTTCAAGATAACCGAAACAGAATGTCGCTCTTGTGGCCAGAAAAATAAGGGCGAGATCGCCATATTTTTCCTCGATATCTATTTTTGGGATAAGTACACTATCGGTGCCATAACTTTTACACGGCGTTCATTTGAGTACCATAACTTTCAAAACGTTTATTTAAGTGCCATAATTTTTAAAAATCGTTCACTTGAGCGTCATCGTTGACGTGGACGCCGAAAAGCTAACGTGGACGTCGGAAAGCTGATGTGGCACATTGAAAAACCGACGTGGCACTTCGGAAAAATGATGTGACAAGCCGGAAAAGCTTACGTGGACGATCGAAAAGTTGACGTAGCACTCAAGTGAAAGATTTTTAAAAGTTATGACACTCAAGTGAACGTTTTGAAAATTATGACACTCAAGTAAACGCCGTACACAAGTTATGACACTCACGGTATATTTATCCCTCCATTTTTTGAAAGGTTGACCTGTAAATCCCATCTGCCTAACATGCATCGATAGTTGCACTCCAATGCCTATATCATTAGTTGGGCTCGTGCAATGCATTGGGACCAAGCGGATTGGGTAGGCCTAGGCCCAATTCTTCCTTTAATTGGATCAAGTGGGCTTTTGGGCCACATGAGGTTAGTGAGTGTTTTGGCCCAGCATTCGGCCTCGCTTGGACCAACAAAATAAGCTCACAATTTCTATATAAAATAGAGCCCCCATCTCTCAATTTCACTATTAGTTGGGAATGATAAGGGTTTGTTATCACTAAAAAAAAAAATAGTTGTCTTCTAATTTTGAAACGAAGGACATGGAAGAAGATACTTATATATTGAGAGTTAAAATAGAAAGAAATCGTTCGGGGAACCTTCTTGTTCTATCTCAAAGGTCTTACATTAAAAAGATTCTTGAACATTTCTATATGTAGTGTTGTGATCCCTTTGATACCTCGATCATGCAAGGTGAATGCTTGAGCTTTGAAATGTGTCCTAAGACTCTATAAGAAAAGAAAGAAATGAAAATTGTTCTTGACTCTAGTGTAGTCGAGAGTTAGCTGTATGCTATGATGTGCGCTGGACCCGATATTTATCATGCCATGGGGTTAGTGAGTCGTTATTAGTCAAACTGGTAAAGTACACTAGAAAGTAGTGAAGAGGATCCCGAGATACTTGAAAGTCACTATGGAATATCGATTCTTTTATCAAGGGAACAACTTACGCTTAGTTGGTTACTCATGCTAATTGGGGAAGAGATTTAGATGAGCACAAATTGACATCTAGATATGCGTTCTTGCTTAATGAATGTGCAATTAATTGAAGTAGCAAGAAATAGACATGCTTAGAGTTATCTACGGTGGATGCTGAATTTATTGCATGCTTTGTTGTAGTGTAACAAGCAATATGGCTAAAATGTTTCTTGAAAAATTTAGCTATTGTCATTGATGTTCAAATACCGGTTGCCTATGTGAAAGATCCAAAGTATCAAGATAGGCCGAAGTATATTGACATAAAGAATAATTTCACTAGAGATGTAATAACACAAATGGAAGTGGTCCTACAATATATTTCTCGGAACAGGATGGTTGTTGATCCATTCATTAAGGCTGTCTTTAGAGATGTGTTTTTGACCCACATAACATCTCTAGGTGCATAGAATATGATATGTAACATTATTGAGGATCATTACATAATGAATATGTACTGTATTTGTTATTTAGTGAATTGATATTTCATTATCCATTCCAATTTGTTATGAGACTAGTACAAACACACACATATATTGTTGAAAGATATGTTACCAGGCATGATTGGCTCATTCACCTAAGCAATCTCCTTAAGTGCCATAGGAAGCGAGTTGAGATGAGATGGTATATACGAAGGATGTTGGAAGAACAAATTCGATACCTAATATATTTTATACCGCCTTGATTGGAATCAAGATAAGGTTTATGATTTATATATGATAAGACCGAACATGACATTCCCCTAATCATGTATGCTTGATGATAACTCGGATGCAGGTGCTTAATTGGGCGTTGTAGAGAGCAAGCTAATATAGCACTCCGGCTAAACATATGTACGTGAGAAACATGTGACTATATTTAGACGAAGATTTGTATAGTGGATATGATTGTTAAATGATATACACTCTAATAGAAAGAGAAATTCTTTATAGCATGTAATTCGTACTACATGTGCTTTATTCGGCCAATAAGAGAGATGAATTTAATTATCCTTGTTTACTTGTCATGTAAGTTCTTGAGGTAATTCCTAAATTGATTATCTCATTTTGTACCTTATGTTACTTCTGATTATGATCTCAAAGTGACGGATTAATATTGCTGCTTTAGCATGTTACTAGCAATCATAAAACTAATATGGCTTTATGAGATGTGTTTAGGAAAGCAGTTGTTCTGAAATGGAGAAAGATATGAGTGCGAAGGAAGACTATTGTTGTTTTACATCTACCACATGCAATTATTGGTTGACCAATTATATTGCCTATTGTGGGTATGGATATAATTGCAAATACATGGTGAGTTAAGAACAGTTAAGTATAGCTTTTAAGGGATAAATATACTTGGACTGATGTAACAAAATATGTTTAGGGTACTGTGACACATTGTCTTTCCTTTTGGGGTTGTAGCCATTATGTATCCCTAACATATGCATAATTTGAGCTCGCACGTGAAGTATACTCATTGGTCGCAAGACATATTTGCCAATATGAATTGCTTCTAAAGAAAATCGATGTTAATTGCCTTACATTCTTGATGGGAAAATTGTGAAAATAGTCTTAAATCTTTTAATTTTATCAATTCAATCCTAATTTTTTTGTATTTGTACTAATTCGGTCAATTCGACCAACTTGGGCAAGTTGGAGTTGAAGTGGATGCCGGATGGTGTTGACGTGGGCGCTGGCACCGACGTGAATAATTTTTATTAATATTTAATCAAATTATTTTTTATTTTCTTTATTTTCCTTTTTTTCCCCTTTTCTTCTCTTTTTTTTTTTTTACTTTTTTCTTCTTCAAACAACGGTTCATCCGTAGCGATCGGCCAAAGGCTAGGTCGGCGATGTCGACCTCGCTAGCCAATGATAGAGCCAAGCCTAGCCGATGCCAAGCAAGACGGGCCATGGTGAGGCGCGACCTTGCCTAGATTTGGCCTGGTGAAGCTAGGCGAGCCATGACGGCCTCGCCATGGACGGCGAGGCACGACCTCTTAGTGTTTTTGCCAGCAAATCTCTCTAGTTGTTCTCTCCTCCAACCGTTTCTCCTCTTTTAGTCGAGATTTAACGTCACAAGCTACTAGCCGGAATCTTCTCACGATGGAGTTGAATGATCCTATTCGCCTCTATTCATGGCAACATTGCCTGTGAAGAGATTGAATTGACAAGGAAAATTGCCAAGGGCAAGCCATGGTTGGGCCGAGCTCGCCCGGGCTAGATCTGCGCGAGTTTGTGCATCGCCATGGCCGACCTTACCCGGCATTGGCGAGGCTCGGCCCCACTTGGCGTCGGCGAGGCTCGACCCCACCATTAACTTTCGAGGTCGACCTCATTGGCCTAGCCGTGGTGACCGACTATTAAAAAAAAAAGAGAAGAAAAGGGGAAAAAAGGAAAAATAAAAATTAATTTGAAAAAATATAATAAAAATTATCCACATCAGCGCCGGCTAACCAAAGTTGGCCGAATGGACTGAATTGACACAAATGCAAGTGATTTAAGACTGAATTGGCACAAAAAAAGCTTTAGGATTGACTTGGCACAAATGAAAAATGTTTAGGGCTGAATTGACAATGTTAAAAGGTTTATGTTCGGAGCATGCAGCAGAAGTCCTATACCTTAGCCGTAGGAGATTGCCAAGAGAGAACCCAAGTTCGAGTCCGTCAACATATCTAATTGCACTCACATTCACTTAAAGGTTTAAGCCAACGAGTCATGGGCTAAATAGAATATATTGATCGCTCAACACCACACCAATTATCCGATGTGTGACTTCTTTAATACAACTCATATGTGTATTCTAATAATTTAAGATAGAATTGGCAAAGTACAACAGGTTTAGGAATTTTAGGAATTTTTTGATAATTTTCCCCACTCTTGATGGAGGATTATCAAGTCCACCATGTCATTGTGGGAGATGTTATATTGTGTCCATTGATGAGGTGTGTTTAAGAGGTCTCCACGAAGAGGTGCCTTTTGAAAGGCTATAGATAATATTTGAATGGGTACTTTAGAATAGATAACGATAGAAACATACAAAAGTTACATACATTTTCCTTCTCTCTCTCTCTCTCTCTCTCTCTCTCTCTCTCTTACAAAAACAGACAAACATGCAATACATCATTACTTTTTGAGAAACAATGTCGCGACCTAAAAAAAAATTAATTTTCAGGTTAATGGATTACTAAGTTAATTAAAGTAACTAACCTAGCTCGAGTCCTCCCAAACTCTACCAATTCGCAACTTAAGGTTCAAATAATTAACATGCCAAGATTTTAATTGAAATCGCCACTAATCATTTATGGTAAATTGATTATGAACCTAAATAAAATAGCGGGAGGACTATTTTAATTCTACAAACCGGAGATTTTGAGTACAGGGACTTGATTACGTTTGATTACTCTAACGCCCTTTTGGTACCATTTTATTTCATGAAAAAATTTGATCAAGCAACTTTAATTGATTTTAACCTAAGCCACTAACATAGGTTATCATACAAGTGCGGAATCAATTAAGTAAACATCCGGAACTCAAGATAAATATGCAGGGAGCATGCACCAAGTAATCTTCTCTCTTTTTGAATTTTCATTTTTAAATGAAACCTAATCTATATGCAATGCGTGAATTCTAATCTAAATGCAATGACATGAATAAATGCAAACTATCCTAAAAATGCATATGACTCTAATTGAACTACATGTAATTCTATGTGACATGCAATTAAATAAATCCTAGCATGCAATCTACATAATGAATTAATTAATTAACCTAAACATGCAACTCTAAATATCATGGCAAATGTGACATGTAATGTATGATGACATGGCAAAGATGATTTTTTTATTTTCGGATTTAAGTAGGACCCTAAAATAAACTATGCCTAAAAATAGTTATCCTACATATTTTGGGATTTAAATTGACCTAAACCCTAACCCATTAAAGATAATCTATTTTAGGCATAATTATCTATCTAAACATGCATATTCTAACCTAGAATGACATCTAATCTAATTTATTCTAGGAATCTATTAAACATGCAAAATATCTAAGCGATCCTATCCTAAGGATGCAATCTATCTTAAACATACGATTCTAACTAAAATGATATGTAAATCTAATCTATATGCAACAATTATCTATATGTAATATATTTTAGAGATTTTCAACATGCATTCAAATATTGCGAAAAGATAACAATCCAATCAGTTTAATTCAAATATGGAAGCAAATAAATCATCTTGAATATTTCGCAATTTCTTTCAAATCAAGTTTCGATCTAAAGCTTGATAGATCGACCCTAAAAATTTGAAATGCTCGCTATGTCAATGGTTCCATCTAAAGCCTTATAGATAGAATCAAATCCATATGTGCGGTTGCGAATTAGGAAAGATTTTCCTAATTGATTACCTGCGACTCAAAAAGATTTCGTTAGATCACGAAATAGCTCAAATAGGTAATCAAATATTTCAAATCGTGGCAACAACTTCCAGCATATCTCGAGATAAGAATCATTACCTAGTTCCAAAGCTTTAGCAGAAAATCTTGAGCACCGGGTGAATTCTCGAACCAATCAGCTAGGGAGGTTTCATATACGCGATTACGCGATTAGGACTAGTGAGGCAAAATCACAACAGCTATTTCGCACCTCGAACAGCACCTAATCAGTGGAGAGATTGCGCTCAGAATTGTGGTACTTGATCCAAACGGCTAGCAAAAATCTGCACTGAAGAGCTAATGAAATCGTCCAAAAAATAGCACTTTTTGGACTAAGAACGGCGACAAAATGAGACTAGAACAGCAGCAAATTCCAGCACTAATCGACAGGGGATTCCAATACCAAATTCCAGCTGGAATAAGGGCCGAACGGATGCAAAACAGCAGTAAAAATCAGCACTGAACAGCGGGCTAAACAACTACTAAGATCTGGACTGAAAAGTAGCAAAAGTAACACCAAACCGTGCATGATCAGACGCCAAACAGCAAAAGAATTGCTCTTGAACAGCAGCTCGAGACAGCACGAATCAGAAGCACCAAACGAGCTTGAACAGTGGCGGATTGGCTTCTGTGGACTCTTAATTTTAAACGAGTCCTTTGAGGATGATATGCAAAAATAGAAATTCTCCTAGTGTCGCCCTCCAAATGTGCCTCATCAATGGAAAGTGGGTCACGAATCAGCATGTGGAAGCACAACGAGGACATCGGCTCAGCTTCTCGGGCGATAGCTTCTCTATTGCCTGGACGTTAACGATATTGTCTCATGAGAGACGTGATTTTTGACTCTACGGATCTGTGTGTGTTTAATACACTAGAGTAGCTTTGTTGTGAAAACTTCCTCGTCGTGGTTGACCATGGAGAATAGAATCCTGCAAGAATTAATTAAAGAAGACCCTCCATGGATGATTAATATTAAAAATCAGAGAAAGAAAGGTCTTCTCCCTTTTGTCGCTTTCTCTTGTATACTGCCCAGTCCCTGAAGGCCTCTTCTCTTTCCTTTCTCGACTTTTCTTCGCTGGACCATTCCTTCAGAGCGTGGATGAAAGACCAGAGAAAGAGACACCTCTCAATTATTGCGCCAGGATTTTTTGTGGCCGAGTATTATGACCAATCGCCCTCTCCTCTGCCGTGTTCTTCAATTGTGTTGGCCTCCTCCTTTCTCAATGTGCCGTATGTCTACAATGAATATGGCCCCCTTGTTTGTGAAGCTTAAGCATGCTTATATAGGAAAAATTAGGTCATGTTAGGGGCTCTAACTTATGACACTTTATGAAATAGACCCCGAATTGCAAGACCTTTTTTAATTAAACCCTGAAGGACTTAATTACACCTAATCAAGTTCAAATCAGCCCATATTCCTTAAAAATGTCGGCGCAAGCTCAATTCAAATAATTCAATTAAGTTCAAAACCGTGAATTAAGTCTATCTATCACTAGACCAATGAAAATGTGAATGCAATGTATGCTAAAATAAATATGAAAACTAAGTTAATTATTTTTGGTAGGAACTAAAGCTGACTTCCTGATTTTTATACAAAATAAATGATTAAAAGGAAAAGTCAAAATTTAGGTGTCAACAAACGGTAAACATTTACATTGTGGAACGTGAATATTTTTTGCTTGTGATTATATTCGGAGCAGTGTGATTTATAAATTTGCTGAGGACACACTGGTGATTCAATGACAATTCCGGGTAATCCTGCAGTTGTGCATCGAATAGATTAATTGAATTTGTCGGTGTAATTCTTCCAATAGTGATCAAGGAAGGCCGCAGGTGACTTCCAAGCAAATGGAACATAATAACAAAGTAATGGGGTGTGGAAAATATATGAAGTTGTAAGATACGTCCAACATCTAACTAACATTCAATCACATGACATATTTCCAAGATGACCTTCTCGTCTTCGAAGACTTTGACCTTTTGGTGCTAAGTCTGAATGGTAGTTTTTCACTTATGAAGGAAGGGCCCAGGTAACTTCCAGGCAAGTGGAACATGATGACAAAGTAATAGCATGTGCAAAAAGTATTGTCTCCAAGACGACCTCCTCCCATTCCAAGACTTTGATCAATTATTTCCTCAGCTTAGCCTCCTATTTGTGAAGGA
Organism: Rhodamnia argentea; assembly: GCF_020921035.1. Classification (NCBI taxonomy): domain Eukaryota; kingdom Viridiplantae; phylum Streptophyta; class Magnoliopsida; order Myrtales; family Myrtaceae; genus Rhodamnia; species Rhodamnia argentea. The sequence continues at coordinate 18,330,181 of NC_063152.1, forward strand.
AGGCCGCAGGTGACTTCCAGGCAAACGCAGCGAAAGTAAGCGATTTGTGAAGGAAGGCCGCAGGTGACTTCCAGGAAAACGCAGCGAAAGTAAGCGAGCGATCTCACTCTGTCGCTTTCTTAGTCAAGTTGTTATAAGGATCAGACTCAAGACTTCTCCAGTCACTTGGTGGATTCAATCCAGAGATCTCATCCCCTCCGTTGTCCTTCCAGAATGAAGAGAAAGAGGGAGGGAAGAGAGGCGGAGACGGCAGCCTCGACGAGCAGTAGCCATGATGATGGATCGGGGAGGGGCTACGAGGTGTTCCTGAGCTTCAGAGGGCCTGATACCCGCTTAACCATCGCCGATTGTCTCTACAATGACATGATCCGCGCGGGAATCCGCGTTTTCAAAGACAACGAGGAGCTCCGATTTGGCGAAGAGATCGGAGGTGGCCTCTTGCAAGCGATCAATGAGTCCAGGATTTACATCCCGATTTTCTCTAAAGACTACGCTTCAAGCAAGTGGTGCCTCCGTGAGCTGGCACACATAGTAGAGTTGTCGAGAGATAACGACCAGAAAGTGATCCTCCCTATCTTCTACGACGTGGACGCGGATGATGTCAAGCTTAAGACCGATTTATATCAGGAGGCCCTCCAAAACCACAAGAGCGACTCCGGGGAGGATTTAGTAAAGCAGTGGGAGGAGGCTTTAAGAGAGGTTGCCAGAATTAGAGGAAGGAATCTAAAAGATCACGGGTATTCTCAGCTTTTTCCATGGACTTTATTTTCTTTTGTTCATTTTCGAGACCTTGTTCCTATAAATGTCTTACCTAAATAACTAGAGTCGGTTTGCTTCTGTCCAACCTTTCTGTAATGATCGTTGAAGGATACAGTGAGAAGGACAGAAACAGTAAGGTTTAATGAAGAAGGATTGAAGCAGACACAGAGTAACGACCAGGGTTTATAGAAAACCTGCATATCTAAATATAAATAGAATAGCTTAATTTACTTATCCATTTTCTAGAGGTTCCTAAATTTCTCTGACCATAATTACCACTACCTAGAAGTCCCTTAGGTGAATTTTAAGTTAATTTCAACCACTTGTGAACAACTTGCCATGTTATTTACTCCACATTTCAAAATTACCAAGTTCTGTACCGAATTACTAACTCTAATATGAGTGTTTTATGAACTAATTTCTAGTTGTATCCCAATAAAAATTCGTAACCTAGAATTAGTTGTAACTTATGCGGGAATTGTTTGTTTGTGGTTCATATTTATTCTAGAAAGTGTTCCTCATTTTTTGCTAGTATGCTATTCCCCAGGTATGTTAATAAAAATGCTGCTAGTACTCTTGTTCATCATTTTTTTGCTATTATGATATTTCTCGGCATTGAATTGGCATCCACGAAATAGATTTAAAATTGAATTAATAATTTTCTTCTGAAATGAAAGGGAGGCGCCCAACCTGTTCAAATCCAACTGCGCGCGGCCCTAGTTAAGTGACAATATGCCGCAGTGACTTCTAGTCGAAGGCCAATTAGACCCTAAGTCAAGAAATAACCTTTTCCCATCATTCACTGGACCAAAGAACCTTGATAGCTTTCAACAGCAAATAAGGTCCCTCCTCCTCCTCTTTTGACAAAAAAAAAAAAAAAACTGATTTTCTGCTTTTTGGGTTTTCAAACGGCTCACAGCTTGATGATCGCTTTTTCTATGTTGGTTGCTTTCAAAGCAAATTACTTTGAATATGTTGATAACCTTCTAGTGCCACGTAATGAGTGCGCGGTTTCCATATATGTGGTTTTTCAATGTTAGGTGATTGTATCTTATGTATTTGGCAGCCTGCATAAACTTACGAAGCTCATGGTGGAAGAGGTTTCTAGCTTGTTATGGACAAGACCATCGGACGTGCCTGATCATTTGGTGGGAATTGAGGATCAACGGGATGACATTATGAAGCTGCTAGATCTAGGAGCTGTTGATGTGCGGTATATTGTGATTCATGGTATGGGTGGCATCGGAAAGACGACGCTAGCTGATGTCATCTTCAGGCAAATCTCCCCTGAATTTCAGGATGGTTGCTGCTTTCTTAAAGATGTTCGGACGCATGATATATTAGACTTACGAAAGAAATTGTCATCCGACATTCTCCATCATAGATGCACAGACCTCTCCGATGCTACAGTGAATGACATGATAAAGACGAGATTTCGTGGCAAGAAAGTCTTAATTGTTCTTGATGACATTGACAATCGGGATCAAATCAAGAAACTTGCAGGCAAGCCTAATTGGTTTGGTGGAGGAAGTAGAATAATCGTAACGATGAGGAATATTGAATTCTTGGTAAAGAAAGGCGAAAATGACAATGACCCAGCCTCATATGGTGAACATTTTTTATTCTACCCTATGCCGGAGATGAATTGGGCTGATGCTCTTCAACTTTTTTGTGAACGTGCCTTGGGATGTGCCAAGCCTCCACCTGATTACTTGGACATTACCTATAAGCTAATCGATGCACTTGGAGGACTTCCGTTGGCTCTTGATGTGGTAGGTTCCACACTCCGTGGAGAAAACCCAAGTACATGGGAAGAAGTCTTACACAAGTTAAAGAAGGTGATGAATCCAGAAGTCAAGAACAAGTTGATGATAAGTTACGAAGCATTGGAGTTTAATCAACAACAAATTTATCTTGATATAGCATGTCTCTTCATTAATCAAGAGAAAACAACAGCAATTAAATATTGGGATGCTCATTTTGGGTACCCCACCGAAATCGAAGTCAAGACCCTCATGCGTATGTCTCTAATAAAGATCATCAACGATGATACATTATGGATGCACGACGAACTTAGAGACCTTGGAAGGGATATCGTTCACCTGGAAAGCTGCAACATACATCTAAGAGGCAGCAGATTGTGGTCACCCAGGGACGCCTGCAATGTAGTGCGGACAAAAAAGGTAATTTTTACGTTGAATTGCTTTTGTGTTCGTCCATTAGCATCATTTCCTTTTTATGTCTAACGTTAAGTCCAATTGACACATGTACTCATTGGTTGCCACTTTTATCATCCAGGGAACAAAGAACATAATAGCGCTCAATCTTGGCGGACAACCTGATGCCACATGCAAATTTAAATGCAAGGAATTTGCGAGGATGGTCAACCTTAGGTTCCTTCAATTGGACGGCAGAAACTTTGAAGGAGACTTTAAAAATATTTTCTCAGAGTTAAGATGGCTCTCTTGGAGCAATTGCCCTTTCGAATTTCAAGCTACAAGCTTTGGGTTGGAGAACCTAGCGGTTCTCAAGCTTTCAGGGAGTAACATTACTGAAGACTGGGGAGGATGGCGTCAAATCATGGTATGATCTCACGACGTACTTTTGCGTTACATTTACTCTTCCTCTTTTCTAAGTTTCAACTCAATTGCTTTGTAGGCATCAAAACAGTTGAAAGTCCTAGAACTCCACGATTGTCCATCCCTTAGAAAGATGCCCGAGTTTTCTGCAATCTCGCGACTGGAGAGATTGATTCTCGGATGCCCTCAGCTAAGAAGGATTGATGAGTCCATCGGCAATCTACAGCATCTTGATTACCTGGAAATAGAGTGTGAAGCTATGAAGTCAATACCAGAGTCCATCGGTGGTCTAAAATCTTTGACGGAGCTAAGAATCGATTCTCAGAGACTCTCGGTGTTGCCCTACTCGATTGGTAATTTGGTGAAGCTGAAGCATCTAATCTTGAAATGCCTAGAACTTCGAGAGCTTCCTGACTCCATTGGACAATTAGAGTCACTACTTAAGCTGGATGTCAATGATACGAGAATTAGAGAATTACCCAATTCCATCGGAAACCTAGAAAGGTTGAGAATTTTTAAGCTCCCACGTCGCAGTTTAGCAAAGCTACCAGACTCGATTGGGGGGCTCCGATCATTGGTCGAGTTGGATATGGCGAATTCAAAAATCAGCATATTACCTGATTGTATTGGAAATCTGAAAAAGTTGAAGTTACTAGATCTGAGCGAGAGCTGCATAAGTGAACTTCCGAAAACCATAGGAATGTTGGAAAATCTGGTAGAGTTGTCGGCCTCGTTTGCTCTGGAGAGGGAAATTCCAAGTGAGATTGGGGCACTATCCTCGTTGAAAATTCTAGACGTACGGGGTAGCAGATTTAGTGGATTGCCGGCAACCATCAATCAACTTACAAATCTCCAGAGACTTGTTTTATATAACTGTCGTTCAATTCAACAGCTGCCGGAACTTCCTCAGAGTCTAACGGAGTTGTGCATTTCATCAAACTCGCTGACCACATTCCCCGACTTCTCAAACCTAACCAATTTGGTTGATCTCTCTATAGAGGGAACACCAGTTCAAGAACCCAACAACGTAGACTGGCTTGTGAGACTACACGCTCTGAGGCAGTTGACCCTGAACGTTGGAAATATCACCTTCCCTCCAACCGATTTCAGTTCCCTCTCTCAGCTACAAGAACTCAAAATAAGTCATGCTTGCTTTCGACCTGCTACCAGGCTTCCATCCAGCCTTCGATCTTTGGTTTTAGAGGATGTCCAGTCAGCGATAGATTGGTCACCCTTTTCCAACTTGGAGAATTTGTCATCGCTGTATATTAAGGGATATTCACTCACAGAGGTGTCGCTTGGAAAGGAACGGAAATTCAATGAATCGAGGATGCTCGATCGTCCATTGCTCACGACGCTGACCGTTCCGCCTTGTCTGAAGGAGATCCAGCATTTGAGCCTGTGGGAATTGCCTCACCTTGCTGAGATTCAGGATTTGGGAGAATTGAAATCATTGCAGACATTGTGGATTGGGAACTGCAATTCCATCAAAAGCTTAGATCTGTCTAATTTACGAAATCTGAAACGATTGGAACTCAAGAGTTGTGAATCACTGAAGCGCGTGTTGGGTGTGCCAGAATCTTGTAAACTCGAAGTAGAGAACTGCCCGAGGTTCAAGTGAGATGGATAAGGTATGTATCATCTAATTGGCAAGGGTAGTCGATTGATGATATGAGTTTGCCAATACCTTCCTTAATTAGGAGATTTAGGTGAGTCACTGACATGTGTCTTGTTCAGTTCCTGCAATTGTCAATAGGAAACTTCTTAATTAGGAGAGAAAAAGGAATGAATTCCCTTTGATCCGTAAAGAAATTTTAAGTAACGTCGGGTACGGTATACAAAATAACTCAATTTTCCTCTGCATCATTTCTCTTTAATGTTCATCTCCAAAGGAGAGTCAAATTAAACTTTTCTTCTCTGTTTGTTTGCTATTCATTCGTTTCTGGCCCATCTTAAATTACCAAACACAGTTACGGTAGATGTTGCAATTTTCCCGATGATAGGCATTTACATTCTTGTTATTCTTATTTGGTCTGCTGTTGACATATCTTTTCCTTTTTGCTTTGCTGTTTTGATACAGGTCTGGGAATTTGATGACTCTTGAGTCTTGACTCATCGGTGAATTATTGTAGGGCAAATGCAACGACCTGTGTTGCTCCCTTTTGTATCATATTTGTTTCCTGCAGCTCCAGAGAAGCCATACCTCACAAACAAGCGAAGAATATTCCATGTCATTGATTCCCGTCTCAAGGGTCAGTACTCCATGGATCAAGCCCAAAAGGCGGCGTTCCTCATGTTTCAGTGCATAGCCATAGAAGCCTGGGCAAGGCCCACCATGGACGAAATGGTGACGTTCCTTGAGCAGCTTCAGGAATCGAAGGGCACTAGGTGTACTCACAAGGACCGGCGATCAGTCGGTCGCAGTTCAAATGCTGCCCCAAGAGCCTGTAGAAGCAGCTCTGAGGAAGTGTCTGCCGCTGCATACCCGCGGCCTTCTGCTTCCCCCCTTTATGCGATGTGGAAGAGATACTGAAAGAGTTTTCTTGGTGGATTTTTTTTGTCTCTGAGTTCGGGGCATGTAGTTTGTGTGTGCCTTATTATGTTCGAGCATTGTACAGTTGTTGTCTTCTAGGCTTAATGTACTAGGTGCTGCCTTTTCATTTGTTGATGTGACCAAGAGTTTCTGAATGCCCGGTGAAGAAACCCTGTTGTAGTTTTGCCAGTGTTCGGGGAATGTAGTTCGTCAGCTTTACTCCACCATTAGATGCTAACGGTTATAGTTGCAGTTTTCAACTATTCCCATTCTTGAAGTTATGTTTCTCCAGCAATAATTATTAGCTTTCTTCATCTATTTATGCAGAGTCCTGGAATGCTATCAACTATTCATGCTGAAATGTCTTCAGGTGTAATAGTTTCTACCATTGTTTCCCTGATGCATTCTTGTGAGTGACCGAGATTATGCCTGGATTTTGTTCAAGAGAGCTTATTTTATTGCATTGGTTGTATCTGAGCTGTAGCTTTTATTTATTCTTTCTGGTGACTCGTTACACCTTTCCTCACCTCTCTCTCTCTCTCTCTCTCTCTGTGCTAAATATGTGGTTAATGTTAACTTGTTAAATAAACCTAATTGATCTGCGTGTCTATCATTCTTACCTTTGCTGATGAAATGTTTTTGCGCAAGCTCGTCTAAGGCCATGGTCAAATGTTCCTTTTACATGGAAGTCCGGGCTTTGGCAAGATGCACATTGTTGGTGCTGCAGCAGCAGATTGTTCTCTTCAATCCATATCAGTGAAAGGGCTGAGCTGTTGAATAAGTACATTGGAACTTCTAAGCAAGCTGTAAGAGTCTTCTTTTCAACCACACTGATGTTGATTGAATCACATTATGCAATCTTGTATTAATCTTTGTTATGTCTAGACATTTCACAATTTTGTGCTTTCTTTTGTTGCTTCGGTATGCATTTAATAGAGCTCCCAACTGCAGCCAAGGTGTTCTAAATATATTACTTTCAACAACAGCAACCGGGATCCTCCCATAACCACTGAAGTGGCCGAGTTAAAACCGTTGATGAGTTTGAGAGTAACGACAATTAGAAAATTACAGATTTCGGATATGTTCTCAAAGGCAGCAGCTGCAGCACCTTGCCTTCACTTTTTCGATGAATTTGCTTCCGTTACTCCAAAGAGGTGGCATGATAATGCAGGGGTTACCAACCGCGTCGTTAACCAAGTCTCGCATCCAATAACACTTATAAGGTGGTCATGTGAAAAACATTTAATTGTATGACTCACTAGTGTTATGCTATTCATTGGTGCAGTTTTTTACTGAATCAGATGGTGTTGAAGTTTTTACTGGTATGTTTGCGTTTGTGGAAACTAGGTAATTATTTCTTATTGCATGGTAACAAAAATTACTCTCTTCCAATATCACACTACCTGTGAACTGCAATTGAAAATTGCATGGTCATTATGAGTGCTTCGACAAACATTGGAGACTATGTATTACCCTTCAAGGCAGACTACAAAATGCTAGACAGGACTTTTCCTTGATTTGGAACTGTTTAACTTTGGATACCCAGTATTATTTCTTATTGCATGGTAACAAAAATTACTCTCTTCCAATATCACACTACCTGTGAACTGCAATTGAAAATTGCATGGCCATTATGAGTGCTTCGACAAACATTGGAGACTATGTACTAACCTTCAAGGCAGACTATAAAATGCTAGACAGGACTTTTCCTTGATTTGGTACTGTTTAACGTTGGATACCCAGTATTGGATCAACTACATATGCATCAAAGACGTTGCAATTTCATGAATTACTTTCGAGTTGCTGAAGCAGCTTACAATAAGTGTATTAAGCTGGTCTTGAGCCTCTACAACAGCATCACCGAATCCTGATTGTTTCAGTCCTGTGACATAAAGCATGCGATTTCTCATTTATATCAGGACTTTTTTTGCTGCACTTCTGAGACTTGGTAGGTGTAAAGACTTCCATCCATTTGCCAGTGCTTGCCTTTAGCATTTCATCTCTGACAAAATCCGAAACAGGTGTACAGATCGAAAGATGCATCAGAAAGATTTCATATGGGCAGACAATTGTTAAATAAAAAGAAAAGGATAGTTAGAAACAGAGTCAATCGAAGCTTTGCTAAGTGCCTGTTTCAATGCCCTTATGCAGCTTGCTTTGGTCAGTGATGTGGACTTGGACGCTATAGCTCCAAATCTAATCATAATCCACGGTTCTTCAGGATATGCTTTCCGATGCACAGCTGCGAGCAGAGAGAGTAATAAGCTTGGGAAAAAGCCAGTTATAACAGACTCTCTTCTGAAGTTGGTCGCTTCAAAAGCGAGCCTATTTTGGATAGAGTCCGTCCCTGTCTCTTGTTTACCAGCTATCTAGTTTAAGAGAAGTAAAAATTTGGCAATCTCATTCTCTTCTGGTTACCAGTCTCTGCAAAAGTGGTGAATTCTACCGATATTTCTGCCATAGACAAATTTTCCTTCTCATGTGCTGTAATATCCATATCTCTGCTGGAGACAAGAATCTGTGAGATTTATTCAGCGCTGTGCTGCCTCCATCTTTCTTTGCACTAGAGTTTTCTTCATCAAAGAGGCTACAACCTTTAACCCTCTGAAGGTATATAAACAAAGGTGTGATATCTCTCTCAATACGAATTGGTGCACCTCGGTGTGACAGTTACTTCGCCATTTTATTCGACCACAACAATATCCACTTGTTCATTCTTTAGCTTATTTGATACTTAACTAGCAGCCTGAATAATCACTGAAGCAAACTGGCTGATTTGCTATAGCAAAGTGACCTGTGTTTAAGTATGCCATTATGTGCTTGCACAATGAGCACGCGTTTCTCTTACAGTAAGATTGAACCATGGCCTCAGAACTGCAATTTATGATTGAAATTCAACCTGAACGCTTTTCGGTGCATGTATTTTAACTAAGGATACCTAATGTTTGTCTGTCAGAATCATGCTGTTGATTGTTGAGGGATCACGTAACCAAATCATATGTTTCCAACCAGTTCTTTCTCATTATATCCCCTGGAGTTCTTTGCATTGTCGTAGAATCCACCAATATTTTCCCTTCGCAGTTTCTGCTTTTCATCTGGAACCCTCGACAGTCTATCAGTCATCTTTCATGTGTGAGGTTAACAAAAACATTTCTGTAATCTTATTATCTTAGAAAATTCTTCTCGCTTCTCGATGCTCTCTTAGCTAATCATATCCCTTCTCTTTATCTTTACAATGCAAGTGGAGGATACACTAATTTAATTCTTGCCATACTAGGAACTGCTTTTGGTGCGGTTGACATGATGTGAAATATCCGATCGTCTTTTCTCCTTTTCTCCTATTAGAAACCGACATGGGGCGAGATTAAGCAATTTTCTCGTTGGAGTATTCATGTGACGCGGTCGTACTCGAGTCTGAGCAATGTCCATTTGTCTCCAATAATGATGTCAAGTATCTTATTTATTGCGTGAATTTATGTTGCAGGCCACAACTCTTCTACAAAAGAACTCAGAAAATGCTAGAGCAAGTTCAGAAGTTCTTGAAGTTCGCATCGAAATTATCGCACTCTTGTGAACTTGTTGTAGGGCCATACTCTTTAGTTAATATCATGGCAATTATGTTGGTGGCCCCAGGAAATTTTCTTTTTTTGGGTTGCGGGGGAAGAGAAGAAAACAGCCCTCGAGAGGTGAATTATGTTTTGGCAGGCTACTCGCTTATGTGTATAATTGGGATGTTCATCAAAAGAGAATCCGTCAAGCTGGTGCTCCTGCCAAAGACTCTTAAAATGTCTTTTCAACTCAAATCATGGTAGCAAAATGCCTGCTCCTGGATGGAAGTACGTCGGTGATCTCCCCATTTTTCAGCTAGGTGAATGGATTATGTTTTGCTCTATCGCCGCAATGATTGGACTCTAACGACAGAGTGATTTTGGAAGAAAATCAGGCTATTCTAATTCAGTATAATCAGACTGTTCAAATGGCAACCACTGGGAATTGTTGGCGCTTTGCTGAGTGTCTGCTTCAATGCCCTTATGCAGCTTCCTTTGGCCAGTGATGAGGACTTGGACGCTATAGCTCACGATCTAATCTATCTAATCACAATCACAGGTTTTTCAAGCTCTGCTTTCAGAAGTACGGCTGCAAGCGGAGAGAGTGTTCAGCATGGGAAAGAGCCAGTTATAACACTCTCTTCTCAAGTTCATCGCTTCAAAGGCGAGCACGTCAATCTCAGATGCCGAGAAAATTCAACTGGGGATTCTGATAGCTGTTTACTAAATGTTATGCATCTTTGTACATCAGTAGATCATTGATTAGCATACCTCCTCTAAATAGTCTACCTGGCCTCACAGTTTATATGACGTGTATAGGATGTTCATCTCGGCGAGCAAATCAACAAGATGGCATGCTCAGTTTGGTCTTTCAATTTCCAGTCACCAAATGTACATGGAAAATTATGAGCCTGAGTAATGCTAGCCTAGTAGAACAATCTCTCCGGCAAGTCAACAGTATGATTCACCATCTATTGTCCAGAAATTCCATATTAATGAAATTCTCACGAAATCGTTCACATTATTTGTTATCATTGATGAAATCGTTCAATGAACTGTCCTCAAAAGCGCAACTCATCAGTTATTGTGATAGTGAGTCTTTCTCGAGTCCTTTTTTTTTCCTCTTTATGTTCTTATCCTGCGAGAGTCTTTCTATAAGGCTTGTCTGATCGGAGTAACTCAAATAATCATGAGTATGTTGAGGCACAAGAATACAGTTTATAAATTACATAAAAACATGCACATGCTTGTCTAATCGGAGTAATATTGGATTCCAAACTTGGTGTCCACCTTGAAAATTACTTAATAACAAATTCAGGACATAATAACCATGAATTTCTGCATGCGCACACGCGAACTATTTGGGCAAATGTATAAGACATTTAGACCCGACCCAATGGAGCTAGGAATGTGTCAACTTCTAGAGGCAGAAAATTTAAGATGTATATTTACCTCCCTAAATGTGGTGAATCTCAATTCCTTATCATTTTTCATTATAGTCTATCTTATTTTATTTGGTCGAATATTTTGGACAACCAACCACAGTTATATTATAATGGTATCAAAGGCTCAAACCCATTGATCCATTAGAGCCATTATCGCTAGGATTAAATTCCTTATATTGGCGAAAAATAGTTGATTTAACCATAATTAAGTCAAGGATTGGGCTTGGCATTAATAAGAAAGAAAATTATGCTAACGAAAATTAGCAAATATACTAAGGAAGAAATTGAGAACTCTTTGTTCCTTACACGGATGCTTCTACCATCTCACCAAAAGGCATTCTAGTAAGGGGCCGGTAACCATCGAATCACTAAATAATGGGCATCAACCGCAACTTCAAAACTTTTCGACTTTTGGATTTAACTGCAATGGCGTTATAAAACATGATAACTTGGGCATACTTGTCAGCTGCTATGACAAAGATTGACCTATTGAGGAATCATAGATGGGAAATAGCTGCATGGATCATGGTCTACGGACTATGCAATCATATTTATTGATTTTTATGAGATCTACGTGAAATATACATGATTAAAGGTTTTGATAGACATAAATTATGTGTCTGGAATTAATTAATCCACCCATAATGAGCTAATAACCGCATGGCGGTTTCCTTCGGCGGTTACCATTTTTGAATAAAAGAGAAGAAGAACTTACGTTGTTTATACTTCTCTTCCAAGCACTCTCCAAATAGAAAACTCTCTCGAAACTCTCTCGCACTCGAATCGAAGACGATTTCTCGCAAGGCCGCATTTCGGAGATATTTAATCAGTCAATGGTGGGTACATTCCATTGCGTGATAGTATCCCGATCAGTGATTCAAATTTGTAATTCGTTGGGCATGTTTTGTATGCTTTTCTGCACGTATCCGTCAATGTGGACCCGGTTATTGGCAAGTCTAATCCAGACCACCCCGTTTGAGTTTGGAGAGAGAATGAACTTCTTTGAGAAACGAAGATGGGATTGCCTTAGTCTCTTATATTATTATATTATACACAAGTCCATCCTCCAAGTCCTTGTCTGACCCTTTTGTGAAGGCAAAAGAGAAAGCAGGGAACCATGTTTTGTCTAGTCCATTCGTGTCTTCACACACACAACGTGTTTTGAAATTTCGGCTCCTGGAAACTCAGGTTGATATTATCAAAAGAATCATAAAATTCCCACCTTCGAGAACAAAACGTTTGAAAAGTCTCAACTTTGTTGGAATCGCAGTTTCCATATTAAGTAATGGCATGCTATCTTTAAGAACTTGAATTAGTGTTGTCGACATCATAACATAGTGCCTGTTCCTCTATGCATGACTGGTCTGGTCTGCTCGGTGAACAACCCCTTTTACTTTCCATTTGCTATTGAAGGTAATGGGCAGCATGCATTTTCCTTTAAAGAGCTCGTGGAGATTTGATGGACAAAGCTGGATTAAGTTAAAAGTCTGATGTTCTAAGGTAGTTAATGTGGCGTTGCGGAGCTCGATTTGCATTATGTCATTTGGCTTTTTCAACGGTAGCTCATTGCATAGCAAGAGCAACAAAGGCAAGAATCAATTGATCAAACCGATTAGCCCGAATATAGAATGGAAACAAATGTTCGTAATCAAGAAAAAGCAGGCAATTACAATCAATAACACTACAAAAAAAAAAAAAAAAACAAGATTTTAGCAACGGCATTTGCCACGAAAACTTCCACAAAATTCGTTGCTAAATCAAGTTGCAATGAAAAATTTTTCTTTTAAGGCAGACCATAAATTTTCTAATAGCACACTAACTTTAAACTGCTGTTGAAAAGTGCATAGCCATTATTAATGCTTCGACAAAAATTTTCTACCAAGCATTTAGTATGGAGGATAACCTTTAAGGCAGACCATAAATTGCTACACATGACATTTCCTTGATTTAGAACTTCGGATGCACAGTATTGGAGAAACTACGTATAGATTAAAGAACGTAACAAAGCTTGGGATTACATGAATTACTTTTTAGTTGCTGAAGTAGCTTAGAAGAAGTGTACTAAGCTGGTCTTTGGCTTCTACAACCGCGTCAATTGTAACGCCCTAGGATTTATGAGCTCAAGACAAGGAATTTATGGATTGGACCCCACATCATCATCCTCTCTTTTCCTTGGTCACAGATGGCAGCCCCTTCCTCTCTTTCTCTCTCTCCTTCCACCGCCATTCTTTCCCCCCTTATTTCTACCGCTTCTCTCTTCTTTTTTCTTCTTCCTTTTCTTTCGTTTCTTTGGCAAAGCAACACTACCAGAACACCACCACCACCGTAGACCACCTCCAGCCACAACCGTACGCTATTGATGCCGCAAGCAAGCGCGAACTGCAGCCCTGAAGCTGACTCTGCTTCCTCCCCTGTTCTGCATCTTTCGCTGCTGCCCTGCCTAGGTTTCTGCTGCTGCAACGGCTTCCAACCACCAGCACCGCTTCAACCACCACCACACCTCTCCTATGACCTCCTCCGACGCTGATCCTCCTCTTGCAGCTGCCGCAAAACCGCCGAAGAACCCTGAACAGCCGGTAAACCCCAAACCGCCCTATTTCCCCTATTTTGATGCCGGTTCTGTTTTGCAGTGGAGCAGCGCCTTCCGCCATCTCCCTCCACTACCAGCGGCCACCACATGCTCCCCCACACCCCCACAGACCTCCTCTATCAGTCCCACGAAGCTGCATCACTGCTGGAGCCCCAGAACAGCCCCGATCAGCTTGCCCTGCACTAAGTCCCCTGTTTTGGCCTGCTGCAACTTCTGTTCACTGCTGCCCGAGCTCCCTCCGGCCACCACGAACCACCTCCGACCATCCTCAGACTTTCCTTGATGTTATCTAGCGACCACCAAGTCAAGCCGCAGCCATAGCACACCGGAACAGCCACCAATAGCCTTGCACAGTCCCGATTCCCCTGTTCTGCGACCTCCCCTGCTCTGTTCCTCTAGCTGCAGCTTCTATTTGCTGCTGTTCCGCCCCAATCCGGCCATCATGAACCACCAGCAACGTTCCTCGACACTCCTTGGGACCCCCACCAGTCTCGTTTGTTGCCGCCTCAACCATCGGACACTCGAAGAATCTGAGGAAGCCTCGGAACAGCTCTGCCGCGCCTGCCCTGTTTTATGGGCCACCGAGCTGGGCCATGGCCTGTTTTGACCTGGGCCGCGTCTGGCTCGTGTCCGGCCAAGTTGGCCGAGAGCCTAGGCCTAGTTGGCCGAGTGTCCAGGCCCGTGTACCGAGACCACAGGCCAAGTGTCCGAGAATTGGAGCCCGAGTGGCCTAATCCGTGGGCAACATTTCCGAGCCAAGTCCAAAGCTCGTGCGAAGGGATTTTCAAGGATTGCCGCGTCTAATTAACGGTGAGTCGACCTCTAATCCTTGGCTAAGTCGTTAATTACGTTTGGATTAGTTTAATTAGATTATTGGGATGTTTTGGTAGATTAATTAGGGCCGGTTTAGGCTAGAGACTCGGTTTAGTTAAATAGCCCTAATTAATTGGATTAATTTGATTGAGGCTAGTCTGGACAGAATAAGTGATTAATTGATTGACATTACTTGATCGTGAGCGAATAATAGGTCAAGAATGAGCATATGACTGATTGATAATTTGGATTTAATTACGTGCAATTGGATTGAATGCTGTCATTAAATTATTGATCTACGTTCGATTATAATTTATATGGACTAATTGATGAAATGCCTTAACGGATGGCTAGTTAAACCGATTGATTGGTTGGAGTTCGATCACTTGATTTATGGATGCGAGGTCGCATGGACAACATATGCATTTGTGTGATTACTCAAGATTTTTGCTGTATGAGCATATCGCATGAGCATTTGACTAAATGCGGATTATAAACCGGCTATTTCTTGAGGATGCTTGAGTGGTCACACGATGGATTATTCCTGTCAAGTTCATCTTGTGCCAGTCGTACGGAACCATACGACTTGTCGGATGCACGTCAATTCGTGCCGTGCCGGTCGTACGGATCATACGGATTGACGGATGCCGGTCGCGGCTTGTGACGGACCGAAGCCCCTACAGGGATTCCCGATAGTGCCGTGTCGTGCCGGTCGTACGAGTCACACGGGCTATCGGATGCCGTCGCCGGAAGTAAGGGACGAAGCCTGGTCCCGCCAGAAGACACTGCCGGTCGTAGTGTAAAGTCACACCGGTCGTGTGCAATTGGGCCAGATGGCCGTTAATAATCGGACCACGTGTGGTGTCTACGTGTGTGATTGACGTGACAATCATGATTGATATGTGTGGTATATTATGTCTAATATTGCATAATGCGTGATTTCCAGCAGGTGAGCTGCATGTGATTGGAATAAATATATGTTATATGTGATTGATTGTTAGGACTCTCTGAACGAATCAACGCCTTAGCCGAGCTTAGGCGTTGACTCACCGGGATTTATTTCTCACCCTATTGTAGTTAACCTTTTTCAGGTCCGAAATGATGGAATTTAGGGTTTTGTTGGAATTGATGCTGAGGGCTATGTTGACATAGTCCTCTACCCGGAGTAGATGTGAGTTGACCCTACCCACTTCGAAGTATGGAGCTAAATGGTGTCTTATCTTGATTGGATAAGACAAGTTTGTCAATAAAATGATTTTTTTGAATTAATGCGTTTTCCTACTTGCCTATCCCTATTTTATATTTTTGTTCGAGAATATTATACGTTTCCGCATGCGTAGTTAATCTCATGGGTTGATAGCGTGCCTGGGGCGCTATCCTTTTAACCCGAGGGACGAGATGACGGGGATGTCGCGCGCTCGAGGATCGGGGCGTGACATCAATGGATACTGATGGTTTCATTCCTGTGTCATCGAGCATAGTGGGATTTCTCATTTATATCATGACATCTTTGCTGCATGAGGTGGTCTTTTGTTTTCCTCCGGGGTCATGGGTTCATATATGTCCAATTATGTGCTTTTAGTTCTAATCGAGTCGCATTTGATGTGAAGCAGTAGCCCAGACTTACTTGATGTTCCACTACGTAGAACTAGCAGGCTTGAAGACTTCGATTCTGCAATTTTTATCAATACAGGAGAGGCTGGTTATCCTTGAAGTTTTATCAAGGTAGAAAGTTAGCTTCCATCCATCTGCCTATTCTTGCTTTCAGCATTTCATCTCTGACATGGTCCGAAACAGGCTGTACTGATCGATATTCATGAGATTACTCATTAAAGAGCTATTTACCGATAATCTTATTTTTTGAGAAGATGTATCAGAACGATTTCATATGAACACAGAATTTTTTAAAGCAAAAAAGAGTTAGAAACGGAGTCGATCTGAGCGGCTGGAGATCCTGTTTAAAAATTACGGCATCTGACACGGTACATTTACAAGAGAACATCGTAAAAGGGCCTCTATACCTCAGGAATAATCATTTAGTATGACCTTTCTAAAACATTGTCAGGAAGATATTGGGCGAATTCATGTGATTCAGTATAATAAGATAGTTAAAATGGCAACAATTGGCCGTCACTGAAGTTTTGCTATGTGTAGGCCTCAATGCCATGATGCGGCTTCCGTTTGCTAATGATGTGGACTTTGGACGCCACAACTCATGATCTGATCTATCTAATCATAATCAGTGGTTCTTCAAGCTCTGCTTTCAGATGCACAGCTGCAAGCAGAAAGAGTGATCGGCATGGGAAAAAGCCAGGTATAACAGACTCTCTTCTGAAGTTCGCCGCATCAGAGGCGATCCCAGTCAGTCGCAGATGCTGAGAAGATTTAAGACTCCGTGCAAATTCTATTCATTCTGTCATCTCTTCCCAAAACTACAATTGGGCATCTCCAATCAAAAAATTCAGCTGGGGATTCTGGTAGTTGCTTATTATGCATCTTTGTATATCAATAGATCGTTGATTAGCATGCCTCCTCGAAATAGTCTACCCTGCCTCAATAGTTGATTCGACTATTATTTTTTGTGATCTAATAGTCTCAGACAGCTTAATCCTTGTAGTGACATTTTAGTAAGGGCCATGCGATATGTATGTCATGTTCATCTTAGCGTGCAAGTCAATAGAATGGCATGCTCAGGTTGCTGTGCTGGGGCAATTTCACCCCTGAGAAAAGATCGACCAAAGTTGTGGAAAGTTTGGAACCCATCTTTAAAGCCTTTCATCTCTTATTATAATTAACTTTTCCCCCTACCAAAGTGTGAGACCACTGCCAACTGTTCGATTTCAAATTTGATGCCCACCTTGAAAAATTACGCAATAACTTGTTCAAGACATGACAATATCATAAATTTGTGGATGTGCGCGCGCACGCGAACAATCTAAACAAATGAGAAATATATGTAGACCCAACCCAATGGAGCTAGAGATGTGTCAACTTCTAGAGGCCGAAAATTCAATATGTAAATTTACCTCCCTAATTGTAGTGAATCTCAATCTCTTAAGATCTACCATTATATTCCATCAAATACTTTGGACAACCAATCGAAGCTATAGTACTATGGTACCAAATGCTCAAACCCATCGATCCATTAGAGGCATTGTGGATTAAATTCCTTACATTGGCAAAAATAGTCGATTCCACCCTAATTAGTTAAGGTTTGGGCTTGGCATCAATGAATAAGTATATTTGCTAACGAAATGAAGAAAAAACATTGAGGGAGAGAAATTGAGAAGTCTTTGGTCCTTATACAGATCTTTCTACAATCTTTTAAATAAGCATTTTAAAGAGGGCCAGAACCTGTCGAATCACAAAATAATAGATCTTAACCGGGACTTCAAAAGTTTTCAACTTTTACATATAACTACAGTTGGCATTATAAAATATGATACTTTGCGCATACTTACAAAGTATTGCGATAGGAATTGGCCTGTCAAATAATCATAAAGGATAAATAGCCGTATTGATCACAGTATACGATTATATGCATATGCAATCACATCCATTGATTTTTTTGCGATATCCGCGTGTTTTGTGAACCGGAGTGTTGGCAAGTCTAACCCAATCGAGTCAATTTGAGTTAGGAGGAGAGAGAATGAACTGCCTTTAGAAACAACGATGGACATCCTTTTTCTCTCTGCTTATAACATAGACAAGTCCATCCTCAGGTCCTTGTCCGACCCCGAAGGCAAAGGAGAAAGCACCGAAGTATGTTTTGTATAACCGCAACGGGGTTTTGCAAAGGAGGAACTACATGTTCTCCGCAACTTCCGTAAAGAATCAGCTGAGTTCTCTGTGAGGACTCCTTAGCTCTATGAGAGGGACCCGTTTGGCATTTGTGTCGCCGCGAAAAATTTTCCAATTTGGAGAAAAGTCGATTTTCGATGGAATTTTATAAAATTGATAATGTCAAAGTGAAATTAAACATAAAAATGAGTTGATTTTGAGTTTTTATTTCTCTGGAGAAGGTTGATTAGGAGTTGACTTCATTCGTCTAACCAAAAAGTCAACTCTAAAGACTTCCTTGGATTTTTGGCTAAATTGATATCTTGGTATACCTGAAACGCTACGAGACTTGAAATTCTTCAAGAAATACTAAAAAAAGGGAACATTTTGGCCAGGAAAAGTGCCCTGTTGCGATCAGAAACTCTAATGAAGTTTTTATGTTAATGACTTGTCGGATAATATCAAGTGCCAAACGAGGAAAGCATTCAATCATGTTTGGTAATATTGCATCGACCTTCGGTAGTATTGCGTCTCTGTACTAGCTTTTGAATTAGATCTCCTTATTTTACCACACAAGCTACTCGAAACAGCAAAGATTGAGCCGAGCTCAAGTTAGCAGCTTGATTTGCACCCCCTAATTAACTCACTTTTTAAAATGCCGAACCGGGTTTTGGAATAGCTTAAACCGGTTCTAGAATAGGTTAAAACCAGTTCAAGAATAGGTTAAAACCCGGATCAGTACAAAAGCACGCGCCGCGCACGTGGGTGCGTGAGGCCCACGCGCATTGGACCCCTCTGGCCCATGCGGCACGTGCGGGCTTTTTCGGCAGCCTCTGGCGGCGATCAACCCCTCAAAAAACTCGTCTCGACGCTACGAGACTAATGATATATTCATGTTCCATTTTTACTCGGAAAAAACGCACGAAAAATCAACATATCTTCACTGCTTCAGGGACCCGATCCCAGTGCGTATGGCGCGTCCGGCGTCGTCTGGCATCGCCTCGTGATGGCCGACTGCTCAAACGACTTGTATTGATGACTAGCTTCTAACCATGTATTCAGATTTCACTTTTAATGAACGAAAATTTCATAAAACACCACAAAACGTACTGCAAAGCACTGTTCATACAAAAAAAAAAAAACTTCTGAGAGCAGTACTAGAAACATGGCGTAAAGGGCACAATCATCTAATGTAGATCAGGAAACAAGAAATAACAGGCTCTGATACCAACGAGGGAAACGGATCCCGATGAAATGCGTATAAATACGCAGCGGATTACATCTGAATACAAGCCCTAGATCGACTTGAATTACTGATCAAAGGTATATTACGTAAGAAGAACATACTTTGATAGCCACAGATTAAAAGCCCAATTGCATACGAGAAATCGACGCGAATCTGCCGATCGTTCGTTGTCGATACCCACAGAGAGTCTTGAACAAGAGAGAGCTTTTTGGAGACTTTTTTTAGAGTTCGTCAAAGGGACATATTGTCCTACATTCTGAAGGGTGTATGAAGAGTTACCAAAACTTCCTCATAGAATTAATTAGGAAATTCAATATACCCTTTATTATCAGAATAAATATTGGAATAAAAATAATAATTAATATTGCCATCAATTTTGCCCACAAATAGGCGTAACGTTCCAGCATTTGCTAACGAAATGAAGAAACAACATTAAGAAAAACCCATCTATACAAAATAACTCAATTTTCCTCTGCATCGTTTCTCTTTAATGTTCATCTCCAAAGGAGAGTCAAATTACACTTTTCTTCTCTGTTTGTTTGCTATTCATTCGTTTCCCGCCCATCTTAAATTACCAAACACAGTTAGGGTAGATGTTGCAATTTTCCAATGATGGCAAGCACAGGATGTGCCTTGAGAACTTTTTTTATCTCTTTGCTTGGGAGGGAGCTTTTCGACATCTGTTACGAGTAAAATCAATCGACTAAGTGAGTTCATTAATAATCATCTGCTATACAGGTTATCATCATCTAATCATCGACATCATCATGTCATTGTTTATCTGTCTCGACTTCTCTAAGAAAACCGCCGATTTGTGCAATTCTAAGGGTGAACTCCACGGCTCATGCTGAAACTCTTGCTTGCTTCGAGATCCTCAAGTACTTCAGGTCTCGATCTGAAGCAAAGTAGGTTCTGGCTGAAGATGATTTCACCTTGATAAGCTATCTCGCGGGATCATATTACTTTACTTCGGACGCGCTTGTGCTTGTCAACGAATGATGGGAGCCACTGACCCAACTTTCAGATCTTCAGTTGGCCCACCCTACAAGAGAGTCTAACCATTTAGCAGATTGGGTCGTCAATACCAATAGATATAGGGCCCTTCCACAAAACTGGGTTGCTAATTCTACACAAGGTGTGACTTATGTCATCAATCAAGTTAGTTTCTTGCATCCGTAGCACTTATAAGGTGGTCATGTGAAATATATCAAATGGTATGTCTCACAAATGGTATGTTGTTCATTGGTGCAGTCTTTTACTGAATAAAATGGTGTCGAAAAGTTTTAACCGGTGCATTTATGCTTGCAGAAACAGGGTAATAATTTCATTTTACATGGTAACAAAAAGTACTCTCTTCCAATGGCACACTAACTGTCAACTGCTGTTGAAAAGTGCACGGCCATTCTAAATGCTTCGACAAAAATTTTCTACCAAGCATTTAGTATGGAGAATAGCCTTTAAGGCAGACCATAAATTGCTAGACATGACTTTTCCTTGATTTAGAACTTTGCATGCACATTATTGGACAAACTACATATGTATCAAAGAAGGTAACAAAACTTGGGATTGCATGAATTGCTTTTTGGTTGCTGAATTAGCTTAGAAGAAGTGTATTAAGCTGATCTTTAGCTCTACAACAGCGTCGATGGATACTGATGGTTTCAGTCCGGTGTCATCGAGCATAGTGCGATTTCTCATTTGTATCATGACATCTTTGCTGCATGAGGTGGTCTTTTATTTTCCTCCGACGTCATGGGTTCATATATGTCCAGTTATGTGCTTTTAGTTCTAATCGAGTTACATTTGATGTGAAGCAGTAGCCCAGGCTTATCTGATGCTTGAAGACTTCCATTCTGTAATTTTTATCAACACAGGAGAGGCCGGATATCCTTGAAGTTTTATCAAGGTAGAAAATTAGCTTTCATCCATCTGCCTGTCCTTGCCTTCAGCATTTCATCTCTGACATGGTCCGAAACAGGTTGTACAGATCAAAATTTATGAGATTACTCATTAAAGAGCTATATATCCATAATCTTATTTTTCGAGAAGATGCATCAGAAAGATTTCATATGAACACAGAATTTTTGAAAGCAAAAAAGAGTTAGAAACCGAGTCAATCTGAGCAGCTGAAGATCTTGTTTAAAAATTGTGGCATTTGACATAGTACATTTAGGAGAAAACATTGTAAAAGGGCTTCTGTACCTCAGGAATAATCATGTAGTATAACATTTCTAAAACATTGTCAGGAAGATATTGGGCAAATTCATGTAATTCAGTTTAATAAGACAGTTAAAATGGCAACAATTGGGCATCGCTGAAGTTTGGCTAAGTGTCTGCTTCAGTGCCCTGATGCAGCTTCCTTTTGCTAGTGTTGTGGACATGGACGCCATAACTCATGATCTGATCTATCTAATCATAATCAGTGGTTCTTCAAGCTCTGCTTTCGTATCCACAGCTGCAAGCGGAGAGAATTATCGGCATGGGAAAAGGGTAGGTATAACATCTCTCTTTTGAAGTTCGTCGCATCAGAGGCAATCCCAGTCAGTCTCAGATGCTGAGGAGATTAAGACTCCATGCAAATTCTATTCATTCTATCATCTCTTCCCAAAACTACAATTGTGCATCTCCTATCAGAAAATTCAGTTGGGGATCCTGGTAGTTGCTTATTATTCATCTTTGTATATCAGTAGATCATTGATTAGCATACCTCCTCCAAATAGTCTACCCTGCCTCATAGTTTATTCCACTGTTATTTTTTGTGATCCAATAATGTCAGACAGCTTAATCCTTGTAGTAACATTTTAGTAAGGGGCATGCGATATGTATATGATGTTCATCTTAGTGCGCAAATCAATAAAATGGCTCAGGTTGCTGTGCTGGGGCAATTTTACCCCTGAGCAAAAATCGACCAAAGTTGTGGAAAGTTGGAACCCATCTTTAAAACCTTTCATCTCTAATTGTAATTAACTTTTTCCCCTACCAAAATGTAAGACCATTGCCAACTGTTCGATTTCAAATTTGGTGCCCACCTTGAAAAATTACGTAATAACATGTCCACGACATGATAACATCATAAATTTATGGATGCGCGCGCGTAAGCGAACAATGTAGACAAATGAGAAATATATTTAGACCCAACCCAATGGAGCTAGAGATGTGTCAATTTCTAGAGGCAGAAAATTCAGGATGTAAATTTACCTCCCTAATTGTAGTGAATCTCAATCTCTTAAGATTTTTCATTTTATTCTATCAAATATTTTGGACAACCAATGGAAGCTACAGTACAATGGTAACAAAAATAGTCGATTCAACCGTAATTCAACCGTAATTAGTTAAGGATTGGGCTTGGCATCAATGAATAAGATATTTGCTAACGAAATGAAGAAAAAAATATTAAGGGAGAAATTGAGAAGTCTTTGGTCCTTATATCGATCCTTCTACAATCTTTTGAGAAAGCATTTTGAAGAGGGCCAAGAATCGTCGAAACACAAAATAATGGATCTCCACGAGGACTTCAAAACTTTTTAATTTTTGCATGTAACTCCAGTTGGCATTGGAAAATATGATACTTTGCGCATTCTTGCAACGTATGGTGATATTGATTGATCTGTCAAATAATTATAAAAGGGAAATATCTGTATTGTTCATGGTATACGATTATATCCATATGCAATCACATCCATTGATTTTTTGCGAGATTCAAGTGTTATGTGGACCCAAGTATTGGAAAGTCTAACCCAATCGACCCTGTTTGAGTTAGGAGAGAGAATGAACTGCCTTGAGAAACAATGTGGGGCTCATTTTTCTCTTTGCTTAAAACATATACAAGTCCATCCTCAAGTCTTTGTCCGACCCTCTCGTGAAGGCAAAGAAGAAAGCACTGAAGGTTGTTTTGTCTACGCGCAACGGGGTTTCGCAATTTCGGTTCTTGGAAAATACCAGGAAAGACAACGCATTCGAGAATCAAATGTTTACAAAGATCTCAACTTTGTCGGAATCATTGTGAAGGAGGAACTACATACGTTCCGCAACTTCCATAAAGAATCAGCTGAGGTCTCTGTGAGGACTCTTTAGCTCTATGAGAGGGACCCGTTTGGCATTTTGGTCGCCCATAAATCGAAAATATTTCAAATTTGGAGAAAAGTCGATTTTTGATCGAATTTTATAGAATTGACAATGTCAAAGCGAAATTAACATAAAAATGAGTTGATTTTGAGTTTTTATTTTTCTGGAGAAAGTTGATTAAGAGTTGACTTCATTCGTCCGACCAAAAAGTCAACTCTAAAGACTTCCTTGGATTTTTGGCTAAATTGATATCTTGGTATACCTGAAACGCTATGAAACCTGAAATTCTTCAAGAAATACCAAAAACGGAACTTTTTGGCCAGAAAAAGTGCCCCGTTGCGATCAGAAACTGTAATGAAGTTTTTATGTTAATGACTTGTTGGATAAAATCAAGTGTCGTACTAGGAAAGCATTCAATCATGCTTGGTAATATTGCGTCTCTACAGCTTTTGAATCAGATCTCCTTATTTTGCCACACAAGCTACTTGAAACAGCAAAGATTGAGCCGAGCTCAAATTAGCAGCTTGATTTGCACCCCTAATTAACTCACTTTTTAAAATGCATAAATTATGTTTGGTACGTACGTGCGTAAGCAACTATTGAATCTTTTCAACATGATATACGCATAAAAAAAATATTAATGAGCCCGGAACGATATATATTTTGTATTAATTTGAGGAACAACTCGACCTCTATATATACCAACAAAATTGAATTTGTGCTATCAATACTTATGGTGGAACCCCACAAAATTTCGCCCAAAAAAAAAGGAATCCAACATTTGAAAAGTAAATTAGTCCAATATTAAAAATGAATAGGTGCTTTTAAATGGAAGGGATTGTCCCCACTCCGCGTAAAACGTGTTTCTCTCTCTTTCTCTCTCCGCGTGTTCCTCTTAGAAGACTTTGATCCATCATTTTGTCAGTGTGAACGGTTTTTTCACTTATGAAGGAAGGCCGCAGCTGACTTCCAGGCAAACGCGGAGGAAGGTGGCGGTCTCCCTCCGTTGCTTTATCAAGTCTCTACGAGGATCAGACTCAGATTTCCCAAGTCACCGGGCACACTCAATTCGGAGATCCAACCCTCCGTTGTCCTACCAGGATGAAGAGAAAGTGGGAGGGAAAAGAGTCGGAGATGGCAGTTCCGACAAGCAGTAGCTGCGATGACGGATCGGGAAGGGGCTACGAGGTGTTCCTGAATTTCAGAGGTCCCGATACCCACTTAACCATCGCCGATTGTCTTTACAATGACATGATCCGCGCGGGGATCCGTGCTTTCAAAGACAACGAAGAGCTCCGATTTGGCGAAGAGATCGAAGAGGGCCTCTTGCAAGCGATCAACGAGTCCAGGATTTACATCCCAATTTTCTCCAAAGACTACGCTTCAAGCAAGTGGTGCCTCCGTGAGCTGGCACGCATATTGGAGTTATCGAGAGATGACCATGAGAAAGTGATCCTCCCTATCTTCTTCGATGTGGACGCGGATGACGTCAAGCTTAAGACTAACTTATATCGAAAAGCCCTTCGGAAGCACAAGACCGAGTACGGGAAGGATTTTGCAGAGAAGTGGAAGAAGGCTTTGAGAGAGGTTGCCAGAATTAGAGGAAGGAATCTAAAAGATCACGGGTACAGTTTGCTTCTCTATTGACTTTATTTTCTTATTAACATTTTCGATTGCTTGTCCCTTTAGAAGAATGAAAATTTGATTCAGTTCGGTGCTGTCCAACCTTTTGTAATGTATGGTTGGGTTTGACGCGATGAGCGAGGCAGAAATTTTGCTCATAGGGCGAGGTTTCTTGCACCAATTGACTTTTCACTTTTAAGACCAAGTTTTGATAACAATTACTGTTAAAACCTAAGATGTGATAAAATAGAAAGACCTTATATTTGTGAAAAATAAACAAATTTAAGTTTCTTAACTTCAATTGCGTTCTATGCATAAAGTTAAGGACTTTTGGCACAATTTTCTCGATCCTATAGCCTATAATATGTTTCCTGAAAAATTAGATTGAGTTTGATGTTAGATCTTTCTTCCTCTTGTTATACTAATAAGGCCCAAAACAAGAGAGCCCAGTAAGGAGCTTCTTTACGTGAATAAGGTCCCTCCTCCTCCTCTTGAAGAAAAATAATAATAATGTTCCCCTGAAATGGATGGGCGGCACCCAACCTGTTCAAACCCAACTGTGCGCAGCCCTAGTTAGGTGACAATATGCCAGAGCGACTTCCAAACGGCTCACAGCTTGATGATCAGTTCTTCTTTGTTGGTTGCTTTCAAAGAAAATTACTTCGAATATGATGATAACCTTCTAGTGCCACGTAATGCGTGCACGGTTTCCGTTTATGTGGTTTTTCAATCTGAGATGATTGCATCTTATGTATTTGGCAGCCTTCATAAACTTACAAACCTCATGGTGGAAGAGGTTTCTAGTCTGTTATGGACAAGACTACCGGACGTGCCTAATCATTTGGTGGGAATTGAGGATAGAAGGGATCACGTTATGAAGCTGTTAGATCTAGGAGCTGTTGATGTACGGTATATCGTGATTCATGGTATGGGTGGCATCGGAAAGACGACACTAGCTGATGTCATCTTCAGGCAAATCTCCCCTGAATTTCAAGATCGTTGCTGCTTTCTTAAAGATGTTCGGACTCATGATATATTAGACTTACAAAAGAAATTGTTATCCGACATTCTCCATCTTAGATGCACAGACCTCTCCGCTGCTAAAGTGGATGACATGATCAAGACAAGATTTCGTGGCAAGAAAGTCTTGATTGTTCTTGATGACATCAACAATCAGGACCAAATCAAGAAACTTGCAGACGAGCCCAACTGGTTTGGTGGAGGAAGTAGAATTATCGTAACGACGAGGAATATTGAATTCTTGGAAGCTGAATGTGATGATGACAGCATACTAGAGTCACATCATGGAAATTTCTCATTCTACGAAATGGTGGAGATGAATCGTGATGATGCTCTTCAACTTTTCTGTGAGCGTGCCTTGGGTCTTGCCAAGCCGCCTTTTGATTACATGAATATTTCTGGTGATTTAGTCAATGCTCTTGGAGGACTTCCGTTGGCTCTCGATGTCATAGGTTCCACACTTCGTGGGAAATCCCGAAGTAGATGGGATCATGTTCTACAGAAGTTGAAGCAGGTGTTAAATGAGGATGTCAAGAAGAAGTTGATCATAAGTTACGAGGCATTGGACTCTTGTCAACAACAAATTTATCTTGATATTGCATGTTTCTTCATCAATCAAGAGAAAATAACTGCAATTAAATATTGGGATGCGGTTTTTGGGTATTCCACTGAAATCGAAATCAAGATCCTCAGACGTATGTCTTTGATAAAGATAATCAAAGGTGACAAACTATGGATGCACGACCAACTTCGAGACCTCGGAAGGCATATCGTCTGCCCAGAAAGTCACGAAATCCATCTAAGGGGCAGCAGATTGTGGTCTCCTAAGGATGCCTTTCGTGTAGTGCAGAGTAAAATGGTAATCTTCACCTCTAAATGTTTTCCAGTTCATCCATTAGCGTCATCACATTTTTAATCTATCTTCAAGTCAAAATGACACGTGTACTCACTGATTTCTCCCTTTATCTTCCAGGGAAATGAAAACATAGTGGCGCTCAATCTTGGTATGCCCGAATCTGATGTGACATACATTTTTAAACGCAAGGAATTTGCGAGGATGGTCAACCTTAGGTTCGTTCAATTGGACCGTGGAAACTTCGAAGGAGACTTTAAAGATATTTTCTTAGAGTTAAGATGGCTCTCTTGGAGCAATTGCCCTTCGAAATTTCAAGCCACAAACTTTGGGTTGAAGAACCTAGTGGTTCTCAATCTTTCTGGGAGAAACATTACTGAAGACTGGGGAGGATGGTGTCAAATCATGGTATGATCTTATGACATACTTTTGCGTTAAATTTACTCTTCCTCAATTTTTGAGTTTCAACTCAACTGCTTTATAGGTATCACAACAGTTGAAAGTTCTACAACTCGAGTATTGTCCATCCCTTAGAAAGATGCTCAAATTCTCCCCAACCTTGCGATTGGAGAGATTGATTCTTAGATGCCCTCAGCTAAGAGAGATTGATGAGTCCATCGGCAGTCTGCAGCATCTTGATTACCTAGAAATACGGTGTGAAGCCATTGAGTCAATACCGGAGTCCATCGGCGGTTTAAAATCATTGACAGAGCTAAGAATACGATCTCAACGACTCTCAGTATTGCCTTACTCGATTGGTAATTTAGTGAAGCTGAAGCATCTAATCTTGACATGCGGGGAACTTCGAGAGCTTCCCGACTCTATTGGACAATTGGAGCTACTAATCGAGCTGGATATCAATGATACGAGAATCAAAGAATTACCTTATTCCATTGGAAAACTAGAAAGGTTGAAAATTTTTATGCTCCCACGTCTCAGTTTAGAAAAGCTGCCAAACTCGATTGGGAGGCTCCAATCATTGGTCGAGTTGGATATGAAGGATTCAACAATCAAGATATTACCTGATTGTGTTGGAAATCTGAAAAAGTTGAAGGTACTAAATCTGCATTGTAGCAGCATAAGCGAACTTCCGAAAACCATAGGAATGTTGGAAAATCTCGAAGAGTTAAATGCGCGTTATGCGCCGCTAGAGAGGGAAATTCCAAGTGAGATTGGGGCACTATCCTCCTTGAAAATTCTAAATTTAGCCTTTGGCTGCTTTAGTGGATTGCCGACAACCATCAATCAGCTTACAAATCTCCAAGAACTTGATTTAGAGGGCTGTCATTCAATTCAACGGCTGCCGGAGCTTCCTAAGAGTCTTACGTCGTTAAAAATTTCATCGAAGTCGATGACCACAATCCCTGACTTCTCAAATCTAACCAATTTAGTTAGTCTATTTATAGTCGGAAGTTCAGTGGAAGAACCCAACAACATAGACGGGCTTCTAAGGCTAAGTGCTCTGAAGGATTTGACCCTGCGCGTTGGAAAAGGAACCTGGGAATGCAATTTCATCAAAAGCTTAAATGAATCCGATCTGTCTCAGTTACGATATCTGAAAGAATTGTATCTCTATGGGTGTGGATCACTGGAGTGCGTGTTGGGTGTGCCAGAATCTTGTGAACTCACCGTACTTGACTGCCCGAGGTTGAAGAGAGATGGTTAAGGCATGTATCATCTAATTGGCAAAGATAGTCGATCGATGATATGAGTTTGCCAATACCTTCCTTATTTATGTACAAAATATGGTTTGACAAGAGGTATTCTGAACAGTCTAACTAACTCAATTTTCCTCTGCATCATTTTGTCTTTAATGTTCATCTCCAAAGGAGAGTCAGATTACACTTTTCTTCTCTGTTTGTTTGCTATTCGTTCGTTCACGCCCATCTTAAATTACCAAACACAGTTATTGTGGATGTTGCAATTTTCCCGATGATAGGCATTTACATTCTTGTTATTCTTATTTGATGACTCTTGAGTCTTGTCTCATCGGTCAATTGTTTTAGGGCAAATGCAACGACCTGTGTTTCTCCCTTTGTATCATCTTTGTTTCCAGCAGTTTCCACAGATTGAGCAGGGAGTATCTGATTCTGTGCAATCAAAGATTATTTTATTTTCACGTTGAAGGAAGTCCTACTGTCAATTGTCGAGAAAAATTAAACTTTGGTGCATTTGGTCGACTTCTCCACTACTTTCTGCTTTGCCTTACAAGATTCTTAAGAAAAAACTAGAAGAGGTGTGGCTGGTTTCTGATTTAATCTCCCTTTCCAATTGAAGGCCATTTGACTCCCAAAATTGATGTCTATGGCTTTGGTGTCGTTCTTCTGGAAATGCTATCTGGCCAACGAGCAATAGACAAGAACAGACCGACCGGGCAAGAGAACCTTGTGGAGTGGGCGAAGCCATACCTCACAAACAAGTGAAGAATATTCTGTGTCATTGATTCCCATCTCGAAGGTCAGTATTCCATGGATCAAGCCCAAACGGCAGCGTTCCTCGCTTTTCAGTGCACAGCCACAGAAGCCCGGGCAAGGCCCACTATGGACAAAATCGTGACGTCCCTGGAGCAGCTTCAGGAATGGAAGGGCATGAGGGGTACTCACACGGGCAGGCGGTCAGTCGGTCGCAGAAGTTCAAATGCCGCCCCTAGAGCCTGTAGAAGCAGCTCTGAGGAAGTGTCTGCTGCTGCATACCCGAGGCCTTATGCTTCCCTGCTTTATGCAATGTAGAAGAGATACTGCAAGAGTTTTCTTGGTGGATTTTTTTGTCTCTCCGGGTTCAGGGCATGTAGTTCGTGTGTGCCTTCTGATGTTCGAGCATTGTACAGTTGTTTTCTTCTAGGCTTAATGTACTAGGTGTTGCCTTTTCATTCGTTGATGTGACCAAGAGTTTCTGAACGCCCGATGAAGAAACAGTGTAGTAATTTTGCTTGAGTTCGGGGCATGTAGTTCGTCAACTTTACTTGCCAATTGTTGTGGTCGCACTTTTCAAGAATTCCCATTCTTAAAGTTGAAGTTATGTTTCTCCAGCAATAATTATTAGCTTTCTTGATCTATTTATGCAGAGTCCTGGAATGCTGCAAACTATTCATGCTGGAATGTCTTGAGGTGTAATGGTTTCTACCGTTGTTCCCTGATGCATTCTTGTGAGTGACCGAGATTTATGCATGGATTTTGTTCAAGAGAGCTTATTTAACTGCATTGGTTGTATTTGAGCTGTAGCTTTTGTTTATTCTTTCTGGTGACTCGTTACACCTTGTCCTCATCTCTCTCTTTGTGCTAAATATGTGGTTAATGTTAACTTGCTAAATGAGCTTAATTAGTCTTCATGTCTATCATTCTTACATTTGCTGATGAAAATGTTTTTGCGCAAGCTCGTCTAAGGCCATGGTCAAATGTTCCTTTTACATGGAAGTCCGGGCTTTGACAAGATGCACATTGTTGGTGCTGCAGCAGCAGCTTGTTCTCTTCAATCCATATCAGTGAAAGGGCTGGGCTGTTGAATAAGTACATTGGAACTTCTAAGCAAGCTGTAAGAGTCTTCTTTTCAACCACACTGATGTTGATTGAACTACATTTCACAATTTTGTGGTTTCTTTTGTTGCTTCGGTATGCATTTAATGGAGTTCCCACTTCAGTCAACTGAAGTGGCTGAGTCAAAACATTTGAAGCTTTTCTCTACTAGAAATTTGAAATGGGTTATCAAATGTCAACTGGATTTTCTATTCCGCACATTGATGGCATTGATTTTGTCAGCAAACTGGAGAAATTTTGAATATTTGATAGTAACGGCATTTAGAAAATTACAGGTTCCGGATGTGTTCTCGAAGGCAGCAGCTGCAGCACCTTGCCTTCTCTTTTTCGACGAATTTGATTCCGTTGCTCCAAAGAGGTGGCATGATAATGCAGGGGTCACCGAACCCGTCATCAATCAGGTCAGTTTCTTGCATCCAATAGCACTTACAAAGTAGTCATGCGAAAAAGATTTAATAGTACGACTCACTAGTGTTATGTTATTCATTGGTGCAGTTTTTTACTGAATCAGATGGCATTGAAGTTTTAACCGGTGTGTTTGTGTTTGTGGAAACGAGGTAATTATTTCGTACTACATGAGAACAAAAATTACTCTCTTCCAATAGCACACTACCCGTGAACTGCAATTGAAAATTGCATGGCCATTATGAGTGCTTCGACAAACATTTTCTACCAAGCATTTAGTATGGAGACTATGTGATAACCTTCACGGCAGACTATAAAATGCTAGGCAGGAGTTTACCTTGATTTGGAACTGTTTAACTTTGGATACCCCATATTGGATCAACTACATATGTATCAAAGACGTTGGGATTGCATGAATTACTTTCGAGTTGCTGAAGTGGCTTACAAGAAGTGTATTAAGCTGGTCTTGAGCCTCTACAACAGCATCACCGGATGCTGATCGTTTCAGTCCTGTGACAGCGAGCATGTGATTTCTCGTTTATATCATGACTTTTTTTGGTGTACTTCTGAGACCTGGTAGGCGTAAAGACTTCCATCCATCTGCCGGTGCTTGCTTTTAGCATTTCATCTCTGACGTGGTCTGAAACAAGTTGTATAGATCGAAAGATGCATCAGAAAGATTTCACATGAACAGACAATTGTTAAATAAAAGGAAAAAGATAGAAACAGAGTCAATTGAAGCTTTGCTAAGTGTCTGCGCCAATGCCCTTACGCAGCTTGCTTTGGCCAGTGATGTGGACTTGGTTGCCGTAGCTCATAATCTAATCATAATCCGCGGTTCTTCAAGATATGCTTTCAGATGCACAGCTGCGAGCAGAGAGAGTGATTAGTGTTGTAATATAACGTGCGGAAACTAACCCAGATCTTGCAAATAAGTCAATGGGAAAAGCCACGAGAAATAACAAGGAACGATAAAGGACACCAGAGATTACGTTGTTCGGTCCGAATATCGGTACCTACATCCACGGGAGAGCCAGCAAGAACAATCCACTATAATCGGAGAATCGGAATTACAATCGCTCAATACGCTCGTGTTTCCCGCACCTAGATTATACCCAAACCCAAAGTGTTTACAAATAAACAACTTAATTGGATATAACAAAATAAAACTCACGAAGCACAAATCTTCTCTCTTCGGACTTCTTCGCGAGATAGGAAGAGCATCTCGGCGGAAGAACAAGACTCTCTCTTTGTCCTCCCCCCTTTTTCTTTTTCTTCTTTCTCTTCCTCCTCATCTTACGAAGGCTTCTGCTAGAGATAGATAAAAGAAAGAAAACCCTCTTTCTTTTACTCTATGGGCTCCACAATAAAATATATTATTTAAGCCCCTCTCTTTTGTCATACTCTTGATCTACCATTACTCAAGAAAGAAGTCGTGCACTTCTTTCTTTCCTATCAGACCAAAATCTTGAGTAATGATCAAACGTGGTCCCCATATTTTGTCTTGTGGTGCCAATAACAATTTTAAACTCGAGACATATTTAACAATTCTCCACCTTGGCTCGAAGTTTGAAGCCAAGTTAATAATGCTCATCATCCATGCTGCTCTCCCAACGCCCCCACGGGCGTTCACTCTCTACAGACGCCAATAGTGCTCAAGTAGAGCTTGAGCTTCGCCAAAGGAACAGGCTTAGTCATCATGTCCGCGGGGTTCTCTGTCGTAGCAATCTTTTTCACAACAATCTTACCCTTCGCTAAGACATCTCGGATGAAGTGGTACCTGATATTGATATGCTTCGTTCGCTCGTGATAAACCGGATTATATGCTAGATAAATCGCACCTTGGTTATCACAGTGTATATCAACACTTTTCTGTTCTAACCCAAAGTCCATGAGCAAACCTTGCAACCATATCGCCTCTTTCGCTACAAAGGTCAGTGCCATGTACTCCGCCTCAGCCGACGACAAGGCTACGTGGTCCCGTAAGGACGCCTTCCAACTAACCGCACCACCCGCAAGCGTAAACGCGTACCCGGCTAAAGACCCGCACTCATCCAAGTCACCCGCATGATCAGAATCCACAAAACCAGCGGTCTCACTACCATTACTGTCCATTCGGTATACTATACCAACGTCTGATGTCCCCTTCAAATATCTGAGGATCCATTTCACAGCTTCCCAATGAGTTTTACCCGGACGCTTCATATAATGACTAACTACATCGACAGCTTGTGAAATATCAGGCCTAGTGCATACCATAGCATACATAATACTACCCACGGCACTAGAATAAGGAACACGAGACATATGTTCCTCTTCCTCCTCAGGTTGCGGCGATAACTTAACCGAAAGTTTAAAGTGCTTTACTAATGGCGTACTCACAGACTTCGCCGATCGCATATTAAAACGTGCTACAATCTTCTCAATATATTTCTTTTGAGACAGACATAATAATCCCGCAGATCCGTCACGCAAAATCTCCATACCCAATATTTTCTTCGCAGCACCTAAATCTTTCATCTCAAACTCAGCACTCAATCGCCTCTTCAAGACATCAATATCAAACATATTTTTCGCTGCTATCAACATATCATCAACATATAATAGCAGATATATCAAAGACCCGTCCTTCAATCTCCCGAAATAAACACAGCTATCCATCTGACTCTTTGAATAGTCCCGACTAGCCATGAAAGCGTCAAACCGCTTATACCACTGTCTAGGAGATTGTTTCAGCCCATATAAAGATTTCTTTAATAAGAAAACATGATCTTCCTTACCCGAATAGCAAATCCCTCCGTTGCCTCATGTAAATCTGCTCCTCCAACTCACCGTGAAGAAACGCCGTTTTCACATCAAGTCGCTCCAACTCGAGATCCTGTGCAGCAACTAAGGCAAGTAAAACACGAATAGAAGTATGCCTTACCACGGGAGAAAACACCTCACTGTAGTCAATGCCTTCTCATTGGGTATACCCCTTCGCAACAAGTCTCGCCTTATATCTCGTTGCCTCGACGCTAGGAATGCCCTCTTTCCGTTTGTAGACCCATTTACTTCCGACAATCTTCTGGCTCTTGGGTACTTTAACTAGCTCCCATGTCTGATTTCGATGGAGTGATTCCATCTCTTCACTCATAGCCCCTAGCCACTGCGACGACTCGGAACTAGCCATCGCCTCAGAGTAAGACGAAGGTTCATCTGTCTCCACCTCGTCACCTACGGTTAAAGCATAAGCAAAATCTGTATAAGCATAACGTACCGGTGGTTTAATTTGCCTTCTCTGTCTGTCTGCGGCTATACTATGCTGCGGCCGCACTGGTTGTTCACTATCACCGACTTCGAGAACCGCGGCTACTCGCAGCCTCCGAACATCTGTTACCTCCGAGGTCTCCGGAGTCTCCACCTGAAGCTCCACCTCACTACTCACACCATGATCCGTCTGCTCTGCTGGTTGTGTCTCGGAACTCCTCTGTCGAAGCATTGCAATCTCGTCGAAAATCACATCTTTGCTGATTAGAAAACCGGGTGATCTGGGATCGGTGCACCACAGCCGTTAGCCTTTCACCCCATGTGCATAACCCAGAAATATGCACTTCTTCGACCTCGGCTCAAGCTTACCATCACTCGCATGAGCATACACAGGACATCCGAATATTCGTAATCCGGAGTAATCAACGGGTTTCCCCGACCATACTTCCTCCGGAGTCTTCCACTCGATAGCAGATGATGGAGATCGATTAATCGGGTAACATGCCATGTTCACCGCTTCGGCCCAAAATTCCTTGCCTATTCCAGCATGCGAAAGCATGCTCCGAGCCCGCTCAAGTAAAGTTCTGTTCTTCCGTTCTGCCACGCTATTTTGCTGTGGTGTCCCGGGTATTGTGCGGTGTCTCACAATTCCTTCTCTCTCGCAGAACTCGGTAAAATCTTTACCACGTAACTCCATGCCGTTATCGGTTCTCGGGCACTTGATCCGTTTATCCGATCGCTTCTCAATCAATGCCTTAAATTTCTTGAACCAATCAAACACATCAGATTTGTGCTTCAAAAAATATACCCATACTTTCCTGGAATAGTCGTCGATAAATGTCAGCATATAACGAGCACCTCCTTTCGAAGGAACCGGAGACGGGCCCCGGACATCCGAATGAATATATTCTACCGGTTGCTTGGTCGAATGAATACCCGTAGCAAACTTAATCCCGCGCCGCTTCCCAAAGATGCAGTGCTCACATAAGTCTAACTTACTTGTCTTCTGACCCTTTAACAACCCTCTATCACTCAGCATCGTCATACCCGCCTTACTCATGTGCCCTAGACGCATATGCCATAAACGAGTTAGATCGGAATCTGACTCACCCGATGAAACCGCAGCAGCTCCTGTCACGGTCTCTCCCAGTAGATGATAGAGAGAACTCACTTTCTTCCCTTTCATTACCGTCATAGCACCTCGAGAGATCTTCAGCACTCCACCTTCAGCGGTGTACTTACACCCGATATCATCGAGTGTCCCCAGAGAAATAAGGTTCTTCCCGAGCTCCGGTACATGCCTCACGTCCGTCAATGTGCGCACTACGCCATCGTGCATCCGAATCCGAACTGTCCCTATGCCCACAACCTTGCAGGCTGCGTTATTCCCCAACGTAACTCTACCACCAACGCAGTCCGGTAAGTAGTAAACCGGTTCTTATGAGGCGTCATATGATAAGAACACCCCGAATCTAGCACCCATTCATCTCCCGATGAACCTCCGATCACACACAAAACAGCCTCTGCATCACTAGTGCTCTCTTCAACAACATTCGCCACATTGGTTGTGGCTTTCTGCTTATCACCTCTGTTTCTCAACTTATGATAATCTCTCCCGATGTGCCCTTCCTCGTGACACTCAAAGCACTTCACGCGTCCCTTGGACTTTCTATGGCGTGACTTAGATCTGCTTTTACCTCTGCTGCTACTGGACCCTCGTTGTTGCTCTCTACCCCGAATCACTAGTCCTCGCGCTACATCCTGCGCTAGATCGTCATCTCGCAACTTTCTCTGCCACTCTTTAGAAAATAAGGCGGACTTTACCTCTTCCGAGGTAATCGTAGTACGCCCCTGCAAATGTGAATCAGCAAAGTGCTCCCATGACTCTAGTAGGGAAGCTAACAACATCATGCCCCGCTCTTCATCATCAAGTGTCTTACCGACGTTCTTCAAATCCATCATGAGTTTATTAAATTCATCTAGATGGGTTCTGATAGACGTACCTTCGATATATCCGAACCGGAACATCCTCTTCAACATATATAAGCGATTGTTCAAACCCTTCGTTACATAGAGCGCCCGAAGTTTTGTCCACATTGCTGCGGTATCCTTCTCATCACCAACCTCTATTAACACTTCATCCGATAAATTCAACAGGATTAAACTTCTAGCTTTCCTCATCACCACATCCTTTTCAAGATCTGTCATCGTTTCGGGCAATTCAGCCTTGCCCTCCAATGCTTCTGCTAAACCTTGAATTGTCAATATCGCCTTGAATTGTCAATATCGCCTCCATCTTGAGACTCCATAACCCAAAGTTGTTCCTCCCGTTAAACTTCTCAATTTCAGCTTTCACTCCGGACATAATTGCAATCACAGGATATCCATATAATAATCGGACAAGCAAAAGCCCCAAATCACAATCTAGAATATCCGAACCAAGGCTCTGATACCAATTGTTGTAATATAACGTGCGGAAACTAACCCGGATCTTGCAAATAAGTCAATGCGAAAAGCCACGAGAAATAACAAGGAACGATAAAGGACACCGGAGATTACGTGGTTCGGTCCGAATATCGGTACCTACATCCACGGGAGAGCCAACAAGAACAATTCACTATAATCGGAGAATCGGAATTACAATCGCTCAATACGCTCGTGTTTCCCGCACCTAGATTATACCCAAACCCAAAGTGTTTACAAATAAACAACTTAATTGGATATAACAAAATAAAACTCACGAAGCACAAATCTTCTCTCTTCGGACTTCTTCGCGAGATAGGAAGAGCATCTCGGCGGAAGAACAAGACTCTCTCTTTGTCCTCCCCCCTTTTTCTTTTTCTTCTTTCTCTTCCTCCTCATCTTACGAAGGCTTCTGCTAGAGATAGATAAAAGAAAGAAAACCCTCTTTCTTTTACTCCATGGGCTCCACAATAAAATATATTATTTAAGCCCCTCTCTTTTGTCATACTCTTGATCTACCATTACTCAAGAAAGAAGTCGTGCACTTCTTTCTTTCCTATCAGACCAAAATCTTGAGTAATGATCAAACGTGGTCCCCATATTTTGTCTTGTGGTGCCAATAACAATTTTAAACTTGAGACATATTTAACAATTAGCATGGGAAAAAGCCAGTTATAACAGAACCTCTTCTGAAGTTGGTCGCTTCAAAGGCGAGCTTGTCAATCTCAGATGACAAGGAGAGGCGACTCTGTTTTCACTCCTTGAATTCTAATCATCTCTCCCCGAAACTGGCGATTCTGATTGTTGCTTATCAGGCATCTTTGTACATCAAAAGTTCATTGATTAGCATACCTCCTCTGAATATACGACTATCAATTTTATGATCCAGCAATTCAGGAATTCGCTTCTTTTTCTCTTTTCGTTTTTTCAAAAATGTTTCTTATGGTTGTTATTCTTGTGTTGAAAACAAAATAAGCAATTCATTTGTTCATGGCCACGTGGCGATAAGCACATGCAACAGCGACGGTAAGCAACGACTTCGCACCCCGAACGAACGTGCCCGTGCCGCTGCCGAGCATTTTGTGGTTCTTTTCTCATACCTCTCCTTGGCATCAATGCATCAGGGAAGTTTCTCGACACGAACGACACTGCATGCATCTTCGTAACTCAAAATTACCAGGGCTTTGCATTAGAAATTCACCTTCGGTGTATGTTTCGAAGAATTCAAGCCTTCGTTGCCTGGTGAAGATCCCCGATCTCGACCCTGAGATCATGAACCCATCAATAAATGAGGGGATCTTTCGGAATTCACATGACTACTCAAATAAAAGTTGTGAGCTTTGTTGTATTAAAAGTATGTTTCACCCTTAGACCTCGGTTATGCAAGGGGAGGAGATGCTTGGAGTGACAGATCCATGTGCCAAGGAGATTTGGTCCGAGGGCAAAAAATAAGTGGGTGATCTGAGGATTCTCTTTCACTTTGCTATCGCTCGTATCTGTTTATATGCATCCTTCTTGTTTTTGGTTTCTTTTTGTAGACTGGCCATTTTCTAACACTCCCAAGGAAATCATTCACATGGAAATCCTGTGTTGCCGAATGGTCCCAAATTGGTTTTCATCTCCTAAGCAGCTAATACCCCGTCGGCCTTCTTTGGATAGAGTCCGTCCCTGTCTCTTGTTTACCAACCATCTTGTGTAAGAGAAGTAAAAATTTGGCAATCTCATTCTCTTCTGGTTACCAGTCAATGCAAAAGTGGTGAATTCTACCGATATTTCTGCCATCGACAAAGTTTCCTGCTCATGTGCTGTAATTTCCATATCTCTGCAGTGGACAAGAATCTTCGAAATTTATTCGGCGCTATGCTGCCTCCATCTTTCTTTGTACTGAAGTGTTCTCCATCAAAGAGGCTATATAACCTTTAACCCTCTGAAGGTACGTAAACAAAGGTGTGATATCTCTCTCAATATGAAAATCCAGGATTTGAATTGATGAAACAATTCAAATTGGTGCGCCTTGGTGCGACAGTTACTCACGCCATTTTATTCGACCACAACAATACCCACTTGTTTATTCTCCAGCTTATTTGATACTTAACTAGCAGCCTGAATAAATCACTGAAGCAAACTGGCTGATTTGCTGTAGCAAAGTGACCTGTGTTTAAGCATGCCATTATGTGCTTGCACAATGAGCACGCATTTCTCCTACAGTAAGATTGAACCATGGCCTCAGAACGGCAATTTATGATTGAAATTCAAGCTGAACGCTTTTCCGTGCATGTATTTTAACTAAGGATACCTAATGTTTATCTGTCAGAATCATGCTGTTGATTGTTGAGGGATCACGTAACCAAATCACATGTTGCCAACCAGGAGTTCTTTCTCATTATATCCCCTGGAGTTCTTTGTATCAGCCATCTTTCATGCGTGACGATAAAAAAAAAAAAATTTCTGTAATCTTATTATCGTAGAAAATTCTTCTTGCTCCTCGATGCTCTCTTAGCTGATCATATTGCTTCTCTTTATATTTACAATGCAAGTGGAGGAAACACTAATTTAATTCTTGCCATACTAGGAACTGCTTTTGATGCGGTTGACATGATGTGAAATATCCGATTGCCTTTTCCCCTTTGCAAATGCACTTCTGGAAGAGCCCATGCTGATCTCAATTAGCGAGGTGGCTTAGATTTGGACACCTGAATATCGCCGGTAATATTTGGCTAGTTGCTTTGATGTCCAAAGGTCCAATTAGATACCGACATGGAGCGTGGCTAAGCAATTTTCTTGTTGGAGTATTCATGTGAGGAGGTTGTACTCGAGTTCAAGCAATGTCCCTTTGTCTCCAATAATGATGACAAGCATCTTATTTATTGCGTAAATTTATGTTGCAGGCCACAACTCTTCTACAAAAGAACTTAGAAAATGCTAAAGAAAGTTTAGAAGTTCTTGTTGCTGATTTAAAATTCTTAAGGGACCAAGTAAAAATCACACAGGTAAGTGAAATTTTTTTTTTTTTTCAACTTGGAGGTCCATGTTTGTTTCAAGTTGTTTACTATGTCAGTTGTGGTAGGATTGTTGTTGTTGAACTACCGCTGCTGTGATTTTTGTAGCTGGCGTGAGGCTATAAATTGCAAAGACATGCTAAATTTGCTAATTTGTGACTACTTGGAGTGTGGTGATGTCGCACTTAGGTGAACTTGAAAAATTCGAAACTTGTGGGCCATACTCTTTAAGTTTATATCGTGGCAATTATGTTGGTGGCCCCTGGAAATTTTCCTTTTCTGGGAGGAGAAAACAACCCTTGAGAGGCGAATTAGGTTTCGGCAGGTTACGATCGCTCGTGTGTATAACTAGGATGTTCACCAAAAAAGAGTCCGTCAAGCTGGTGCTACCAAAGATTCTTAAAGATGTCTTTTCAACTCGCTCCGACTCGTGCAACCAGCTCAGCCCTGCCATCGAGCACTGCCCCTTCTCTGCCGCCGAGGACAAGGCCATCCTCGCCGCCCACTCCCGCTACGGGAACCGCTGGGCCACCATCGCCTGCATTGCTCGCCGGTATTTTGGACAAGGGCGTTGGGGCCCTCGCCTAAAGGCGACGACACCCTCACCGAAGTTGGCCCGGCTAGTATACGTGTCCCTGTCCCCACATCAATTAGAACCGCATTTATCACCTTGTGTCTCTCTATTCATTAGGCATTTTGATCCCTATTGGTTGTTAATAGGCTATTTGGTGAAAGACAAACTACAATATTGAAACTTCGGGTCAATCCCCAAGGTTGGCACGGTTAGTTGCAGCGTGGAGAATTTTCAGCTTAGAGACTAGGAGTCACCCATTCGAATGTTATCAAGTGTGTGCAAATTGCTCCGGTCATGATCACTCACACGAGCAAAAATTTCGAACTTGACCTATTTAGCTTAGAGACTAGGAGTCACCCGTTCGAATGTTATCAAGTGTGTGCAAATTGCTCCGGTCATGATCACTCACACGAGCAAAAATTTCGAACTTGACCTATTTATGGGGCTTGCACAGGATTCTTGGGTCTTCAGATCACAGACAGATGGGTCTTCATGTTCGTGCACCTGGGTCATAAAAAAGAAATCTCAAAAGTCCAGCTGACTTCCATAAATAAATGGAAGTCTTTTGCAATCTTCCCACTTGCTATGCAAGTGGACTTTTTGTGGATTGAAAATACGAGTTGGCGTGGTGCGCTCCCTCCCGAAGAAAAGCGACTTTAAAAAGAATGTAATGCCAATGTGGTTTAACTTCTGGATGATGGCAAGTATAAGATGTGTCGTAAGAATTTTTTGTTACTTTCCTTGGAAGGCAGCTTTCCGAAATTTGTTACGAGTAAAATCAATCGACTTAGTGAATTTATTGAAAATCTTTTGATATAC
The DNA here is from genome assembly GCF_020921035.1 of Rhodamnia argentea. NCBI lineage: Eukaryota > Viridiplantae > Streptophyta > Magnoliopsida > Myrtales > Myrtaceae > Rhodamnia > Rhodamnia argentea. The sequence continues at coordinate 18,371,077 of NC_063152.1, forward strand.
AGATTTGTATGCAAATTATGTTAGTACATCATCAATATCACCATGTCATTGTGTGTCTATCATGACGTCTCTAGGAAAACTGTCTATGGATTTGCACAATTCACAAGGGTGGACTCTGTGGCGCATGCTGAAACCCTTGCTTGCTTAGAAACCCTCGGGGTACTCCAAGTCTGGATTTGAAGCAAATTTGGCTTTGGGTTAAGATAATTTCACCTTGATAAGCTATCTCACAGGATCGGATTACTCTGCTTCGGACGTGCGTTATCAACTAATGCCGGGAGCTACTGACACAGCTTTTAGATCTTTAGTTATCCCATTGCATTGGAAGGGAAAAATACACTAGAAGTGCCATAACTTTTGTACGGCGTTCACTTGAGTGCCGTAGCTTTTAAAACGTTCACTTAAGTGCTATAATTTTCAAAAATCGTTCACTTGAGTGCCATGTTGACGTGGACGCCGGAAAAGCTGACGTGGCATGCCGGGAAAGTTAACGTAGCACGTCGGAAAGCCGACGTGGCATGCCAAAAAGTTACTGTAACATGCCGAAAAGTTGACGTAGCACGCTGGAAAAGTTCTTGTAGCACTTAAGTAAACAATTTTACTCCGACATAGCACTCAAGTGAACGATTTTTTAAAGTTATGGCACTTAAGTGAACGTTTTAAAAGTTATGACACTCAAGTGAACGCCGTACACAAGTTATGGCACTTCTAGTGTACTTTTCCCGCATTGAAGAGTGTCCAATCATTTAGCAGATTGGGTTGTCAAAGCCGACAAATACAGAGCCCTTCCATACAACTGGATTTCTATTATGTTCTGTATCTCTTTGCCTTATAATCGGGCATTCCTTTAAAGAAATGAAATGGTCTCTTTTCGATTAAAAAAAAAAACTATTTATAGCTATCATTAATTTCGGAAACTATGTGATAGATTAGATTAATTCAATGCATGTTAGTTATGTCCTCAGCATTCAAAAGTAAAACAAGACTGAACTTAAATAGAACATATTTTGATATTACATTTCGAACTATTCTATCGTATTTAAATAGGAAAGACATTTTTCAACTTCTTTACAACAAATTTAATTATAATTACTAGATAAAAGGATCGGCGGAAGATTTTGTTTTTCATAGCATTACTTTTCTGATTGAGCTAACATGAAATAAAAAAGAATTTGCAGAAAGCAACTACATAAACAATAACAATATACGGACTATATTATCAATTATGATTTAGTATATATTAGAGGCATTTCAAAAAATTACATATTTGCATATTACGCTGGCGCTTTTAGTAACTCCGAATTTCCTACAAAATAGTGATCAAGGCAAGTCAAAAGTATACACTCGGGAATTATTAAAAATGTCTACATCGGTGCTAGTTGTGCAACATAAGATGGATTCCGTAGAACAAATGGTGTTAGTCCACATTAGCGATTTCCGACCAAAGTTGACCCGATAGATTCAATTAGCAAAACTTGAAAATATTATGACTAAATTGGCATAATTGAAAAGTTTACGACTAAGGTGGCTAAAGTACAGTAAATTTAATTTTTTTTGGTAATTTTCTATTTTCTTTATAAGGTGATTCATTCCAAAACGTAAGAAACTTTGGAAACAAATCCCACTCATTCCCTTCTCTCACGGCAAGTTATTTACCCTCTTTCCATGTTCGTGATCACCTTCTTCCCCGTATTTGCCAATTTTTTTGGTAATTTTCTATTTTCTTTATGACTGTAGTAAGCGAGTTGAGATGAGACAGTGTGTATGAAGGATAGTGAAAGAGCAAATTTGGTATATAGTAAATTTTGTATCGCCTTGATTGGAATCAAGACGTGGCTTATGATTTATATGCGATAAGACCGAACACAATAGTCCCACAATCATGAATGACTGATGATAGCCGGATGCGAGTGCTTAATTGGCTGTTGTAAAGAGCGAGCTGATATAGCACTTGGGCTAAACATATGTATGTGAGAAGCATGTAAATATATTTAGGCTAAGATCCGTATAATGGATGTGATTGATAAATGACATACGCTCTAATAGAAAGAGAAATCCGTTGTAGCATGTAATTCATACTACATGTGCTTTATTCGACCGTTACGGAAGATGAGTTTAATTTACCCCATTTACTTGTCTTGTAAATCCTTGAGGTAATTCTTGAATTGATTACCTCATTTTATACCTTATGTTACTTCTGACCATGTTTTCAAAGTGACGAATCAATACCGCTGCTTTAGCATTATACCGGCGATCATGAAACTAATATGGCTTTATGCCATGTGTATAGGAAAGCAGTTGTTCTAAAATGGAGGGAGACATGAGTACGAAGGAAGACTGCTCTTGTTTTACATGTACCACATGCATATACTGGTCAACTAATTTCGCCTATTGTGGGTACGAATATAATTGCAAATATATGGTAAGTTAAGAATAGGCAAGTGCACTTAGACCGATGTAACAAAATATAGCTGGGGTACTGTGAGACATTGTCTTTCTTTTTGGGGTTGTAGTCATTATGTATCCCTAATAGGTGCATAATCTAAGCTCCCAAGTACAAGCATACTCATTGGTCGCACGACGTATTTGCCAGTATGAATTATTTTCGAAGTAGATGATGATAATTGCCTTACTTTCTTGACAGAGTATTATCAAGTCCATCGTGTCCACATGGGAGATGTTATATTATGTCCGTTGATGGGATGTGTATGAGAGGTCCCCACGAAGAGGTGCCTTTTGAAAGACTGGAGATAAGATCTGAAGGGTTACATTAGAATAGATAACGATAGAAGCATACGGAAGTTACGTACGTTTCAAATGAAAAAAATGGAAGTCAAGTGTTTTGAGAATAATTATTCGAATATTATTGAACACATGGAGCCTTGGTTCGCGGATTGATGACGTTCAAGGACTTTACTCATCCGGTTCGTCGGACCATTTTCCTTAAGCCGCATATATGGTGCAAATCTGAATTGATTTTTTAACTTATGAAGGTCGGCCCCAGGTGACCTCCAAGCAAACGGAACCGAAAAACAAAGTAACAATACTAAGTTGTCCAATACTTCCAACAACTATCTAACACACAATCACGTAATTTATTTCCAAGACGACCTTCTCCTCTTCGAAGAATTTGATCAATTATTTCCTCAACTTCCAAACTAGCCGTTGGATAGACCTTCAAAAGATCGGTCTTCAATCACCGATTGGACGTCATCAATATTGATTGAAAGAGAGTATACGTAGGAAGATTTGGTAGCTAGACTCTGAACCCCCTAGATTCATTCACCCATACAACTAAATCTTCAGTTTCCATAAGTAGAGTTTATTCAAATATGTAAGTTTTCTTGTCCTATGGAAGGTAATATACGATCAAAAAAATTTTCCCAATCAGTTTGGAAAATAATATGTCAATCAAAGATTATAAACTTCCATAAATAACACGGCCAAATTGGAAACCCGCCAAACGTCGGTCTTCAAAATTTGGATAGGTGTTGCAGAATCTAAACATGATTCAGAAGCAGTCTTCATAAGTAGAAGAAACTCTTTGAATCTGATCCGACTAGAATAATGACTTTGAGCTTCAGTAAAGTCCTTGCTAATGTGTCACGTAAGTTTTCTCCAGATTGAGTCTTCGGAGGCGATATCTCTCTCCATCTCTGAATAATAAGATTCAACTCATTCAGAAGCAAATAGGTGGCGACTTCTTTTTGAGTTTAAACATCAAGTTTGGAACAATATAAGCTTTTTATTCACTTGTTATACCGGCAATAACATGTTTCAAAGTATTAACCGAATTCTTTCTAAAAATGAAAGGTTTTGTCAAAATCAAAATATTTGAAGAAAGGTTTCCTCAACATAGATTCGCTGAGGACGTGCTGGTGATTCCTACGTAATTCTGCAGTCGTGCATCGAAAAGATTGGTCGAATTTGTCGATGTAATTCTTCCAACAGTTATGAAGGAAGGCCGCATGTGACTTCCAAGCAAGTGGAAGACAATAACAAAGTAATGGGGAGTGGAAAATGTATTAAGTTGTACGATACATCCAACACCTAACTAACGTTCAATCATGTAATATATTGCCGAGACGACCTTCTAGTCTTCGAAGACTTTGATAAATTGTTTGCTCAAACTTAGCCCCTCCTCTTTGGTGCTGAGTCTGAATGGTATTTTTTTTTTTTCCCCAACTGACGAAGGAAGGCCCCAGGTAACTTCCAGGCAAGTGCAACATGATGAGAACGTACACCATCTAACTAACATTCTATCATATAATATATTTCCAAGACGACCTCCACCACTTCGAAGACTCCGATCAATTATTTCCTCAACTTAGCCTCCTATTTTCATACTTTTCGATTCTATGAAGGAAGGCTGCAGGTGACTTCCAGCCGAACACAGCGGGAGTAAGCGAGCGATCTCACTCTGTTGCTTTTTTGCCAAGTTGTCACAAGGATCAGACTCAGATTTCCCCAAGTCATTGGGCGGACTCAATTCAGAGATCAATCTCTCCATCGTCCTCTCAAAATGAAGAGAAAGAGAGGGGGACTAAAGACGGCGATGGAAGCTTCGACAAGCACTAGCCATGGTGGTAGATCCCGGGACTTTGATGTGTTCCTTAGCTTCAGAGGGCCTGATTCCCGCTTAACCATAGCGGATTCTCTATACAATGCCATGATCTGCGCAGGGATCCGTGCTTTTAAAGACAACGAAGAGCTCCATGTCGGCGAAAGGATCGGAGGTGGCCTCTCACAAGCAATCAACGAATCCAAAATTTACATCCCGATTTTCTCCAAAGGCTACGCTTCGAGTAAGTCATGCCTCCGTGAGCTCGCACAAATGGTGGACTGCACGAGAAGATCGGCGGACGGCGAGCAAAAAGTGATCCTCCCTATTTTCTGTGACGTGGATGCAGATGATGTCAAGCTTAAGACCGACCTGTATCAGGAAGCCCTCCAAAACCACAAGAACGACTCCGGGGAGGATTTAGTGAAGCAGTGGGAGGAGGCTTTAAGAGAGGTTGGCAGAATTATGGGAAAGAATCTCAAAGATCACGGGTATTCTCAGCTTTTTCCATTGACTTTATTTTCTTTTTGTCATTTTCGAGACCTTGTTCCTGTGAATGTTTTACCTAAATACCTAGAGTCAGTTTGCTTCTGTCCAACCTTTCTGTAATGATCGTTGAAGGATACAGTGAGAAGGACAGAAACAGTAAGGTTTAATGAAGAAGGATGTAAGCAAGCAGAGAGTAACGACCAGGGTTTATAGAAAAGCCACATATCTAAATATAAATAGAATCGCTAAATTTACTTATCCATTTTCTAGAGGTTCCTAGATTTCTAACCATAATTACAACTACCTAGAAGTCCCTTAGGTCAATTTTAAGTTAATTTAGATCTGGGACCATGAATAGGTCCATGGCAACCACTTGTGTAATACTTACCATGTTATTTACTCCACATTTCAAAATTACCAAGTTTTGTACCGAATTACTAACTCTAATATGAGTGTTGTATGAACTAATTTCTAGTTGTATCCCAATAAAAATTCGTAACCTAGAATTAGTTGTAACTTGTGCGGGAATTGTTTGCCGGTTACTTAAATTAGGGTTCATATATATTCTAGAAAGTGTTCCTCATTTTTTGCTAGTATGCTATTCCCCGGGTATTTTAAGAAAAATGCTGCTAGCAGTCTTGTTTATCATTTTTTTGCTAGTATGCTATTTCCCGGTATTGAATGGGCATCCACGTAATAGATTTAAAATTGAATTAATAAGTTTCTTCTGAAATGAAAGGGAGGCGCCCAACCTGTTCAAATCCAACTGCGCGCGGGCCTAGTTAGGTGACAATATGCCGCATTGACTTCTAGTCGAAGGCCAATTAGACCCGAAGTCAAGAAATAACCTTTTCCCATCATTCACTGGACCAAGGAACCTTGATAGCTTTCAACAGCAAATAAGGTCCCTCCTCCTCGTCTTTTGAAAAAAAAAAAAAACTGATTTTCTGCTTTTTGGGTTTTCAAACGGCTCACAGCTTGATGATCGCTTTTTCTATGTTGGTTGCTTTCAAAGCAAATTACTTTGAATATGTTGATAACCTTCCAGTGCCACGTAATGCGTGCGCGGTTTCCATATATGTGGTTTTTCAATGTTAGGTGATTGTATCTTATGTATTTGGCAGCCTGCATAAACTTACGAAGCTCATGGTGGAAGAGGTTTTTAGTTTGTTACGGACCAGACTGCCGGACGTGCCTGATCATTTGGTGGGAATCAAGGATCGGATGGATGACATTATGAAGTGGTTAGATCTAGGAGCTGTTGATGTACGGTATATCGTGATTCATGGTATGGGTGGCATCGGAAAGACAACACTAGCTGATGTCATCTTCAGGCAAATCTCCTCTGAATTTCAGGATCGTTGCTGCTTTCTTAAAGATGTTCGGACTCATGATATATTGGACTTACAAAAGAAATTGTTATCAGACATTCTCGATCTTAGACTCACACATCTCTCCGATGCTAGAGTGGATGACCTGATCAAGACAGAGTTACATAGGAAGAAAGTCTTGATTGTTCTTGATGACATCGACAACCGGGACCAAATCATGAGACTTGCTGGCGAGCCCAACTGGTTTGGTGGGGGTAGTAGAATCATCGTGACAACAAGGAATGTTGAATTCTTGGTAAAGAAAGGCGAAGATGACAATGACCCAGCCTCAGATAATGGACATTTTTCATTCTACCCTATGCCGGAGATGAATCGGGTTGGTGCTCTTCAACTTTTTTGTGAACGTGCCTTGGGTCGTGCCAAGCCTCCACCTGATTACTTGGACATTACCGATAAGCTAATCGATGCACTTGGAGGACTTCCGTTGGCTCTTGATGTGGTAGGTTCCACACTCCGTGGAGAAGACCCAAGTACATGGGAAAAAGTCTTACACAAGTTAAAGAAGGTGATGAATCTAGAAGTCAAGAACAAGTTGATGATAAGTTACGAAGCATTGGAGTATTATCAACAACAAATTTATCTTGATATAGCATGTCTCTTCATTAATCAAGAGAAAACAACAGCAATTAAATATTGGGACGCGGTTTATGGGTATGCTTCCGAAATCGATGTCAAGATCCTCACATATAAGTCTCTGATAAAGATCGACCACAATAAATTATGCATGCATGACCAACTTAGAGACCTTGGAAGGGATATCGTCCACCTTGAAAGCCGCAAAATCCATCTAATGGATAGCAGATTGTGGTGTCCCAGGGATGCCTTCCGTGTAGTGCAAAGAAAAACGGTAATCTTTTTCTCTAAATGTTTTCCAGTCCATCCATTAGTGTCACTACCTTTTAAATCTAATTTCAAGTCAAATTGACACGTGCACTCATTGGTTGTTGCTTTTATCTTCCAGGGAAATGAAAACGTAGTAGCACTCAATCTTGGCACACCCGAACCTTATGTGGCGCACATATTTAAACACGAGGAATTTACGAGGATGGTCAACCTTACGTTCGTTCAATTGGACCATGGAAACTTCGAAGGAGACTTCAAAAATATTTTCTCGGAGTTAAGATGGCTCTCTTGGAGCAATTGCCCTTTCGAATTTCAAGCTACAAACTTTGGGTTGGAGAACCTAGCGGTTCTCAAGCTTTGAGGGAGTAACATTATCGAAGACTGGGGAGGATGGCGTCAAATCATGGTATGATCTCACGACATACTTTTGCTTTACTTTTACTCTTCCTTTTTTCTAAGTTTCAACTCAATTGCTTTATAGGTATCAAAACAATTGAAAGTCCTAGAACTCATAGATTGTCCATCCCTTACAAAGACACTCGAGTTCTCCGCAATCTCGAGACCGGAGAGATTGATTCTTAGATGCTCTCGGCCAACAGAGATTGATGAGTCCATTGGCAATCTACAGCATCTTGATTACCTAGAAATAAAGTGTGAAGCTATTGAGTCAATACCAGAGTCCATCGGTGGTCTAAAATTATTGACGGAGCTAAGAATAGATTCTTGGAGACTCTCGGTGTTGCCTTACTCGATTGGTAATTTAGTGAAGCTGAAGCATCTAATCTTGAAATGCCGAGAACTTCAAGAGCTTCCCGACTCTATTGGACAATTGGAGTCACTACTTAAACTGGATGTCAATTATACGAGAATTAGAGAATTACCCAATTCCATTGGAAACCTAGAAAGGTTGAGAATTTTTATGCTCCCATATTACATTTTACAAGAGCTACCAGACTCGATTGGGAGGCTCCAATCATTGGTCGAGTTGGACATGACGGAGTCAAGTATCTGGATATTACCTGATTGTATTGGAAATCTGAAAAAGTTGAAGTTACTACGTCTGTGTCGTAGCGACATAAGTAAACTTCCGAAAACCATAGGAATGTTGGAAAATCTAGTAGAGTTGCGGGCCCAGCGTGCTCTGAAGAGGGAAATTCCAAGTGAGATTGGGGCACTATCCTCGTTGAAAATTCTAGACTTATCGGGTGGCGAATTTGGTGGGTTGCCGGCAACCATCAATCAGCTTACAAATCTCCAAGAACTTGATTTAGAGGGCTGTCATTCAATTCATCGGCTGCCGGAGCTTCCTAAGAGTCTTACGTCGTTAAAAATGTCATCGAAGTCAATGACCACAATCCCCGACTTCTCAAACCTAACCAATTTAGTTAGTCTACTTATAGTCGGAAGTTCAGTGGAAGAACCCAACATAGAGGGGCTTCTGAGACTAAGTGCCCTGAGGTCTTTGACCCTGCGCGTTGGAAAAGGAACCTGGCCTCCAGCCGATTTCAGTTCCCTCTCTCAGCTACAAGAACTCCAAATAAGTTATGCTGACTCCCGATCTCTTACCAGGCTTCCATCCAGCCTTCGAACTTTGATGTTAGAGGATGTCCAGTCAGCGATAGATTGGTCACTCTTTTCCAACTTGGAGAATTTGTCATCGCTGTCTATTGGGGGATATTCGCTCACAGAGGTGTTGCCTGGAAAGCAACGGAAATTCAATGAATCGAGGATGCTCGACCGTCCATTGCTCAAGACGCTGACCGCTCCGCCTTGTCTGAAGGAGATCCGGTGTTTGATCCTGGAACGATTGCCTCAGCTTGCTGAGATTCAGGATTTGGGAGAACTGAAATCATTGCAGGAGTTGCGTATCAGGGACTGCAATTCCATCAAAAGCTTAGATCTGTCTAATTTACGAAATCTGAAACGATTGGACCTCCGGAGTTGTGAATCACTGGAGCGCGTCTTGGCTGTGCCAGAATCTTGTAAACTCGAAGTAATTGGCTGTCTGAGGTTCAAGAGAGATGGATAAGGTATGTATCATCTAATTGGCAAGGATAGTCGATGATATGAGTTTGCCAATACCTTCCTTAATTAGGAGATTTAGGTGAGTCACTGACATGTGTCTTGGTCCTGCAATTGTCAATAGGAAACTTCTTAATGGAATTTTGGAGGTGTGAATCACTAGAGCACGTGTTGGGTGTACCAGAATCTTGTAAACTCGACGTAGAGAACTGCCCGTGGTTCAACAAAGATGGATAAGGTATGTATCATCTAATTGGCAAAGATAGTCGATCGATGATATGAGTTTGCCAATTAGATGATGTCAGGTACGGTTTACAAAATAAGTCAATTTTCATCTGCATCATTTCTCTTTAATGTTCATCTCCAAAGGAGAGTCAAATTACACTTTTCTTCTCTGTTTGTTTGCTATTCATTCGTTTCCCGCCCATTATAAATTACCAAACACAGTTAGGGTAGATGTTGCAATTTTCCAGATGATAGGCATTTACATTCTTGTTATTCTTATTTGGTCTGCTGTTGACATGTCTTTTCCTTTTTCCTTTGCTGTTTTGATACAGGTCTGGGAATTTGATGACTCTTGAGTCTTGACTCATCGGTGAATTATTGTAGGGCAAATGCAGCGACCTGTGTTGCTCCCTTTTGTATCATCTTTGTTTCCTGCAGCTCCAGAGAAGCCATACCTCACAAACAAGCGAAGAATATTCCTCGTCATTGATTCCCGTCTCGAGGGTCAGTGCTCCATGGATCAAGCCCAAAAGGCGGCGTTCCTCACATTTCAGTGCATAGCCATAGAAGCCCGGGCAAGGCCCACCATGGACGAAATGGTGACGTCCCTGGAGCAGCTTCAGGAATCGAAGGGCACTGGGTGTACTTACAAGGACCGGCGATCAGTCGGTTGCAGTTCAAATGCTGCCCCAAGAGCCTGTAGAAGCAGCTCTGAGGAAGTGTCTGCCGCTGCATACCCGCGGCCTTCTGCTTCCCCCTTTATGCGATGTGGAAGAGATACTGCAAGAGTTTTCTTGGTGGATTTTTTTTGTCTCTCTGAGTTCGGGGCATGTAGTTCGTGTGTGCCTTATTATGTTCGAGCATTGTACAGTTGTTGTCTTCTAGGCTTGATGTACTAGGTGCTGCCTTTTCATTTGTTGATTTGACCAAGAGTTTCTGAACGCCCGGTGAAGAAACACTGTTGTAGTTTTGCCAGTGTTCGGGGAATGTAGTTCGTCAGCATTACTCCACCATTTGATGCTAACGGTTATAGTTGCGGTTTTCAACTATTCCCATTCTTGAAGTTATGTTTCTCCAGCAATAGTTATTAGCTTTCTTCATTTATTTATGCAGAGTCCTGGAATGCTATCAACTATTCATGCTGAAATGTCTTCAGGTGTAATAGTTTCTACCATTGTTTCCCTGATGCATTCTTGTGAGTGACCGAGATTATGCCTGGATTTTGTTCAAGAGAGCTTATTTTACTGCATTGGTTGTATCTGAGCTGTAGCTTTTATTTATTCTTTCTGGTGACTCGTTACACCTTTCCTCACCTCTCTCTCTCTCTCTGTGCTAAATATGTGGTTAATGTTAACTTGTTAAATAAACCTAATTGATCTGCGTGTCTATCATTCTTACCTTTGCTGATGAAATGTTTTTGCGCAAGCTCGTCTAAGGCCATGGTCAAATGTTCCTTTTACATGGAAGTCTGGGCTTTGGCAAGATGCACATTGTTGGTGCTGCAACAGCAGATTGTTCTCTTCAATCCATATCAGTGAAAGGGCTGAGCTGTTGAATAAGTACATTGGAACTTCTAAGCAAGCTGTAAGAGTCTTCTTTTCAACCACACTGATGTTGATTGAATTACATTGTGCAATCTTCTATTAATCTTTGTTATGTCTAGACATTTCACAATTTTGTGCTTTCTATTGTTGCTTCGGTATGCATTAATAGAGTTCCCACTGCAGCCAAGGTGTTCTAAATATATTATTTTCAACAACAGCAACTGGGATCCTCCCATAACCACTGAAGTGGCCGGGCTAAAACCGTTGATGAGTTTTGAGAGTAACGGCAATTAGAAAATTACATTTTACGGATATGTTCTCAAAGGCAGCAGCTGCAGCACCTTGCCTTCACTTTTTCGACGAATTTGCTTCCGTTACTCCAAAGAGGTGGCATGATAATGCAGGGGTTACCGACCGCGTCGTTAATCAAGTCTCGCATCCAATAACACTTATAAGGTGGTCATGTGAAAAACATTTAATTGTACGACTCACTAGTGTTATGCTATTCATTGGTGCAGTTTTTTACTGTATCAGATGGTGTTGAAGTTTTAACTGGTATGTTTGTGTTTGTGGAAACAAGGTAATTATTTCATATTGCATGGTAACAAAAATTACTCTCTTCCAATATCACACTACCTGTGAACTGCAATTGAAAATTGCATGGTCATTATGAGTGCTTCGACAAACATTGGAGACTATATTAACCTTCAAGGCAGACTATAAAATGCTAGACAGGACTTTTCCTTGATTTGGAACTGTTTAACGTTGGATACCTAGTATTGGATCAACTACATATGCATCAAAGATGTTGGAATTTCATGAATTACTTTCGAGTTGCTGAAGTAGCTTACAATAGTATATTAAGCTGGTCTTGAGCCTCTACAACAGCATCACCGAATGCTGATTGTTTCAGTCCTGTGACATAAAGCATGCGATTTCTCATTTATATCAGGACTTTTTTTGCTGCACTTCTGAGACTTGGTAGGTGTAAAGACTTCCATCCATCTGCCAGTGCTTGCTTTTAGCATTTTATCTCTGACATAGTCCGAAACAGGTTGTACAGATTGAAAGATGCATCAGAAAGATTTCATATGGGCAGACAATTGTTAAATAAAAAGAAAAGGGTAGTTAGAAACAGAGTCAATCGAAGCTTTGCTAAGTGCCTGTTTCAATGCCCTTATGCAGCTTGCTTTGGTCAGGGATGTGGACTTGGACGCTATAGCTCCTAATCTAATCATAATCCACGGTTCTTCAGGATATGCTTTCCGATGCACAGCTGCGAGCAGAGAGAGTTATAAGCTTGGGAAAAAGCCAGTTATAACAGACTCTCTTCTGAAGTTGGTCGCTTCAAAAGCAAGCCTACTTTGGATAGAGTCCGTCCCTGTCTCTTGTTTACCAGCTATCTCGTGTAAGAGAAGTGAAAATTTGGCAATCTCATTCTCTTTTGGTTGCCAGTCTCTGCAAAAGCGGTGAATTCTACCGATATTTCTGCCATAGACAAAGTTTCCTCATGTGCTGCCTCCATCGTTCTTTGCACTGGAGTTTTCTCCATCAAAGAGGCTACAACCTTTAACCCTCTGAAGGTACATAAACAAAGGTGTGATATCCCTCTCAATATGAAAATCCAAGATTTGAATTGATCAAACAATTCAAATTGGTGCAACTTGGTGCGACAGTTACTTCACCATTTTATTCGACCACAAATACCCACTTGTTTATTCACTAGCTTATTTGATGCTTAACCAATGTTTGTCTGTCGGACTCATGCTGTGACGCCCTGGAAATTAGGCCCTCGGTACAGAGACCGAGTTCAATAAAAAGGATTATTATTGAACTTTTGTCAGTATAAAATTTCGGATCGAAAGGGCGTACGTGACGAATTTTGAACAATTCCCGAAATATCGTTCGATTTCGATTGGGTCTCGAAATCGTGGTCACCGCGACTTAGAATCTTTAATCCTCGCGCCTAAGCTTTTCCCGGACCGAACCTAGCCCGTGAAAATCCACATTTTATTCCCAATCGGTTGAGCCAAAAATCCAATCAGTCCCGATTTATCAAATTACGAAACCGTCCTTGGATATTATTCATGTGAGACAAAAATCATTAATTGGATGAGATGTGTGGGCCCCACTTTCAGTCAAATTTGGTCAAATCTTCAGCAGCCCACGTGACCTCTCTCTCTCCTCCCTCTTCTCTCTCTCTCCCGTTGCTCTCTCTCCCTCCTCTGTTTTGCGCGAGAACAGCCCCCCACCGTGTGCAACTCCTCCTCCCTTGGCTGTTTTGCGCCACCACCACCTCCAGCCACTTCCTCCGACCACCAACCTCCTCCGTCACCTCACCGCCTCCACCTCCGGCCGCCGCAGACCCGCTGGAAAGCCCAGAACAGCCCCGGCGCCGGACTGCTCTGTTTTGCGTCCGAGGAGTGCCCGAGTTGCTCCGGCCGTCCTGAGCCCCTTCCGACCACCACCCACCACCACACCATCTTCCCCTCGACCTCCAGACACCATCCCACCGCCACGCGCCGCCCCGGAAGTCGCGAACAGCCCCGGAACAGCCTGCTCAGTCCTCTTGCCCTGTTTTGCGTCGATTTGCTGTTCGCCGTCCTCCGCCGCGATTCCGTCGTACCCACTGGCCGCCGACCACCCCAAACCATCATCCTCCACCTCTAGTTGTCTCACGAAGTTTTCGGAAGCCGATCGCCGCTCATAGAGCTCGATTTGAGCCCCGGACAGCCTCCCATGTTCTGCTTGTTTTCCTCTGTTTCTGCACCGGTTTCTGCACCGCTGCTGTTCGGCCGCTTCCGGCCGCCATCCGCCGCCCCCAGCTGGTCCCGAAGGTCGTCCTCGACCTGTAGGTGAGTCCCCCAGCCTTCCCTAGCCTCGCCTCAGCCCGCGAGATCGTTTTTCCCCCAAATTCAGCCCGGTTTCCCCTGTTTTTACCTCTGTCGGTTCTATTTTTCAGCTTCCGTCGCTCGCCGGACCTCCAATCGCTGAGCTGCTACCGTTTGCAGCGATTTCACAGCCGAACTTGTCACTATTTTCGGCCGTGAACAGTGTCTCCGGAACAGTGCTGCGCGGTGAACACTATTTCCGGCGTGAACAGTGTTTTCCGCGTGAATAGTGATTTTCGGCCCCGGTCTCAAAAATCGTGCCCGACCCGACCTCGACCACCGTTTTTGGTGAGTTGACCCTAATCCTTGGTTAGGGCGCTAATTGCGCCTAGGATTAGTTAGCTAGTCGGTAAGGAATTTAGATAGATTTGATTATGGTCGGATTAGTTAGAAACCCGGTTTAGGGTAAATGGCCACAATCAATTAAATTAGAATTGTCTGTGGCTAATTGATGTTAGGCAAACTTGACTGTATGTTGTGATTTGATCGCGAGCGAGCGATAGGTTAAGGACGAGCGATCGATTGGCGATTTTAAATCAAACTGGCTAATTAATGACTGCGGCACGAAATTGAGCCCTTATGTGGCCTAATCGAATTGGTTTATTCGTGTTGAATTGATGAATTTATTTGGGCGGATTGCCACGTTGAAATGTTGATTTGAGTATCCTGGATGCTCGTTGAGTGAATTGGCGTCCGCTTGGGAATTAATTGTTTCGTGTATCTTTGCGGTGTCTATTCGGTAGTCTGCATATGCATATGACCGTGTGCAAGATCAAAAACATATTTTAGCATGAAAATGGCCTTGGGGCCGAGTCTTTGAGCACGTTTGTGTGAGCATCCGGCTTAAATCAAAGAGAATAAATTGATTGATGTGTCGGGTGTGCTGTATGGGTCATATGAAGGAATGATGATGGGTTTTCCTGGCAAGTTCGTACTGTACACATAGTACACACCGTACCATTTTTATGGAACCACATGACTTGCTAGAAGCACGATAATTCATGCCCCGTATGGTACGTACGGTTTTAAGGGATTATCGGATGCCGGTCGCAGCTTGTGATGGACCAAAGCCCCGTGTAGGGATGCCTACTTGCCGTGCCGTGCAGGGTGCACTAGATACACCGCTTGTAGTAGCCGTTGCCGAGAGGGAAAAGGAACGTAGCCCGGTCCCGCCGAAAGAGTGTGGGATCGCATTAATTGTGAGAGTCGATCACGCCAATCGCGTGGATCCTCATCATTGTGGCGCCAAGGGCATGATCATCGTTAATAAATGGACTTGTGTAGTGTACGGTGCATACTTGTGAGTGTGATGCGTGTTCGGTTGATCGTCCGATGTGATTGTTGAGTTGAGTTAAGCATTGCATTATGTGTGGCTGAAGACCGGTAAGTGTGCATGTGGATGATTATTGCCTTGTGGTATAATTGCTGGATATATATTTATATCGTGGTTTATATAATCCTCGTGGTTCGGATGTTATAGGCGAATCGGTGTCCTAACCGAGCTTAGGCTTGATTCACTAAGATTTATATCTCACCCCGTTGTGGAAACCACTTTCGGGTCCCAAGTGATGGAGCTTTGCGGATACCAAGGCCAGGTTATGAGAGTAGTCTTTTGGAGTAGATGAGAAGTTAACCTTATCTGACCCGATAACCTTTTGAGGTCTTAGTGAGCTGCCCCGAAGTATGGGGTTGTATATATTTCTGTAGCTCAGAGGGGTTAAGACTCATATGCTGTCTGGTGATTGTATATGTTACCTTTTGATTATCTGCCTTGGTATGTATCTCCTACTATGCTATCCCTATTTGTTTATATGTTGTCTGGGAGTAAACCGTTTTCGCATGCGTATATAGTTGAAAGGTCGATAACGCGCCTGGGACGTTATCCTTCGTGACCTCGTGGCGATTTGGTAGGGATGTCGCGGGCTCGAGAGTCGGGGCGTGACACATGCTGTTGATTGTTGAGGGATGACGTAACCAAATCATATGTTTCCAACCAGGAGCTCTTTCTCATTATATCCCCTGGG
The DNA here is from genome assembly GCF_020921035.1 of Rhodamnia argentea. Lineage (NCBI taxonomy): Eukaryota > Viridiplantae > Streptophyta > Magnoliopsida > Myrtales > Myrtaceae > Rhodamnia > Rhodamnia argentea. The sequence continues at coordinate 18,387,067 of NC_063152.1, forward strand.
GTTCTTTGCGCTGTCTTAGAATCCACCAATTTTTTCCTTCGCAGTTTCTGCTCTTCATCTGGAATCCTCGACAGTCTATCAGTCATCTTTCATGGGTGAGGTTAACAAAAAATTTTCTGTAATCTTGTTATCTTAGAATATTCTTCTTGCTCCTCGATGCTCTCTTAGCTGATCATATCACTTCTCTTTATCTTTACTGTGGAAGTGGAGGATACACTAATTTAATTCTTGCCACACTAGGAACTGCTTTTGGTGCGGCTGACATGATGTGAAATATTCGATTGTCTTTTCTCCTTTCCTCCTATTAGAAACCGACATGGGGCGAGATTAAGCAATTTTCCTGTTGGAGTATTCGTGTGACGAGGTCGTACTTGAGTCTAAGCAATGTCCCTTTGTCTCCAATAATGATGTCAAGTATCTTATTTATTGCGTAATTTATGTTGCAGGCCACGCATCTTCTACAAAAGAACTCAGAAAATGCTAGAGCAAGTTCAGAAGTCCTTGTTGCTGATCTACAATTCTTAAGGGACCAAGTAACAATCACGCAGGGAAGTCAGAAATTTTTTTTCAGCTTGGAGATCCATGTTTGATTCAAGCTGTTTACTATGTCAGTTGTGGGTAGGATTGTTGTTGTTGAACTACTGCTGCTGTGATTTTTTGTAACTGGCATCGGGCTATAAATTGCAAAGACATGCTAATTTGTGACGACCTGGAGTGTGGTGATATCGCACTCTTGTGAACTTTTGAAAAGATTCGGCTGTAGGGCCATACTCTTTAGTTAATATCATGGCCATTATATTGGTGGCCCCTGGAAATTTTCTTTTTTTGAGGGGAGGAAACAGCCCTTGAGAGGTGAATTATGTTTTGGCAGGTTATGATTGCTCATGCGTATAATTGCGATGTTCACCGAAAGAGAATCCATCAAGCTGGGCTAAAGAACACTAGAAGGAAACAGCCCTTGAGAGGTGAATTAAGTGATCATTTTGAAAGTTTTGGCACTGAAGTGATAGTATTTTAAAAATTTTGATACTTCAGTGATTGTTTTGAAAGTTTTGACTCTTAAATAAGCGTCGTACACAAGTTTTGGCACTTGTAGTGTACTTAAGCTCGTCAGGTTGGTGCTCCGGCCAAAGACTCTCTTAAAATGTATTTTCAACTCAAATCATGGTAGCAAAATGTCTGCTCTTGGATGGAAGTACGCCGTTGATCTCCCCATTTTTCAGCTAGGTGAATGGATTATGTTTTGCTTTATCGCCGCAATGGTTGGACCCTGACGACAGAGTGATTTTAGTTAGATTTAATGTGATATATTGCATTACAAAACGCTCGTCATGCAGACGATTTTGATTGAGAACCAGACTTTTTTTATGTGGTGCGCTAGTTTTGAGTTAATATTTGGTCCATCTATTTTCCCTCGTTTCACCTTGACTATGTATGTTTAATAAGGACCAATTTGAATTTGAATTCGGGGAAAAACATGGGCCTGCCTGAGCTCCACTGTGGAATACATGTCTGCAAGTGTTTTTGGATCAGGTGACTTAGTGCCGTAATTGGGTGGGTCTCTTGTTGGCAGATCTTACCTTTATTTTAGACCCTCAAAAGGCTCATGGATTTGGGAGATTTCTATTACATTAGAGCAATGCTGGGTATAGTCTGGTTACGAAGTCCGTGCCATGATGACATCCATATATGTTACTACAATCAAATTCGCAACACTATATCTAGTGAAATTTTCTGGTTAATTAAATTATTATCAAAGGACGAAAATTATTTGTACTTTCTTATTTTTTTGGTTAGATTTCTACTTTGTACGTGGCATTATGTCATTAACACAATGGAAAGGTGTTCTGTTAAATTGCATCCATGATTTTCTTCAACGCTAATTTATTGAATTTAATTGGATAATCTAAGTCTATCATTATAAGAGGCACGCGTGGGATATGATGGACCCGGTTAACCAGCACATATAGGAAAAACCGGTTCTGTATTTATAACTCTATTCTCCGATAGAGAGGGTCAGTGGGACACAAACCTTCCTGTTATGTAGTGGGGAGAGTATGTACAATTATCAATAGTACTTAATGTTGCGCGGAACAAGCGATCGAACAATAAATAGACAGAACAAGAAAATAAATCGGACACCGGATATACGTGGTTCGGTCGTAGAGACCTACGTCCACGGGAAGAGTAGCAACGAATTCCACTATAGAACGAGCGATACACGGAGATTACGTAACCACACTCGAGTAACTCAAACACTCTCGGTGTTTCCCAAACCCCAATTACATCCAAGAACGCACACAGTGTTTAGCCCCCAATTCCTAGCGATATTCTCGCAAAGGAATTAACACAAATCTAACCTCAAGATTTAATCGGCTTCGACACTTGAATTCTTGATGTAATTCCACGAACAAAACCCACGAATGAAACCCTTGCCAAGCACTCAAAGAATGGCGCTTCAGGACTCTCTTTCAAGTCATCTCTAAAGGAAGCTTGAGGAGCATTTTATATTAAACCCACCACCAAAGAGTGTGCAGATTTCCACCGTGAAGATAGGGACAACAAAGTCTCAAACTTGGACTTTCTTACTCCTGCATGCAACTTTTTCAACAACCAAGAAAGCATATCTTTTCTTCTTTGTCGTTGTCTTCAAGGAGTCCACTTTGAACCAAATATCCTCATTATTTGGCCAAAGTCAATGATTGCACTTTTCCCTTTTCTCATCCTTTCACGTGAACACATATCCACCGGCAAATATATGTGCCAATCTTTTTTTCTTTCTTTCACGTGCTGGAGCATCCACACAATACATCGTCGGATTTCGTTCGAACTCAAACTCGAGACATATATTTTAACAATCTCCACCTTGGCTCGACGTTTGAGCCAAGTCTCAATCGCTTCTCTATAATCCGAACATCATCTGCTACTCTCCTAACAGCCCCAATGGGCTCAACCGCCAGAGATATCATCCAAGTCCAAGCCGCGCTTGAACTTCGCCGTAATCGTGGACCTCATCAGAATACCAACCGAACATGCACCTTTAACTGCTCTACAAGGACATTCTGACACAAGCTCCTTAATCGCAGATAAAGCAAAACCACCGTTGCATTCATATATGTCGGGAGATCGAACACGTACCTTATCAATATCGCCAGTTATAGCAACCGTTGGCTCTACGGGCTCCACCTCGCTACAAGCACCATCTGTGTCGTTTATCACGCTAGTACTCGCTACCTCGGGAGTTTCTGGTTGCAACTCCACCTCAAGCCGAACACCGTTCGGATCCGTATTTATACTGCCACAAACACTCCTACCCCGAAGCACCGGAGACTCGTCAAAGGTAACTTTTCTGTTGCAAAAGGATGAATTTATATTCGAGCACCACAACCGATAGCCCCGCTCACCTCGTGCATAGCCATGGAATATGCACCTTGCCCTCACATCGAGCTTACCATCACTTACTCGATAATAACACGGGCAATTAAACATTCTAAAATTAGAATAATCAGCAACGTTACCCGACCACACTTCTTCGGGAGTCCGAAATCCAATCGCAATCGATGGAGATCTGTTCACCAGGTAGCTCACCATACTAAGCGCATCCGCTAGAACTCTTCTAGCCATACCAGCACTAGAGATCATTTTTCGGGTCATCTCTAGTAATGTTCTGCTCATCAATTCCGCAAACCGTTGTGGTCTACCGGCACTCGTGTGGTGTTTCACTATGCCCTTCATCATGCAGAATTTATTTACCAGCTTTGAGCAAAACTCCATGCTACTGTCGGTTCGCACATGCTTGATCGACTTAGCAGTCTCCACCTCGATCAAAGCTCTCGACCGCGTATTCCCGACAACAGCATCAAACTTGTGCTTCGACACACTCACCCGTGTCTTCCTCGAGCGGTCGTTAGACTCTCGAACGGATGTCGACGTCTCCGGAGCGAAACCCGTCAATGTCTCACCTTGAAGTTCATACGGGCCACCGTGCTTGATTCCTTTCATTATCACCAGGGCACCTCGAACAATCTTCATAACTCCACCTTGTGAAGAATACCTGCATCCAGCTGAATCTAGGGCACCCAAGGAAATTAAGTTCTTTTTCAATTCTGGAACGTATCTTACTTCGGTCAATGTCCTCACAATACCATCATGCATTCTGATTTTAACATCACCAACACCCACAACATCGCATTCAGCGTTGTTCCCCAACCGCACTTTACTACTATCTGTGCACCGATAAGTAGCAAACCAGTTTCTATTTGGTGTAGCATGAAAAGAACAACCAGAATCCATAATCCATCCGTCAAATGACGAATTCTCAAATGATGACAAGACACTATCGACACCATCAGAATTTTCTGCTACACCTGCAACATCATCTGTAGATTCAACTCTAATTCCCTTACCCGTTTCGTTTTTCAGCTTTAAGCAATTCCTTCTAAGATGCCCTCTCTTGCCACAATTCCAACAGACAGCACCACCGGTCCTAGATCGACTGCGTCTATTCGAGTTCATACTACTTCTACTACCACGAGTATCGGTTCTTCCTCTATTTTCACCTACTAAAGCAGTAGATACATATTCGCCAGATTCTCTTCTACGGATGTCCTCACTTAGAATCAAATCTCGAATACCATCAAACGTCAAACTTGTTGACCCGGAGGAATTACTAACATCGATAACTGTAGTATTCCAGCTATCAGGCAATGAGGATAATAGAATCAAAGCACATACCTCATCTTCAAAGTCAATATCAATCGAACTCAATTGACTAACGATCACATTGAATTCATTGATATGATTAGTAATCGACGCACCTTCGCTCATCTTTAAATTAAACAGACGCCGCATCAAATAGACCTTGTTGATCGCAGAGGGCTTCTCGTACATATCCGACGGGGCTTTCATCAAACCCGCAGTGGTCTTCTCTTTGACGATATTAAACGCGACGTTACGAGCCAACGTCGCCCGAATAACACCCAACGCTCGTCTATCCAGCAATTCCCAATCGGCTTGCTTCATCGTCTCTGGTTTCTCCCCAAATAGGGGCAAGTGCAGCTTCATCCGATATAGATAGTCTTCAATCTGCATCTTCCAGAAACCAAAGTCCTTCCCCTCAAATCCGTCGATTTTCACTTTTACTTCTTCCGTCGCCATCGATTCACTTCAACTCGATAAGTCTGGCTCTGATACCAATTGTTGCGCGGAACAAGCGATCGAACAATAAATAGACAGAACAAGAAAATAAATCGGACACCGGATATACGTGGTTCGGTCGTAGAGACCTACGTCCACGGGAAGAGTAGCAACGAATTCCACTATAGAACGAGCGATACACGGAGATTACGTAACCACACTCGAGTAACTCAAACACTCTCAGTGTTTTCCAAACCCCAATTACATCCAAGAACGCACACAGTGTTTAGCCCCCAATTCCTAGCGATATTCTCGCAAAGGAATTAACACAAATCTAACCTCAAGATTTAATCGGCTTCGACACTTGAATTCTTGATGTAATTCCACGAACAAAACCCACGAATGAAACCCTTGCCAAGCACTCAAAGAATGGCGCTTCAGGACTCTCTTTCAAGTCATCTCTAAAGGAAGCTTGAGGAGCATTTTATATTAAACCCACCACCAAAGAGTGTGCAGATTTCCACCGTGAAGATAGGGACAACAAAGTCTCAAACTTGGACTTTCTTACTCCTGCATGCAACTTTTTCAACAACCAAGAAAGCATATCTTTTCTTCTTTGTCGTTGTCTTCAAGGAGTCCACTTTGAACCAAATATCCTCATTATTTGGCCAAAGTCAATGATTGCACTTTTCCCTTTTCTCATCCTTTCACGTGAACACATATCCACCGGCAAATATATGTGCCAATCTTTTTTTCTTTCTTTCACGTGCTGGAGCATCCACACAATACATCGTCGGATTTCGTTCGAACTCAAACTCGAGACATATATTTTAACACTTAATGTGATGTCACAATGCAAAATGTCTTTGGTGACCGAGACATATTTATAGTATCTGTAAGACAATTAAATCACGATACTTCAATAGCAACTTACATGTTTTTCCCATTATATTTCTACTTTTTCTTCATTCATCATCTCATTTACTAAATTTCACAATTACTAATTATCATCATAATTTCTCCATCAAAATTTTAGTAAATACAAATTTCTCAGTGAATTTCGATGGACGAAACCTATAAAAAGTATGGGTAAATACATTAGTTATACAGAACTAAAGCTAGCAAGTGAATTACCCAAAGAAATCACATAATTAAGATAGACCAAAAGCTTCCGCCGCCGCATGCACAAAAGACATCCCCTCCAATGTTTGTTCTATAGATTTCTATTGTACTTGTGCTAGTACAATCTTAAATCTTTTAATTATCCCAATTAAATCAATCCGGCCAATTTTAGTTGGAAATCACCGGTGTGGACGCTGGCAGTTATTTATTAGTCATCAATTACATCCACATTTCTCACCTAATGTCTCTCGTTTTATTGGTTATTTTGACCACTATTGTCTATTGACAGGTTATTTGGTAAAACGCAAACTACAATATTGAAACTTCGAGCCAACCGCCAAGGTTGGCGCGGTTAATTGCGGTGTCGAGGAATTTCAGCTTGGAGACTAGAGGCCACCCATTTGAATACTATCAATTGCGTACAAGTTGCTCTGGCTATGGCCACTTACACGGGGAAAAGTTTTGAACTTGACCTATTTATGGGGCTTGCACAGTACTCTCGGGTCTTCAGATAGACAGGTCTTCACGTTGGTGCGCCCGGGTAATAAAAATGAAATTTCCAAAGTTCAGTCGACTTCTATAAACAAAATGGAAGTCTTTTGCGATCTTTCCCACTTTCTTTGCAAATGGACATTTAGAGGGTTGAAAATACGAGTTGACTGACTATATTTAATGAGGGCGGTGTGCTTCCTCCCCGAAGAAAATCGACTTTAAAAAGAGAGTAATACTAATGTGCTCAACTTCACAAGTATAAGCTGCGTCATGAGAATTTCTTGTTTCTTTGCTTGGAAGGCAGCTTTCCGAAATTTGTTACGAGTAAAATCAATCGACTTTGTGAAGTTATCGAACTATTCCACCGTACGTAAATAGGAAATATATTATTCAACTTTTTTAGAACAAATTTAATTATAATTACTAGATAAAAGATCAGTAGAAGATTTTGTTTTTTCATAGCATCTCTTTTATGATTGAGCTAACATTAAATAAAATAGAATTTGCAGAAAGCAACTACAGAAACAATAACAATGTATGAACTATTATCAATTACGATTTAGTATATATTAGAGATATTTAAGAAGATTACGTACTTGCATATTATATTGATGCATTTAGTAACCGTGAGTTTCTTAGAAAACAGTGGGCAAGGCAAGTCAATAGTAAGCACTCGAGAATTATTAGAAATATTTACATTAGTGCTGGCCATGCCATGTAGGACGGATGGTGTAAGACAAGCGGTGTTAGTCCACGTTAGCAATTTTCGATCAAAGTTAGTTTGATGGATTCAATTGGCAAGACTTGAAAATATTATAGCTGAATTGACACAACTGAAAGGTTTATGATTAAGGTAGCTAAAGTACAATAAATTCAATTTTTTTTAGATAATTTTCTATTTTCTTTATAAGGTGATTCCTTCCTACATGTAAGAGACTTTGGAAACAAATCCCACTCGTTTCCTTCTCTCAGGGCAAGTTATTTACTCTCTTTCCATGTTCACGATCACCTTCTTCCCCGCAATTGCCTCAACAAAAGTCACGCTCAATGATTTCTATCGCAAAACCAAATATCACAGTCGAGTCCCAAAATCTTGAACACCTCCGTCGTCAAGAAGCTCAACCTCATCCTCTTGTTAACCTCACACCATCAACCAATTGGACGATGGCAAGTCCCTCAAGGTGCTCGACCTATCGACGGACATGGGCGAACAGGCCATCGCGGACAGCGGCTCGTACGAGTGGAAGTTCAGCGAGAACCCAAGCCATGACACTCAGTTGCTGTGCAACGGGAGCATGCCGGGGGCCGACGTGCTCCACTTCGCAGCGTACGCCCAGCGAAGGGACTCGTGCTTCGAGGACTGCAATTGGAAGTTCACTAGCAACGGGGTTTTCCAGTTGGTCGTTGGGCAGCGGGAGTTTTACTTCTCCTGGCCTAACTAAGAATTTATGTTCCCTTTCGGGACATAATGATAGAGTTTTTACTTCTATAATCATGGTGACTAATAAATTCGCTATTGCTGTTCGAAGTTGCGTGTTGCTCCGGCCAATTTTTTTTTTTTTTTTTTTGAAGAGAAATTCAAATATCCAAACAGTTTGTATTTTTCGCTAAGCGGATTGATCTGGCTTCGGGCGATTAGAGATATAGAATTGGATTATAACCCAGGGTTCGATTAAAGACAGACAAAAAGGAGTATGTTTTGTTCGGCAATCCCATATCTGGTGGGCTCCATCTCGGCCACAAGTTCACAGATTCTGCCTCGTGCTCGATTTCACTATTAGCTGGGAATGATAAGGGTTTATTATCACTATAAAAAAAATAGTTGTCCTCTTATTTTGAAATGAACGACACGGAAGAAACTACTTATATATTGGGAGTTAAAATAGAAAGAAATCTTTCAGGGAACCTTCTTACTCTATCTCAAAGGTCTTACATTAAAAAGATTCTTGAACATTTCTATGTGTAGTATTGTGATCCCTTTGATACCCCGATCATGCAAGGTGAATGCTTGAGCTTTGAAATGTGTCCTAAGACTCTATAAGAAAAGAAAGAAATGAAAACTGTTCTTGACTCTAGTGTAGTCGGGAGTTAGCTATATGCTATGATGTGTGCTGGGCCCGATATTTGTCATGCCATGGGATTAGTGAGTCGTTATTAGTCAAACTGGTAAAGTACACTAGAAAGCAGTGAAGAGGATTCTGAGATACTTGAAAGCCACTATGGAATATCGATTCTTTTATCCATCCACTAAGGCTGTCTCTAGAGTTGTGTTCTTGACCCACATGACATCTCTAGGTGCATAGAATATGATATGTAACATTATTGAGGATCATTACATAATGAATATGTACTGTACTTGTTATTTAATGAATTGATATTTCATTGAATAACGTTGACAAACACGCTGCAAATCGTCTGTTTTCTTCGAACGGGAGGCATAAAGAAGAGCATATGCTCTTCTCTACGCCCTGTTGCCGTGAACGTGAAGCCTCCCGTGTCCATTCCTGGAACTGGGGCCGCTGGTCCCCTGTTCGGTCTACCTCCCTGCAGTTCTCTTCATTTGCAAGTCGTCTTCTTCAATGAATGCATTATGGACCAAAAGAAGAGAAAAGACGGTAAATTTACCAGGAAAGCACAGAGCATATGCCTTGTCGGGCTCTAAGGATTTTCTAGAAGGTTGGAGTGAAACGCACCTACTATTCTCAAGCATCTTCGTAAATATAAAATAAACACAAAGTCTTCCTTATAATTGTCGTATTCCCAAAAATTTCTGGAGAGGATGCGTGGGATTTTGCCAGCAAATCTCTCTAGTCATTCTCTCCTCTAGCCGTTTCTCATCTTTTAGTCGAGATTTAACGTCACAAGCTACTAGCCGGAATCTTCTTACAATGGAGTTGGATCATCCTATTCGCCTCTGTTCATGACAACATTACCTGTGAAGAGATTGAATCGACAAGGAAAATTGTCAAGGGCGAGTCATGGCTGGGCCGATCTCCCCCAGGTTAGATCTGCGCGAGGTTGTGCATTGCCATAGCTGGCCTCACCTGGCATCGGCGAGGCTCGGCCCCACCAATAATAACATTCGAGGTCGACCACGTTGGCCTAGTGGTGGTGACCGACTGTTAAAAAAAAAGAGAGAAAAAAAGGGAAAAAAAAAGAAAAAATAAAAATTAATTTGAAAAAATATAATAAAAATTATCCACATCAGCGTCGTCCAGTCAAAGTTGGCTGAATGGACTGAATTGGTATAAATGCAAGTGGTTTAGAACCGAATTGGCACAAAAAAAGGTCTAGGATTGAATTGGCACAAATGCAAAATATTTAGGACTGAATTGACAAAGTTAAAAGATTTATGTGCGGAGCGCACAGCAGAAATCCTATACCTTGATCCTAGGAGATTGCCAAGAGAGAGCCCAAGTTCGAGCTTGTTAACATATTTAGTTGGACCCACATTTAACGAAAGGTTTAAGCCAATGAGTTATGGGCTAAATAGAATAGATTGATAACTCAACATCACCCAATTATCCGATGTGAGACTTTTCTAATACAATTCATATGTGTATCCTAACAATTTAGGATAGAATTGGCAAAGTGCAATAGGTTTAGAAATTTTTTGACAACTTTCCCCATTCTTGACAGAGGATTATCAAGTCCATCATGTCATAGTGGGAGATGTTATATTGTGTCCATTGATGGGGTGTGTTTGAGAGATCTCCACGAAGAGGTGTTGTTTGAAAGCCTGTAGATAAGATTTGAATGGGTACTTTAGAATAGATAACAATAGAAACATACAAAACTTATGTACGTTTTCCTTCTCTCTCTCTCCCTCTCTCTTACAAAAATAGACAAACAAGCAATACATCGTGGAACATGAATATTTTTTGCTTGTGATTAGATTCTGACCAGTGTGGCTTGTAGATTCGCTGAGGACATGCTGATGATTCAACGATAATCCCGGATAATCCTGCAGTCGTGCATCGAATATATTAATTGAATTTGTCGGTGTAATTCTTCCAAAAGTTATCAAGGAAGGCCGCAGGTGACTTGCCAGCAAATGGAACATAATAACAAAGTAATGGTGAGTGGAAAATATAAGAAGTTGTAAGATATATTTCCGAGACGACCTTCTCGTCTTCGAAGACTTTGACCAATTATTCCCTCAAACTTAGCCGCCTCTTCGGTGCTAAGTCTGGATGGTACTTTTTCCAATACAAAGGAAGGCCCCAGGTAACTTCCAAGCAAGTGGAGCATGATGGCAAAGTAATGGCATGTGGAAAAAGTATTGTCTCCAAGACGACCTCCTCCCATTCCAAGACTTTGATCAATTATTTCCTCAGCTTAGCCTCCTATTTGTGAAGGAAGGCCGCAGGTGACTTCCAGGCAAACGCAGCGAAAGTAAGCGATTTGTGAAGGAAGGACGTAGGTGACTTCCAGGCAAACGCAGCGAAAGTGAGCGAGCGATCTCACTCTGTCGCTTTCTTACTCAAGTTGTTATAAGGATCAGCCTCAAGACTTCTCCAGTCACTTGGTGGACTCAATCCAGAGATCAATCTCTCCATTCTCCTCACAGAACGAAGAGAAAGAGGGAGGGGAAAGAGATGGAGACGACAAGCAGTAGCCGTGAGATAGTAATGGTAAGTGGAAAGTATAGAAAGTTGTCCAATTAATTCCTCGACTTAGCCTCCTATTTTGTGCAAGTCTGAATGGTCTTTTTCACTTATGAAGGAAGGCTGCAGGTGACTTCCAGCCGAACACAGCGGGAGTAAGCGAGTGATCTCACTCTGTTGCTTTTTTGTCAAGTTGCCACAAGGATCAGACTCAGATTTCCCCAGGTCACGGGGCGGACTCAATTTAGAGATTGATCCCTCCATCGTCCTCTCAAAATGAAGAGAAAGAGGGGGGGAGAAGAGACGGCGATGGAAGCTTCGACAAGCAGTAGCCATGGTGGTAGATCCGGGGCCTACGACGTGTTCCTCAGCTTCAGAGGACCTGACTCCCGCTTAACCATAGCGGATTCTCTCTACAATGCCATGGACCGCGCAGGGATCCGTGTCTTCAAAGATGACCAGGTGCTCCTATTCGGTGAAAGGATCGGAGGTGGCCTCTCACGTGGGATCGACAACTCCAAAATTTACATCCCAATTTTCTCCAAAGGCTACGCTTCGAGTAAGTCATGCCTCCGTGAGCTCGCTCAAATGGTGGCTTGCACGAGAAGATCGGTGGACGGCGAGCGGAAAGCGATCCTCCCTATCTTCTTTGACGTGGATGCGGATGATGTCAAGCTTAAGACCGATTTATATCAGGAAGCCCTCCAAAACCACAAGAGCGACTCCCGGGAGGATTTAGTAAAGCAGTGGGAGGAGGCTTTAAGAGAGGTTGGCAGAATTATGGGAAAGAATCTCAAAGATCACGGGTATTCTCAGCTTTTTCCATGGACTTTATTTTATTTTTTTCATTTTCGAGACCTTGTTCCTATGAATGTCTTACCTAAATAACTAGAGTCGGTTTGCTTCTGTCCAACCTTTCTGTAATGATCGTTGAAGGATACAGTGAGAAGGACAGAAACAGTAAGGTTTAATGGAGAAGGATGTAAGCAGACAGAGAGTAACCACCAGGGTTTATAGAAAAACCTGCATATCTAAATATAAATAGAATAGCTAAATTTACTTATCCATTTTCTAGAGGTTCCTAGATTTCTCTGACCATAATTACAACGATCTAGAAGTCCCTTAGGTCAATTTTAAGTTAATTTAGATCTGGGGCCATGAATAGGTCCATGGCATTAATTTAGATCTGGGGCCATGAATAGGTCCATGGCAACCACCTGTGTAATACTTACCATGTTATTTACTCCACATTTCAAAATTACCAAGTTTTGTACCGAATTACTAACTCTAACATGAGTGTCGTATGAACTAATTTCTAGTTGTATCCCAATAAAAATTCGTAACCTAGAATTAGTTGTAACTTATGCGGGAATTGTTTGTTTGTAACTTAAATTAGGGTTCATATTTATTCTAGAAAGTGTTCCTCATTTTTTGCTAGTATGCTATTCCCCGGGTATGTTAATAAAAATGCTGCTAGTACTCTTGTTCATCATTTTTTTGCTATTATGCTATTTCCCGGCATCGAATTGGCATCCACGTAATAGATTTAAAAATTGAATTAATAATTTTCTTCTGAAATGAAAGGGAGGCTCCCAACCTGTTCAAATCCAACTGCGCGTGGCCCTAGTTAGGTGACAATATGCCGGAGTGACTGCTAGTCGAAGGCCAATTAGGCCCTAAGTCAAGAAATAACCTTTTCCCATCATTCACTGGACCAAAGAACCTTGATAGCTTTCGACAGCAAATAAGGTCCCTCCTCCTCCTCTTTTGAAAAAAAAAAAACTGATTTTCTGCCTTTTGGGTTTTCAAACGGCTCACAGCTTGATGATCGCTTTTTCTATGTTGGTTGCTTTCAAAGAAAATTACTTTGAATATGTTGATAACCTTCTAGTGCCACGTAATGCATGCGCGGTTTCCATATATGTGGTTTTTCAATGTTAGGTGATTGTATCTTACGTATTTGGCAGCCTGCATAAACTTACGGAGCTCATGGTGGAAGAGGTTTCTAGTTTGTTACAGACAAGACTGCCGGACGTGCCTGATCATTTGGTGGGAATCAAGGATCGGATGGATGAGATTATGAAGTGGTTAGATCTAGGAGCTGTTGATGTACGGTATATCGTGATTCATGGTATGGGTGGCATCGGAAAGACGACACTGGCCGAGGCTATCTTCAGGCAAATCTCCCCTAAATTTCAGGATGGTTGCTGCTTTCTTAAAGATGTTCGGACGAATGATATATTAGACTTACAAAAGAAATTGTTATCCGACATTCTCGATCTTAGATGCACACATCTCTCCGATGCTCAAGTGGATGACATGATCAAGACGAGATTTCGTCGCAAGAAAGTCTTGATTGTTCTTGATGACATTGACAAGCCGAACGAAATCAAGAAACTTGCAGACGAGCCCAACTGGTTTGGTGGAGGAAGTAGAATTGTCGTAACGACGAGGAATATTGACTTCTTGAAAGCTGAATGTGACGATGACAGCATACTAGAGTCACATCATGGAAATTTCTCATTCTACGAAATGGTGGAGATGAATCATGATGATGCTCTTCAACTTTTCTGTGAGCGTGCCTTTGGTCATGCCAAGCCGCCACCTGATTTCGTGGATATCTCAGAAAAGCTAGTCAATGCACTTGGAAGGCTTCCATTGGCTCTCGATGTCATAGGTTCCACACTTCGTGGGAAAACCCGAAGTAGATGGGATCATGTTCTACAGAAGTTAAAGCAGGTGTTAAACGAGGATGTCAAGAAGAAGTTGATCATAAGTTACGAGGCATTGGACCCTCCTCAACAACAAATTTATCTTGATATTGCATGTTTCTTCATCAATCAAGAGAAAATAACTGCAATTAAATATTGGGATGCATTTTTTGGGTATTCCACCGAAACCGAAATCAAGATCCTCATACGTATGTCTTTGATAAAGGTCATCGAAAATGATAAACTATGGATGCACGACCTACTTAGAGATCTCGGAAGGGATATCGTCCACTCCAAAAGGGGCGAACTCCAACAAAGGGGTAGTAGATTGTGGTCTCCCGAGGATGCCTTCCGTGCAGTGCAGAGAAAAGAGGTGACCTTTACCTCTAAATGTTTTCTAGTCCATCCATTAGCGTCAACAAATTTTTAGTCTATCTTCGAGTCAAAATGACACGTGCACTCACTGATTGCTGCCTTTATCTTCCAGGGGAATGAAAACACAGTGGCGCTCAATCTTGGCACACCTGAATCTCATGCGGCGCACATATTTAAACCCGAGGAATTTGAGAGGATGGTCAACCTTAGGTTCCTTCAATTGGACGGCGGAAACTTCGAAGGAGACTTTAAAAATATTTTCTCAGAGTTAAGATGGCTCTCTTGGAGCAATTGCCCTTTGGAATTTCAAGCTACAAACTTTGGGTTGGAGAACCTAGTGATTCTCAGGCTTTCTAGGAGTAACATCACTGAAGACTGGGGAGGATGGTGTCAAATGATGGTATGATCTCATGCCATACTTTTGCTTTACTTTTACTCTTTCTTTCTTTTTTTTCCCGAGTTTCAACTCAATTGCTTTATAGGTATCAGAACAGTTGAAAGTCCTCCAACTCGAGTATTGTCCATCCCTTACAAAGACACCTGAGTTATCTGCAATCTCGCGACTGGAGAGATTGATTCTTAGATGCCGTCAACTAAGAAGGATTGATGAGTCCATCGGCAATCTACATCATCTTGATTACCTGGAAATAGAGTGTGAAGCTATTAAGTCAATACCAAAGTCCATCGGCGGTCTAAAATCTTTGACGGAGCTAAGAATAGATTCTCAGAGACTCACAATATTGCCTCACTCGATTGGTAATTTGGTGAAGCTGAAGCATCTAATCTTGAAATGCCGAAAACTTCGAAAGCTTCCCGACTCTATTGGACAATTGGAATCACTACTTAAGCTGGATGTCAATGATACGAGCATTAGTGAATTACCCAATTCCATCGGAAACCTAGAAAGTTTGAGAATTTTTAAGCTCCCACGTCACAATTTAGAAAAGCTACCAGACTCGATTGGGGAGCTCCGATCATTGGTCGAGTTGGGTATGGCGAATTCAAAAATCAGGATATTACCTGATTGTATTGGAAATCTGAAAAAGTTGAAGACACTACGTCTGAGTGGGAGCCGCATAAGGGAACTTCCGAAAACCATAGGAAAGTTGGAAAATCTGGTAGAGTTGTACGCCGATTTTGCTCTGGAGAGGGAAATTCCAAGTGAGATTGGGGCACTATCCTCGTTGGAAATTCTATACTTACAGGGTAGCAGATTTAGTGGATTGCCGGCAACCATCAATCAACTTACAAATCTCGACGAACTTGTTTTAGTGGAGTGTTGTTCAATTCAACAGCTGCCGGAACTTCCTCAGAGTCTAACGGAGTTGTGCATTTCATCAAACTCGCTGACCACATTCCCCGACTTCTCAAACCTAACCAATTTGGTTGATCTCTCTATAGAGGGAACACCAGTTCAAGAACCCAACAACATAGACTGGCTTGTGAGACTACACGCTCTGAGGGAGTTGACCCTGGACGTTGGAAATATCACCTCGCCTCCAACCGATTTCAGTTCCCTCTCTCAGCTACAAGAACTCTCAATAAGTCATGCTTGCTTTGGACCTGCTACCAGGCTTCCATCCAGCCTTCGAGCTTTGATTTTAGTGGATGTCCAGTCAGCGATAGATTGGTCACCCTTTTCCAACTTGGAGAATTTGTCAGAGCTGTGTATTGGTGGATATTCGCTCACAGAGGTGTCGCTTGGAAAGCAACGGAAATTCAATGAATCGAGGATGCTCGATCGTCCATTGCTCACGACGCTGACCGTTCCGCCTTGTCTGAAGGAGATCCAGTGGTTGAGCCTGTGGGAATTCCCTCACCTTGCTGAGATTCAGAATTTGGGAGAACTGAAATCATTGCAGGAGTGGACTATCGGGCGCTGCGATTCCATCAAAAGCTTAGATCTGTCTAATTTACGAAATCTGAAACGATTGAAACTCCGGTATTGTGAATCACTCGAGCGCGTATTGGGTGTGCCAGAATCTTGTAAACTCGAAGTAGAGAACTGCCCGAGGTTCAAGTGAGATGGATAAGGTATGTATCATCTAATTGGCAAAGATAGTCGATCGATGATATGAGTTTGCCAATTAGATGATGTCGGGTACGGTATACAAAATAACTCAATTTTCCTCTGCATCATTTCTCTTTAATGTTCATCTCCAAAGGAGAGTCAAATTACACTTTTCTTCTCTGTTTGTTTGCTATTCATTCGTTTCCCGCCCATCTTAAATTACCGAACACAGTTAGGGTAGATGTAGCAAATTTTCCCGATGATAGGCATTTACATTCTTGTTTTTCTTATTTGGTCTGCTGTTGACATGTCTTTTCCTTTTTCCATTGCTGTTTAGATACAGGTCTGGGAATTTGATGACTCTTGACTCATCGGTGAATTATTGTAGGGCAAATGCAACGACCTGTGTTGCTCCCTTTTGTATCATCTTTGTTTCCTGCAGCTCCAGAGAAGCTATACCTCACAAACAAGCAAAGAATATTCCTCGTCATTGATTCCCGTCTCGAGGGTCAGTACTCCATGGATCAAGCCTAAAAGGCGGCGTTGCTTGCGTTTCAGTGCATAGCCATAGAAGCCCGGGCAAGGCCCACCATGGACGAAATGGTGACATCCCTGGAGCAGCTTTAGGAATCGAAGGGCACTAGGCGTACTCACAAGGACCGGCGATCAGTCAGTGGCAGTTCAAATGCTGCCCCAAGAGCCTGTAGAAGCAGCTCTGAGGAAGTGTCTGCCGCTGCATACCCGTGGCCTTCTGCTTCCCCCCTTTATGCGATGTGGAAGAGATACTGCAAGAGTTTTCTTGGTGGATTTTTTTTGTCTCTCTGAGTTCGGGGCATGTAGTTCATGTGTGCCTTATTATGTTCTAGCATTGTACAGTTGTTGTCTTCTAGGCTTAATGTACTAGGTGCTGCCTTCTCATTTGTTGATGTGACCAAGAGTTTCTGAACGCCCGGTGAAGAAACACTGTTGTAGTTTTGCCAGTGTTCGGGGAATGTAGTTCGTCAGCTTTACTCCACCATTTGATGCTAACGGTTATAGTTGCAGTTTTCAGCTATTCCCATTCTTGAAGTTATGTTTCTCCAGCAATAATTATTAGCTTTCTTCATTTATTTATGCAGAGTCCTGGAGTGCTATCAACTATTCATGCTGAAATGTCTTCAGGTGTAATAGTTTCTACCATTGTTTCCCTGATGCATTCTTGTGAGTGACCGAGATTATGCCTGGATTTTGTTCAAGAGAGCTTATTTTACTGCATTGGTTGTATCTGAGCTGTAGCTTTTGTTTATTCTTTCTGGTGACTCATTACACCTTTCCTCACCTCTCTCTCTCTCTCTCTCTCTCTGTGCTAAATATGTGGTTAATTTTAACTTGTTAAATAAACCTAATTGATCTGCGTGTCTATCATTCTTACCTTTGCTGATGAAATGTTTTTGCGCAAGCCATGGTCAAATGTTCCTTTTACATGGAAGTCCGGGCTTTGGCAAGATGCACATTGTTGGTGCTGCAGCAGCAGACTGTTCTCTTCAATCCATATCAGTGAAAGGGCTGAGCTGTTGAATAAGTACATTGGAACTTCTAAGCAAGCTGTAAGAGTCTTCTTTTCAACCACACTGATGTTGATTGAATTACATTATGCAATCTTGTATTAATCTTTGTTATGTCTAGACATTTCACAATTTTGTGCTTTCTTTTGTTGCTTTGGTATGCATTTAATAGAGCTCCCAACTGCAGCCAAGGTGTTCTAAATATATTATTTTCAACAACAGCAACCGGGATCCTCCCATAACCACTGAAGTGGCCGAGTTAAAACCATTGATGAGTTTGAGAGTAACGGCAATTAGAAAATTACAGATTCCGGATATGTTCTCAAAGGCAGCAGCTGCAGCACCTTGCCTTCACTTTTTCGATGAATTTGCTTCCGTTACTCCAAAGAGGTGGGATGATAATGCAGGGGTTACTGACCGCGTGGTTAATCGAGTCTCGCATCCAATAACACTTATAAGGTAGTCATGTGAAAAACATTTAATTGTACGACTCACTAGTGTTATGCTATTCATTGGTGCAGTTTTTTTACTGAATCAGATGGTGTTGAAGTTTTTACTGGTATGTCTGTGTTTGTGGAAACTAGGTAATTATTTCATATTGCATGGTAACAAAAATTACTCTCTTCCAATATCACACTACCTGTGAACTGCAATTGAAAATTGCATGGTCATTATGAGTGCTTCGACAAACATTGGAGACTATGTATTAACCTTCAAGGCAGACTATAAAATGCTAGACAGGACTTTTCCTTGATTTGGAACTGTTTAACGTTGGATACCCAGTATTGGATCAACGTCATATGCATCAAAGACGTTGGAATTTCATGAATTACTTTCGAGTTGCTGAAGTAGCTTACAATAAGTGTATTAAGCTGGTCTTGAGCCTCTGCAACAGCATCACTGGATGCTGATTGTTTCAGTCCTGTGACATAAAGCATGCGATTTCTCATTTATGTCTGGACTTTTTTGGCTGCACTTCTGAGACTTGGTAGGTGCAAAGACTTCCATCCATCTGCCGGTGCTTGCTTTTAGCATTTCATCTCTGACATAGTCCGAAACAGGTTGTACAGATCGAAAGATGCATCAGAAAGATTTCATATGGGCGGACAATTGTTAAATAAAAAGAAAAGGATAGTTAGAAACAGAGTCAATCGAAGCTTTGCTA
This sequence comes from Rhodamnia argentea, assembly GCF_020921035.1. Taxonomy (NCBI): domain Eukaryota; kingdom Viridiplantae; phylum Streptophyta; class Magnoliopsida; order Myrtales; family Myrtaceae; genus Rhodamnia; species Rhodamnia argentea. Next base: position 18,406,230 of record NC_063152.1, read on the forward strand.
AGTGCCTGTTTCAATGCCCTTATGCAGCTTGCTTTGGTCAGTGATGTGGACTTGGACGCTGTAGCTCCTAATCTAATCATAATCCACGGTTCTTCAGGATATGCTTTGCGATGCACAGCTCGAGCAGAGAGAGTTATAAGCTTGGGAAAAAGCCAGTTATAACAGACTCTCTTCTGAAGTTGGTCGCTTCAAAAGCGAGCCTATTTTGGATAGAGTCCGTTCCTGTATCTTGTTTACCAGCTATCTTGTGTAAGAGAAATGAAAATTTGGCAATCTCATTCTCTTCTGGTTGCCAGTCTCTGCAAAAGTGGTGAATTCTACCGATATTTCTGCCATAGACAAAGTTTCCTTCTCATGTGCTGCCTCCATCTTTATTTGCACCGGAGTTTTCTCCATCAAAGAGGCTACAACCTTTAAACCTCTGAAGGTACATAAACAAAGGTGTGATATCTCTCTCAATTACGACAATCCAGGATTTGAATTGATCAAACAATTCAAATTGGTGCAACTTGGTGCGACAGTTACTTCACCATTTTATTCGACCACAAATACCGAGTTGTTTATTCACTAGCTTATTTGATGCTTAACCAATGTTTGTCTGTCAGACTCATGCTGTTGATTGTTGAGGGATGACGCAACCAAATCACATGTTTCCAACCAGGAGTTCTTTCTCATTATATCCGCTGGGGTTCTTTGCACTATCTTAGAATCCACCAATTTTTTCCTTCGCAGTTTCTGCTCTTCATCTGGAATCCTTGACAGTCTATCAGTCATCTTTCATGTGTGAGGTTAACAAAAAATTTTCTGTAATCTTGTTATCTTAGAATATTCTTCTTGCTCCTCGATGCTCTCTTAGCTGATCATATCACTTCTCTTTATCTTTACAGTGCAAGTGGAGGATACACTAATTTAATTCTTGCCACACTAGGAACTGCTTTTGGTGCGGCTGACATGATGTGAAATATTCGATCGTCTTTTCTCGTTTTCTGCTATTCGAAACCAACATGGGGCGAGATTAAGCAATTTTCCTGTTGGAGTATTCGTGTGACGAGGTTGTACTCGAGTCTAAGCAATGTCCCTTTGTCTCCAATAATGATGACAAGTATCTTATTTATTCCATAATTTATGTTGCAGGCCACGCATCTTCTACAAAAGAACTCAGAAAATGCTAGAGCAAGTTCAGAAGTCCTTGTTGCTGATCTACAATTCTTAAGGGACCAAGCAACAATCACGCAGGGAAGTCAGAAATTTTTTTTCAACTTGGAGATCCATGTTTGTAACTAGCGTCAGGCTATGAATTGCAAAGACATGCTAATTTGTGACGACCTGGAGTGTGGTGATGTCGTACTCTTGTGAACTTGAAAAGATTCGGCTGTAGGGCCATACTCTTTAGTTAATATGATGGCCATTATGTTGGTGGCCCCTGGAAATTTTCTTTTTTCGGGGGGAGGACACAGCCCTTGAGAGGTGAATTATGTTTTGGCAAGTTATGATTGCTCACGCGTATAATTGCGATGTTCACCAAAAGAGAATCCGTCAAGCTAGGCTAAAGAACACTAGAAGTGCCAAAATTTATGTACGACGCTCACTTTAGAGCCAAAACTTTCAAAATGATCACTTAAATGTCAACTTTTTAAAAAACCGATCACTTCAGTGC